>NC_083349.1:165262745-165867912 GCF_030254825.1 Meriones unguiculatus
ACGGCTACCACGACCACCCTCACCATCACTGCTACCACTTTTACTACCACCATCCCTATTAACATTGCTATTATTACTAGCTTCACCACCTCACTCTCAAAATGATCACCATCATCGCCATCACTGTCATTACCACCACCACCAAACCCATAGTTTTAGGAGACTTTTTGATCTTTCATTTCCTAGAGAAGTGCTCTTTCCCTTGCTTTCTCAAGATTCTACATCTCAGATTCAATTTTGGCTCAATCATTTTGGCTCTCTGCCTGGTGCAGGCACTTCCAGGAGTGCCTCACTCCACAATTCCAACTACTTTTAAAGACTTTCAAAGTCCTTTACCACTGGGTGCTGATGTCTTATAGTATTCTACCAAGCCCCTTCACTTACACCGGCAGACTATGATGGCTGCTTGCTTTAATCACAGGCATTTTCACAATAGGACCTCCCTGTTGTCTGGCCTGGAAGGCTCTGCTGGAGCTAGTGCTTCCTGGACGTGCTGCCTCCAGGATACAGGTGCTTACTCGCTCAGGGGAGTCTCTTCTCACCATCTAACTTAAAATGGTTCTCTCTAATCCCTATCACTCTATCTTGCTTTATTTTGTCATTTACAATTCTTATCACTGCCTGAAATTGTCTTATTTTATTTTGTAATTTTCCTGTTTTATTGTCTCCTCTCTTAGAATGAAAATGGCATAAAGTCAGGGATTTTAGCTTGTATTCTGTAAACAGTGCCTGGGTTTACTTACTGGATTTTCAGTAAATATTGAAGGAGTAAGTGAATGATGTTATTAAGTTGACTTTCCTGGAGTGAACCTTTGGGCATGTCATATGCAGCAAATGCTTTGCAATGCCCTTCAAGATCCTTTGAAATGTGTGCCATCCTTCCTTTATATTGTTATCTTGCGCAATGCACTTTCTTATTACTTGTAACCTCTCAGAGTGGGATTCATATTGCTACCCAAATTCTTTCTGTTGCTTCTCACTTCTGTGATTCTGTTTACACCAGTTTTTCTAACCAGCAATTATTCCTCTCATATCCCCAGTTCTTACAAAGGCCACACCCCAGGGTCTCTTCTGTTGGAAAATGTCTTTGCTAAATTCTTCTGCCTTAGGAAGCTATCGTTTTCCTCTGAATTCCTATGAGACTCATAGGAATTTATTTACTTACGGTACTGTATATCACACGTGTTAGTCATTAAGACCTCCAGCCTCTAGCACCTGCTCGTAAGAGACCCCCCCAATAGCTGTTTGTTAAATGGGTGATGACTGTAAGATTTCTCTACTTGAAACTATAAATGACATCAAAGGATCTGTTTTTATTTGTCGATGTAACTTCCACAGCACGTAATGTGTTTGTTGAATGAGTGAAGGCAAGCCATTATATTCAACTCAGATAATTAATAATACCCCCACTGCTGGAGGAGTCCTGGACATTCCTCATTTATTTGTGCACATTGATCTGTTTGCATCCTTATGAATTCTGTGTTCAGAAGAATAATACCAGTGTTTGATGATTGATGGAAGCAGAATTCTAAAATTCCCAGTTTCTGGTATATCTATATTTTTCCAGGTAGTCAAAATGTTAATCCAGATACTGCTGTGCAGCTATTTGGCAGTTGTACATTGGACATGGGGGTGATATCTCCTAAGGGGAATTTTCAGGTGGGTCAGATCTAAGTACTTGAGTCCTATGATAGCAGAATTTATACAGACACACACATGCATGAATTTGGGAGTTACAACATAAAGCTATCACACATATACACAAGAATTCTCTCCTGCTGACTAGGAAGGTGGGGAGAAGCTGTGTCAAAAAGGGTGTGGGCGGCCACTAGAACTGTGGGTTGCTCTCACATTTCAGCTTCCAAGAATCTAGAACGTTGGTCCTACAACTGAATTCAGCTGCACCTGTGGGTGATGGGAGCAAGGTCTCCTCAGATTCAGATGAGAAACACAGGCCTTGACAATATTTGAGCTCCAGCAGGCTCTGGAACCCAGCCACGCCATGCCCAGATTTCTGACATACAAAGACTTTGTGATTATAAGCTTATGCTGTATACATTTAGCCAGTGTGGTACTTTGTCACGTGGTTAAAGAAAACAGGCTTAGTGATAAAGAAGGAAGAGAGAAAGAAACTTCTGCTGAAGATTGAATTAAAGAATGAGCCTGATGAAGCCCAAGTTTTGCATCATAGTCCAGACTGTTTCTCTGCTACAGGTTCCAGTGACTGTGGGTCTTGATTCTGTCCCCGCCTGTTTAGGAGTCAGCTAGAAGAGAGAATCCAGACATGATTGATGAAGGAAGGTTTTCACCTGTCCCACCTTTAGGCTTTCAACAGTGGCACGTGGTCTTTTTCTACTGTTCCCCCTCTAACAAAGATACCTACCTGAAACAATTGACCTTAAAAAAATAAAAATAAACAGCCCCGAGAGCCCTGGTAGGCAGCTTTAGCATTCTCCAGTCTCCCTAGGTTGTGTCTTGTGAGTCTCAAAGAAATGAATCTTATTATTAGCCTGCTGCCAGTGACTGCTCTGACAGAGCCTCCCTCCTCACTGCAGCTGCCAGCAGGCCCAGGTGTCCTGAAGCTGATGGCTAGGCAGGCACAGGCGCTGTGAGTAGGGAGGGTGCGCTCAGAGCCACCAGCCTAGGGCCTCTGCAACCCAACGGTCATTTGAGGCACCCATAGATCAGGGGAGCCTCCAGCCTGTGTCACAGGACTTGTTGGGAAGGTTTCTCAGGTAAAATGAGACCTGTCATTTGGAGGTCTTCTCCCCTTTCCCATTTATTGTAAGACATACCCTCCATTCCGAGTCATGCACATACTGTGAGTGGACAATTGGAAAAAATTGTACAGCGAACATCTGTGTGAAGGGTAACTCTAAAGGAAACATTGCTGGCCCGACAAGGTTCTGTTTCTCGTTCCTGAACACAATCCCGGCTCCCGGAAAGAGATAATCACTCTCTCAAAGTTCATGAAAACTATTTCTTTGCCGTCTGTCCCCAGCTTTCAGGTTTCTGAGTGCTTCCCAGGCACAAGCAGTTTAGTCTTCTCTGTTTGCTAGCATATTTGGACTCTCTTGCGTCTTACTCCTTTGCCTATTTTTTTTTTTTTTGAGATTCATTCTTATTTTCTCATAACTGTAGTTTGTTCATGTTCTTTGCTGGATAATAGTCTACTTCCAGAATAGTCCACTATTTATTCTTATGGTGCACAAAGACTGTGGTTTCCTTTACTGTCTAATTATTTCAGTCTTTTCTCAGGAGCATTCTTGTTCATATCATTCTTGTAAGAGTCTGTGGGACTAAGATCAGAAGGAAGGAGAAGAGGACCTCCCCTATCAGTGGACTTGGGGAGGGGCATGCGTGAAGAAGGGGGAGGAAAGGTGGGATCGGCAGGGGAGGAGGGAGGGGCTTATGGGGGATATAAAGTGAATAAACTGTAATTAATAAAAAAAGAAGAAACGCGATATTTTTATTATTATGGACTAATTCAATAAATGTCGAAGTCTAAAATGCAATTTACAAATTAAAAAAAAAAGAGTCTGTGGGTTGTGCTTCAAGGCATGCATCCATCTAATACTTCTTCATTCTAGGTGTTCATCCGCAATGTCAAGCTGCTTTCCAAACTAACCCAAGTACTCTGCTAAAACTGGTAGATAAAATTCCCCAGTTTTCTGCATTTCTGTTAACATTTAATATTTTAATTTTCTATTGCTGATAAGTTGCCACAAGCTGATGATTTCATAAAACACTGTGTTATTGTTTGCAAAGCCAAAGTCTGGGGTAGTTTCACAGAGTTCTTTGCTAAGTGTCACAAGGGGTTAGCTTGGGCTATGGTCCTCTCTTAAGACTCAAGACTCTCTCTTGAGCTCTGGGCTTTGGATAGAATGCACTTTCCTACAAGCTCTAAGGATTGTGGAGCCTGCATTTTCAAGGCCACAAAGAATTTGCCTCTCTCACATTTGGCCTTATTCTAAACGTGCCTTTCACTTGGTCAGGTCTGCCCAACATAGCTTCTTTTTGATTAACCGGGAGCCGATGGATTGCTAATCTAATCACAGGACTGAAGACCTGCTCACAGGTTCTGCACCACACAAGGGAAAAGGATCATTCAGATGTGTCCACAGCACTGGAATCTTGAAGCTCACCTTGCTGTTGTTTCCAATTCCTAGACTACTTAACTGTTGAGTATTTAAAGGTAAGTTTTGTCTATTCACTGGCTGACTGACACTTCTCAAGGCAGTCATTTCATTGTTTTCACTCTTTGAAGATGTTTCTGTGACCTGATAGTAATAAAACAGTATCATGGGCAGCATTCATTGAGTGTTTATTCCCCCTAGCCATTGGCATGCATTACCTCTTTTAATCCACTTGAAACACTGTGTAGATGCTACCGATTTCTCTATTTCACAGATGAGGAGAGTGATGCCAAATAAACTAACAAGGTCATAAAATAGAACTATCATTGGTTTTATCTCTGAACCAGTTCTATGTGGCACAGACTTCATCTTCTCAAATTACAAGAATCCAGCAAACTGATTTAAGGCATGACCATGCCATAGCAGACAGGTGGGCAAATGGTTTCCACCCCATTTCTCTTTCTATCTTCCTCTCTTCTTCTTTTTTTTTTTTAATTTTTTTTTGTTACAGTGAAAAGATTGTTTTAGTACATGAATGACCTTTATGTTTTTCCATACTGAAGCCCTTGTCTCTCTCCCCCTTCCTGCTGCTCTCCTTTCCCACCTGTGCTGGGCACTCTTGTCTTAGTTCCTGTTAGATCCTGCTCAGTTTCTGTGGGATTAACTGGACTCTGATACCTAAGTCTATTCCTTATGTGATCAACTCCTTCCTAGCCCTGAGTCCCCACTATCTTTCTCTGCCTCGGACATGAATAGACATGGCCTAGGGCTGTGTTCAGCCCTTTGCCCCCATATTTAGGCCACTCGCCAGCATCCTCCCATTCCTCAAATTCTACCAATCTTTAATCTATTATCAAATTCTGAATCCATCACTGCTTGATTCCTTTGTTCCACAGGGCTCTTTTCTTTCATCTTCTGAGTTTCTGCAGCATGTGTAATATATATATTTTACCCATTTGTCACATGGTTAGAGAGACTTTTCATTATGCATTTCTCAGAAAGCAGGCACCTTGTTCCCCTGACACTGTAGTGCCTGGACTCTGGAGGAGGAGTTGGACTGATACTCAGGGTGGCTCAGCAGGATTTGCAAGCATAGCATGAAGACAGAGGTGTTCTGCAACAGGCCCTTCTGAGAGGTCATCTGTCTTTCCTTGTTTTGATTTGGCCTGTCTATGTAGGAAAATGCCATGTGTCTTCAGATATCTTAAATGAATATTTAGAAAACTCTCATGCTTTGCAAATTCCCTCAGATTTATTCTGGTGTGTTGCTTCCATGGTAGTCAGAGCTCTATTCCTGACTGGCTTCCAAAGCAGACCTGGAAAGTTAAATCAGATAGCCCATGTTTGGGCACCAATGTTCTTTCCTCAGAATGTACATGTGTCTTCTCATTTAGTCTTCAACACTCCATACATGAGTTCATTTCTTAAAACATTTCTTGCTGGGAAAGATGGCAGTAAAATGCTGGCCATGCACTCTTGAGTTGAATTCAGATCTTCAGCACTTATGTAAAATGCCAGGTATGGTGGCAGGGGCCTGCAACCTCAGTTCCAGGAGGCAGAGACAGAAGGATCCCTGGAGGTCTCTTGACTATCCAATCTAGCTGAGACAGTGAGCTTCAAGCTCAGGGAGAGACCATATGTCTCTCTCACACACACAAAGGTGGAGTGTGATGGAGGAATACACTTTTCTTCTCCACACATGGGCACACACGTGTGCAGGTTCCCACATACAGGTGAATACATACATGTGCAAATGATTCCCCCAAGTATTTCTGGATCTAGACACTGTCCAGGGTGCTGGAGAGGCCATGAAATACAAGGCGCATGCCGCTCAGCTTTCATGACGGTTAGCACCTTTATGAAAGTGGAGGGCCTGAGGAATTACAAGGCCTTTCATGGTTACTCAGGAACTTCGTCAAGGGCCCTTGCTCCGAGCTCACTGGCCACCTTGCTGAGGTAAGTCATCTGGTGCTGGACTCTGTAGCGGTGTATGCTTTTTTTTTTTCCTCTTCTTCTCTTTTTCCACATGCAGTTTGTGCCTTTCTTCTTTTTCTGAAAGAGAAAAAGTGTAACACCAAGAATAATGCTTGAAGTGACACTCAGCTTTCTCCTTCAAGTTCTTTGATGTTGTGGGGCCCAGTTCCAGGGAAAAGTGGAGAAGTTTCTCTAGTGGAGCTCCAGAGCTTACCCCGGTCAGGCCATCTCTCTAATTCTTGGAGGCTCTGACTGCAGGCTTATATCCTCTGAACCAGAGGGTAGAAAAGTAAAGGAAGCGTGTCTTCCCCTGGCAGCCCCAAATTCTACCTTCCCCTGAGCCCTGGACCACAGCTGCCCTGGCTCCACCCCTACCCTGGTAACTTTTCTCAGAGCACAGCAAAGGTTAACTGAGATCACACAGCCAGGTGGAGGCTTGGCTTTGCTTTCCCCGGGGCTAATTATGGAACTACATTAGATAAAAGTCAACATATGTTGTAAAAGGCACTGTGTATCATTGCTTGACAGTTTCTAACAATGTGCTCATGTAACAGCTGTCAAAGGCAGTGCTAGAAAATGAGTAATATGTTGATTTATGTATATCAGATCTGTCCTCATGCTCTGTGCTGGAGCAGGCCAGGCAAGCTTGGCTCTGTGGGTGGAGACTCAGGGAGGGGTGGCCCAGGAAGGAAGGAAATTCCCTCATCTTCAGAAGCGTCTGGAAGGGCGGGTGAAGCCTGCAGCAGATGCCACTTTCTGAGGTCCTTTAGAGAAAAATTGCCTGGAGGACATCTGTTCCCATTTTACAAAAGAGGGAGGAGCCCACGGAAGAGTAAAATCCAAGTGTCCTGATGATGTGTGGGTGATGGGGGGAGGCAGCTGTGGTATTCATTAGCCATGCTTTCTCTGGCCCCTGGACAGAGCTTAGAATCACACTAAGAGCTAGCTACACTCTTCTATGAGGTTTCTGGGAAATGTGTTTTCTCTCCTGGAAACACCAGGTTTGGATTTTCTCTTTCTTTCTTTCTTTCTTTCTTTCTTTCTTTCTTTCTTTCTTTCTTTCTTTCTTCCTTCCTTCCTTCCTTCCTTCCTTCCTTCCTTCCTTTCTTTCTTTCTTTCTTCTGTCATTTTGTTTTTATTGTCACCTAGACTGGTCTAAACTCAGGCAGTCCTCCTGCATCTGCCTCACATGTGCTGGGCTTATAGATGTTCACCACAGTACCTGTTAGATTTTATCTTTAAAAAAAAAAGATTTTATTTTTAATTCTGTGTGGGTTTTCTCTGTGCGGGTTTGTGCCTGGTGAGGCCAGAAGAGGACATGGATCCCCTGGAGATGGAATAACTGTCAGTTGTGAGCCATTCAATGTGGGTACTGAGGACTAAACTATGGTCCTCTGCAGGAACAATATGTCCTGTTATTTTCTGAGCCATCTCTCCAGCCCCATAGCTTAGGTTTTCTTTATAGTCAAGGCATTTGAAATTAATTAAAATGTTTAGTTGATAAATAAAGTTGTATGTATTTAAGGTACACAACATGTGGTTTGACGTGTGTACATCATGACATGGTTAATGCAACCAAAGTACTCACTGTATCATTTATCTGTTGTATTTAATATTTAATATTGATTAATGTGATTATTAACCCAGAGGTTATTATTTAACTCACTACTATAGAAATAAAAGACACAGACACCTGTTAGATTTTTTTTTAAAAAATTCTTGTTAGATTTTTAATAATACTTAAACATTGGGGCTAGGCAGATCTTAACCCCCACAAACTACCTTATTATCTCCTAGTCACACATCCCATCCAAAATTCCCATAAATACTTGCACATGCTCCATTTGGGCTGCTCTCCATTGTGCCAGTCCTCAAAGCAAGCTCCTCCCTGCCACAGGCTTTTTGTTTATGCTTACCCATGGCGACCTGCTTCTTTCTTTTTCTTTCCTTCCTCCCTTGAACCTCTCTCTCCTGTGATCCTTCTGCTCTTGAAGCCCAAAAACCTTAGCTCCACCTACCTTTCCTCTGCCCAGCCCAGGTATAGGCATTTTTTTTTCTTTTTTTGGCCAATCAGGGATAATTTGGGAGGCAAGGTTACACAGCTTCACTTGGTGTACATGAGCATTTGCTCATTGAACAGTAAAGGTCTTGGGAGACAAAACAACTAACTTGAATACACAGTAGCTCCATATCACGACAGCATCTATCATTTGTATTGCACCTTAAATTCTCATCTTAGGACAAAGTTTTCAGCGTTGGCCAACTTCTTATTTCTCCTCTGCATGGCAGCCACCATGCTTTAGACTCCAGACCTAAGCAAGGCCTTGCAGTGCTGGTCCTTCTGTGCCCAGTATAGCCTACTGAGCATAATGTTTTCTATGAGCTAGTTTTGGTTTACATGTTGGGAGGACCTTCTGTATTGTGTCAGTAGCAACTGTGCCAATGCACCTTCCTACAACAGCCTGCAAGAGAACCCCCCCTCTGCATCACCAGCAGCTTTTTAATCATTCATCTTTTGATAATAGCCCTTCTGACAGGTGTGGTGTTTCACTGTGGTTTTAAACGACTGAACTCAGCTTTCTTATTTTCTAAGCATCATTGTACTCACAAAGCATGTAAAGAGATACAGCAAAATGAGATTTAAAGAGCTGTCTCCCTTTCCTCTTGAGGTCTTACAGAGTGCCTGGTGGTGAAGGAAGGTCTGGGTTTTACAGAGGCCACTTTGGAACCTTCATTGATTTGAGGTCACCACCAAGCCTCCATGCTCCTCGCAACATCCACAATCAGAGGCTCCCTCTCTGTAGGTACGATTAGGAGTAGCACTATATCCTAAGTACCAAATAGCCCCCAAACTTATAGCTTGATGATGAATAATATAAACACACAAGTGAATAACTGTGTTTATTCTTTAGCAATAACTGGGGCAAAATAGAAATTTAATCCCTACTGCCCCCCAAGACAGAAAGCTTTCAGTGATTGCAAAGCATGGCCAGTCACATCTGCCTTCTGTTTAATGTGTGGCTTTCACTGGAGAGAAAGAAAAGGTATTGAGGTCTCTCTTCTCTTGATGTGGGTATGGGTGTTATTGTGCTTGAGGAGGGGTGCTCTACTTAGACATTCTGTAGTCAACATGCTGGCTGGTAGCCCTGGCAGATGTCAGATATCCCCTGGCACCATCCTTCCCATATCCAGATGCTACCACAAGGCCTGTGCCTATTAGTCAAACATATCCCGACTCAGCTTTATTGAGCTTCCCGGAGCCTTCTAAGTCATAACCAGGCTCAGCTAAACTCTGAGAACAGAATCAATTTCCCCCAGTCTACTTGATGGAGGATGCATCTTGCAAACCCCCTACTCTACCCTAAGACACTGCAGGGACAGGTGACTGCAGTCTAGTGAATTAAAGCTTTAGGGACATTGCACATTCATTATGCCAAGGATTCAGAAAGAAGATTCTCAGCAGCCCACAGGTAGTTATGTAGCCAAGTCACCATGGTAATCCCCAGAGCAGGTGTTCTTTGTTCAGAGATAAGCGAAGACAAGCAAATAGTAATGAGCCAGCCACCCAGGGTCAAGCTGAACCTTCCAGACCCTCCCTTTTTTCTCTGAAAATCAGCCCTTTCTTTATTGTCCCACCTACCCTCAGCAAGGAGAGGACATGATTTATAGCTTGGGAAGAAGATTATTATTATTAAATATGAAGAACATTCTAGAGCAGCTGGGAAGAGCCTAGCAAGATCTGAATAAATGTGTCCTTCACCAGGGCTTGGCACCACATGCAAGCCAAAAGCTTCTACTGTTTTAGGACAGAAAGACAGCATAGGGTGGCAGAAAGAATAATGTACTTACCAGCAAAGAGCTACAAGTATTGCATTATTAGCTGTGCTCTCTCCAGAAAATTAATTAACATCTCAGAGGCTTGGTTCTTTTCCTCCACAAAATGGGAATAATAATTAATGGAAACATATGAAAGTTCGGTGAAAATTAAATTAGAGAATAAATATAAGAACACTCTTCGAATGAGGCATACATTTACTCTGTAGTAGTTTTCATCTACAAGACATGCTTTTCCATGTTTCTAAAATAAACGTGTGTCTTGCTATCTATGTCTTTGTTTCATTTCTTGCTGCTGGGATGAAGGGGTTCTTTGGCTCACAGGATCAGGTTATAGTCCATCCTTGGCAGGAAGTTAAGATGGCAGAGACTTGAAGCAGCCACATTACATCTGTAGTCAAGAGCAGAGAGTAATAAATCAATGCACGCCCGCTAGTGCTCAGCTTGCTCGCTCTCTTTCATTTCAGTCCAAGGCCCAAGCTATGAAATGCTGCTACCCTCTTTCAAGGTGGGTCTCCTAACTTCAATTGACACAGTTAAGGAAATCTATCAAAGGCATTCCCTGAGGCCAAGTTAATACAGTAAGCCCCCATTGAGACCTCCCCCCTTTCCTTGGTGATTTTAGATTGTGACTAGCTGACAATTGAAGCCAAATACTACCATATATAAATTATATATAATATTCAATATGACCATGTTTTCCTTTTTCCCCAGGAAAGCTATTAAATGGATGATGTGTCTTACAGTCAGTGGCTTCTTAGAGACATGAAAATATCATAGTTCAATAAAAAAATAGTTTTATGAGGCCCTGGAGATCAGATTTACTATTTTTCATTTGAATATTTAAAAGCATCCACTAAAGCAGTATAGCCACCATTCCTTAAGCACATTTCATGATTTGCAACAAAACTGTGCCCGGCACAGGTGCTCTTGAATGTCACTGGCTGGTTAGCCTTTTGGAGTGGTAAGGCAAGATAAGGTAATGTCAGGGAGTGTGTGGCTGAGTGAGGGTCCCTGTGCTTGGGGTCTTCCATGTCTGTTCATGGAGCTCAGAGAAAAGCTTGGGTCTCTGCTCTCCATCTTTTTATTTTATTTTATTTTTTATCCCAACACATGGCTGGCAAACTCTTACAGACACCAGAGGAAGAGTCCCAGAAAGTTTTATCATTATTAAAAGATAAGATTACTTAGCTGCAGCTTTCTTCTAGACTGATTTTTATTAACTCCAATGTGGGCTCTTCTTTATACCCGATTGTGCCATTTTATTTCCAAATACACACACCGTATTGACAATCTTATTCCCTCATTGAATTTTCTGCAGGTTTTTGTTGTCTTTTATGAGCCTATTCCAGTAAGGGGAAAAAAGTTAAATGGGATTTATAGCAATATATTTACCTGGCTAGGCTGTAACTATTACTAAAATAAATAAAACTTTAAAACAACAGAACTGAAGAGGAGCAAACACCCATGAAGGCTCCCTGCCTCTCTCAGAGAGGGATAAAACAGTATCCTGCCTACAGCATGCCTCTTTCTAAGACCACGTTGTTTTTCTCAAATAGCCATCATATAAATAGAGTAGCTGTGTTCTCTGTGGGTGGCCCTATAAATATTCATTAGTAGAATGTACATGTGGTACTGATCCTTGAGCTTTTGTATTCAAAGATGTGGTTTCAGCAATAAGTTCAATTTTGATCTACTTCATAGAGACAGTGCAGGCTTGAAGTCATTACCCTGTATGCTACCCCTTCCTAACCTTTGGAACCTAAAAAAAAAAAAAATTTAACAACTTTGACCCAGAATGAAGCCAGAAGGACATGAGAATGGAGCAATAGAGGCCGTTAGTAGACAAGTTCAAAATTCATCTGCTCCTGTTGTTGAGGGCCTCCTGGTGTTTGCAATGCAAATTTTAGTTATGCCTTAATCATGACCACAGGGAGACAATTAGGGTTAAAATATAGATTTCTAGATAATGAGAGCAAATAATAAAGGAATGAATACTGAAAATGGAGAATGCTAATGTGACTCATTTGGAGCAATGTTTTTTTTTTTTTTTTTTTTTCTTAGAGACTGGAAGGATTTTCTGGCCACAGAAAGGGGTTTTGAAGGCAGGGCACACTGTATTTTAGGAAAGAGATGAAGAAGTCCTCTCAGAGCCTTGTCTTCAGTCGAGGGCTCCCAAATCAAGGCTTGCATTCTGTTTTCTATAGCTGTGGTTAAAAATGCAAATACTTGACTTGCTGAACTCAAATTCAGTTATCAGCTAGGCCAATTAAATTTCTGTGACCCTGGACAAATTACTAAAACTCTCTAAGAACCAAGAATTTAAGTTTCTTCATCTGAATAGCCATCAAGTTGGGCTGGCTGTTATACAGATGAATGAAACCATAGGCGTGAAACACTCAATGAGACACCCACCCCTCTGTTAGTAAAGTTTCTAACCTGCCAATCATGATGGGTAACCTTTCTCTTACAATGTGTAATACAGTTAGAAATAACTATATGTCCTTAGATGTGCCTTATACTCAAGGCTTTGTGATGAGAAAGAACTGCTGAAAACTGAATGCAACCTTTGACAATGATTGGACATACGACCTAATGCTGTTTGGAATTATTCTCATTTACTTTGAAAGTTCCTTTGCGTTTGACTCCATGGAGTTGAATGAACCCCCTTTTTATTTTAAGATCCATCTCGGAAATACCCACTTAAGAATATAAGGAAGCCTTATTTTAATCATTAGTGAAGACATCAATGCAATAAACTAACATTTAAGAAATTAAGTCATATCCTGCTATATATGTATCAGTTATTTACATCTGATTGAATTAAAATATGAAACTTCTAACAGATGTCCTGTTATCAGATGCCAACTGGAAATAAGGTTATATTTACATATAAGCTTACATATTCATATATCTATATGGGCAAATAAAAGTTATTTATCTTACAATTCTAGTCTCTGTGCCATCCACATGCTTCTGCACTCATTACTTCCTGCTGGGCATCTTCGTTTCACAGTGCTTTGTAGTATGGGAGATGTGTGTATGTGTGTTTATAGATAAACATAGAAAACAAATACACACATGTATCACAAAAGTAACTGTAACTGTCAAAGGTGCCAAGTTCTTTTTAGATGGTATGGATTCAGTTTCCTGTTGGATCAAAGCAGTGTTCAATAATATTTGGAAAAGAAGTTTATGCAAGATCCTACTTTGTCTGTTTGCTTAGTTCAGATACCAGAAATACCTTTGGTTAAGACAGAATAAAATCTTGTAAAATGCAGATTTATTTCAAACATGTCTAATGATGGGGCTGAGAGTGTATAGCTTGGCGGTAGAGGGCATCTTTAACTTGTATGAGAATGTGGGCTTAAGTTTCCCTAAACCCAAAAAAAAAAAAAAAAAACATTAAAAACATGAAATAATAACCGAAAGTTAACAAAAACAAGCTCCAATTAATCCAGAAAAATGTGTTATATTGAGTCAGGAGACCAAAGCTAGGTTTCACAGCAGCCTAGCTGTGTTGTTGGATGAGTTCAGATACTGCACTATTTTTGCAACCTGGGGATATTAAAACAGAAAAGAAGAAAGATGCCTAGATCTGCAATCCTGACCATCTTACCTGGATTGTAAGCATGGGAGTCTAGGTACCAGTACTTAAAGACCTGCTCAGGTACTTGCAGTGCTTAGTGACAGTGAACAGTGACTGGAGTCACTGGGGATATCTGTGGTCTGGGCATGCACAACACTGGAGCTAGGCGCAGATGCATGCTACTTTTTTTCCCCTACAAGAAACTGGCAAGTTCTACAAGGAGTTTTAGTGTCATGGGAGGTTAGTTGGGTTATAATTGGCTCTAATTGGCTCTCCCAGCAGCTGAAACATCCTCTGCCTACAGCCGAGTGACACTCCAAAAGGGGAACGATACGCTCCGACCTTTGAAAACATCAAAGGAGTCACTTCCAACGTGGCTCTTACAGCCCAGTGCCCTGCAGCTCAGCAGGGTTGGGGCCAAGCCCAGCACAGCTGATAGGAAACAGCTTTTTTCTCCCTCTTGGCCATTAGAACAGCTGTACCAGCAGACTTGCAGAAAAAGGAATGGACTGGGGAAGGAGACAAAATCCCGACTTGTAAGTCAACGCCTCCTCACTGACTAGTCTCACATCCAGTATCTTGGAAGTGCTAAATCTCTTCCTGATGCTGAACTCTGTGCATAGTTTAGTGTAGGTGATCGACAGAATACATGAAGTGGCCTAATAATTATCACATGCTAATCACTCATCCTGAGGCTATTAAGATGACTTATAAGGTATCTAAAGTTGTTTTCCTCACATGTACAATTATTGCTTTTATCTAATAAAAACCAGAACTAGTTCTTTGCTTAAGTAAGCTCAGTGTTCACTCCTCTACCCTTCTCCTCTTTCTCCTCCTCCTCTTCTTCTTCCCCACACAGCCCAGTGTGGACAGAATTTCTAGTTTCTCTAACACAGTGCTTAATAGCATAGGCATTAAAATCTTTTCAAATATTATTGAGTGCATTGTAGAGATTAAAGTATTTTCCAATATTATTTGCACAATGTTGCAACAGAGTGAGTTATTGCCTTGAATTTTAAATGGCTTGAAATCCAAGTCAGAATTAAAAGAGACATGCTTTGGAGATTACTGTTGTGAACTGGATGCATTAACTACACGTGGTCTATTGCAAGCCATCTTGGTGTGATAAATGTGAGTGCTCATAAAAGCTTTAAGTCATTGGGATGCAGTTGCCTGTCTCCTGGGTGTGTTAGAACAGAGGTTTACAAAAGGCTTTCTCCCCAGGTAGTTTGGGAGAAATTGATTCTGATGTGAGAGTTTGGCCAAACTTGGTTAAAATTTGGAAGCCTCCTGCAAATACAGCTCACTTTGAGTAGAGTACATAAGGGCTTATCCATGCATGTGGCCTGGAATGGCCAGAGAAGAAGGGTCCAGTATGTCAGTAGTCCATATCTCAGAGTTAAAAAAGGAGAGCTTCATTTGTGTATTAGAGTCAAAATTCTAACGAAGCTGTGAGTGCATACAGATGGAAATATAGTAAGGTAAGGAGATAAACATAACTGGAGATAGGATTTGTTCCTTTTCTCACAACCTGTGAGGGAAGGGAGTGGCATTTTAGATTTCCTGGGGAGCTCCTCTCTCAAGCTTGGTTACCTAAAATGACTGAGACCAGCTGCATTATTGCTACAGTACTATGACCTAAATGGTTCAGAACCAGAAACATTTATTGTGAAGAACAAAGTCTAAAATCAAGAAGCTGTTGGCCCATGGTCCCTCTTCATGCTTTGTGTTCTCAAATTTTCTACTAGATGCTGGTGGGTCTTCCTTAAGGTGGGTGACAAACTCTCATCTTAAGGTGACATTTGCCTGTGAGGCACTATGTTCAAACTCTCCCTTTTTATGGGACAACTGATCACGGTGGATTAAAGATTAGATTGTATCCTAGTTATCCAATCTAACTTGGTTACTTCTGAAAGGACTCCTCCCCAAGTAAAGTTTTACTCTGAGTCTCCAGGGGATCAGGGTTCCAGTGTAGTGGTGCCTCCCCCCCATCTTTTTTTTTTTTTTTGAGAACGGGGGGTGGAGAGAACACAGTTCCAACTACAACCATAGCCTATCCTTGGAATGAGGTCTCTGATTTACTTAAGTTATGTGGGTGGACATTGCTGGGGAGCTGTCCACAGTTCTGACTCAATGGTATCCAGAAGACACAGGGAGAGGAATGGGGAACCCAGCATTTGGCAGAGAAGGCTCTATATCACAGAGTCTACAGGTTCTCTGCATTGTCCAGAGCAAGGTGCTTACACCCTGTAGGCTTCAGATTGCACAGTTGTAAGATGATAATGCTTCTGCTTGCTTAGGAGACTAGGTGTCTAAGAAAGAGGATGCAGGTTTGAGTTTCAGCATAGTTCCTGGCCTCAAGTGTGTGCCTGACAAGTGCCACAAATTCCTGTTGTCAGTGGTTGCTTCCTTGCTTTTTGTTATTGAAGGCACTATCTACATAGTCACAAGAACACCAGAGGAAGTGATAGTGTTTGGCTTTGGAGTCTTTGCAGTGGATTCCCCTGGAATGGTCACTGAAGGACCTCTGGCAGCCAGCTGAAGCTTTGGAGAAAACCAAGAGAATGATAGCTCTCAGAGGAACATTGTGAAAACTCTGAGTACATGATCACACATTTGGGGAAGGCTGAGAGTGAGGAGAGGAAGGCTTGGGCAAAACTTTGGGCTGTCCTGTGTCCTGGGTAGGGAGTGGCAGGAAAAAATGTGGAGAAGACTTGACATTAGTATGCCATCTGACGGTACAGGTGTGAAAGAAAGTGGTATGGATTCCAAAGAGGGACTGGTTACTAGGCAAAGCTGATTTAGCTGTTATCTTAGGGGAGCTGACTCAGCTGTACTGCCTACCTGAAGACATTCAAGAAGTAGAGGAGGAAAAGGGGTTGGAGCAGAGATGTAGGGAGATAAGAGCAGAGAGAGATTAAGTACAAAGCAGAACACTGTGGAGGGTGTTGCTGTCCCGGAGCCATCCGAAGGGCAGAAGGACAAGGCCTTTTAAACTATATGAGGTACTTGTGATCTGTAGCCTAGCATGAAATTAAAGCTTTGGAGGGCTCAGAAGAAGAATCTTTCTGTGGACACCAAAACTTTGGAGGGTGGAGGCAGCTCTTTCAACTCAGAGAGGGGGCGCTAGAGCACCGTGTCCAAGTCCCTCTCTGCAGCAGACACTGCAGCTGGGTTCTAACAAGGACACCAGGGGGCTGTGGAAATTGCAATAGTCCCAGTTCACAGGAATGCTCTAACAGAGAGGCGAAGAAAGCTAAAACAGTCGATGCACATTTGGGACTGGGGTGGAGATGAAACATGCTATATAAATTCTTGGCTTTTTTTTTTTTAAATTGTCTGGCCCAGGTTCAAGACTCTGCAAATGTTATAAATGAAAAGGAAAAAAAAAAACCCATTTTAAAATTGTACTTTGAATTGATAAGAAAATGAGTGCCTATTGCAAATGTTTTGTTGTGGCTTATTCCTATTGTGAGGGTTTAGGATCAAGCTTCTGTAACTCAGTCTGTGTTTGTGGTTGGTTTGCACCGGCACTGTCTGTTCCATCACTTTATCCCACCGGAGAAAAGCCCCAGATCTGTATCAGCACATTCTTATTGTCTAGAAAGACTTACATGAAAGGAGACTCCACACGTCTCTTTTGTGTCATGTGACTGAGAAACAGACATTCATGTTTTAGTATAAACTCTTTCTATGGGGAGCAGTGATCAGGTACTAATATGCTCATGATCTGCAAATGCAGAGTAAGGGGCAAGGGGGGAACTGGCATGGCACCCTTTGTATCTGACCTCCTGACTTGGCACAGATGTCTTCTCCTACAATTATTTTTAAGCTTTGCTGCACATTAGATTTACCTGGAACACTGGGCTATATAGCTGACATTCTCCCCCCACCCCCATGGCCTGATTTAACAAGTGGTATATCATATGTCTTCAGATTGTCATTTCACCAGCTCCCTGGATGATTCTAATACACTTCAAAATCTGAGAACCACTGCCTTCAGTCTCCTCTGGCAATCCAGATGCAGTCCCCTGGCACCACAGCCTTTAAAACAAATAGTAAAGACCAGCAAGATGCCTTAGGAGGTGAAGGTACCTGCTGCCAAGACTGATAATCTGAGTCTGATCCCCAGGATCCACATGGCTAAGAAGAGAGAACAGACTCCTGAAAGTTGTCCTCTGACCTTCATACACTCACTGTGGCACATATGTGTCTACACACACAGCAAAAAGAGAAAAATGACAAAAATCTTTAAAAGCACAAATGAAATCTTACAAATATTTATTTTTGAATCAGTACCATAAGTAGAATAAGGAAGGTCAAAGTCTAGACTTAAGTGTCTATTTATACAATATTATATCTGGTAAAGAAAGATCCATGGAGTGCTGAGGGAAGGGACTATTAGAAAACTCCACTAGAAGAGAAACACTTAAAGAGATGCTCAACGTCCTTAGCTATCAGGGAAATGCAAATCAAAGCGACCCTTAGATTTCACCTTACACCCATCAGAATGGCTAAGATGAATAACTTGAGTGACAACATATGCTAGAAAGGTTGTGGAGAAAGAGGAACCCTCCTCCATTGCTGGTGGGAATGTAAACTGCTACAACCACTTTGGAAGTCAATCTGGTGCTTTCTCAGACAATTAGGAATAGTGCTTTCTCAAGACCCAGCTATACCACTCCTAGGCATATACCCAAAATTTGCTCAAGTACACAACAAGGACATTTGCTCAACCATGTTGGTATCAGCGTTATTTGTAATAGCCAGAACCCAGAAACAACCCAGATGTCCCTCAACGGAGGAATGGATACAGAAATTGTGGTATTTTTACACAATGGAATACTACTCAGCAATCAAAAACGAGGAAATCATGAAATTTGCAGGCAAATGGTGGGATCTGGAAAAGATCATTCTGAGTGAGGTATCCCAGAAGGAGAAAGACACACATGGTATATACTCACTCATATAGTCCTATAAGATATGATAAACATAATGAAATCTATACACCTAAAGAAGATAAACAAAAAAGAGGACCCGGGGTAAGATGATCAATCCTCACTTAGAAAGACAAATGGGAGGTGTATTGGACAAAGGAGAAAACAAGTAACAGGACAGGAGCCTACCACAGAGGGTCCCTGAAAGACTCTACCTAGCAGTGTATCAAAGCAGATACTAAGACTTATAATTAAACCTTTGGCAGAGTGCAGGGATGAAAGAAGGGGGAGTTTGTATGATGTGGAAAGGATAGGAGCTCCACAAGGACCAAATATATCTGGGCACAGGGGTCTTTTCTGAGACCGACACACCACCAAGGACCATGGATGGATATAACCTAGAATCTCTGCTTGGATGTAGCCTGTGGTAGCTCAGTAACCAATTGGTTTCCCATAGTAAGAGGAACAGGGACTATTTCTGACAGGAACTCAATGGCAGGCTCTTTGACCTTCCCACCCCCCAAGGAAGGAGCAGTTCTGCTAGGCCATAGAGGAGGACTTTGCAGCCAGTCCTAAAGATGCCTGATAAAACAGAGTCAGATGAAAGAGGAGGACGTCCTCCCCAATCAGTGGACTTGGAAAGGGGCAGGGAAGAGAAGAGGGAGGGAGGGAGGGATTGGGAGGGAATGAAGGAGCAGGATACAGCTGGGATACAGAGTTAATAAAATGTAACTAATAATAATAATAATAATAATAAAACACAGCTGAGCTGTTTTGGAAAGTCAGTTTTAAATTGTTGAATTTTTATTGACTTTTGGTTGGTAACTTGCTCTATTATATTCATGCTCAAAATGAGTTGGGATGGACATTAAATGTGAAAGGTTATGCTATTGCCCCTCTTTATCCACAGGGGAGTTGTTTGAGGACCTCAGCTGGGTTCCAAAATTCAGGGGATGCTCATGTCTCTTTTCTCAAAGGCTTTGGTGTTTGCATAGAACCTGCACACACCTCCTGGATAGCTCAGATTATCTTCAGATCACTTAAGATACTTAGAGTAAATACTACGTAAATAGTTGTTCTACTGAATTATTGAGGGAGTAATGACAAGAAGATAGTCTGTATTTTTGATACAGATACATTTTTAAGATTTATTTATTTATTATTTATACAGTATGCTGCCTGCATGTGTACTTGCAGGCCTTATTATAGATGATTATGAGCCATTCATCATATGGTTGCTCAGAATTGAACTCAGGGCCTTTAGAAGAACAGCCAATGCTCTTAACCTCTGAGCCATCTCTCTGGTCCTAGGTACTTTTTTGAGCTAGAGGACATGGATATGAAAGGCACACTGCATGTTAACTACACTCACTGCTGACTAACACGGGTCAGAGAATATGAGTGGAGCTCCATGAGTTAGGAAGCCAAGCTTGCTAAGGCTTTGTACCTGGTGAGGCAGGCTTGCTCACGTTCAACCCCTGGGCACCACACTGAAGGTACAGGGCAGATGAGCAGACTAGACAGAGCCCCTTGTGAGGGATGCGTATCCAAAGAGAAAGGGAGGCTGAGTCTCTCTCTCCCATGCACACTGAGCCATTAAGTTACCTGCCTTAGGTAAGAAGATCAAATGGAGTAAACCTGAAACAGGACAGAAATCAACAAGAAGAAGACGCACATGAAGCCTGAAGCTATGAGGTAAGGACAGCCCTTCCCCCAGAAGAGATTCACTCCTTACCCATCTGCTAATGTCATATAGATTATAGAGTTAAGCGTAAGAGAATAAATCCGTGAACAAACATCATTTAGATGATTATTTTCCGGCCTTCAGAATGAGAATGGCCTTTCTTAGCATTGGAATGGTGGAAAGAATCACAAAGGAGCCAATCAATAACTTCGACTACATACAATCTTAGGCCCATCAGATTATTAAAGATTTTTTTAAAAAATGAAGATAATACATGTTGGTGGGTGAACAAATTGAAACAACCTCTGGATATAAATTTGGCAATTTATTTTAAGAACTTTAACATGTTCATATTTTTTGATTCAATAATTCCACTCTTAGAAACTTACAAATGCAATCAATGATAGGGGCAGAGATTTATATTCAGGGATGTTCATTTCAGGTTATTCATCATAGTGAAAAAAGATGGAACCACCTGACTGCCCAACAATAGGAGAATAATTAAATAAACGAAGGGCTCTGGCTGCAGGATGCTGTTTCCACTTAAAAATAAAACTCTTGAACACTTTGCGGTGAGGAAGTGCCTACCAAACATCAGGTGATAAATGCGACATTTAAAACCAAATACGTTGTATAATCACAATGCGCAAAAAATAAAACTTTAAAACAAGTATTGGAAGGAAATTTATGAAAAGAACAATGGCTATTGGGGCTTTAATGTCAATGAGTGAATATTAATATGAATTCCTGTTATCTCTATAGTGACTATTCTTGAGATCTGAAGGTTGTGGGGTTTTTAGTGTGCCAGCCTGGTAGCACTGAAGTTAAGAATGCAAACTACCTGGGGCACTGTGTGAGAGGAAGAAGAGTGGACTTCTCCTGCCGGAAGTTCAAAGATCCCAGGGGCAACAGTGGGTTGATGGAAAATGGTACCTGCCTTTACCTCCCCTGGAACAAACACGGTGCACCGATCATGCAGTAACAGAAGACACAGCACCACACTACAGGTGATATATGATCTTTTGTTGATTTCTTGAAAGAAGTCATCAGCCACCTACTTATAAAGTTGCATAAGATGTCCTAGTACTAGAAGAGAGGGTGTGGTCTGGAAGAAGAGTGCTTTGGGAAGAGCTGAGTGAGGGAAAGCAGAACAGGGCGAGATCCTGGACACCTGGGCAGCAGCAGAACGCCTGGAGAGTATCCAGATACGGAGTCTACCCAACTT
Organism: Meriones unguiculatus; assembly: GCF_030254825.1. Classification (NCBI taxonomy): domain Eukaryota; kingdom Metazoa; phylum Chordata; class Mammalia; order Rodentia; family Muridae; genus Meriones; species Meriones unguiculatus. Next base: position 165,284,125 of record NC_083349.1, read on the forward strand.
GGGCTGCACATAGAGCATCTGTGCTGCATAGTTCAGCCTGGGCCACTGACAGCTGCATTGCAAGCCCTGAGCCACAGCACATGGTAGCTGTGTAGGGCAGCTTCTGGATTTAAATGGTCTGTCTCCCTTGCCACGTAAAGCCAGGTGGGTATGAATGCAAATTTGGCTTATTTGGCTTAAGAAATTGTAAGCCCCCCCCCCCCCGCCCGCAGTTTCAGCCAGGCTTAGATGGTTTGGCCTTGGACAGATTCAGATATGTCTGTAACTGAGTCTCAGAGCCCAGGCATCCTGATGCTGAAGATGGAAACAAAGTGAGCACAGAGGTGGACCACAGCCTCCGGGTGCAGGGCCAAACCCCAGAGTTTCAAAAGGAAACAAAGTCAGTGTTTCCCTTTACCCTCCTATTCTCCTGCTATCTTCTTTTGGAAAAACCCAGGTTTCTCCCCATTTCGAGCTTGAATGTTTAAATCTGAACACCAAAACAATAGCTAGCAAACAAGTGAGTTCTCTCATTCTGACCTTGACCAGTCACTGAAACTTAGGAATATTTGGACATTGTCTTTTTTTTGGAAACTTGCTCTATTTAGATTGCCAGTATTATTTGTTTGAAAGGGTTCTCTGCTGAGCTCAGAGTTGTGTCTAATGCAGAGGTGTACCCTCCTTTCCTTTGTTCTTGGCATGGCCTTGAGTGTGTGGGTTCCCAACAGCAACCTGAAAGGCTTCCTTAGAACCACACTGGCCTTTTGTTAAAATGCACCTGAGTCCAGTCCTGTTTTAGATGTCTAAATTATTAAATATACATGATGTCATTGATGCCAGATTAGAGTGTTAGAGTAATGCAGGTGGTGACATAAGGTTGGCTGGTGAGGTCAAGCTAGAGGGTTTTGTAATGTGCAGCTACAATTCACTCCACAGCCCACAGTTGCTATTATCTCTTTAATGCTGTCTCTGACGAGAGGGGCTTCCTTTGCTCTCAGCGGCAGCAGCAGGGATTAGTGGGTGGAGGAATTCTGCTTCAGGGTGGGTTCCTCACTAGCCTATGGGCTTTTGGTTGATTTGTGTCTGGTGTCTAGGAAAGGGTAGCCTTCATTTGCAATGCTTCTGGCTTTCCCCCCACCTACTCCAGCAAGCACAAAGACAAAATCAACTGGAGAACAGTCTGGAGGGGCGAGCCAGAGGGAGCCAATCTGCTGTGGTGCTGTCTCCTGATCCTTGGAACGGGAAACGGTGCCACCTCTGAGCCCAAGTGTTCTTGTATGGGGAAAACGTCCTTTTAAAGAATTAGTCTTCAGCATTCTGTCAATTACGGCCTCCAAATCTGGTTGAGTAATTAAATGCCAGCTGACAGTAAATATCAAACTGCTTGGGAGCCGTAGCGAGATATAGACAAGTGGATTCTGTGTGATTGCTTTGGTAATTTGCTTTTTAATCTTTAATACCAATTAAATGCAGGGGAGCTGAAGCCTGTGCATTGCCCAGATGAGACAGCCATCAGCTGATGTCGGGAGCTGGCCAGCATGGGGTTTCTGGCTTTGCTGACTGCACCCAGCCCTGGGAGATGGGAAGTCTAATGGACAATAACTAGTTAGTGACTGATGAGCTAGCACAGAGCTCCTCACTCTCATTCAGGACCCTGGCTGGGCCACATGTCTCAACAGGCTGATGGGCAATGAGCTCCTTTGTATAGTTTCCCTTCAGTTTTCGTCATACCAATGGGGGTGGGGTAGGGTGGGATGGGGTGATTTAAGGCCTGACTTTTAAAAATCGGTCCCTTGATGAGGAAGCAGAAGAGCGCAGTGCAGTGACAGAGCAGTCTGCTGGTTTCCAGGAGGACACCCAGCTGGCACTGAGACATCCTCACAGCCCCAAACAGACACAGAGGGAATGAAGAACAAGCTCTGAACGAAGCGCAATCCCTCAGCAGGGGTATTTGGCAGTTTACAGAAACACTTCTATTGTCTCAGCAGGGAGTGGGTGTTGTCTACACCATGGACAGAAGTTCCCACAAGGCACAGGACCCTGATGGGTTACCGAGCCCCAAATACCAGGTGTCAACTCTGAGATACTTGCTCCAGAGTGACGAACGGTGCTTGAATGGAAAAGAGAAGTTTGTTGAAGTCTGCCAATGGGGCTAGTTATACTCCATGTTTATATATTTTGGATCACATGATTCATAGTTGTTATTTTTTCTTTCAAGTATTAAACATCAATGAAATAAGATGAAATCTACTTAATTTATTTATATACTGTATTGTCATGTTATTTTTTCTTCTTTATGACACTCCATTTTTTCTTTCCACCACTATTTTTTTTTTTCTATTTAGGTAAGAGCTTTTAGTCATTTTTTTTTTTTTTCAATGCAGTTTATTCAGGAACATTGAACAATCCTCGGACCCTGGGGAAAGCCAGCCCACAGCTTAAATAGCCTCTGGGTAGCCAACCCAGGTGTGCCACGTGGGCAATGCAGATAGGTCCACATACATGGAAGCAAGCCAGATCCTCAGCCTTAGCCAAATGTGGAATTGTTCATGACAGAGAGCACTCACCATCGGGAAGGTGGAAGGTGGAAGGTGGAAACCAGCTCCATCTTTAAGGCATAGCATTCCGCAGCTCTCTACAGTTCCCCCTTTTTGTTTTAGATGCATCAGGCAAGAGTAGAGGTCTGATCTCTGATATTAGAAATAAATTGGGACTTTGTACCGATGTTCGTTTAGGTGTCATCCACCCAAAGAGCATCAGACCCCTCTGATACCTTTTTCTCAGAGGCAGGACCTGGGGCATCAACCCGCATGCAACCAGACATGCTCTTCTCTGGGTCCAAAGCAGCTGACCCTGAGTGCAGTGCTTAGCCTCGCATCCTGAGCGTAACATTTTAGCTTTTTATGGTATCCAACCATGCTTGGGGAGAATGTCCTGCTTCAATGGCTGTAAAGGCCTGAATGATCAAGGCTGCATCACACTGTTGTGAGACTCTAATCTTGCATATATACCACAGGCAAACCAAGAAGACCAACACCAGAAGGCCTGCTAATGCTCCCATGCCCGCCCATTCCTTCAGATGATTCATGGCTGCAGCAATCCATGATGATAATCCTGTGGCTAGTCCTGCGTCCACTCTGGTAGAATTTACTGTGACAATGGCCACTCTCAGCTGCTCCATCGTAGTATCGAATTCTCCAGTCCAATTACCTAAAATATAGCTCGACAATTGTTTAGACAGATTTGCAGCACAGGAAAAATTCTCATGTTATATGCTAGTGACTCAAACTCCAGCATATTTTCATTGACAGCCAAGTTGAGCGATTTGCCATAGGGTATCAATTTGCTCCTGCAAGAGGTCAATCCTCTGATTGAACACCATCAAGCTTCCTTTTAGTTGAGCATTAATTCCTTTATGTACAACTAAGGCATGAGCTACATTGGCTAAATGATTGTTCAGGGTCTGAGCAGTCTGCCCAGTATGACTCATGGCTAATGCCCCGGTGGTAGCTCCAACAGCCGCCAATGAGATGGTAGTAACAATGGTGGCTGTAGTTCCAAGATCCCTTTTCTGTCTGAAGAGAGTCATAGCATGAGGGGAATCAACGGGCACAGGCACGCAGTGAGGCATGCGAGTAACCAGGGCATTCCTAAATTTACTAGCATTCCAGCATTGGGCAAAAAAGCAACTATCATCACCACAATTACTTGGCTCTATCTGGCTAATAATGAATAAAAATGGGGAATATAGACAAACAGGTGTGGGCTTATAGGAAATATTATGAGAAGCCTTAACCCCCTCGTTGGAACATCCTGCGTTAGTTCTAGAACTAGCAGTGGTGGTGTCCGAGGTCTGAGTAGGTTCAGGAGACCATTGCCCCCAGGGGCGAGACGTGCTCCATGCCAATTGACTAACTCCATGTTTTCCTCCACTTTTGAAAGTCATTTAAGGTTCTTAAATTATTTTTTCCCTTTTTCAAAATTTTTCATCAATTACACTTTATTCATTCTGCATCCCCCCATAAGCCCCTCCCTCCTCCCCTCCCAATCCCACCCTCCCTCCTCCCTCTGCTTGCATGCCACTCCCCAAGTCCACTAATAGGGGAGGTTTTCCTCTCCTTTCTGATCTTAGTCTGTCAGTTCACATCAAAAGTGGCTGCATTGTCCTCTACTATGGCCTGGTAAGGCTGCTCCCCCCCAGAGGGAGGTGATCAAAGAGAAGGCCAATCAGATTATGTCAGAGGCAGTCCCTCTTCACATTACTATGTAACCCAATTGGACTCTGAACTGCCCTGGGCTACATCTGTGCAGGGGTTCTGGGTTATCTCCATGAATAGTCCTTGGTTGGAGTATGAGTCTCTGGGAAGTTCCCTGTGTTCAAATTTTCCTGTTCTTTCGCTCTTCTTGTGGAGACCCTGTTCTCTCCAGCTCTTACTATTTCCCAGTTCTTACCTAAAATTCCATTCACTCTGCCCAACAGGCTCAGCATCTGCTTTGATAGTCTGAAGGGCAGAGGCTTTCAGAGGCCCTCTGTGGTAGGTTCCTAGGTTGTTTCCTGTTTTCTTCTTCTTCTGATGTCCATCCTCTTTGCCTTTCCAGATGGGGATTGGACATTTTAGTTAGGGTCCTCTCTCTTGCTTAGTTTCTTTAGATGCACAGGTTTTAGTGGGTTTGTCCTATGTTGTATGTCTATATGAGTGAGTATATACCATGTGTGTCTTTTTGCTTCTGGGACAACTCACTCAGGATGATCCTTTCCAGATCCCACTATTTACCTGCGAATTTTATGATTTCCTTATTTTTCATTGCTGAGTAATATTCCATTGTGTAGATGTGCCACATTTTCTGCATCCATTCTTCAGTTGAGGGGCATCTGGGTTGTTTCCAGCTTCTGGCTATTACAAATAAAGCTGCTACAAACATGGTTGAGCAAATGTCCTTTTTGTGTACTTGAGCCTCTTTTGGATATATGCCCAGTAGTGGTATGGCTGGATCTTGAGGAAGCGCTATTCCTAGTTGTCTGAGAAAGCGCCAGATTGATTTCCAGAGTGGTTGTACAAGTTTACATTCCCACCAGCAGTGGAGAAGGGTTCCCCTTTCTCCACAACCTCTCCAGCATGTGTTGTCACTTGAGTTTTTGATCTTGGCCATTCTCATGGGTGTAAGGTGAAATCTCAGGGTTGTTTTGATTTGCATTTCCCTAATGGCTAGTGAGGTTGAGCATTTCTTTAAGTGCTTCTCTGCCATTCGGTATTCCTCTCCAGAGAATTCTCTGTTTAGCTTTGTTCCCCATTTTTTAAGTGGATTACTTGGTTTGCTGCTTTTCAGCTTCTTTAGTTCTTTATATATACTGGATATGAGTCCTCTGTCAGATAAAGGGTTGGTGAAGATTCTTTCCCAATCTGTAGGTGGTCGCTTTGTTTTGATGACGGTGTCCTTTGCTTTGCAGAAGCTTTTCAGTTTCATGAGGTCCCATTTATTGACTGTTGCTCTTAGAGCCTGTGCTGTTGGTGTTCTGTTCAGGAAGTTTTCCCCTGTACCAATGAGTTCTAGGGTATTTCCCACTTTTTTTTCAAGCCAATTTAATGTGTCTGGTTTTATGTTGAGGTCTTTGATCCACTTGGACTTCAGTTTTGTGCGGGGTGATAAGTATGGATCTATTTGCATTTTTCTACATGTAGACATCCAGTTAGACCAGCACCATTTGATGAAGATGCTATCTTTTTTTCCATTGTATGGTTTTGGCGTCTTTGTCAAAGATCAGGTGTCCATAAGTGTGTGGGTTTATTTCTGGTTCCTCTGTTCGGTTCCATTGATCCACCATTCTGTTTCTATGCCAGTACCATGCAGTTTTTAAAACTGTTGCTCTATAGTATAACTTAAGATCAGGGATGGAGATACCTCCGGAAGATCTTTTATTGTAGAGGACTTTTTTTTAGCAATTCTGGGTTTCTTGTTATTCCAGATGAAGTTGAGAATTTTTCTTTCCAGGTCTGTAAAGAATTGTGTTGGTAATTTGATGGGCATTGCATTGAATCTGTAGATTGCTTTTGGTAAGATGGCCATTTTTACTATGTTAATCTTGCCAAGCCATGAGCATGGGAGATCTTTCCATCTTCTCATATCTTCTTCTAATTCTTTCTTCAGAGATTTGAAATTTTTTTCATACAAGTCTTTGACTTCCTTGGTTAGGGTTACTCCGAGGTACCTTATGTCATTTGTGGCTATTGTGAAGGGTGTTGTTTCCCTAATTTCTTTCTCAGCCCTTTTGTCTTTTGTATACAGGAGGGCTACTGATTTTTTTTGAGTTAATTTTGTATCCGGCCACTTTGCTGAAGGTGTTTATTAGCTGTAGGAGTTCCCTGGTAGAGTTTTTGGGGTCACTCATTTATACTATCATATCATCTGCAAATAGTGATAATTTGACTTCTTCCTTTCCAATTTGTATCCCCTTGATCTCCTTCAACTGTCTTATTGCTCTAGCAAGGACTTCCAGTACTATGTTGAAAAGATATGGAGAGAGTGGGCAGCCTTGTCTTGTCCCTGATTTCAGTGGGATTGCTTTAAGTTTCTCTCCATTCAGTTTGATGTTGGCTATAGGCTTGCTGTATATCGCCTTTACTATGTTTAGATATGTGCCTTGTATCCCTGATCTCTCCAATACTTTGAACATGAATGGATGTTGGATTTTATCAAAGGCTTTTTCAGCATCTAGGGAGATTATCATGTGGTTTTTTTCTTTCAGTTTGTTAATATGGTGGATCACATTGATGGATTTCCGTATATTGAACCACCCCTGCATACCTGGGATGAAGCCTACTTGGTCATAGTGGATAATATCTTTGATGTGTTCTTGGATTCGGTTTGCAAGTATTTTATTAAGTATTTTTGCATCAATGTTCATAAGGGAGATTGGCCGGAAATTCTCTTTCTTTGTTGAGTCTTTGTGAGGTTTAGGTACCAAGGTGACTGTGGCTTCATAGAATGAATTTGGTAATATTCCTTCTGTTTCTATTTTGTGGAATAGTTTGAAGAGAATTGGTGTTAGCTCTTCTTTGAAGGTCTGGTAGAATTCTGCGCTGAAGCCATCTGGTCCTGGGCTTTTTTTTTGGATGGGAGACTTTTGATGACCGCTTCTATTTCTTTGGGGGATATAGGACTATTTAGTTGATTTACCTGGTCCTGATTCAGCTTTTGTAAGTCAAATCGATCAAGAAAATTGTCCATTTCATTTAGATTTTCAAATTTTGTGGCATATAGACTTTTGAAGTAAGTCCTAATGATTGTTTGGATTTCCTCAGTGTCTGTAGTTATATCCCCCTTTTCATTTCTGATTTTGTTGATTTGGGTGGTGTCTCTCTGCCTTTTAGTTAGCCTGGCTAAGGGTTTGTCGATCTTGTTGATTTTCTCAAAGAACCAGCTCTTGGTTTCATTGATTCTTTGAATTGTTTTATTTGTTTCCAATTGATTGATTTCAGCCCTGAGTTTGATTATTTCCAGCCATCTACTCCTTCTTGGTGTGTCTGCTTCTTCTTTTTCTAGGGTTTTTAAGTGAGCCATTAGGGTGCTTGAATGAGCTGTCTCGAATTTCTTCTTGAAGGCACTTAGTGCTATGAACTTTCCTCTTAGTACTGCTTTCATTGTGTCCCACAAGTTCGGGTATGTTGTGTCTTCATTTTCATTGATTTCTAGAAAGACTTTAATTTCTTTCTTTATTTCTTTCTTGACCCAGCTGTCATTTAGTAACAAGTTGTTCAGTTTCCATGTGTGTGTAGGCTTTTTGTTATTTCTGTTATTGTTGAGGTCCAGCTTTATTCTATGGTGATCAGACAAGATACATGGGATTATTTCAATCTTCTTGTATCTGTTGAGGCTTGCTTTGTGACCCACTATATGGTCTATTTTGGAGAAGGTTCCATGAGGTGCTGAGAAGAAGGTAAATTCTTTTGTGTTTGGGTGTAAAGTTCTGTAAATGTCTGTTAGGTCCATTTGATTCATGACCTCTGTCAGAGACATTGTTTCTTTGTTTAATTTCTGTTTTGTTGACCTGTCCTTTGTTGAGAGTGGGTGTTGAAGTCTCCCACTATTAATGTGTGGGGATCTATATGTGCTTTAAATTTTATCAATGTTTCTTTCACAAATGTGGGTGCCCTTGTATTTGGGGCATAGATGTTCAGGATTGTGATGTCTTCCTGGTGAAATTTTTCCCTTGATGAGTATGAAGTGTCCTTCCCCATCTCTTTTGATTAATTTTGGTTGAAAGTCTATTTTATCAGATATTAGAATGGCTACTCCTGCTTGCTTCTTGGGTCCGTTTGCTTGGAAAGTCGTCTTCCAACCCTTTACCCTCAGGTAATGTCTATCTTTGTGTCTTAGGTGTGTTTCTTGTATGCAACAGATTGCTGGGTTTAGTTTACGTATCCATTCTGTTAATCTGTGTCTTTTTATTGGAGAGTTGAGTCCATTGATGTTGAGAGAGATTAATGACCAGTGGCTGTTAGATCTCTTGATTTTGATGTTGGCTGTGGTCATACTGTTGTGTATTTGGTTGCTTTTTGTTTTACTGAAGTGAGGTTATTTATTTCCTGTGTTTTCTTGAATGTAGCTAGCTTTCTTGGGTTGTATTTTCCCTTCCAGTGTCTTCTGTAATGCTGGATTTGTTTGTAGGTATTGTTGAAATTTGTTTTTGTCATTGAATATCTTGTTTTCTCCATCTATGAGGACTGAGAGTTTTGCGGGGTATAGTAGCCTTGGCTGACATCTGTGTTCTCTTAGGGTCTGCATGATATCCGTCCAGGCCCTTCTGGCTTTCATAGTCTCTGTTGAAAAGTCAGGTGTGATTCTAATGGGTTTGCCATTATATGTTACTTGGCCTTTTTCCCTTGCAGCTTTTAGTATTTTTTCTTTGTTCTGTATACTTACTGTTTTGATTATTATGTGGCGGGAGGATTTTCTTTTCTGGTCAAATTTGTTGGGTGTTCTGTAGGCCTCATGTATTCTAATTGGCCTCTCCTTTAGCTTGGGGAAATTTTCTTCAATGATTTTGTTGAAAATATTTTCTGGGCCTTGGAGAAGGGAGTCTTCTTTTTCCTCTATACCTATTATTCTTAGGTTTTGTCTTTTCATATTGTCTTGCATTTCTTGGACGGTCTGTGTCAGGAATTTTTTGGATTTAACATTTTCTTTGACAGATACATCGATTTCTTCCATTGTATCTTCTACACCTGAGATTCTTTCTTCCATCTCTTGTAGTCTGTTGGTTATGCTTATCTCTGTAGTTCCTGTTTTCTTCCCTAGATTCTTCCTTTCCATTATTTCTTTCATTTGTGTTTTCTTTAATTTTTCCAATTCTATCTTCAGGTCTTGAGTTGTTTTGTTTACTTCCTTCACCTGTCTGATTGTACTTTCCTGTTTTTCTTTTAGTTCCTTCAACTCTGTTTCTATCATTTCATTCAGTGTTTTAAGCATTTCCTTTCTAAAGGCCATAAACTGTTTGGTTGCAGCTTCCTCTATTTCTTTACAGATGGCAATATTCTGTTTGAGTTTATCTTCCTCTATGTCTTTACGAATCTTATTTGTTTCCTCTGTTATCATCTTCATGAGCATACTTGTTAGGTCATCTTCTTGGATTTCAGTTATGGTGGGGTATCCAGGGCTACTTGCCCCTGGGTAACTGGGTTCTGGAGATGCCATATTGCTCTGTCTTTTGTTGCTTGAGCTTTTACGCTGGCCTCTACCCATTGTGTTATCTTAGGTGTTTGGGGTTATTTTCTGGTGGTTCCTGGGGATCCTGTGGTGGAGAGAATCCCCTTTGCAGAAAGCTGGTTTTTCCTGAAGGATGTCTTCTCAGCTTTTTGGGTATAGTCCCTGGATGGCTGGTGTTTTTTCAGGAGTTGCTCACCTCAGGGATATAGACCTGAGTGGTAACTGTGGTCTTTGTTAGTCGAGAGGGTTCTCCTCTCACCTAGGGAAGTCCTGAGGGCAGCTGCCCTGTTTCTGGGTTTCTTGTTGTAAATTTAATGATCAGCTGCTGTGACCCAGTTGGACATCAGGCGCGCCTCAACAGTTTGTGCCTGTGTCTGGAGCACAGCTGAGTGCTGGTGCCTCGGCCCCACTAGACTGCTAGACTTTTTCTAGGGAAGGATTGGGTGATTTAGGTCAGTAGTTTCCTTCCTTCCCCGTGGATTCTCTGGAGACATGGACTCCCAGTGTCTTTTTTTGCCCTGGTGCACACTGCTCAGTGTCTGCCAGCTGGCTGGTCGCAGAAACTGCCTGTGCCTGGAGCACAGCTGTGTGATGGCGGCTCAGTCTCTGCCAGCTGTCTGGTGCGCAGAAACTGCCTGTGTCTGCCTTTGCGGCTTTTGGGAGCCTGAGTGCCTCCCTAAGATGGGTAATTTTCCGGGGACCTTTTCAGGTTGGGGGTGAGCTGAGTGCTCTGAGATCAGACCCGCCGTTTCTATGTCCGGCGGTGAGTCAGGCGCGCAGGCAGGCAGGGCTCTGTGCCGGAACCTGGGTCCCCGGCTCTGGCTCCGGGCTGGCTCCTGGGGTGCCCGTGGAACCCGCCCGAGTCTTTTCCAGGGGATGTCTGGGTGACCTAAGGCCGGTCCCAATCGTTTCCTGTACCCTGGGGTTATCTCTCGACTGAAAATTCCAGTCTCTGATAGTGTGGTGCCCAAGGTTCAGTCTGGGACCGTGACCAGAGACACTGGCTTGTGGCTCTGCGCTGGGGCTGGGGCTGGCGGCCGGATCTCTTCCGCGGTTTAGCTGGGTGAGTTAAAAGCTGATTGAATCCCCCACCGTGGGGTATCCTCTCACCTGGGAAACACAATGACTGTGTTTTATGGCCGAGAGTTCTGATTGCTGGTCACTGTGCTGATCCTGCTGTGCTGCTGCTCAGAATGAGAGTCCTCCCGGCGCCGCCATCTTGCCCCTAGCTTTTAGTCATTCTTGAGTATTTTACTACAGACTTGTTTTCTGTAGGTTTTCTTCAACTGAGAATTTTCTCTTCATTTCTGAGGGGTATTTTTTCTTTTTCTATTAAATTAATTAACTTGTTCACTTTACATCCAGATTGTAGCCCTCTCCCTCCTCTCCTCCTACTCCCCCTTTTTTTCCCTCACCATTCCTCAAAAAAGGGACCCCCACCAACCCGCCCCAGCTAATGAAGTGAGAACTGAGCAATTCCTCTTCTGTGGTTTGGAGAGCCAGTCCTTCCAGGGAGAAGTAATCAAAAAGCAGCCAACAGAGTTCATGTCAGAGTTAGCTCGGGCTCCCCTCACTAGGGAACCCACATGAACACCAAGATGCCTGTTGGCTACATCTATGTAGGGGGCCTAGGTCCAGCCCATACATGGTCCTTGATTGATGCTTCAGTCTCCACAAATCCCTCTGGGCCCTGATTAGTTGGCTCTGTTGGTCTTCTTGTGGAACTCCTGTCATCAAGAGGTCCTTCTATTCTTTCCCCACTTTTCTACAAGATTCCCTACATTTTGCCCTATGTTTTGCTATGAGTCTCAGCATCTGTTTCGATCTGCTGCTAGGTGGAGCCTCTCAGAGGACAGCTATGCTAGGCTCCTGTCTTCAAGCACAGTAGAGTATTGTTAATAGTGTCAGGGGTTAGTTCTCTCTCAGGGGGTGGTTCTCAGGTTGGGCCAGGCATTGGTTGGACAATCCATCTGAGGGATCTCCTCAATAGGTTTAGAATTCTAGGGTGATAGCTCTTCTCTCTTTATCATCTCCCCTTCTTATTTTCTTTTCAAGGATTATTTATTTCACAGTTCTATAAATTCCTGGATAAAATACAATTATAATTCTAGTGAGGACCACATAGCTGAGTCATCACAATGGTGGGAACAAAAGTTGTAGGAAGAAATTATGTCTCCAGACAGGAAGCCAGAGTAAGGGGAGGGGCCAGCAATATCTTTTTACTAGGTGATACTTCCTCGCATTGCCCCAAGGATGAAGCTACCAACACATGATCTTCTGGGGACAAGCCATTCCACACCTGGATCCTGAGGTCCATGTATGTCTCTAATAGGTTCAAAGTCTTAATTTGTTCCAGCTCAAAAGTCTAAGTCAAAAATGTCCCCTGAGTCTCAAGGCAAACTTTAGGTGTCACCCCTTTCAGGATCTCCAAGTTTTGGGTGTGAGTATAGAGTGGTGAGCTGTCTTGCAGAGGTTAAACCAGAATCAGAGCATTTCTAGAAACCATCCTGACAGCAAGATGCATGGGATCTACCTTATAATAAAGTGTTTGCTGGATGCCTAGTCATACCTAGTTTCCATTGGGAGCCTTAAATATACCCATCATCACAAAAGAACCAAAGCCAAACGATCTCTCCTTGGGCTAGACTTTAGTGCTTCTCTAACAGCCCAGGAAGCGGCTAAAGCAGTTGAATGGAATCTGCCCTTTTGAATTTTGTTCCTCTCAGAAGTGTTCGTTTGCCAGTGCTGTCAAAGCCTGGGCAGCTTAAGCAACAGAAACCCATCTCTAAATTCTGTAGGCTAGAGGTCCATGCTCAGCGTGTCAGCAGGGCTGGCCGCTTCTGAGACCTCTTCTTGACTTGCAGACAGTTGTTAACTCCCTGGCTCTTGAAGTAGCTTTCCTTCTCTCTCAGTTCCCATTTCATACTTGAACACATTGTCATACCGTGCCTCTTCATTTTGGCTCCCGTGGTTTGGTTTCTGCTCTGCTCATGAATCTACTATCATTTAAATTGCTTTCCTACATGTAGTTATGGTCACATTTTTCTATTTTTCTCTTTTGGCTTCAAGGTATTTTTTTTTTCCTTAGTTTTTCAGTGGGATTGTGATGTGCTTTAAATATATTTTATTATGTTTTGTGTACCTGAGTGTATTTGCGTAGGTGAGTGCAGGTCATGGTGTGTGTGTGTGTAGATCGGAGGGCAACTTGTGGGAACCAGACTGTCCTTCCCTAGGATCCAAGCCAGGTCATCAAGCTCGGCAGCACGCTTCATTTACCCACTGAGCTCTCTCACTGGTCCGTGATGCGTTTTAGTCTGGATTCCTTTCAAGTCATACTGTTTTGGAATTTTTCAGTTCTTAAATGTGTAGATTTATGTCTCTTGCCAAATTTTGTCCGTGATTTCCTTGAATACTTTTTCAGCTCTGTCTTTTATTTATTTATTTATTTATTTTGCCTGTTTCTGCCCTCCAATTGCATGACATCGGATTTTGACATTTCTGTTGTAATAGGTCCCACAGGTTATGGAGGTTCTCTTGAACCGTCTGTTTTCTTTTTGTTGCTGACAATGGGTAAACGTTTACCGCCTTATCTTTCAGTCCCTTCCTCTTTGCAGTGCTCGTTCCTGCCGTGAAGGCTGCCTGCTGAACTGCTCCTGTTGGTTGTGCTTTTGACTTCTAAATCTTGCTGTGGCTTCTTCTATTTCTCTGGTGGAACTTTCAGTGTTTTCATTTGTTCCAAGCATGTTTGTTACTGTGTGTTGGAACATTTTTTTTTTAATTTTTAATGTCCCTTCTCTCTGCTTTAAAATCTTTCAGTTTATCAGCCTGTCACCTCAGTGTTGGCATCAATTGATAATATTTCTTTTTAAGAACTCCGTTAAGGATTCTCCACTTTTTGGAATGATCAGTGATTTTTTTTTTCTCTTCAATGGAAGCATTTCAGATGATATGATAAGATTCTGGATTTTTTTTTTTTTTTTGACAGTACCTTGCTATGTTTTCTATTAATCCATAGATTGATTATTATGGTGGTTACTATCATATCAATAACAGACATAGACAGCTGTGAGAATTTTAATAGTCTTAAACTCTAGGGCTGGGCAGAAACAAACCCCCTAAGCTACCTTGTTACTTTCCAGCCCCACAATCCATGCCATCTGACTTAATTAATTCTATCTGAGCTACTTCCCATCCGTAATTCCCATCAGTAATTGGGCATGTTTTTCATCTGGGCTGCTTTTCTCCACCACTGATCCTCAGAGTAAACTCCTCCGGGCCATGTGGTTCTTCTTTATGCTAACCCACGACAGTCTCTGCTTCTTCCTCTCCTGTCTCTCCCCCTTCCCTCTCTTCTTCCTCCCTTGATCCTGTCTTCCAAGCCTGAGAACTCTAGCTCTGTCTACCCCACTTCTGCCCTGCCCAGGTATAGGCATTTATTGGCCAATCAAGGCTAATTTGGAGGCAAGGTTACACATCATCACTTTGGTAGACACAAAGGTTTGCTTGTTGACCAGTAAGAATCTTGGGGGAGGGGAATATGCAATTAAATAAATACAAAGCACCAGATTATGCTGTAACATTCCCTTGACAGCACCAAAGCGTGATGTCCCTCATGCAATCTCCACAGGGTCTCTTGGTGGAGGGTTTTCTCGCTGGGGCATGGGATGAGCTTTTCTTTGTACTTGGCTTTTTCTTGAGGATACTAAGGTACCTTTGTATATTCTGGTGGAGAGAGATGTGAAAGTTCCATGCTCAATTACTGTCATTTTAAACCAACTTTGATTTCATATTTAATATAAGATTCAAACAGGTAAACACAAGGCTGTGTGCTCACTGTTTTCATCTCAAGCTCTATCCTGGTAGTGTCTGTGTTTTAAACATTGTGTCATTATGTTTCATCTTTAATGTGGTTGTTGTTATATTTGAATTTAACTTTTGCAGCTTGGCCAGCAGTTTTTATTTATTTTTCCTCCAGTATTTTTTTTTCTCTGCATCCTCATGAGGGTAATTGTGAATTTTTATGTCACTTAGCCACACTGCTGACTTATTTGTTTCTCTTAAAACCTAAAAAAAGTGATTTCTCTAGGGTATATAATAATATCTTCAATTAGTCATGGTATACTTTCAGACAAAATTACCCCATTATATGTATAAGATATGGATCTTACAACATTGACAGGTTTGGTAGCACACATTTTTATTCTAACACTTGGGAGGCAGAAGTAGATCTCCATGAGTTTGAGGCTAGTCTGGTTCATATACTGAGTCCAGGCTAGCCAAGGTTACATAGTGAGACCCTGTCTCCAAAACAAACAGATCTTGTCTCAAAAAACAAATCAGCAAGAAACCTTACAGCAAGGTTGACACTTCTTTCTCATACTTTACATATTTTACCTTAAAAACAACATTTATTTCCCTCTTCCTCCTCCTCTTCTTCTTGTTGGTTCTCTTGGCAAGAGACCATTTTCAGTTCCAGAATTTCTATATGATCCTAACAGCTGCATCTCCTTCCAGTAGCTCCCAGTCAGTCTGGTTTATTGTTGCCACAGGAGTCCCTAACATGCTACCTTGTTTGTTCAGATGTCTTTTTAACCCTCCAACACACACATCTTCTCTGGATTTATTCTGGTGATCTCTTGGGGTGCTTCTTTATCTTGCCTCCTTGTATGCCTTGTAATTTTTTGTTGTTGTTGATGTTGAGAGGCAGACATCTTGTGAAGGACACTGGGAACTGAAGTAAATGTTTTTCATGCCTACAAACAAGACATGACTTCTCTTCTACTAAGACTTTAAAGTAGCATTTTGGGTTAATCTGGCTCTAAATTGGCCTGTACATAGTTTTGCTGTTGCTATGGTTATACTTAATGGCCTACAGACTTCACAGGGAGCCTCTATAAATGATCACATCATATTGTTTTACAGATATGGCAGGATATTCCACCATGAGTAGACCTTTGGTGTTTGCTTTCTCTATATTTGAAAAGTTCTTAGTAATAAAATTTCATTGTGGAATAAAGCACGTGAAAAGAGGAAACAATAATTAAAGACTTCAAGTTTCCATGGCAATGATTTGTTTTTGGGTGTGGGCTTCTTTGTCAGAGGATACTTTTCAATGTATGTCACATTATAGCCTGAGGTCTTCATGTACCATGAACCTGGGAGATTTGTTTCTTGTAATGTGTGAACTAGTCCTCTCTTGAAAGCCTTCCCACAGGGTAGAGGGCATTCTTTTGTTCTTTTCAAACTCCATCTTGGCAAGTACTATATTTCTGGGCTGTAGGGTGTGGCCATTTCTATTCTACCTTTCCTCCCTAGTGTGTACTTTTAGCCTAGATGAGGTATTTCTTACCTCACCAATTAATGTTGTTATTCTTTTTTTTTTTGAAGGACTGTATAACAAAGTCAGTATTATAAGCAATTTGCTTCATACTCAATATACATTAAGATTCAGCTATATGCAAAGTTCCTGGATTTTTTTTCAGATAGAGAAATTTTTCTTCTTTAAAAATTATTAAATGAATTTTCACATACAACATATTTTATCTTGTTTCTCCATCCTCAAACTTCTTTTTCTCTTTCTCCAAAACAAAATCAAAACAATCAAATATCCAATAAGACGAAAAATACTAAAGCAAAGTGAAACAAAAAAAATCCCCCCATAACTCATAAACAAAACCCAAAACATGCAGTCCATCTTCTGTTGGCCAACTACTCCTCGGCATGAGGCTTGCTTTAGAGTGTGTCACACAGTGACATACCACTTGGGAAAACTGATTTTCTCTTTTCCTTGAAGAGATCAATTTAAAATAACTTCTTTTTTTTTTTTTTTCAGAATTTATTTATTTATTTATTTATTTTTTTCAATGCAGTTTATTCAGGAACCTTGAACAATCATCTGACCCTGGGGAAAGCCAGCCCACAGCTTAAATAGCCTCTGGGTAGCCAACCCCAGCGTGCCACGTGGGCAATGCAGATAGGTCCACATACATGGAAGCAAGCCAGATCCTTGGCCTTAGCCAAATGTGGAGTTGTTCGTGACAGAGAGCACTCACCATCGGGAAGGTGGAAGGCGGAAACCAGCTCCATCTTTAAGGTGCGGCATTACGCAGCTCTCTGCAGTTCCCCCTTTTTGTTTTAGACGCATCAGGCAAGAGTAGAGGTCTGATCTCTGATATTAGAAATAAATTGGGACTTTGTACTGATGTTCTTTTAGGTGTCATCCACCCAAAGAGCATCAGACCCGTCTGATACCTTTTTCTCAGAGGCGGGACCTGGGGCATCAACCCGCATGCCTTGAAGTGGGCCTGAAAGTAAGAGTATCAGTGGTGCAGTGCCCTCCTGTGGTGTCTGTGACGTGAGGCCGGGATGATGACACTTGTGGCTTCCAGTCTTTTAAGTGTGTGTTCAATGGAGTGTGTAAAGAAAGATGCTGAGAGAGTGTGTAGGATTCTTCTATTTGCGGACTAGAGACTTGACCAGCTAACACAATTCACATGTCCTTTGCATTCTATCCTTCTGCCTCTGGTCCAGGTGAGTCAGTTTCTGAGTCTCATCTTCCCTGCAGGCATAGACTCTTCTCAGATCGCAGCCCAGTTGGCTTCCCTGGGTACTCAGCACTTGAACAGCATCCTCACATTTGGTTGTGGTTTCCAGGGCGGGGTGTACTTTCCTGTCTTCCTTCTTGATAGAAAACCAAAGCTCTGGAACATTGTTTTTTAAGGTATTGAAAAATAACTTACTTCAGAACTATGTCCAGCCAAACCATTGTTCAAATATGAATACATAATAAGTTTCTTAGAGACACAAGGCTTTGTTCTCGTGGAGATTTCAACTGAAAGCAGTTTTGGCTGGAATATATAATTCCAGCAGAGAACTAATTCAGAATACATCAATGTGAATGAAATAAAAATGAATGCCTATGTGTTGTTTTTGTTTTTTAAGGGAAATGTTTTCATGGTGACCTACAGCAAAATATCTAGACCAATATAAATATTTTAGATGTTGGGAAGGATTCCAAAGGCTGTAAGAAAGAGCTTAAAGTTTTGTTGAATTAAGATTAAATACTATTATCTAAGAGGTAAGAATAGACTGAAATATGGAAAGTATAAGATTAACAAAAAGTAAATGCTTTTTGATCATATCTATATTACAATAAATATAAACAGACCAATCTTACCATTTACAAGACCAATATATATGGAACTAAAAAACGTCCCTGTGAAAGTGTAGAATTTTTCTTCAGTTTAATTTTTTTTTCTGGTGGGAAGTTCTCTTACTAGCCAAACTTTACGGAACATGTAAGCTTCTTAGCATCACACTTTTCATCCAGAGTTATATGGGGAAATTTTATATTTATACCCATCAAACCAGACTCAATTTTTAGCAAAGAGATTTCAGAGAAAATAAGTTATTTTCTAAACACAATTGTTGAATTCATGTGTAGTGGTTTCGAAGGCTTGACAAGTGTTAGCAGCAACGATGTTCACTTAGGATATTGCTGAAAGGCATCTCAGAGCCGTGTCGTCTGAGCAGTCCTGTGTCAATGTGCACTTTTACCAAGCGTGCTTCTGGTGCTTCTGTGGGGCTGTTCATTCTTAGCTTAGTGTTGGAAGACATGTGCCCCAGAAAGTTGACAAGTGTTTAAAGAAATTATGGGAAAAAAGCGAAAAGAATAAGAAGATGGATTGAATGGCGGAGATACAACTGCAAATGAGGAAATGTTTTGTTAACAGCCATGCTGATTACTGGTGATTCAGAGGAGATGTTTTAAATGTTTTGCAAACTAACTAGTTTGTGACTAGAAAACAGGCATTTTACTGTGCATATTTATGTTTTTAGGAACTAGATTAGAGGGTTGTGATTGGTATGTAGTGCCTTACTGGAAAAAATGAATGCAGATTAAGCTCTTGATTCCTGGCTGCACACAGAATGTCTTGATTGTCAGGAACCAATTTAAATGTGCTGGGGAGGTGACTCAGTGGTTAAGAGCACTTGCTGCTCTTGCAGAGGACTTGAGGTTGGTTCCCAGCACCCAAATAAGATGCCTTACAATTACATGTAGCTCCAGCTCCAGGGAATCCAGCAGCACCCTCTTCTGGACTCCAAAGACACTAGCATACATGCATGCATACATACATAACCCTAAAAAGAAAATAACATTTAAAATATTAAACCAGGAGAAGACTACAAGTGTATGAGGTAATGCCAAGGGCCAGACAGCGAGAGGATTTAAGGGGACTTTAACATATTTGCAGGGATAAAGAAGATCTCTGCAGAGTAAAACAGTGTTCACCTCACTGAAAGCATAGAAACATATGTAATTAAAACAAACATTGCAAGGTCTTTGAAGTAAAAAATTGCTAAAACCTCAGCAAGAATTTGAGGGAAATATCTGCAAATATTTATCCATGATTGATAGATCTGATGGGTCCAAAGCAACAAGTACATAAGAGATTTTAGCGGTACTGTGAGTTCTGAAGAGACACATTGCTTTTCTCTCCTGTCCCATTTTCTAATGATTGTTTGGCTTCTGTTTAAATTTTATCAGGGGCTTTCAACATCACTTCCTTATTTGACTAGAAAGTTCATCCCCAAGGTGTGCCTCAATCTTTCATCTATTTTAGAGTTTCTACCTATGGGTAAAAACTTACTATTTCGTGCAATAACACAGAAGAGAACTGTTCTGTGCATGTATGTGGAAAGTTTTAGTTGGGGGAGGATGTGATGGCCTGAGTTCATGTTTTAAATACCCACTTATCCCAGTAATACTTGTTGAGTAGGAAAGTGTCTTCTTAGTGACTTGGCACCTGTGCCAAAGTCGATTGACTACAGACATAAGGAGTTATTTTTGGAATTCCAATTCCATTCCATTGATTTGTATTTTTAATCTCCATGCTGTCTAGATAACTATAGCATTACAGTAAGTTTCAAAATCCAGAAGTGTGAGTACTCCAAATTTGTCATTTAAAAATACTGTTTAGGATTTTGCATTTTTGTATAAAATTTACAATCTGCTCATCAGTTTCTAAAAAGTAAATGGTGTCAAACTGGCAATAGATAGCAGGAACAATACCATTTACTCACTGTCATTTATTCTTGTCTAATGTCTTCCAGATACTGCCTCAATACTGCATTTCTCACCTTCCACAAACGGCTTCTCCTTTTTCTTTCCCTCTCCTCCCTTTCTTCCTTCATCCCCTCTGTCCTTCCTCTTCTCTCCTTTTTGGTCCCTGGACAGCATTGAACCTGTTTACCTATTATACTTTATAAAATTAAGTTTTGCAAGAGATTTCAGACAGCCGCCCGCTCTTTCATTCATCATGTCTCTTGCATGTCTCAATGTCAGTCATTTACAAAGTCAACCACCATATGTTTGCAAACCTTTGATGCAAGCACCTAATCAAAATCGTTGAATACACCAGGAGAGAGGCCTAAACCCCGGTGTCCCTAAAATGGTCTCAGTGTCTCCTGGTGACACCCTGGAGATTCCTTTATAACAAGGAGTAATTCGTTGGTCAACAGTTGCTATATTGGAAACTTGGGGAGCATGGGAGAGATCGAGCCTATGGGGCAAAGCTGAGGCCTCTCAGGAACTGTTTTTCCTTGCAGTGCCAGAGAGGATGCTCTCTTTGATGGAGGGTGAATTTGGGGATAAAGGGTGACTTGAAGGAAATGTCGCCCTTTCTTCCTAGAAATGTGCAAACAGCAAAGATGTGCTTCCTCCTGAGAATGGGAGGGAGAAATGGACATCAGAACAGAAGAAAGGCCTCGCTCCACAGGTTTGGAAGAAAAGCGCCCCAGGAGACTCAGGCAGTCTTTTTGTAGTTGAAATTGTGTTAAAGGGAGGAGACTTAAGAGGGAAAAAAAAGACCCACTAATAAAGGACAGGATAAAATTAATGCTGACTCTCTGCTACTTGGGATTCTGGGTGCACTCGGCTAAGTGTGTTCAACAAGGAAACAAAGGGTAGTGGACAGCTAGGAAGCAACAGCTGGTAAGGATGTGGAGATGCTGGGAAAGACACACATGACCTTGTACCTGGAGACCTTCTGCTTCCCTTCCTCTGTACCCTTTCCTTTCTGATATTCTGCCCCGTGGAAAGTGGAAGCAAGATGAGTGCTCCCCTCTTAGGATTGATGGTTTCAAAGAATTGTCGAGCCAAAAAAGTTACCTGACTTTGAAGATGCAGTGGGGCAGAAGAGAAATCTGGATCTGCATTAGCAGTGGCTACTTAAGGTAGGGCCCTGGGACATGCTCATCCGTGAGGAACACTGTTGTCTGACCAGCTTCTCATCCATCTCCACATGGCAATGTCTTAGCTAGGATTGTATTGCTGTGAAGAGACACCATGGCCATGGCAACTCTTATAAAGGAAAAGCATTTAATTGGGGCTAGTTTACCTTTTCAGAGGTTTAGTCCTTATCGTGGTAGGAAGCATGGCAGCCTCCAGGCAGACACAGTGCTAGAGAAGGAGCTGAGATCTGTAGGCAGTCAGGAGGAGACTGGATCGCTGGGTGTAGTTTGAACGTATATGACCTCAAAGCCCCACCTCTTCAGTGACACATTTCCTTTAACCTCTTCCAGTTAGCCCACACCTCCTAATAGTGCCACTTCCTATGGGTCAAGCATTCAAACACCTATGGTGGCCATGCCTATTCAAATGACCACAGGTGACATGCTCTCTGACCCCTCTCAGAACTATCCCTTCTGAATTCCAATGGGCTTCTGTGAAGTTATGCAGACCAGGAGCCAGTATAGGTTGCTCTAACCATTCATTCCTCATTTACACTGCTGGTTCTCTGCCTGTATTCCAGGGATATATCTGGAGCATATTATTCATATATGATGAAGACTTTGATGATTTTGGGAAAAGATTAAAAATTAATCCAAGATAGTGTGGAAATCCTGGCTGACCTCGCTTTCTTAGCTAGCCCTGGGGTTCTGAACTGATCTGCCAGTGATTCCTGTGAGAGTGACCTTCTTTTACATTTTTATTCCATGTATTCTACCCTATTGATTTGACAATCTGGTCCAGAAAGGAAAGAAAACACACAAAGGCAAAAAACCCTGTGCAGCTAATTAATTATTTTGCCTCTTTGAGATGGAAATGGGGAAACAACCCTTTAAAAACCAAATAACATTTTTTAAAGGAACCCAACCAACACATTTTCATAAGGCGAATGTGTCAGGCTTGGTAGGAGGCAGCAGGCCCAAGAGAAGGCCAGAACCACTCCACATTTGCATACATACTTTTAATAGGGACTGAGGAAAATGAATACCCAGTACAAATAATTAGAATATTTTAATCAAGTCTCTTCAGGGTTTTGATTTTTTAAAATAAACACATAACAGACAGACAACATTAGTGTTATGAGGTGGCAAAGATTCTGGCAGAACCAGCTACTTTCCCCCAGCTACATGAGGAGAGGGAGTGTGGATCTGCCTTGATTACCTCCTTGACTGACAGGCAAGCTAAGGATCCAGGTTGGGGGTGTGGAATTTTAGACGAGATAGCCACAGCTCTCTGGGTCTGCACCCACTTGGTTTTGTCATCCATCGCCTACTCACTCATTCACTAGCACAGTGCGGGCCTCCCGGTTGGGGGCTTAATAAATACTTTGAACAAGAGCACTTGCCAATTTCATTGGCAGTAGTTCCTTATACATGCTGCGGGGCATGGAATGCCAGAGATGAAAGAGGCCCAGAGAATTGGAAAGTAAAGATATGCTGAAATTTCTGTATCTTCTAGGGGGGGGGGGATCCCACCTCATCTCAGTTCTACAGACTCTGGGCTGAGCTGTCAGGTGGGAAGACCACCCTCAGGATCACTAAGCAAGGGCTGGTTGATGAGCTTTCCCCTCAATCACTCAGAGAGATAAATCCTTTACTTGCTGTACAAGTATAAAAATCTGAATTTGGTCCCCAGTTACCCATGTAGAAAGGGTAGGCGCAGCCATACCTGTAATCCCACTGCTATGAGGGAGGGGCAGGGCAGAGACAGGAGGACTCCTGTGTTGGCTACCAGCATAACTCCAGATTTAGGGGGACCCTTTCTCAAGGGAAGAAGGTGGAGAACAGCGGCAGAGCAGGACACTTGATATCCTCCTCCTGACCTCCACGTCCATTCATGGCAGGGGTAAATAATTTACCCTCACACATACATGTGTGCCTGCTGCACACACACACACACACACACACACACACACACACACACACAGAAAGACAGAGAGAAAGGGCTGTAGAGAGAGGGGGAAAGGGAAGAGAAAGTAGTATTTTGCATCCTCATCTAGAGCTAGTCCAAAATTCTGAGGCATTGAAGCAGCTCCAAATTCTTAGCCAAGTCAAGCTGTGTTCAGGCTGTGAGGTTCCTCTCTTCCTCCACAGCCAGCTCACTGGCACATACAGGGACCCATACCCTGTCCTGGTCCAGGGAGAGAGGTGGCCAGACTTCCATTTACACGCTAGCCTCTGGACAAGTCGCCTGCGTAGGTTGTGCCTATTTCCTACATATGCAGGAGCAAGGCCTTCCTGTTTTCTTTCCAGTTTCTCTCCCATCTGTGCCTCTTGTTCCAAAACTCCTCCCTTGTGGTAATAGAGACCTGAATTGGAGCCCTAGACCCCACAGGCTCCCAAAATCTCCAGCTGAGCCGACCCAGGACCATGCCCCCCACCAGCCTGGAGTGTCTGTTTTCACTTACCACAGCTCCGGAGGAAGACACCAGAAACTCTCAAAAACTCACATTCACTCTGCTGTTTTCACTGCTATCCGTCTGACCTCTTCTGTGTCTAGCCGCCTTCCCCAAGTCCTCCCAAGCCTCAAAAAGAGAAACATCAGCCTGCAAGCCACAACCCAGACCTGCTGTGCAACTAAATACAAAAGGGCTGGCAGAATTGGGTGTGGCGAGAATAGAGAGAGCAGTGCCTGTCTTGGAAGGTCTTGGAGGCCTTCCATTTGATTTCTAGGTAGTGTGAGCATGAAAATTCATGAAGCAGAGGCAAAGGAAGGGAGGAAAACAGGCTTGAGGTGGAGGTTCCCGGGGAGGGAAGGGAAGGAGAAAGGAGGAGGAATTAAGAGGACAGATGAAAGAAGAAAGGAATTATCTCAATTTATTCTTGAATGTAGAAGTTGCCGAGTCTCACTTCTCAGCCTGTACAAATGCTGTCCTAGCATTTGGGAATAGAGTTCACACCACAGCATTTTCCATTTGTTCCATATGTGGTTGTGTTCGGGTTGTCATCGTGTGTATATATTTTATCTTCCAAACTGGATGCCAGTGCGGTTCTGTGCGGGATGACGTGTCTGACAAGTAAATGCCTGCATTTGTAGCTGGCCCCCATCCCAGCCTTGTCCTCTGTGACCCCCTGCCCATTATCAGAGTCTCTTCTTCACCTTAATGTCCCAGATCTTTTTGTCCCAGACTTGTCTCCTGCTTCCCCATGGACTTAAGTCTTCAAGCCTTTTAATTTTTTTAAATTGCATCCTTCCTGCTTCTGCTTCCGCCACTTTTGTTCTGGCTTCATCACTTTGTATGTGGAGTACTAATCACCTCTTTACAGTCCATCTTCTGCTGTTCTCCACACCTCCTGCCTGTTTAATCTGAGCGGGAGCTTAGTGTCACGGTGCAGTCCTTTACTTAGAAGCAGATTCTTTCTTTTTTTTTTAAATTTTAATTTAATTTTACTTTTAATTACACTTTATTTATTTTGTATCCCCCTCTAGTTCCCTCCTTCCTCCCCTCCCAATCTCTCTCTTCCTCCTCCTTCACCACACATGCCCCTCCCCAAATCTACTGGTAGGGGAGGGTTTCTTTTTCTTCCTTCTGATCCTAGTCTGTTAGGTCTCATCAGGAGTGGCTGCATTGTCTTCCTCTGTGGCCTGGGAAGGCTGCTCCCTTCTCAGGGGGAGGTGATCAAAGAGCAGCAGGCCAATCAGTTCATGTCAGAAGCAGTCCCTGTTCCCATTACTATGGAACCCGCTTGGACACTGAACTGCCATGGGCTACATCTGTGCAGGGGTTCTAGGTTATCTCCATGCATGGTCCTTGGTTTGAGTATGAGTCTCAGGAAAGACCCCTGTGCTCAGATTTTTTGGTTCTGTTGCTCTCCTTGTGGACCTTCTGTCCTCTCCAGTTCTTACTATTTCCCACTTCTTTCATAAGATTCCCTGCATTCTGCCCAAAGTTTGGCCATAAGTGTCAACATCTGAGAAGCAGATACTTCCACTCTCCACACCGTTCTAACATTGTTGGATGGGCTCCTCCCCTTTCTAGTGTGTAGCACACCTCCTTCCTGGGGGCGTGGTTTCACGCTGCCCATTGCACACAGCACTGACTGCTCCAGTGCTCAGAGCTTGGAGAAGATTGCCTCTACTCTCTGTTGTTCTGCCTACGTCGAGGGGCAGCTAATAATCCTCTTTCATTGAGAGGTGGGTATCACTGTGTGGTAGGGTTCTTGCCTGTCATGCATTAATCCTTGACTGTGGGACCGTAGACCAAAGCTGATGCTATGATCTTATCTAAATGTTGGTGTCACCTCTAAATTTATATGTTGAAATATGATCAGATGTATCACAGTATTAGGGATGTAACTAGATCATAACTTGGAGACTGTCCGGATAAAAGCTCCAGGTGGCTGCCTCACCCCCTCCACCTCATGAGGTGGCAAGAAGAAGGCCACTTCTATGAATCAAATGTCATGATGATGTGATCCAGAACCTCCAGGCTTCCAGAACTGTAAGATATAAATGCTTAGTTGACTTAGAGACTTCCAAAAGGACTAAGATGCTGAGTCAAACATCCAGACCACAGAACCCTCTGAGCTTAGAACCCTCTGAGCTTGGCAAACATACTCTCTTTGGGACTTGTTTATTGTCACACATGCAGGCCTTGCCATTCTGTATACCTGCACACCCACTGTGAGGAGTGGTTATACTAGTCACACAGGTATCAACTGCCTCACAGTACTTTGAGGTCCACTTTTGGCGCTGCAACCTGAATGGCTACGTTCACCTCTGGCTCCGGAACACTCATGGATGACACTTCGTTAAGTTCTGGGTACTGAGATGCAGGAGTGCAAAGATGCCAATTACCCGGCTTCTACATTTTTACCTGTGTCAGGTTCTGCCCCATCATTTAGCAGCAAGTTCATCTTTGAAACTGTTTCTTTTCTACTAAAATGTGAACACATACATAACAGGATTCTTGCAGGAAAATATGTCACAAGTGTTATGCTCTTTGATCATGCTTTATGCATTGAAGATTATCAATGGATCTTAGGTCCTTTTCTTGCTGATGAGAACAGCTGTTTCACAGGTGGCTTCTACTGCCGACTATTCCCTATTTACTGCCTTCATAGTATCATCTGTCAGGAGAGAGAGGTGCACACAGATCCCCAAGTTCCAGACTTCCAGTCTTACTTGGCACTGCAGAGGTCTCCGTGGACCTTAGTCCTTGTTTGGAGTTCAGGTGTGAAGTGTTCCAGGAAGCTGTCTCTGTGTCAATGGGTTCCCCAGCCAGGTTGTAGATGAGCATGCTGTTGTGTTTTGGTCCTTCTCGGTACTGTGTTTTTTTTCTACTCCTTCACCTAGAGAATACCCAGCACACCGTAGGATCAATATGAGCATGCGCTGAGGCAATGCAAGCTGGCTGTGGCAGGTTGAAACCACTGGGGAAGAGATTATGAAAGGCTGTGCAGATTTCACTAAGAGAGGGAAGTGAGGGAAGAGGCTTTGCCAGGGCTTCTGCGCTGTTGGGCCTACCTAGCCATCTGTGTCTGCCATTCCCTGTTGCCTCTTTCTCCTTCCTTTGTGATCTCTACCACTGTTCTAGGTCCATTCTTGGTGAGGGGCTCTGTTGGGCCAAGGACATCTTTCAGATCTCTGTGTGATTTTGTTAAGGAAGGGGCTAGCTAGGAGAGTATAAAAATAGGTGTAGGAACTGGTGTCAAGGTGTGCTGAAAGCCGGAGAAAATAAGTGAAAACAGGCAGGAGAAAGGAGACAGGAGAGGAGAGGAAGGAAAGAGGGCAAAGGAGGACTCTGGAAGAGAGATGGAGGAAGTAGTTGAGTGAGAAGGATATGAGAGGCAGCAAATATCAGGGGGAGAGAGAGACTTACTGATTACTTCTGGTGTGTGTGTGTTCATATATGTGCTCATGTATGCACATGTTTGCACATGCATGTAGAGGCCAGAAGTTCACTCTTTTTTGAATAATTTAAAGAGTATTAGTTGCAGGTCTTCTCTGAAAGTCTGGTATCTACTGTGAACCCATCTGGGCCTGGACCATTTTTTAGTTGGAAGGCTTTTTATAAATGTTTCCATTTCCTTAGTTGCATGGGTCTGTTTAAGTTGTTGATCTCTTCTTGGTTTAACTCTAATGGTTTGGATAAATCTGGAAAATTTTCCATTTCTCTTAGATTTTTCCAACCTAATGGAGTATAGGTTTTTGAAGTATTCCTTTATACTACTGAGGATATTTTGGTGTCTAACATTTCTTGCTTTATCTCTGGCTCTGTTTATTTGGGTCACCTCCTTCTTTCCTTCTGGTTAGTTGGACCAAGGGCTCTGTCAATCTCATTTTTCATCTCTGTCATCCAGCCCTTAAATTTGTTGATCCTTCATATTATCTTCTTTGTTTATATTTTATTAACTTCTACTTCAATCTTTATTATTTCTGTGGTCTAGTACATTTGGGCTGAGTTTGTCCTTGTTTTCCCACATTCTTGAACGGCATCATTATGTTATTTATTTGTGCTCTTTATGATTTTGTTTTGTTTTGTTTTGTTTTGAGACAGAGTTTCTCTGTGTAGCCTTGGCTGTCTTGGACTCACTTTGTAGACCAGGCTGGCCTCATACTCACAGAGATCCTCCTGCTTCTGTCTCTCCGAGTGCTGGGATTACTGGCATGTGCCACTGTGCCTGACTTCTCTCTGATATTTTGTTTTCTTTCTTTTTTATTAATTAATTCAATTTACTTATCAGTCATAGGCCCTTCCCTTCTCTCTTCCCAGTCCCACCTCCCTGCTGCATCCCCTCTACCCTATTCCTTAGAATAGGGGAGTCCCCTTACCCAGATACCCCAGCTCATCTATCCACGTGAGGATGAGTCTTCTTCCCCTGTGACATGGTAGGGCAATACCATAAGGGGGAAGTGATCAGAAAACAGGCAACATTCCTCTCTGATTTTTTCTATAGGTGCGTAGGCCTATAAATTCTCTCTTAAGACTGCTTTTTAATATGTTTCAGAGGATTTGTTGTGGTTTTATTTTCATTTAATTCTAGGAATTAAATTTTTTTGATTTCTTTTTTGATCCACTCATCATTCAGTAATGTGTTATTTAATCTCCACAAGTTTGTGTAATTGCTAGAGATTCATCTGCTGTTGATCTTATTTATTTATTTACTTTACATTCCAGTGATAACTCCCTCCCTCCAAAGAGAATTTTGATTTTGTTTGTTTGTTTTGTTTTGTTTTGTGTTTCAAGACAGGGTTTTTCTGTTTTAGCCCTGACTTTTCTGGAATGCACTTTGTAAAACAGGCTGGACTTGAACTCACAGAGATCTTCCTGCCTCTGCCTCCTGAGAGCTGGGATTAAAGGTGTGCACCACTGCTTCCTGGCTCACTGTTGATCTTAACCTTTACTAAATTGTGCTCAGATAGGATACATGGAATTATTTCAGTTTTTTTGAATTTGTTAAGATTTGTTTTATGTCCCTGGATGAACTCCATTTTACTGAAATTTTATGGCTGTTGAGTATATTTTATATTCATTGGTCTTTGGGTGAAATATTTTGTAGGTATCTGTTAGGCTCATTTGAGATATGTTGTCACTTAATTATACTACTTTTCTGTTTATTTTTGCCAGTATGACTGGTTTATTGGATAAAGTGAGGTATTGAAAACAATCTTTATTATTAAGTTGGAGTTAATCGTTGTCTTTAATTCCGGTACTATACTTTTTACGAAACTGTGTTTGCCAGAGTTTGGTGCATGTAGGTTTAGGAGTGTGATGTCTTCTTGGATAATTGTGCCCTTGATTAGAATAAAGTGTCCTTCATTATCTCCTCTGATTAATTTTAATAAATCTAATAATAATAAGTTTAATAAGTCTAATAATAATATTTTTAATAATCTACGTGTCCTATCCTTTCACCTTAAGAGGATGTGCTTACTCCTAATGGGATCAGATGTGACAGGGTGGGTTGGTAAGGGGAGAGGCTCCCTTTTCTGAAGGGGAAGAGAGTAAAGGAGAAGAGGGTGGGAGGGTGAGACCAGGAGGAAAGGAAGGAGGGAATGAGTTTAGGCTGTAAAATGAATGAATGAATGAATGAATGAATGAATTAATTAATTAATTCATGTTCACCAAAGCAGCTCTACAGAGATTATGAGAAATAATACTTAGGAATGAAGAGAGAAATAAAAAATAACAAGAGACTATTAAAAATGAAGCTATAATATAGGAACACAAATAGCAAACAAACAATAAAATGAAAGTAATCAAGACACAGCTTTTCACTTCTGTAATGCAAAAGACACTGTCGTCAGAACAAAATGACAGCCTACAGACTGGGAAAGGATCTTCCCAACCCTATATCTGACAGAGGGCTGATATCCAGAATATATAAAGAACTAAAGAAGTTAAAAAGCAATAAATTAAGTAATCCAATTAAAAAATGGGGTACAGAGCTAAACAGAGAATTCTCTGTAGAGGAATATAGAATGGCAGAGAAACACTTAAAAAGATGCTCAACAATCTTAGCCATCAGGGAAATGCAAATCAAAACCACCCTGAGATTTCACCTTACACCCATCAAAATGGCTAAAATCAAAAACTCAAATGACAACACATGCTAGAGAGGTTGTGGAGAAAGGGGAACTCTCCTCCATTGCTGGTGGGAATGTAAACTGCTACAACCACTTTGGAAGTCAATCTGGTGCTTTCTCAGACAATTAGGAATAATGCTTCCTCAAGACCCAGCTAGGCATATACGCAAAATTTGCTCAAGTACACAACAAGGACATTTGCTCAACCATGTTTGTAGCAGCTTTATTTGTAAATTTGTAATAGCCAGAAGCTGGAAACAACCCAGATGTCCCTCAGTGGAGGAACAGACACAGAAATTGTGGTATTTTTACACAATGGAATACTACTCAGCAATCAAAAACGAGGAAATCATGAAATTTAGAGGCAAATGGTGGGATCTAGAAAAGATCATTCTGAGTGAGGTATCCCAGAAGGAGAAAGACACACATGGTATATATTCACTCATATAGTCCTATAAGATATGATAAACATAATGAAATCTATACACCTAAAGAAGATAAACAAAAAAGAGGACCCAGGGTAAGATGATCAATCCTCACTTAGAAAGACAAATGGGAGGTGTATTGGACAAAGGAGAAAACAAGTAACAGGACAGGAGCCTACCACAGAGGGTCCCTGAAAGACTCTACCTAGCAGTGTATCAAAGCAAATACTAAGACTCATAACCAAACCTTTGGCAGAGTGCAGGGAACCATATGAAAGAAGGGGGAGTTTGTATGATGTGGAAAGGATAGGAGCTCCACAAGGACCAAATATATCTGGGCACAGGGGTCTTTTCTGAGACTGACACTCCACCAAGGACCATGAATGGATACAACCTCAAACTTCTGCTCTGATGTAGCCCATGGTAGCTCAGTAACCAATTGGTTTCCCATAGTAAGGGGAAGAGGGACTATTTCTGACAGGAACTCAATGGCAGGCTCTTTGACCTCCCCACCCCCAAGGGAGTAGCACTCCTGCTAGGCCATAGAGGAGGACTTTGCAGCCAGTCCTGAAGATACCTGATAAAACAAGGTGAGATGAAAGGGGAGGAGGTCTTCCCCAATCAGTGGACTTGGAAAGGGGCAGGGAGGAGATGAGGGAGGGAGGGTGGGATTGGGATGGAATGAGGGATACAGCTGGGATACAGAGTTAATAAAATGTAACTAATAATAAAAATTTTTAGAAAAGACACAACTTTTCAATGAAAACTTTAAATATTAATGGCCTTAATTCATACACACACACAAAGAAAAACAAAAGACAGGTTAGCTGAATGGATGAAGAAGCAAAATCCATCTTCTTATTGACTACAATAAACTCACCTTCAGAGACAGAGAGTACCGTTTCAATTGCTAGGGGACCCAAAAGCAGTTCAAGCTACCCATCAGGTAGATGTTTTGGGGGCCTAGGTTCAGTCAGCCTGCTCTTTGGTTGATGCTTTAGTCTCTGTAAGCCCCCATAAACCTAGGTTAGTTGACTCTGTTGGTCTTGTGGTGGAACTCTTGTCCCCTGTAGGATTTTCTCGGAGGGGACAGGAACTCCACAAGAAGACCAACAAAGTCTACATGAATTCTTTTAGCCTGTTCATATCATGGAAAGCTTTTCTTTCTTCTTCAGCTATGACTGATAGTTTTGCTGGCTACACTGGTCTGTGTTGGCATCCATGGTCTTTTAGAAATTGAAGTACTTTGACCAGACTCTTTTGGCTTTTAAAGTTTCCATTGAAAAAAATTGGCTGTTATTTTGATAGTTTATATATGATTTGTGGTTTTTCTCTTGCAGCTTTCAGTATACTCTCTTTGTTCTACATATTCATTGTTTCAACTATTATTCATGGTGGGAAATTTATATGTCTGTCTGAGTGTGAGTATATGTTTGTGAATGCAGGTGCCCAGGGAAGTCAGAGGCCATAAGCATTGGCTCCCCCTGGAGCTGAAGTTACATGTGGTTGAGAGCTATTTGGCACTGGACCAAAATAAATTTTGGTCCTCTATGAGAGTATCCACTCTGATCTGCTGAGCCACCTCTCCAGTCTGCTACCTTATTTGTAAAGAAAAGTACTTGTATTGACCATGGTGCTTACTGATTCACCAGGACTGGGTGTCCAGTGAGCTCCAGGGATCTGTCTGCTTTTTTCCCACACACATCCAGTCTGGGGTTACAATAAATTTCTGCACCTTTCTTCTTTTTCTTCTTCTTCTTCTTCTTGTTCTTCTTCTTCTTCTTGTTCTTGTTCTTCTTGTTCTTCTTGTTCTTGTTCTTCTTGTTCTTGTTCTTCTTGTTCTTGTTCTTGTTCTTCTTCTTGTTCTTCTTGTTCTTGTTCTTCTTGTTCTTGTTCTTCTTGTTCTTGTTCTTCTTCTTCTTCTTCTTCTTCTTCTTTTTTCTTCTGCACAGAGGATACAAAACCCAAAACTCAAGTCCTCATGCTTGTTCATCAAATAATTTACTGAAGATAACTATGGTTTATATCTGCTCTTCGTACATACTGGGCAAGTACTGCGCCACTGAGCCACATCCCAGTCTGAGAAGGGAGCTTTGTAACTACATTCTCCACTCTCAAGGCTGTGTATCCCTAAGTCTGGAGAGCTGACTCAGCAGTGAGAGCAATACTTCACTCAGCCCTCATGACACTCAGAGGAACAAGTTAACCACTCCTACACGAGTCTCCAGATGGATTAGAACCAGGTACTAGGGAGCGAATAGTACTGAGATTTGCTTCTCTCAGAGCATGCTGTTTTTCAGTAGAGTTCTATTCCTAGGAGACTTGCTTACTGAGCTACAATAGTTCTGATGAAGCGAGTCAGTGATGGTGCTGGGTTTACAGATTGATAAGGTGTTGTGAGTTTGGAGCTAGAGAGGTTATTGTTGTTTGTAGATGTATTCAAAGTACAGAAACTGCTTGAGTTTAAAGAAAGGACCTGGAATCCAAGGCTGCAATGATGACATGAGCTTGTGGGGTTCCATGTGGCCAACAGGATGCCTGATGAGGCAGACAGCCCTCCTCTTCTGGACCTTCTACACTTCCTCAGTTCACCAAAGGCTTGCCCTGAACCCCTTCCTGTCAATTCTGGAGACATTTGAATAATGAATTCTGTTTAAGACTGAAAACCTCGAAGTTCCATCTGTAACAAGACTCGAAATAATTACAGCTGATGATTGCCTAGTACTCTCAGCCAGAAAAAACAGAACAGCTTTTGGCCGCCAGCAATTACAAGCAGCACCGGCTTTAGCACAGACAGAACTTTTAAATGAATACATGAATACATTGCTGAAGATCAGAAGGCAAGAGAGTGGAGAGATGGGGGTGGGGTAAGGAAATGAGTTGGCAAAAAAGGAGTGACTTCACCCACTGAAGGAGGGAAGGACAGAGTCGGGGAGAGAGAGAAAGAGGGAGGATGGGAGGGAGGGTAGAAAGAGAGAGAGGCAGAGAGAAAGAGAGAGAGAGAGAATCTACTCAACCTTTTGCCCATTCTGTTTTAAATTTAGATGATGGCAGAAGGAATTGGCTTAGAGTGGCATCTCAGTGGCTCTGTAAATCTATATTTTAGGGCATTTCCTAATGGTTATCTTGTACTGTAACTATGAGGGACAGTGCGGTCATTTGTCATAAATTTGGTTTGGAGTTTCAGAACTTGGTGTTTCATAGAGATGACCTAAGCTCAAGTGCAATTTGCTGCCATTGTTCAGTTGCTTTGTTAGCCACTCCACCACTTTTTTTTGAGCCCCTGCTCAGTATTCTCACCTGCAAATCCCCTCCCAGCTGTTCTCATGGGAACTAAGTAAGTCAACTTCTATGAAGTAATTGAACTGCTGTCTGGAATAGAGTCTTCAGTAAGAGAACTTCTGTCTCAGAAGAGCCTGTACTCCTTCCCTGCTGTTCTGCCCCCGCCTCCAGTCCTCTCTCACACGGGTTGAACCTGTTTGACCTTTCCATCCATTGAGATGCACCAGTGTATTCATGATGCTTTAAAACAACTGACCAGTATATCGATCAGGGCTCCTCAGAAAGACAGTCTTGATGATATACGATTGTAGATATATAAGAGGTAATTTATTAAGGGATGTGGCTCACATGATTATGGTGGCTAAGCCCTTTGACAAGCAATCTCTAAGGTAGAGACCCTGGGAAGCTGGGAACCTGGCTCAGAAAATCAAAGGTACAAGAATCTTGGTTACTCTGATGATACACTGAACAAAACCAACTTGGGGAATCAAAGCCTTTATTGGTCTTACAGGCTGCAGTGCACCATCAAGGGAAGCCAGGAAACCTGGAGGCAGGAACTGAAGCAGACTGTGGAGAAAAGCTGCTTACTGGCTTGCTCTCCATGGGTTCAGCTAGTTTTCTTACAAAGCTTAGGCTCATTTGCCTAGCGATGGTACTACCAGCATTCTAAATTGATTAGAATTTAAGAAAATGGCCCCTGCCCCATATGCCCATTGGCCAATCTATGGAGGCAATTATTTAAGTTTAGTCCCCTCTTCCAAGATGATGTCAGTTTGTGTCAAGGTAACAAAAACTAGCCAATGTCACTCTTATTGGCAAAAATTAAGAATATGGGGTTGGACTTTGGAAATCAATTTGGCGCTTTCTCATACAATTAGGAATAGTTCTACCTTAAGATCCAGCTATACCACTCCTAGGCATATATCCAAATGATGCTCAAGTATACAACAAGGACATTTGCTCAACAATCTTTGTAGCAGCTTTATTTATAATAGCCAGAAGCTGGAAACAACCCAGATGTCCCTCAGTTGAGGAATGGATACAGAAAGTGTGGTACATTCATCCAATGGAATACTACTCAGCAATTAAAAACAAAGAAATCATGAAATTTGCAAGCAAATGGTGGGATCTAGAAAAGATCATTCTGAGTGAGGTATCCCAGAAGCAGAAAGACACACATTATTATGTACACACTTATAAATGTATATTAGACATATAACACAGGGTAATCATACTAAAATCTGTATACCTAAGGAAGCTAATCAAGAAAGAGGACCCTGGGTAAGATGCTCAGTTCTCATTCAGAAACAAGATGGATATCAGAAGAAGGAGAAAAGAGGGAACAGGACAGGAGCCTGTCACAGAGGGCCTCTGAAAGACTCTACCCAGCAGGGTATCAAAACAAATGCTGAGATTCATAGCCAAACTTTTTGCAGAGTGCAGGGAATCTTATGAAAGAAGGGTGAGACAGAAAGACCTGGAGGTAACAGGAGCTCCACAAGGAGAGCAACAGAACCAAAAAATCTGGGTGCAGGGGTCTCTTCTGAGACTGATACTCCAAACAAGGACCATGCATGGAGATAACTTAGAACCCCTGCACAGAAGTAACCTATAGCAGCTCAAGAAGTGTCCAAGAAGGTTTCCCAATAATAGGAACAGGGACCATCTCTGACATGAACTCATGGGCTGGCTCTTTGATCATCTCCACCTAATGGGGTGCAGCCTTACCAGTCCCCAGAGGAAGACAAAGAAGCCATTCCTAATGAGACCTGATAGACTAGGGTCAGATGAAAGGGGAGGACCTCCCCTATCATTGGACTGGGGGAGAGGCATAGGAGAAGAAGAGGGAGGGAGGGTGGGGTTGGGAGGGGATGGGGGATGGGGCTATAGCTGGGTTACAAAGTGAATAAACTGTAATTAATAAAAATAAAATAAAAAATTAAAAAAAGAATATGGGGTTGGGATGGGAAGCCACTGGTATAGTTCTAGAATCCTGGGTTCTGCTGTCCAAGGCAGCAGAGAGTGGTCTACACAGTTCTAGTAAAAGAGATCAGTTCACATTCTACATTTGGTTTCTTCCAACTAACTGGATGGTATTCTCCCATACTGAGTCCAAATCTCTCCACCAAACTCACACATGCCTATCTTCCCTGGCAAGACCACTGAAACAATATTCATCACTTTGCTACATGTTCATCTCCCAAGCTGACTCCTGGAATTGACTATTTTTATAAGGTAGTCATTTGGCTGGGGACTTCACAAAAATTTCTGGACCAAAGTGGAGAAAGAGAGGCAATTGTATCCTTGCTGGCTTCTCCCTTCACTCCCTTTTTAAATGTACATTTACTGTGATTTTCCTGATGGCTCACATCTGCTTCTGATGATAAATTCCAACCAAGAGCAAGAGTGGAACCCTGAAACTCATTGGACTTTATAAGTTAGTGTACGTGTACGAGCCATCACAGACCTGGTAATCAGACCACCGGAGTGGAGGTTTTCAATCTGATTTGAAGATACCATCATTTCCATGCACTCCAGCTTCTTGCCTGCTTCTGACTCACCCTCCCACTCGCATCTGTGAGTTCAGGCAGGTTGGAAGGCTGCTTCCTGTCCTCTTAGCTATAGCCATATGTGGTGAGGGGCAGGGGAGATGGTTTGCCTCAGTGCAAACATGCTGGTGCACTCGAAGGAATCATGTCAGCAAAACCAGGATAGCCATGCTCCTCTGCAAAGCACGGGGAATGCCCAGTACAGCCCCCTTCTCTGCCTATAACTTCCCATTCCTCCTACTCTCTCATCTTAAAGCACCTGCATAGGGGTCAGTTGTGGACTTCAGGTCCTTTCCTTAGTCTTCAAGGAAACCTGGGTTACACACCATCTTCTGGTATTTCTAGTCCTGAGGACACTATATTGGTTGATTTGACTTTTGCAGCTCTTTTAGGCAAAGGTTCAGTACAGCTCATTGGTTTCATGATTGCACTATTTTTGTCCTCCTCCGACCCCCACCTCCAGCTTCCTTTGAGCTATCTCATTGCTTCTAGGGTCTTGCAGCTAATAAGGGGGACAGGGGACATTGAAGAAGAAATAGACACTAGAGGGAATGTGTAGTAAAATTTAAAATGCAGTGTATGGGAAATATACACATACAGTGAGAAGTGGTAGGCGGGATCAGATCTCAGGGTTGGCCTGGTGACACTTGACCTTGAGCTAGTCCCAAGCTGACATTTGTTGAAAGGATTTTCTCAGGTTTGGACAGTATGAGTTAGATTGTGTGAGGTGATGGACTGCAGGGGTCACCTAAGGAGATGTCACATGTATCTCAGAGTAAATCATTTGGACTTCCTGCTCTTCTCCTCTGTGGATCCAAGGACTGACTGCACTTGAACTGTGCTTTGGGGAATAGAAGAGAAAACATCCAGAAAGATATCAAACTCATCTGTGCCAGAGTAATATAACATCACAGACTGGACATTTTGTACTGGACAAAAATGTATTTGGTGCATAGTCCTGGAGGCTGAGTTCCAGATCAAGGGGACACATCTGGGAATGGCATTATTGGTGTGTTATCATAGTGGAAGAGAATGTGGGAGAGAAATGGTGATGATTGCATCCTCTCGCCAGGACTATAACAAGTCATGAGTCCTTCCTTGAGAGCAGAGCTCTCATGGCCCACTCTCATAGCCTAATTTTTCAATGCTGGGGATCAGACTTAGAGCCATGTGCACCCTTGGCAAACTCTCTGCTACTGAGCCACATCCCCGGCCCTTAACCACAACACAGAGAGCAAGTCTGGATTGTGATACAGTAGAGGTGTTCATCAGAAGCCATTAGAAGCCTCAGCTTCTAACATTGTGAGGAAATGGGTTTCTTTTTATTGTAAATTGTTGGGGCTCCATCTTTCTGTTAGAAGTCACAGCAGGTAAGGTAGGCTTGGTGGGTGGGATGGAGCAACAGGGCCCACCCTCTGCCCTGGAGTTCCTGATACTGAAACCACTGCCTTGAAGATGACTGAGGCAGGACATCCTGCTGACATCCCACCCCTTCCACAGAACTCCATGGTCAAAGCCAATGTCAACCAATCCCAAGACTCATGGGATGTTGTATGGATAAAAAGGGATTTTCGTGAGTGTCACATGCCCTGTTTGTGCTAGTAGCTAATGAGGGTCTGGACTACTGAAACCCTTCTTAGGTCACGTCTAGGCATTACTAAGCAAGGACATAGTAACTCTAGTGAGGGCTGTGTCAATCCATTTTGTGCTGAAGTAGTCCCACAGGCTTTATGGCGTTTGTCTATTTGTTTAATCTCTCTGAGCCTCCTGGCCTGGTTTCGAGAAATGTATACTGTTAAAATGAAGTCAGCTTGAGTTCATTACTATATACCCCTTGAAATATAACCTGCATTATTTACTTGTTTAAAACATTTGCCATCCTGTACAAGAATCTGACATGGTTTTTCAGGGCTAGATATGCTATGTATTTCTAGCACTCATCAATGATTAGATAATCATTATTCAGCTGATTCTAGCCTGCAGAGATGAACGGCCCTGGTTATGACTTCTGTTCTCTGGGAACACGGGGCCTGGAGATGGGTGAGGTAGAGACAGAGAGACGGAGAGAGGTAATTGGCTTCCACTTCTTCTTGTTCCTGTGACACTGTCTTCCATGTGGCATGTGAATTTCTCAGTAAATACTTATAAATTGACTGATAAATAAGCTGAGTTCCTTCATGGCAACGAGTAAGGTTTTGAATTTCAAATGGAATGAGTATCTAGTAAACGAATTTTGGTAAAACTTGGAGTTGTAAATACATGTTTTTGTTACTAAAATGATACTATCGGATTTTAAAAGGGAAGGAGTATTAGTAATAAACAAATAGACAAAAGAAAAGCGAGAATAGCATGTGAGAGATGATGTTAGTAGCTAGAAAGCAGATGAAAGACAGGTAGCACCATAAAGAATGTATGTGAATGTGTGTGTGCTTGTGTATCTGTGTGTATATGTGTGTGTGTAAATGTGTGTCTGTGTTGTGTGTGTGTGTGTGTATCTGTGTTTGAGGAGACAGTAAACAAATAAAAAGCAAACTGAAAAGTGCCACCCTGTGTATGGAGCTGTATGTTTGCTGTATGCTCCTATCTAGCAGAAACTGGGAAGCGGGTGTAGAGGAGGAAAGGCATGAACTTTATCTGAAAATAAAAGACCAAGTGGAAGTTTGTACCCTGAACTGGGAGACATGTGGACCCCTTCTTATCCTGCTCCCTGATCCAGGAAATCAAGCCTCCTATGAAAGCAGCTACGATGATTCCTCCCTAAGAAAATCAACATTCAGTAAAAGAGTTTCAGATCCTGAGCACGGCCCAGCGGAAGTTAAGCCCAACCAAGCTCCCAGTCTGCAGTGAAACTCCCCATTGATTAGCTCAGCCAGAAGCATAGGCTAGGTTTTGCCACATGAGAACAAACCAGCATTAATCTTGCTGTTTTGCACCAGTGAACACCCTTTCTCGAAGGAGCCACATGCCTTCCTTGGTTGGCTGGGGCTTCTGCTCCAGGCTATCCTCATCTGGGCTTAAGCTAATTCAGCATCGCTGTTCCCCATCACCATGGAGGAGGAAGTAGTGTGAGGTTCATCGTTTGCTGAGATGTTAAACACTTTTGTAAATATTTGATGTGATGGATTATGAAATTATTTAAATCACTGACGAATAAAACATGTATGTTTATCCAAACAACATGGTGTTTTCATATGTTTGCTCTGTATGCTGAAACTGAGTTAATTGCCAAGCACTCTCATTCTCTGTGGAAGCCATGACCCCCCTCTTGGTGGTTTTCAAGCTTGCCATACATCTCCATGAATTACAGTCACCATGTTTTAAGATAAATCTTTTGAATTTATTGTTCTTTATAGCTGGAATTTTGTATCCTCATACCAACAACTTTCCAATCTCCCTCCTTCCGTTGGGCTCTGGTGATTATAACTCCTTACTGTTTTAGAGTCTACATATAAGTGAGATTATGCAATATGTGTCTTCGTGTGTTTGGATTAGTTCCTTGAACATAATGCTGTTCATGTTCATCCGTGGTATCCTCTTCCTTTTAAAGGCTAAATATACTCCTCTCTGTCTATCTATCTATCTATCTATCTATCTATCTATCTATCTATCTATCTATCTATCTATCTATCTGTCTATCTATCTATGTATCTATCTATCATCTATCTTCTATTTTTCCCTTCTTTAGCCATTTATGTGTTGCCAGGCAGACTAGATATTTAGCTCTTATGGGCAATTCAACAGTGAAAGTGGGGAGGCAGCCATCTCTCCAGCATACTGATTTAATTTCCTTTGCATATCTACCCAGAAGTAGGATTGCTAGATCATATGGTCTCTCTATTTTTAGCTTCTGTGGAACCTCCTTACTGCTTTCCATAATGGCTGTACTAATTTACATCCCCATCAACAGTGTCTACATTTGATTCTTAAAAGTTTCCCAATGAAGTGACACATTCTTATACACTTTCCATTGGTCAAAGCAAATCATATGCTCACACAAAAAGTTGGCAAGGAAGTGACATTTTACTATAGCCTAGAAATAGAAGGAGGGTAATATGAACAACTTATGCAACAGTCTTCCTGTCTGGCACTAAATATTGCACATATTTTTCCTCCCATATATGAAAAAGTATGCCTAGTTCTCCCTGAGTAGACCTCTGTACCGTTTCATCTAGCAAAAGCACCAAAAGAAACCTCCGGAAGTTAATGTATGAAGCCATCTCTCCAGCAAAGGATGTGTTCTGGACTCTGCCTTTCAGACCATACATGACTTCTGCCCATCTGGTGATGCAGGAATTAATCACAGGAATATGTTGTCATGAAACAGAGGCAGGGTGACAAAAAGGGAACAAAAAGGAAGGGAGACATGCAGTGGCAAGTGGTGCCTCCACAGGACAGCTATGTTCCGGTTCCCTCCCAGGTCCTGGCCTCAGGTAGGGAAATATGCCCTCTGTGAGGCAGGTGCTGAGAAAGGTCCCTTCCTTTGGAACAGTGCCAACTCCTACATCCACTTCTGTGTATCAGTGCTGGTGGGGATTTTAAGTTCTGAGGAGCCACAGTGCTACTAACCATGCAAAGCTTTTGAAAATACAGTCAGTGCATTATCTATGCTCTCTATCTGATTTTAATCTGGTCCTTGTGATGATAATTTCATACAGTTCTTTTGCAGAAAAAAAAGTTAAGCCTGTTTTACTGCTCTCTCAATTTAATTATAAGTATACTGAAAAAATTTGATGAGGCCTTAGTGGAGAACCATCCCTCTCTTTTTATTTTCATTTGAAAGGACTTTTGAATGCAGTGTGTGTGCATGTGTGTGCTTTGAACAGACTCATGTAGCCCAGGTGACATCAAACTTGCTATGTAGCTGAGGCTGGCCTTTGATCTTTCTCTTCTATCTCCACAGATTTTTTTTTTCAAGACAGGATTTCTTTGTGTTCCCTTGGCTGTCCTGGACTCAATTTTGTAGACCAGTCTGGCCTCAAACTGACAGAGATCCCTCTGCCTCTGCCTCTGTGAGTGCTGGGATTACAGGCATGAGCCACTACGCCCAGTTTATCTCTAGAGATTTTTAAATTGGTATTTTCATTCTCTCAGGATTTCTACCATTGGGATGATAATATTTTATCTTTTTCTTGTAGGCTGTGTCATTTGTCTCCAATGATATTGGAGTCAGAAAAGCAGCTCCCTCTTCCAACCATAAAAATGCCCCAATTGTTAACTATTTCTTGGCATCCCTGCCTACAGACCCTCATGTTCTCTATGAGGCCTCATTATTATTATGTCATTATTATTATGTCATTTCTGTTGTGTTCACTGGGGATTGAATTGGACATTCATGTATGCTAGGTAAGTGCTTTACCACTATGGCATTGCCACAACCCCCTTTGACATCATCTTTTATTTATTTTTTTTTTATTTTTATTTATTTATTTATTTATTTATTTTAATGCAGTTTATTCAGGAACCTTGAACAATCCTCGGACCCTGGGGAAAGCCAGCCCACAGCTTAAATAGCCTCTGGGTAGCCAACCCAGGCGTGCCACGGGGGCAATGCAGATAGGTCCACATACATGGAAGCAAGCCAGATCCTCGGCCTTAGCCAAATGTGGAGTTGTTCGTGACAGAGAGCACTCACCATCGGGAAGGTGGAAGGCGGAAACCAGCTCCATCTTTAAGGCATAGCATTCCGCAGCTCTCTACAGTTCCCCCTTTTTGTTTTAGACGCATCAGGCAAGAGTAGAGGTCTGATCTCTGATATTAGAAATAAATTGGGACTTTGTACAGATGTTCATTTAGGTGTCATCCACCCAAAGAGCATCAGACCGTCCGATACCTTTTTCTCAGAGGCGGGACCTGATCATCTTTTATTTTGAGAGAGTCTCACTATGTTGACCAGGGTGGTCATGAATCCATTCTGTAATCCAGGTAGGCATTGAACTGGTGAACCTCTTGCCTCAGCCTTTCAAGTAGCTGGAATTACAGACTTGTATGACCAGGCCTGCTACCATTGTCATTTCATTGTTTTATTTTTCAGTGCTGGAGAATGAACCCAGGGTGATGCATGTCAGGAAAGTGTTCTGTCAGTAAGTTGCATCTCCATTCTCCATCGCCACCGTTTGTATATGGCTTTATGCCCAATACAAGTGCCACTGGCAAACACTCATTCCTAAAATACTGGTTCTCTAGAGCTACATGTTTGTTAGGCTCCAATAGCAGCCAGGGTTCTTCAGATAGATAAAACAATATAATTATGAATTATTGTATTTGCTGGGAGAAGTAAGTCCACACAATTGTGAGGCTGGGAAGTCTCTGTACACTAGGGTCAAAATTATAGTTCTGCTTCAAGTCTGAAGACCCGATGAGGAAAAAAGTAGGTAACAATGTTTTGCTTGGATGGAAATGGGAGTCTTCAGGAGAAGATTTGATTCTAGGACTCATATAGCAAGGCAAAGAAAAATAATTCTTCACTTAGTAATTTATTCTATCAAGACTGGTGAGGCCCACCCACGTGAGACAGAAAATTCCCTTTCCTCAGTCTAAAGATTCAAATGTTGATGCCACTCAGAAATAGCTTCATAGGCCCAGGGTGTTATTTAGTCCAATATCTGGGTACCTGATGACTGGGTCAAGTTGGCACATAAAATTGACTATCACAATTATTGTGTATTTCCTGAAATACCTCTGGCAAAGGTTTTACCAAATACGTTCCCATTATCAAGTATGAATTATTATTTCTCCAACCCCTGAGATATTTGTTTGTCCATTACCAGAGAGTAATGCCACATAATTAGGGATGTCAGGAGCAGCTCTCTACGGCAATGTAGCAATATCTGGGTGTTGGCGTCTGGTGTCCTTGGATGATGTATGCTGTGCTGCAATGGCAAACAGTCATAAAATCTTAGTAGCATATACCAATAGCATTTTTTATCACTTATTTGAACCATTCCTTGTGGGTTATTTAAGGGTGCATCTTTCAATTATATTTATATGAGGACAGAAAGTGATATATTTACCTCTGGGAGGCCTGCTGCCATGACAGACAGAGGGGAGGAGAACACACTTATTTACTGGTCATAAGCCACTGGCCATACTAAGCCATTTGCCTACAACGAGGATAGCCACAATGATCACAGATGTCACGTACAAGAAGCTCCCGTAGTAGAACACCCAGTTTAGATGTAGAATAGAAAAAAAAATGTGGATCCACCAAGAAAATCCATCTGCCAATTGAGCCACACAGGCAGAAGACAGCAAAACAACAAAAGAACCTTTCCAGACCCCAAGAATGTTCACAAGACCAGAGGCAGTTGGAAGGCAAAAAGATCTGATATGCCTACCTCTGTCAACAGCTCAGGTCCTAGTAGTAAGGTGAGGCTCTTGGCACTTCCTGTGGAGGGACAACTGTGCCAAATGAAATGACAAGGTGTTTGAGGTTAGACTGCTATTAGTCTCATCAGTAGCAACTCAAAAACCACAAGATTTAGCTCAATGGGTAGAACACTTGCCTGGCAAGTGCAAGGCCCTGGGTTCAGGCTTTAGCTTGGGAGGCCAGGGAAAGGGCATGATTACAAATTCTGGTGTCATTGTATACACCAGTGTCCAGCACTTAGGACACAGAGGTGAGCATATCTTTGTCAATTCAAGGCCAGCCTGTCTCAGTGGGAATCGCAAGCCAGTCAGGCCTAACTAGTGAGGCTCTGTTTCAAGAAACAAACAAGCTTCTCCCCACAAAAAGCTAGAATGAAGTTCACAGGCAAAGTTGGATTCAGGAAGG
The DNA here is from genome assembly GCF_030254825.1 of Meriones unguiculatus. Lineage (NCBI taxonomy): Eukaryota > Metazoa > Chordata > Mammalia > Rodentia > Muridae > Meriones > Meriones unguiculatus. The sequence continues at coordinate 165,327,655 of NC_083349.1, forward strand.
TAAGTACAGGATGGAATTGAAATGAGTTCCCAGGAGAAAAGTGGGCAAGCATTATAACTACAGCAGCACAAACCTGGAGTGTAGGAATGAGGCCTTTGAGGGCTGGGAAACGGGGGCAGAGATCTATCTCTTGTAGCCTTGAGTCTGTTTTGTTAGATTATTTTTTCATTGTTTTGCTTCTTCTACCAAGCTAGGGATTAAACCAGGGTCTTCTACACATGAGACAGATATTCTATCATTAATCTGCATCCCCAGCCCTTTGTTGATTTTTAAACAATGTGTGTGTGTGTGTGTGTGTGTGTGTGTATGCATGTGCTAATTTTGTTAAGCAAAAAATTAAAAGTGTCTCTATGGAGGTGGAATTAATAAACTGAAAAAAGAATCGACGGTTCTGATTTTGACCATTAATTCATGACAACCTTCATTAAGTCTTTCAGCCTCCTCTAAAAGCAATTTTTGTGTTTCTTTGTTTACAGAATAAAGCAGTCCCTGTTTAGAGACCTGTTAGACCCTTTCGAGGCCTTTTGTTCTAGAACCTTAAAGGGCATAACTTTACACAGAATGGCCTTGGTTCCCAGTAATCAGGCACAGCTTTCCCTCTGGCCCCCATGCTCTTGCCCTCTTGTGTGTGTCCATCCTCCTGATTTCCAGGGCCTGGATCAAGTGTGATGGGTGTGGGGCTCATGAAGGTGTCTGGGGCACATGGCTTATTTACATGCTCTCAGCTCTGTATCTTGGGGCCTCTGAGGCTCCCTGCAGAGGAGCAGGGCTGGCTGGAAGCTGATCTGGCAGCTCGTTAACACTCAATTAAAGCTCTTCTCTACAGCATAGCATTAACTTTTTAAAAATTTATACATGCAATTGAAGGAGGTAAAGTGCAACTGTGGTTTTCAAAGCAGCTCATGTGAGGGAGGCTGTGAAATTGTTCTCATCTGCCCTGTGTTGAGTTTTCAAATTTATACATGCAATTGAGTTGGAAATTAAAGTGTGGTTTTAAGGTGGATGTGGGTGTCTTACATGGCACAATATTAACCACTTTATATTTATAAATGTAATTAAAATGGGATTACTTTGGAATTAAAGAACATAGGAAGGAAAAGATACATGCACTTTCTTAGGGACATGCTGCTTTCCCTGTCTATAAATTCTTGATGAGTATGTTGCTACCAAAGTCTTAACTTGTGTAGAACAGTGAGCTCAAATTTTCCAGCAGGAATAGAAAAGAGATTCTTATCATATTGACCATCACCCCTCCTCACCTTATTTTCTCAAGTTGAAGTCTAGGGCATTTGCTTCCCCTGTGGTTTGGGAGGGTGGAGCTGTTGTACAATTGGTACTTGACTCATAAGCACTGAGACTGTTGATTTACCTTAGTGGTGTCTTAGGGGAGACCCAGAGATCACACTGCGGTCCCTGGCTAATGCCTGAACTGGTTTGCAGGAAGTGAGGGAAGGGTTACTGTGGAGCCCCTCCGTGTAGCTGGGAGTCTGTTGACTTGAGCCTTGTCAGGAGATTGGTGCTGTCCCTCCTATACAGCAGTCCATTCTGGCTAAACAGGCATGCAGTGATTGGGGCAGGTGCTGGCAGGAAACCGGACCATTTCTTATCCTCCCGCAAATCCGAACACTGTATTCCAGGACATTAGAAAATTTGTTTGAATGTTGTCTTTCTTGACTCTTAGCCTTGTCAGACATCCCTTAAACATTTCCCCTTCTAGTTTAGACCAGTTCTTGGAAAACCACTGTTTTCTAGCTATAACTAGGGCATTTGAAAAAAATCCAAAGTGGAGGTGTTGTCTGTTTGCCCTCTTGAGATGAGGAGACCAGAAGGGTACACATCTCTGTGGCTCAGCTCTGGGTGCCTCCATGTTCTTTGTCTGCCATGTCTCCTTCAACACAGGGAGGTGGTCTGTGGTCTTCTGCCTCTCCTCTGTTATCTTCATTGCCAGAGACATCTTGTTCTCCCAGTGCTTAGGCAAAAGGCAGAGATTGCTGTCTGTGCTTGGCATTATACTACGGAGCCCGGAATCCCCAGGCATTCAGGTCTTGCCCAAGTCAGGTGCAATTTGCCCACATTGGTCTTCTCCTCTTCAAGGCTCTAGATGGGAAAGATTTGGGAGACAGTGCTTCCTTCCATCTCTCCTGCCTGGGATCTAAGCTCCTTTGTCATTCATTGCTGTTTTCAGAAGTCTTTGAATTAAGACCCCTTTCTCCTTTCCCTCCCCCTAATACATTTGCATGCTCATTGAGGCGAAAAATTACATGATTTCAAGATTTCACTGAGTTCTGTTTCAGACCTTGGGCCTTGTTAGCAGGGCCATCGATGTGCAATTAAGCTGGGACTCGCCGTCCTTAACAAGGACTCACATGGCTTCAGTGTGAGAGCTTCCTGAGATGGCTTTGCTCCACTGCTCTGCAGCCCTGGGTGCCTTTGTCACATCTGGAGCGTCTGTCTAAAGCCTAGACACCCCAGGCAGGGTGAGTCTGAGGAAAAAAACATGATGTAGCTGCACTGTGCAACATGCTAAACGAATAGCTAGAAGGCTGAGGGAGAGGAGCTGTCCCCTGAAAACAATTCTGTCTGAAATGTTCAGAAAGGTTAGGCCTAAATCTTTAGCAAGAAGAGTCAGTCTCGCTATTAGGAGAGACAAACATATCAGATGAAATCATTGACTGCTTTTCACTGAGCCTCCTGTCAACGGCGAAGCGAGGGAGCTTCCAAAAATACACAAAAGACGTGTATTTTGAAAATGAGGCTTGAAAATGAGGGATTCAGAGTGGAAGGAGAAATGAGAAAATAAGAAAGCCTTGAATGTGCTTGCTTCATGTCATACTTTTAGGCAGAGAAGTATAAGCAGCAATACTTCACAAACACGTGGGAAGTGTCAGATACTTGGAGAGGCCCTGTACCTCTTAGTTCTAGGGACAAGAGACCCGGCTGATTTCTTTAGGTCAGAGGGTTTGCCTTGGCAACTGGGAATACAGGCTTTTGGGAACTGGATGGGTCCATTTAATCCACATTTCTATTGAGTAATCATCCCAGGCTTTATTGTTTTCTGTCTCTTTACTCTTCTCACTTTCACTTCCTCAGTTTTTTCAAAGACCCTGCAAATCTTCGGTGACAGGAGGCACAAAGCACACCAGTCAACAAGTTGGAAATTATTCTGGGATTTATTCAGAGGATGAGAGAACCCACTTACCGTAAATCTCTCCAAATTAACAGGACTGAAAGGAACGCAGGGCTGAACTCTCTGGTTTTGTGGACAATCAACTCGTGACTATCTTTACCTATTCATTCAGGAAGAACTGACTGGGCGCTTGCTTAGTTCCCAGCCAAGGGTCCTTGTCTCCTGTGGGCCTTCTTTGCAAGCTGCAGAAATGCACTTTGCAGCTATGCCAGGCAGATGGAGGAGGAAATTTTGCCTGGAAGTATTGAGCCTCTGGGCTGTGGGCCAGAAGTTCTGTCCTAAGTGAGCATGGTCATAAGGGTTGGGGGAATCGGGGAATCAGATTCTGCAAATGGTTCCTTGTGGATTCTTCATCACGTGTATGCTGGGAGGTACCAGAAGTTCTTAGTAAGAGAGAATGAACTTGGGGCATCAAGCTTCTCATCTCCTGGTGGAAGCCGAATGCTCCTGTCCCTCTCCTGATGGCCTTTTCTCTTCTGGAGAGATCTGAACCCAGCCTCTCTAACTGTGCATGTGCTTTCTCCCTATTGGCCTTTTGTCGCCCAGAAAAGCAGGGAAGCAGGCAGGACACAAGCAAATGTGTGAGACGATGAAGTTCTGTGTGGTATAAAGGAAGAAGAAGCAGCACAGAGGGCCCGAGATGGATACAATTCTGTTGTTGTTGCTGTTGTCTAAAGTGCAGATATATTTTTATTTATTATTATTATTAGATTGGCATACAAAGTAATGGATTTTGTCACGGTGGCTCTGTACATATGTGTCATATTTTGTTGTCATTTCTTCTTCCCACTGCCCTTTGAAATGCCCTCTGCACCACTCCAGGTGGGTCCCTTCCTTCCTGCAGTGAGTCCCCTCTGTTTTCTTTATCAGGCGTATTATATTGCCGTCTATATTTATTGCCTTTCTTAAGATCAGACCTTTCCATGATCTCCTTTCTAGTTTCAACACCAGTGTTCTTTTTTTTTTTTTTCAATGCAGTTTATTCAGGAACCTTGAACAATCATCTGACCCTGGGGAAAGCCAGCCCACAGCTTAAATAGCCTCTGGGTAGCCAACCCCAGCATGGCACGTGGGCAATGCAGATAGGTCCACATACATGGAAGCAAGCCAGATCCTCAGCCTTAGCCAAATGTGGAGTTGTTCGTGACAGAGAGCACTCACCATCGGGAAGGTGGAAGGCGGAAACCAGCTCCATCTTTAAGGCACGGCATTACGCAGCTCTCTACAGTTCCCCCTTTTTGTTTTAGATGCATCAGGCAAGAGTAGAGGTCTGATCTCTGATATTAGAAATAAATTGGGACTTTGTACTGATGTTCATTTAGGTGTCATCCACCCAAAGAGCATCAGACCCATCTGATACCTTTTTCTCAGAGGCGGGACCTGGGGCATCAACCCGCATGCAATCAGACATGCTCTTCTCTGGGTCCAAAGCGGCTGACCCTGAGTGCAGTGCTTAGCCTCACATCCTGAGCGTAACATTTTAGCTTTTTATGGTAGCCAACCATGCTTGGGGAGACTGTCCTGCTTCAATGGCACCAGTGTTCTTAAACAGAAGAAATGTCCAAGATCCCAAGAGTCAAATTTTCCTTCTGTCATGGTGAGGACGTCTGAAAATGAGAAACTGGCTTCCACCAGGTGTGAAGTCTTTCAGTGCCTGATGTTTGGATTCAACAGCCTCTAGAATGGAGACAGCTGTTTGTTGTCCATCAGCCAGCCACTTTATGGTATTTTGTTACTAGCTGGCTTTGAGTATTTTGTCATGGAAGCCTAAATGATCCAAGGTAATAAAGTGCCCTCTCTTTAAGATTTAATATTTTTTATTATGCGTATGAGTGCTTTGCCTGCCTGTACGTATGTACGTAGTACATATAGCACATGTGTGCATAGTATCTGTGGAGGTCAGAAGAGGGAGGGCATCACATCCCTTATAACTGGAGTTACAGATGATTATGAACCACAGTGGAGGTACGGGGCTGTTAGACTGGTCCTCCGAAAGAGCAGCCTGTACCATTTGTTCAGTCCCACTCTTCAGTATTGAAACCAGGCAGCTCTCTCCAGTAGAGTTTGTGATGCGATCTTATTTGTCCCGTGCATTTGACCAGCACACTTCTGCACACCTTGCTTCCCTTCAGTGCAAAGGTTGGCCCTCTAGACTAAATCAACAGCAGTAGCAAACAAGAGTGACATTATAGGAAATTGCTTGGGTGACAGGTAGAAGCCAAATCACCAAGGAGACTGGGAGTCCCCCAAAGTAGCAGATTTGTTGCTGTTGTCTCCCTTCTAGGCTGAAGCAACTGGAGGTCAGTGCCCTTTTTTTCTGTATCTGGTACCATGTCTAGCTTTACCAGTAGACATTTAACACCTATTTGCCATTATCATTGAAACCGACAAATAACAGAATCCCTCTTGCCCACCCCACACGTGGAGAGGCAATTGCTGCTTGGACTGGTATCAATTCAAACCACAGCCCCGCTGCTGAGACAAGAACTTTGCCTTATCTTGAAGCCTTACAGCTACCGGGAGCTGCAGGCCAGTGTAATTTGCTGGTGCTTTTTAAGTCAGTAGCAGTTTTTCAGCAAACATATCAAACCCTTAATGGGGTTTTTGAAAGTAAATCCCCTGTTTGAAGTGAGAAGGAAAATAAATAAGCAGTTATTATTCCATTTCTGTCCTTTACCTTTTAATCTGGGGGCTGGGGGTGGGTGAGTGAAACCAGGGTGTGTAGAATGATTCCTCAAAGCAAAGAGGCATCATGGTGGAGAGTCAACCTCCTGGAGCCACTGGTGTGCCCGGGAGCCACGTGGATGAAATATTAAGTATCAGACAGCAGTAATGTGGTTGCTGCAGATGTAATCAGATGAGTAGTTAAAGGCCTGGCATTCTTTAGGGAAACAAATGATTGATCAACCCTGCAAAATAAATAACCTGGTTCTTCGGCTCTATAGAGCAACTTTAAATATTCAGTCTGTCCCTGTGTTTGTAGAGGGCTGTCCTTATCCGACTTTTGGTTGCTTGTGATTTTTTGGAAGAATTTCTCAAACATGCCTTTTTAGGGATTTTTGATCTGGGCAATGGATGCAAGGAGTACCATTTAAAATTCTTGTTCTGTTTCTTGCTTGGCGTGAAGTTCTTTGGAGGCAGTGATAACATGCAACCTTTTGGGAGGCTGTGCGTTCTTTGGAGGACAGTGCTGGAGTAGGGGCCATCTGGGCTATTGGCAGATAAAGACATCTATCATAGTGTGTATTTGCAGCTGGGAGGCAGCGCATTGAACACAAAGCAAGATATGGTTTGGAAAGTGGCTGGCTCCTTGTGGCCATGAAGGCATCCAGCCTGAAAAGACTGGGGGTTGGAGGGACAGTATCTCCTGGGGCAGCCCATGTGATGGACATTTTCCACACGGTAGGTGGTGGCTGGATTAGAAATGGGATGTGGTGTTGTTTTTCAAGGGCACTTTGGTGTTTGGTGAACACTGCCTTTAAAGGCAATCAGATGCCTCTGGGTACTAGTGAAGGGTAGAAGGTAGTTGGGTTTGCACAATCCTTAGTTGTCATAGGCACTGGCTCACAGCAGGTAGAAACTGCTTTGAGGAGACATCTCTTTGGCTGTTTTGCCACATATCTACCTCTAGTCCCAGGTGGTTATGGGTAAAGTAACAGGCTCAGGTAATGACATGACATCAAATAGATATGATTCTTTTTAGTTGCGGGAAGATCTAGGTTTTTATTTCTCTTTGGAAGCAGTGCTGAGTTTGACTGAAGGTTACTAACAGGGATTTCTTGGAAGGGGTTGGTTTGAACTCACTGAAATGATAAGGTGCAAAGCTTATGAAGTGCTTTTGTGCCTCATTCTATAAGTTAGGCAAATAATGGTGTTCAATAATGAGTTGTTTCATTCTTTAAAGTCAATGCACACTTTTTAAGTCCTTATTCTATATCAAGATCTCTGCTGAGGCCATAGGAAAAGGTATGATAAATGAGGCATTAAGCTCTCAAGGCAGTAGATAGCTATTAGAACTTGAATTTCATACTTGGACCTTACTGGGTTGTTTGTACCAGCACATGATTCTGAAGGTGGTAGCTAGTAGAACACTTACTAAGAGAGAACCCTGAGGTTAGCCAGAGGACTTTGGATGAGTGGGAAAAGAAATAAACACATTGTTAGGAATTTAAAACTAACCATGGCTCTGAGGGCCTAGGAAGAGCAGCTAGCAGGCTTTGGGGGTAGAGTCCAGACTATTGCCTTTGTGTGTTTGCAACCAGGCTTAGCAAGTCCAAAGCCAGCTTGTGCTGAAGAGAGCAGATGGAGAGGTGGATCCTTCTTTTTGGGTTTTGCTCAATCCTGGAAATGCAACAGATGGCACCTTATAGCCAGATGAGGCCAACTTGGGATACACAAAGGGCTTACTCACTTGGCTGTGTACTTATTGTTTTCCAGTGCCTAGGAGAAGGGTAGAATGGAAGCTCTCTCTCTCTCTCTCTCTCTCTCTCTCTGTGTGTGTGTGTGTGTGTGTGTGGGTGTGTGTAGTAGGGGAATGTGGCCTTCTGGGGGATGTTTGTGTTAATAGGAGAGAGAAGGGTGTGAGGGTCACAGAGATGAGGACGTTGTGGAAAGGCTCTGGTGGCTCTCTTTCCTGGAGTGACAGCTGGTAGGCAGCTGTAGTGATATTGTGTGTGTGTGTGTGTGTGTGTGTGTGTGTGTGTTAACAGCCACAGTGACTGGGTGTTTATTGAATTGCTGTGGATTTTCTAAAAGCAAAGCAAGCATACCAAATTACTGCAAATTACCAGGGGCTTTCCTAATGTCTGATAAAAATACTGTGAACATTTAAGGACACAGACTCTGCAAATGGCTCTGAATGTGGCAATAGGACTGTTCCTGCCTGGAGGACAAACACACTGGTTCTCCAGTGCAAACCCAGCAGGTAAGGGAATGGGAATGACACCAGAAGGCAGCTGCTTCAGACTCAGGTTTGGCTTCCTTGCCCTCAATTGGCCTTCTTGCCTTTACAGAGATACTCCCCATGGTTCACTGCCTCTTGAGAAGCTTGTGCCTCGATCTGGTAGTGACAGTGCAGCTTTGGGTTCAGACAATGGGCAGGGGGACAGGCTGATTCTTAAGGACCTTCCTTAAGGATGCCCTGTCTTTCTTACCTTTCTATGTCATGCTTTCTTCTGTTGAGAAATAAGAATAACTCGCAGAAGGATCCAGAATAGCAGAAACTCTATTTGGGAGATAAACCCATCTACAACTCATACTTGGTTTCTTCAGACTCAGGATAATCCTTTCTCTTACTATGGTTCTGCTGTTCTGTATATTTCCCTTCCTGCCTTGGTTGTGTTCTTTAGGCAGAAATAAACCATAACTGTTTTGTCTTAATGAGAAAAGCATCATTGGCCTCACAGGCTTTTTGCTTCCAGCCTTGTACTGAGGAGCAGTAGAGAGTTGAGACTCTGTGAATTGAATTACATCCAGTTTAAAAATCAAAGGAATAAGTATTTAGGGTCCAAATACACTTTGGGTTGAATCAGTTCAAAGCATCAGAAAAATCGTTGGAAATATTTGAAGAGCACAGCAGGTGTCTCGGTTTGCATTTCTTAACCTGTGTCATTTGATGTTTTGATTCCTCAGAGGCTTGAGGAATCTTACTGCCTTGTAGCAGTTAAAGTGCATCAGGAATTCTACACACCTTGATAGTTTGCAACAGAATTTCAGGGTTAGACACTCTTTCTCCTGTCTGATATGTTTTTGTGGTTAACATCATTACCTGCTGGTCTTAGCTTGCAATTTGTTTGGTCAGGATATCACCTCGTTGAATACCAAGAAGACTAAAACAGTTTTGAAAACACAATGTGCTTTTGTGATATGTCTTTGCTAGGTAGTCCAAGGTATTAAACTTCCAATATTGTTAATGAGTTAGGAGAGAAGGCCTAGTGCTTTTGGGAGAGAATAAATTTTTCCTGAACCATGGGCCTGAAAGGTCCAGTAGCAACAGAAAGGGAGGAGACAGAAGGAGAGGGCAAGATGGTGGAGAAGAGGCTGCAGAATTTCAGGCAAATCTCTTCTCACCATTGCGCATGGCTGGACTGGGTGAGGGATGGGATCAGCAGTGGATGACAGTGAGAGACAGGACAGGAAGAACAGATGCTTACTTTAAGAGTGAGCAGCAATCAGAGCAGAGCCAGCTCCTGTTAAAAGTAGCAGCTTTACAAAATGGTTTCTGGGAACCATCCAATGATCTTCAACTCCTTAACCAGAGTTGACCTTGATGGAGGAACAAGGCCAGATAATTCTCCTGGTAAAGCATACTTATTATTATTTTTTTTTCAGGGATGTGGTGGGGAGAGATCTTCAGGGAACATGGCTTCTCTGGGCCAAGGAAGGGCTCTGGATGAGTCTTAACTTTCTTTTCTTTTTCATTTTTTAAATTCACTTTACTGTTTGATCATAGCCCCTCCTCTCCTCTCAGTCCCACCCTTACACCCCTGCCCCATTACCCCATCCACTTGTTCTCAGAAAAGGGGAGACCCCCCATAGGTATCAACTCACCCTGGCACAATGAGTTTCAGCAGGACGAAGAACACCTTCTCCCACTGAGGCCAGATAAAGCAGCCCAACTAGGGGAAGGGATTCAAAGGCAGGTAACAGAGTCAGAGGCAGCTCCTGCTCTAATTGTTAGGGGACCAATATGAAGAACATGCTGCTTATCTGCTACATATGTGTAGGCTGCCTAGGTCCAGCCCATGCAAGTTTGTCAGTTAGTGGTTCAGTCTCTGTGAGCCTCTATGGGGTCAGATTAGTTTACTCTGTTGGTCTTCTTGTGGTGGCCTTGGTCCCTCCAGCTCCCTCAATTCTTGCCCCAACTTTTTAAAAAGACTCTCTGAGCTCTGACTATTATTTGACTATGGATCTCTGTATATATTTCTATCAGCAGTAGGGTGAAGCCTCTCAGAAGACAGTTATGCTAGGCTCCTGTCTGCAAGCATAGCAACAGTGTATTATTAATAGTGTCTGGGGTTGGCTTGCTCCCATGAGGTTGGTCCAGTCATTGGTTGGCCATTCTCTCGCTCTTTGGCCCATCTTTATCTCTGCACTACTTATAGTTGGGACAAAATTTTGGCTGAAAGTTTTGTGGGTGGATTTGTGTCTCCCTTCTTTTACTGGAAGTCCTGCCTAGCTAGAGGAGGTGGCCTCCTCAGGCTCCATATTCCCCATTGGTAGAAGTCTCAGCTAGGGTCAACCCCTTAGACTCCAGGAAGCCTTTCCTATCCCTGAGATGCCTCTCCATTGATTTTGTCCTCTCTCCTAGCCTTTCTCCCTCCCCACTCTTGATCCCCACCTGGTTCCTCTCCCTATTTCTCTCTCATCCAGATGCTTCTCTCCCTCCCTCTACTTCAGATGTCTATTTTATTCCCTCTCCTGAGTGAGATTTAAGCATCCTTCCTTGGTCCCTCTTTGCTAACTTGGCATCTTCCGATCTGTGGCTTGTAAGCCTGGTTATCCTGTACTTTATGGCTAATATCCTGTACTTTATGGCTAATTTAAGTGAGTACATATTGTGCGTGTCTTTCTGGGTCTGTGCTATCTTGCGCAGGATATTTTCTAGTTTTTTGCCTGCAAATTTCATGATGTCCTTGTTTTTAATAGTTAGTAGTATTCCATTGTGTAAATATACTATGTTTTCTTTATCTATTCTTTTGTTGAGGAGCATATAGGTTGTTTTCAGTTTCTGGCTATTATGAATAAAGCTGCCATGAACATACCTGAGAAAGTGTCCTGTGGTATGGTGGAGCATCTTTTGAGTATATGTCCAGGAATGGTATAGCTGGGTTTGAGGTAGAACTATTCCCAATTTTCTGAGAAAGGGCCACATTAGTTGTACAAGTTTGCACTCCCATCAGCAATGGAGGAGGGTTCCCCTTGCTTTACATCCTCATGAGCATGTTATGTCACCTGAGTTTTTGATCTTTTCCACCCTGGCAGGTGTTAGATGAAATCTCAGAGTCATTTTGAGTTGCATTTCCTTGATGACTAAGGACACTGAGCATTTCTGTAATTGCTGCTCTGCCATTAGAGATTCCTCTGTTGAGAATACTTTGTTTAGCTCCATACCCCATATTTTAATTGGGTTAACTGGTTTGTTGGCATTTAATTTTTTGAGTTCTTTGTATATTTGGGTATTAGCCCTCTGTCACATGTAGAGTTGGTGAAGAACTTCTGGAGGCATCACTATCCAGGATTTTAAGCTGTACTACAGAGCAATAGTAATATAAAACACATGGTATTGACACAAAAACAAACAGGTAGATGAATAGAATCTAATTGAAGACCCAGAAATAAACCCACTCCTATGGACACTTTATTTTTGAAAAGAAGCCAAAAACATATGATAAAAAAGAAAGCATCTTCAGCAAATGCTGCTGGTCTAACTGGATGTCTGCATGTAGAAGAATACAAATAGATCCATATCAATCACCCTGCACAAAACTCAAGTTCAAATGGATCAAAGACCTCAACATAAAACCAACATAAAACTAAATCTAATAGAAGAGAAAGTGGTACATTGCATTGGTATAGGAGACAACTTTCTGAACAGAACGACATCAGCTCAGGCTCTAAGACCAACCACTAATAAATAGGACCTTATGAAACTGAAAAGTTTCTGCAAGGCAAAGGGCACTGTCAATAGAACAAAACTTCAGAATGGGAAAAGATCTTAACTTTCATAAGGTGTGATCCCATTCAAGAAGTAGGAACAATTCATGTTCTAGATGCTTATATTTGCAAAGGCCACAGAATTGAATATTCATGTACGACCCCTAACACTGGTTACTGCTTTCCTTATATATAAGGTTAGAGTATTGGATTTTATGAGTCCCTAGGTTCTTTTCCTCTCTTAAGTGAGCAATTCATTCTCTCATATTACATATTAAATGCTTGAGGGGAAAAATCAAGAGAAGATATTTGTACAATCTTCTGTGCTCTTGGCTCAAAGACACACCTGCCTATTAGAGAAGCCTATCCATCTGCTTGTTCACCCACCGTCCATCCCTCACCCTCTCACCCCCATTCATCCCAATCAACCCAACCACCCACCCTCTCATCCATACCTCCATTTATTCACACATCCATCCATCCATCCATCCATCCATCCATCCATCCATCCATCTGTCTACCCTTTGTTCATCCAACCATTGGTTCATTGATACTCTCGATAATCCATTCCTTATCTCACTATTGAAGCCTTATGGTACACTCAAACTCATATTTTAAGCTTTATCAACCCTGTATCTGTCCCGAGTTTTTGGCAAATCTTAAGTGCTTCAGCATTTGCCAAGTGAATGAGTGAAAGGTAACTCAGCCACCTGTTTCTTAAGAACAACAGAGTGGAGAGTGGTTCCACTCCATTCTAGTCCATTTCCCTAATTTCTTGGCAGTTGTACACATTTCAGCGCTAAATAAATATTTGTTAAAGGAAGGGAGGAATCTGCAGCTGCAGTTGTTTGTGTTTATATACTCTGGCCATATGCTTGTGTATCATCTCCTTAGGCAGTGTAGTAGAGTGGGGAAAGCATGAGGAGTCTAGAGTCACAGGGCCTGCATTCTCCCACACGCTGTTTCTAGCAAGCTGTGTACCTTGGATAAATCGTGCAGCCTTTCTGGATCTTTCTTCTCGTCTGCAGAGTCACACATCTCCTTTGATTCTTTCCAATTTTAAAGGTATACAGGGACGTTACAGATGAAGGAAGATAGTATAGAGCTAGGAAGTGAGAGTTGACAGAAGCTTACAGGCGGGGGCTGGTTGTACCCACCACAGCTTTAGGGAAAGGGTTGTATGTCTTTTATATATTTTTATTTCTAATAATAATCTAATTGGTGGGTCTTACCACATACTGTCACCGAAATGACTATGTGCCAAGTGTGGCTATGCATGCTGTACAGTTACATCAATCTTATTTGTAACTAATTTACTTAATGAGTAAACAAACTGATTTTAAGCTGGGAGAGGTAGTGCATGACTATCACTCCAATATTTAGATATATGAGGCAGGAGGATTACTGTCACTTCAAAGCCAGCCTACGCTTTAGAGTGAGGTTCAAGGCAAGCCTAAACAGCATCATGAAAACCCATTTCACAAAAAAACAAAACAAAAAAGGAAACAAATAGAAAGCAAAACTAATCTAACATAATCCTCCTAATGATTAAATGTGGTGGTTATCAGCTTAGCCCCACGTTTGTATTAGAAAACTAGGCCTTACAGGAGTAAAAGTATCTCCCAGTGGTTACTAGCTGGGAAGAGGCAAAGCCAGCATCAGAAGTCTGAGGTCTGGACCACGCTGGTGAGCTGTGGTTTACCTGACAAACATGTAATGTTCTGCAATGACTGAAACTGAATATAAGCCATAGTCCCTACCACAAGGTTCTCCCAGTCTAATTGGGTACATGAAATATTTAGCGAAGGAGAGAGTGGGCAATAAAGCTACAATGTGAGGTGTAGATCACCAGAGAACAGGAAAGGCCATAACAGGCACCTTACTTTTATATAATGTTTTACGCTTTTCTGAGTGTTTTTAAATCCATCATCTCATTTGCTTCCCATAATAGCCATCATTATTTATTGAGGACTTACTATGTGCCAGGCACTGGCCTAAGTGCTCTGCTTATATTATCTCAACCAAGCCTTCCAAAAAGCCTATTATATAGACATCATTTCCATTTTAGTGTCAAAAATTCAATTTGACTTCTTCATATGAAGACCGAGTGAAGGAGTTAGAATTAGCTTGGAGCACAGCTGACTCTGGGACTTGTAATGTCACTGGGTTGCCACCTCTTTCCCTTTACTTCCTATGTCGGTTTCACTTTTAAACAAGTTATTTTCTAAGATGGCCCCATGCACGCCGAGTCCTACAAGCGTGAGGACCTGAATTCTTGTTTTCAGCACCTATATAAAAGGTAGACATGATAGCATAAATCTGTAACCCCAGTGCTGGGATAATGGAGACAGATGATCCTTGAAGATCATTGGCCAGATAACCAACTTAGCTCTGGGGTCAATGAGGTGCCTTGTCTTGGGAAGGGGGGGAGAGGCTGAGAGTTAGAAAAAAATGCTTGGCCCTTATCTCTTGCCTCCACACCCCATAATGCACGTGTGCATGCACATACATCCAACCACAGGAATATTTACACACAGTACTGTACTCGAACATGCACTTGAGAACACACACACACACACACACACACACACACACACACACACACAGAGTAACTGGAAATTTGCAGAGTAAAAACATTTTCTCAGTACATCGATCTGAAGATTGTGTGGTTCAAAGTTCCGCTAGTGCTGGTAGGAAAGGTGTAGAGCCCCAAGGTGGTACAGAAGCACAGAGACATAGATGTCTTACCTCAGGTCTCCTCCTCACCTTAGGAAGCCACAGTTTCATAGGTTAGGGGCTCACCTATATGGCTTCCACCCTCTTCACTCATCACAGTGGAGATTAGTTTTCCTGTGAGTTCCGGTGAGAGTATTCAAGCTATAGCACCCTCTGGAAGGAGAGCTTGTCTTCATCCACATCATTCTCTTCACCTACATTATTCTGTCCAGCATCTTCCTACCTAGCTGAAGATGTTTAGGTAGGGAGAAGGGAGTATGGAGGATTTGTCTTGGTTCTATATTCATACAAGGAGGTTAAGTCCTTTTCCCACCTGAGAATTCACACTTTCTGCTTCCATTTCCTTGTTGCAGAGTTGGCAAGTGAAATTCCTTAACACAACGCACTGTAGACCAGTGAGCCTCTGTGAGTCTGAATCCTGGACTTATCAGTTTGGAACAAAGACTCTGGAGAGGATGTCCTGAGGCTGGTGTGAGTACTGAGTACTGAGTACTGAGACTTTTGTCTAGGCTAGAGAGGGACTTGGCTCCTTTATTTTTCATGGAGAAGGATGCTGCAGGGGGCAGAAAGAGGATGAGAAGGTACAATGCAAACATCAGGAGCATGCTGCATATGGCACGGAATACTGTGCAAATAGCAGTGTTTTCCTTATTTTGGCAACGTACACGTAGCAGATTCACTGCTGAAGTCACATGAAATTGTATAGTTCACTGGCTTCCTGTACACCAACCTGCTGTTCAACTGCCACCATAGCCTAGTTTCAGAAGATTTTTATTACCCATAGAAGTCCCTACCCATTGGCAGCAACACCCCCTTCTTGCTCTTGTAGTCCCTGGAAACCGCAAATATGCTTTCTGTATCCTGACTTTAGCTCAGATGGAAATCCTTCTGCAGAACCACATAGCTTGTATCTAGAAATCATTTTGGTATTTATCCACATTGCAGTGTATGGTGATGCTTCATTTCTTTTGTGGCTAAGTGTTGGCCCATGTTATGTTTGGGCAGCATTTCTTTTATATGAATGGTAGTTTATGTCCTAAAATCTCACCCAGTTTTATCATCACATTGAGGGATGGAGGAGTTGTAGGGGGAGATGGAGAGGGATGTGCACAGTGAAGAAGAGGGGATGGCTTCTTCAGCCCTCCAAGAGCTACTCTAAGCTCTTGTTGGAAACCAGGAACCAGAAGGAGCTGAACTCTGGAACGACATTTCTGATGGACTTGAGAAGATGTGTTGGTGAGTGGTCTCTTGGATTGGCCCTAACATAGCTGCAGAGTAACATCAAGAGCAATAACCTGATAAATGAGTTCAAATGACCATGGAGTTGTCAGAGCAGAGAGCTAGGGCATCCCTGTGTTCAGAGTATGTGTGAGGGCCTGGGACAGAGTTGGAGCTGGCATTGGGGGTAGAGAGAGCAGGAATTTTGGTGAGGCCACTAGGATCATGGTGGACAAGTAAAGGACTGAATGTTTGTATTCCCTAGGATACCTATGTAGAAACCTAACTCTCGATGGGAATGAATTGCCTTAGGAGATATTTTTGGGAAATGACTAAGTCATGAAGGTGGCACCTCATGAGTGGAACTAGTCTCTTCCAAGGGGTTGATGATGCCAAAGCCCCCCTGTGTTCACCATTCAAAGATGTAGCAATAAGAAGCTATCTATGAAGCAAAATGAGGCCTGTCACCAGGCACCATCTTTACCAGTGCCATGCCTAAGATTCTGTCAGTCTAGAACTGTGAGTGCTTACTTTCTGTTGTGTATAAACCATTCACACCATGGTGCTTTGTTATACCAGCCTAAACACAGTGGGTCTCTGGGTGGCCATGTGGAATGAATGTCTCATGAAATCATCCTTTCTCAACCCAGTCCTCTCTGCTCTGGAACAACCTGGCTCATCTGCTTAGCTCCCTCATGGGTTGCCTGACTCTACCATTGGCCTAATGATCCAACCTTGTTCCCACCCTTGTTATTGATTTGGCTTACTTTAAGATCTACTTTCACTGTCAGTGGTGTTGCTCCCAGAATGCCCTTTCTGACCTGTCCCCATACGTGTTCCCTGCAAAGCTCAAGTGGCACTTCTTCCATGAGTTCCTATAGGCCCCAAAGCCATTCCTGTTGCAGCATTAGGCTGTGTTTGCCTGTTTGCCTGTCACTCCTGTGTGGGAGTGACCGTGCTGCATAGGATGATATGCACAAACTTGTGAATGAATCAATTGATGAATAAATGAGGGCAGCTGATGGAGATAACAGTTAACATGAGGCACACTTGAGATTACTTTTCTACCTTGGAGCAGAGCCCTTGTAGAAAAGGGAAGTCTCCCATGTTGGAGGAGTTCCAGGAGCAGTCTGTTCGACCACTTAATCTAATGTGTTGTGGGGATTGAGTCAACTAGGGAAATGGCCTCTGCTATCTTGTGCAGCTCAGGCCTACTATGATTTGATGACTCAAGGAACTATGCCTTGCCCTCTGCCTGGGCCATTTCTCATGCCAGCAGAAATCCTGCAGTGGCCCAGGTGTGACCCGGATGCTGATGCAGGATTCTTCAATCTCTCAGGTGCTGTTCTTTATAGAATTTAATCTCGTAATGCAATGCCCATGTGGCCTTTACATTAATCACCCCTTTCATAGCAGATGCCTGGAGGGGGAGGCCAGGGGAGCAATAGAAAGGCGGGGCGCAGAGGGTCTGATGTCTGAGATAGTACGCCAGAGGCCAGAAGAGGACAAGAACTGGGTGTATCATGACGGGGAGAATGGAGGGGCTAAAGAAGCTGAGGATGACATCATGAGCAGATGAGGGATTGGAGGAAGATGCTCAATATCCCCCTCTGTGTAGAAACCAGAGCCCACTCAAAGACTGTGATTGTGAATATTTCTTCCACCTCCTCACCCTTGCTTTCCCAAAGGCAGCAAAATCTACTGGGAAAGCAAGGGAAAGAAAAGTGTTACACCTGAATGCTAGTCTTTCAACTTCCTATACAGAAGATAGGAAACAAGTGGCTGGAGACATGGCTCAGTAGTTAAGAGCATTGGCTGCTCACCCAGAGGACCCAGGTTCAATTCCCAGCATGCACATGGTAGCTCACAACCATCAGTAACTCCAGCACCAGGGGATCTGAATCCCTTCCTTCTGGCCCCCAGGCATGCACATGGCACAAAGCCCTATGTGCAAACAACATGCTTATATAAATAATAATGATAATAGAGTAATAAAAAAGATAGGAAACTGTTGGAGGAGAAACTGAGGCACTGAGAAGTCACAATATGACTAGCGCAGTAATGGGCTGCATTCCGGTAAGCCCTTCAGCACTGGGCTGGTTGGGATGAGTGTCTCCAAGAGGCTCCTTGTTAAAGTTTGGTTACTTGAGGTGGTACGATGGGCAGTGAAGGGACCTTTGAAAGGTGAGATCCAGTAGAAGGGCGTTGGAGGTGTCTTCCTGTCTCTGTTCCTGGCTGGTGACGAGAGAAGTTTCCTCTTATAAATAATCCTATCATCAGGTGACATTATTACTAGCTATCCAGACTGGTGTGGTTGTCTTTCTAGGATCTGAACCTTCACACTGTGAGTTAAATAAACCTCTCTGCTTCCTAAACACTCTGTGTCAGGTATTTCATTATAACACTACAAAGCTGACTATAGACAGACATTTGAAGCTGCAGTCAGGGGGCAAAGAGAAATTTTTAAAAGGGTGTGGCAGTGTGGGACATGAGCAGGATGAGGGAGGGATGAGTAGATTTGGCAGATGGGTTTCAGGATATCATTACTCATTTTGCTTTCCTGACAGTCATCCAGGGCCCATTTGGATTTGTTTTTCAGTACATTTTTTTTTTTATTCAACTTTGGTTTCTTTCTGGAAAGTTGTTTGCCGATTCCCAGCGAGTGGAGCCTCACAACAGGGGCTATTCTGTTGGAGACCCTTTTATGCTGAAAACTATGTAGTGCATTCCGCTAGCTATTTTCTTTTCTCCTTCCACTCCCTCTCAGGGTTTTTCCTCCATGCAAGGCATGCAAAGGCCTTTTCATCTGGGAGCTGTCCCTACCTGTAGCAGCTTATGGATGTGTTCACTTTGGCGTTAGCCATGGTCTTTCTTTTTTTCCTCCTCCCTTTGGGCAGCAGCAATTGAGACGCGTAGTGAAAGACAGGACCGTGTGCAGACACAAACTCATGAAAAGGAGCACATGGAATGTAACAAATTAAATGCCACCCAGCAAGGGTAGGGGGCTGAGAGATGAGCAGAGAGGGATAAAACAGATCAAACAAAACAAAGCCAGCAAGTGGGGGAGTGTGCTTGGCAGCTGAGGTTTCTGGGAATGGAGGCATGGCATGCCGGAGATGTAATTAAGCCCTCCTGATGGCCCTCTGCCTTGTCCCAGGCAGCCATGCCAAGTTGACTGTCCTCTCTTAGCTACCCCAGTACTTTATCCTTTGGTGGGAGCCCTCCCTCATGGTAGGGGGAAGAGAGGACTGGTTAATTAGGAGAAATCTCTTTCAGCCAGTGTGCCTGCTAAGTGGGGAGGGCTAGGCTGTGTAAGGACAAAGATGTTCACTGTCCATGGGGTTGGCTGTCGCTGCTCCACATGGCAAGCCTCGCCCACTTGCAGACCCTGTTCCAGGTACCTTGGTGCTTCAAATACACACGAGTGCTTTCCTGTTCCCTTTATTACACATACCTCTATACGCTTCTTGGAGTGCTTTCTAGAGGTAGAAGCCTTCTAGAGGCTGTATCCTTGTTTCTCTGTTAGAAAATAAGGTGTGATGCCTGAGGTGCTGATGGCTGCGGTTGCGTTAAGTGGACAAAGGGCTGGATCCTTCCAATCCTGGGGCCTCTGACTGAGACTAAGCATTTTCTATACTCTGTCAAGTGTGTCAGAAGTGAGTGACAGACAGCAAGAGGGAGGAGGCCCCTCCAACTCAGCGCCATCAGCTCTTTAGCCCCTCCCATCTGTTTCTTAACAGTTTGGCCTGTGGATAAGCCAGGCAGTTAGGGTTTCCTCCCATTTAGGACAAATGCATCCTCCGGGGTGCTTAGCAATGGCTTTTCCGCATTGTTCAGCTCCTTAAAGGAAGCCTTACCTTCGAGTGGCACGGGTAATGAAGCATCGTGGGGTGTCTGTCAGCTCTAAGAAGATGGACTGAGCTGAGAGGGAGAATTTACCTGGTGGGATTCGTTCACTCTGAAGCAAGATGCTTGGGATCGCCTCTTAGGCCCCGTGCAGGGAATCTTAAACAGACTGTTCGCTCAGGAGGGCTTTGGCTGGGGAGGTGCTGGCTGAGCTCAGAAAGACAAGTGAGGCTGCAGAGTGGACAGAGTGGCCTGCATTCTTCTAGGCTGCTGACCTCCCCAGTGTTAATGGTCTCTACTGGGCTGGGGCAGACGGGAATGAGGAGAGCACAGCAGATCCTTTCATGGATATTCTGAATTTGGTGACTCAAGCAGGACCTGTGCCTTAGGTGGATATATAAGAGAGAACGTGTGGGTTTGGCTGGGCAACTCTAATCCTAATTCAGGTGTCACCTCAGCCCCCAAAAGAAATGAAAGAATAGGAAGAATACAGAACTACAAAACAAAGGACATCGCCAATCACAGTTCAGCTGTGTACCCACTACATCCCAGGCCCTGTGCTAGCTGCTGTACTAGAGTCTGAAGGAGAGGCATCTGTTCACTGCCCTGGAGGAAGGCAGACACCACAGGAGAGCTGAGCATGCAGTCATTATGACAGTATCCCTGGGCCTAAAGGCAGGCATGAGCATACAAAAGGACTCTCGGTTCTACTTGGGTAGAAGGGAAGGTGTGGCACAGAGAGGTCTTTGCAAGAATTCAGTTTCTCATATTATCCAGCATGGGTGTCTTGATCCAAACAGTCAGGAGGTAGAAAATGTTGGACTGGGAGGTATTATGGCTTGAACATGAAATGTCCCTCATAGGTTTCTGTGTTTGAACATGGTTTCCAGCTGGGGGGTGGTATTTTGGAAAGCTGTGGAACCATT
The DNA here is from genome assembly GCF_030254825.1 of Meriones unguiculatus. Classification (NCBI taxonomy): domain Eukaryota; kingdom Metazoa; phylum Chordata; class Mammalia; order Rodentia; family Muridae; genus Meriones; species Meriones unguiculatus. Next base: position 165,348,223 of record NC_083349.1, read on the forward strand.
CCAGGGTAGAGCCTTGCTGGAGAAAGCAGGTCTTTGGGGGACAGCCTGAGGATTTTATTTTTAATTGGGGGATTTAGCCTGGCCCGCTAAATCGTATCACCTGTATGTCCCGGCTGCACACCCCTGCCACCACGGAAGTAGGTGGTATCATGCTTCCTCCTCTTTCCTTAAACTGTTGGCTGAAATAATTTAAAGGAATGTTCTCCCTTACATTCCCTGCTAGGTACTTGGCCACGGTAATACGCGAAGTGACTAATGTAACACCAGACTCTGGAGACCAGGCACTTTCAGAACTCTGCAGCTCATCAAAGTCCATAGCAAAGTTTTGATTACAGTCCTGGTTTAAAGATTGTCCCAGTTGGAACCTCTGAAAAGTGGGAGTCGGAGTGGGGAGGTGCCGACAAGCATTCTGGGTACTGCTGGTAGTATATACACCTGAGACCTACTGAAGGAGACCTAACTTTGTCTTACTAGAGCAACCAACAGAAATGGAATCTTGTATTACTTCCGTGTTGCTGATGAAATGCCTGACAAATGACTAAAGGGAGGAAAGGCTTGTTTTGGCTCATGGTTTCAGATGGATTTTAGTCAAGCATGGTGGTGAAGGAATGGCCCTGTTTGTGTTAGAGACTGCTCATGAAGTGATAACACACGGCATGAATCAGGGGTAGATGCAACATTACAAAGCCATCATCCCTCCCTTTTTGCCATTGAGGCCCCATTTCTATTGATTCTTTGGTCTTCAAAATGGTGACACAAACTGAGGGCAAAGCACTGAAAATAAGAGCAGGTGGGATGTTGCAGATTCAAGCCTTACAGCGGATACCCAAGGGCTGGTTTAAGGCAAGTATATGGATCTGAGTTCAGAATTTCTTAGCCCCAGTTCTGCACCCTCTGCTCCCACAGAAGTCCCAAGAAACAAGCTATGGGAACCCCGTGCCACACAGGTTCTATAATACTAGGGCAAACTCTTTTGTGGCGGAGTTGGGAAAGTTTCCAAGGCTCCTTGCCTGCTCTCTCTACCCTCTGTTAACCCCACCTGCTCCAGACTGCAGCTCCCTTCTTCCTGGAAGGTTGTGCATTCCTACTTGGAGGCTAGCAAAATGCCAGACAAACTGGTGGGTTTCTCGTATGCTAAATACAGATGGCGGTATTTATAAGGGAACAAAGCCCTGCCTCAGGAAGTTGCCAAAGTCTTATTTCCAGAGACAGCACTGTAAGACAGCCCCAGCTCAGGGCAAGAAAGCCTAAGTGTAACATATTATAGCCTTCCCAAAGGAACGCCAGATGCTTCCCCAGTCTTGGGGCGGTGCCCTTTATAAAAATCTTTTTCTTGTCAAGGAAGAAGCTGCTGTTGCCTGCTAGCATGTGGCCACGGCTTACCAGCAGTCCTGTATTCAATGTGGAAAAGAGACATGTTTCCACAAAGCGTGCATCCATTACTTCCGAGCTTCGAAGTCTTCACTGCTTCTCTAAGACAGGAGCCTTCAAGTCTGCCTGCCTTTCAAGCCGCGGCAGACTCACTCCACCCCACCATTAACTGATGCTTCCCAGGGAGTGGGAACACTAGTGTCTCCTGTGCAGTGATCCCCACATCCTTTGATTCCCACGTGCGCTGTGTAGGGAGTTAGGGAGGTAACACAGGCAATAATTTTACTTGGTAGGTGAAAAAAAAGAGTTCAGGCAAGTTAAAAGATTCTGGGTAAGTGGTAGATTTGAGATCCACACTGCACATTTTAACTGTGCTTGTCTCCTCTGTCACTCCTCAACTGTAGGATGTCCGGTTGCTTCATCCAGTTTGTTCCTTATTCTGGAACTTCATGACTCTCACCCTCTCTGTATACCCACATTTAAAAACAATTGCTTTTATTCTTTTGACCTTATAATGTAATTAAACCACCTTACCTTTCCCTTTCCTCCCTCTCAACCTTCTTGCTCTTTTTAAAATCCAATGGCCTCCTTTTTCATTAATAATTGTTACATATAGTATGTGTATATGTGTGTGTATATATGCCAATAGACATGCTAACATGGTCTGGGGAAGATCTAGTAAGCTTCAGCCCTACACAAAGAATTACAGGTAATTAAGGGATACTGAAAGCGGGAGAAATAGTTTTCCCTAGGGAAGAGGATAGGAATTGGTTATCTAATGTGAAATGACTAGCCCTGAAAACATACAAACAAGTGACACTATCCAGACTGTATCCACCTTTTCTTCAACTTTCTAGATCTATCGAAGTTTATAGCTCACAACTCCTTCCAGAAGCTTTTCTCAATTGCTCCAGTCCTTGGTCCTTTCTGAAAGAGCATTGCTTGTTGCTTCATTATGTTCAATTATGATATTTTCAACTTGTCTAACCTGTGCCATTAATTCTTTCAGTACAGCTAGTTTGAAAATTTCTTATTGGTGGATACATTATGCATCTTTGATGTTACCTAACCCAGTGTTAAGCTCTGAGTCTGAAACTTTATGCTGAAAATGTTCATGGAGAGAGCTGATGGCATTTATCCTCCTAAGGGAATTAGCAACAATGACCCTGTTTAGTATGTCTCAACGTGTTTGGTTTCCCCCATGTTATTAGTATAAAGTCAGAAGTATCTAGCTTAGAAAATGCATCCAGCTGTTCAGAGCAGCTGGAAGCCAAGGAGAGGTTATTTTGGGATGAGTTATTTCTTGCTTCTTAAGCCCTTTTACATACTGTGTGGGATGGTGTGGCTTGATGGTGTAGGCTCTCCCCCACTTTCATTAGCCTGATGGGGACAAACTGCCTCAGGCAAAGACCGAAGATGGGCAGGAAAACATGGGAAGCAAGAACACTTGTTTTGGTAGCAGATGTTTTAACAAGTTGCTCTGTCTTCATTGCTGCTTCTATAAGACAGCTGTGACCAGGGCAGATGGGGACAGCTGATGGCCACTGAGATGGCAGCAGTTCTGTGCTCCCTTTCAGTCCTCACTGGATGCATTTGTGGTCCTACAGTTTACTTATTGCATGCTAATTTTTTGTCTGATGTCATGGTTTCATTGGGGACATAGAAAAAAACATTTACCTAAATAAATGAGGTCGTTGCAGCTTGACAATTGCTTGCAGGAAAATAAACTAGTAATGGCAGTGGTTGGGGAGAAAGTACAGTGGAGAAGCAGGATTTTCAGAAAAGGCAATTGCAGATCCTAAGGCAATTGGAGAACCTAAGGAGGAAAAGCCGACAGGTTAAGAGCCAGGAAAGGCTGTGTGGCCCATTTGGCAGATATTTCGGCAGATATTGGGGTATAAGAAAAGAGTTGAGTGAACACTAGAGGGTAAATTTGGAGGAGAGTCAGCTAGGAGTGATTTCAATTATCCAGACAGTGCAACGCTTTGGTTTGGAGAGGTGACGAGGGTAGAGACTGATTTGGGAGCTAGAGTTGTGAGCAAGACTGAAAGTAGAGTGGCCAAGTTTATGGTCAGTAGGTTGAGGGGCAAAAAGGAATAGAAAGAGTCAGGGAAGAAAGGAAAGGAAGAAATACTGGAAACAGCGCGCGTGCGCGCGCGCGCGCGCGCGCGCGTGTGTGTGTGTGTGTGTGTAGGGGCAGAGAGGCATATAAATTAAGAATTCTCATCAGCATATATTGCTGTCAAATAGATAACAATGTCTATTTGTTTCTTTCTTAGTTCATTGTGCATTTATTACATGTGCACATATTTTTTTCTTTGTTTAAAAACACAATGTTTTGTTGATTCTTTGGGAATTTCAGATCATGCATCCCAATCCCACTCATTTCAAAGTCTTCCATATCTGCCCTCCACCATTGTAACCTACCCAAAATATAATACAAATTTAAAAACAAATCAAAATGTCTCACCGACCCTTCTGGGCAATGACCTGCTCCTCTATCAATCTCTGCTTTCTCTCAGCTCTGTCACAGTGGTTGGGTCTCCAGTTCTGTTGCTCATGTACCATTCCTCTCCTTTGTTTTCCCACGTCTCTATCACACATGCACTTGTTGTACTGGCATTGGGAGCTGTGGTGTGTCACACAGTATACCCTTTTGCCCAAACAACTTTATTTGCAAATGTTCATTGCAATGAGCCATTGGTCTAGTTCAAGGCCTCTTTCTTCTCCTATACCATCAATACATGTGCAATTATTATGCACTTCTCTGGATATTATAGAAGGAGCAAGACCAAAAGCAGACAAATTTTTTCTCCCTCGTGATGTCTAAAAGATAGCCAGCACCCATGATGAATAGATATGTGCTATTCTCTGGAGACCAGCAGCACCTTTGACAACAGTGAGCCAAAACGAGTAGAAGTTTTGGATGGAATGTCTAATACATTGCTAGACAGTGAAATTTATACAAGTGCTTGACCAGTATAAGTGGGATTTGAAGGAACGCCTTCCAACAGAAGAAATAGCAAGTACATGGGTCTGAAAATTAGATGCTTGTGGTGGCCCAGGAGCAGTATGTGGTCAATGTTACTGAAGAAGAGTGACTGGGGCTGAGCAAGGGCCTCCACATGATGGCAGGAAGGTAGATTGCATGGGCCTATGATGCCAAGCCAGGCTTCACAGCATCCTTGGACTGAGTTGGAGACTTTACCCCCTGCATGTAGAGAGGTGAGATGATGTATTTAAGTCAACATTGCTCTGATATCTATGGTGAAGAGATGAGTAAAGGGCAGCAGGAGGATGAGTAAGTTTTGAAAGAATCCCAGTGTGGATGGAGTGTGGGGGCTGGCCACAGCCAAGACAAGGTAAATGTATTAGTTCCTTTTTCTTGTTGGTGTGATAAAATATGGTCTTCCAGTGTAAAGAAGGAATGGTTTATTTCTGCTCAGTATGAGGGGCCAGAACATCCTGGCAGAAAAGCACAATGGTAGGAGCATGAGGCAGCTGGTTACATTGTATCCACAGTCAGGAAGCAGAGAGAGATGGATCCTCCTGCTCAACTAGCCTTTTTCTTCGTATTCACCTTGGGATCCCCATCATTGGAGGGTGACACCCACACTCAGGGTGAGGCTATCTCAGTTAAACCTCTCTAGAAATGCCTTCACACACAGGCTTGGTTCCTAGGTGATTCTAAACACAGTATGTCAATGATGAACATTAACCATAAATCTATTTCTTGTCAACTTGAAACTCAAACTCACCAGTCATAACAGTCCATCTCTGACCCCTAAAGTCTCATTATCAGCTATCTTATAGTATGAAATGCATACAGTACATGCCTAAGTGTCCTATAGTTGTTTCCAGTTCAAACACCATTCAAAAGTCCAGAATTCAAGTTCCCTTCTGAGACTGAAGACGATCTTTCTTTTTTCCTTCTGGAATATGATATTTTAAAATCAAAATATGACACAATTTACCCCATTTCCATTTCTTCCTCAAGATTCCCCCATGTTCCATCCTTCCTCTCAAATTGCTGACCTCATTTTTGTATATAATATATAATATATTTATATATAAATATATAAGACTATTTATGTATTATAATTATATTTATGTTATAAATATATATATTGCTTATATGTAGAGTTTATGTGATTTTTAGGGATGGCCACTTTTTATTGGATAGCCAATTAAGGAGCTTCTTTTCAGAGAAAGACTACTTGTATGACTATTAGCATCTCTTAGTTGTCTAAGAGATGCTAAGGGTCTAAGGGTAATTCTCTGTGTGAGTTCCCTTTTCATGTTAGCATGTGTATTGTTTTGGACTTGTTTAGGCAGTCCTATTTTTGAGATATCATAGATGAAGTTTTCCTAGTATTTCTAGGAGACACATTCTCAAAACAGATTTCCTGGTCTTCTGGCTCTTACAATCTTTCCACCCTCTTCCATATCTTATTTTTTTTTTCTGACCACTGGGTGCAGGAATTGTGTTATAGATTTATCTGTTGGGGCTGGGCACCCCGTGAGCAGCTGATCTCTGCATTGTGACTGATTATGGATTTCTGTGATAGTTTTCTTTTACTGTAGAAAGAAGCCTCTTTCTCATGAAAGAGTTGAGAGCTGTAGTGGGCCTGGGTATAAGTTTTACAATACAGCGAAGAATTATGCTAGTTTAGTAGAGTGGTGGTCACAGGCTGTCTTTTATGAACCATTATGTCACCAGGACTGATTGTCGGCCAGGTTTTCAGTAGCAGACATGATTTTTCTTCCCTTGAGCAGGCCTTAAGCCTAATTATATAGCTGTTGGTTACCACCGAGATATGATTGCCCTATTATGCCTTTAGAAATATCTTTCCATGTTGTTCATAGGAATTCAGCTGGATAGGACTATTCATTGTTTCTCTCCCTTGGCAGTGTACAAAGCACATTCTAGGACTATAAAAGCTAGTTTTCAGGGAGAAGGGTTTGGGGTCAGATCCAGCTTGGATTCTCTAGGTTTTGTGTCTGAAATACATGGTGTCAAGACAATCTCCTAATCATGAGTCACCAGGAAGTTAAAAAAAAAGATACATACATTCAAGATATAATAAAATAGAAAAAACATTACCACTCCAAAAGGGAAGAATCGGGGCAAAGCCAAGAGACATTGAGTTAGAGCAGGACTCTTCAGGGCAACAGTAAATTCTGCAGCTTCATATGCAACACTTGGGCTCATGATGGTGTCATCTGTGCTCCAAATACCTTAGGAAGCCTTATTCTCCCAGTCATTGCAGCACAATGGACCTCTCTCTTGGGTAAGCTATTTCGTGTCGACAGCTTTCCTCAGAAGAGTCCTATCATCTCTAACATCCTCGCATCTCTCCATTGTAAGGTAACCTTTACCTTCTCAACTTCATGCAATGGTCTCTCAGGGACTCCTCGCAGAAAATCTGATCCTGCTACACATTGCCTGGCCCCAGTAGCATGCTGGAATCTTGTTGCAATCCACTGTGACTACATTTCGCCCTGTGAATGACGTTTCCAAGTTCATCAGTATCTGGTAAGCTTGAGGTGTATTCTCGGCATCCTTTAGTCAAAGCTGTCTTCTGTGCGCTGTGATGGCTGGACTTTGGACAACACATTCTTAGGCAATTTTTGAGGAGTGGAATTCTTGCTTTAGGTTCTTTCTTTTCAAATGAATTTGCATTTCTACAGGTTGGAAGCTTTGTTTTGTGCATCTTTTTCTAAGGGTTATTATTATTATTATTATTATTGTCTTGGTGCAGAGCCCAAAGTTTCTATTTAATGGCACTAAACTCTTTCAAAGTTATAGCTGCTGTTGGGCTGACAAGATGGCTCAACAGGTAAATGGGCTTAACATCAATCCTGATAATCTTAGTTTGATCCTGAAACCCGCTTGGTGGAAAGAGAGAACAGACTCCAGAAAGTTGTTGTTCGGCTTCCATATGTATGTTACAGCACATGTTCTGCCACACCCAAGTATATGTCTATATATAACATTTTAAAAAGTTTAAAAGTTAGGGCTGCTTTCCCTCCACCTGCCTTTCCTGCAGCTTAAGCCCCTTTACACTCATTTCCTTGCCAAACTGCACATTTGAAAAGTATCTTCCTGCTTTGAATTCTCATTATAAACCGCAATAAGCACAGTGAACCATCACCATGTCACAGTCTGAATGTTATGCTGTCTTGAAATTGCCTCTACCAAACAATTTAGGCCATTGCTTTTCAATTTGGCCTTATTCAAATGACCAGAAAAGAGGCAGAAAACAGCCAGATGTGTTTGCCAAAATGAAACATGAGTGGCTGCTAGTCTAGTGCCCAATAGAGTCCTGTTCCCCTCTGGATATTTGTGAGCACAATATTTACTTTCTGCCTTTCTGTCTGGTCTTTCACGCTTCCCACAAAAAAATGGCTCATTAAGCTTTCTTTACAGTACTCTTGAGCTTCTCTAGCCACAGGTCCACACTCTTCCAACTTCTTCCAAACCACACAAGGAGTCATAGCAATGAGCCCCATGCTCAGGAACAGCTTTGTGCATCCATTACTTGGTCTTGTTGCTATGGCAATCCTTCCTTGAGGAAGAAAGAGTTTATTTTGGCTTATGGTTTGAGAGTACCACCCATTATGGCAAAAAAGGAATGGTAGTGGGACTGTGAGACAGGTGGTTGCATTGATTGTATTTATAGTCAGAAGAGAAAGATAGTGAGGTAGATTAAATAGATATATAGTACTAAGGTTAGTTCCCACTTTTTTCTTTTCTTTTCTTTCTCTTTTTTAAACTCAGCCTGGGACCATAGTCCATCTGATATTGCCACCCTATGCACAGTGTCTCTTTACTCCTTAATTAAGTTTTTCTGAAAACACTGAGAAAGAACATGTTTCCTATGTGAGTTTAAATCTAGGGTAGTTAATGATCATTAACTGACACAGTAAGATTCTGCACATATGGCTAAAGTGATTATGATGATGGTATTTGCTAGTGGGTTAGATATGAGGACAAGGAAAGGAGAAATGCCAGGGTCATTTCAGTGTATTTAGCTCCTTGTTTGAAACAATGCAGTTTCATTAACTGATATTAGTAAGAAAGTGGGACAAGGTTTTATATCCAGGAGCTTGCCTTTAAGCACAATAGGTTTTTCTCAGACAGTATGATATATGAATTCAGTGTGTAGTAAATACTTGTCTAGAAATACAAACAATGAAGTCTAACAGAAGTATAAAGATGATATTGGAAACAAGAAATGAATGATAAAGCTAAGGGAATGGGGGAGGCTGTTATAGATCTATGTTCAAGGTATTCTAGGGTTTGGAGGTAAGACACAACAGAAACACAAGAAACTAAGAAGGGATGGTGAAAATGTTAGAAGTGAAACAGATTTTTGACCCAGGATGCCATGTTACAGGGAATATTCAAACTAGAGGAAAGCCATAAACCCTATAAAACATTGATGATCATTAAGTAAACAAGGACTGAAAACTGCCATAAACCTTGAATGTGTGTGTGATATTGGTGACCATACAAAGTGGAGCTGTAAGAATGAAAACTACAATAGATTTCAAGAGCGAACATAGAAGACGTATTTGAGATAATAGATATAAACTTTGTTCTTGTGAAAGAGAGAAATGGGGAATAGCTGCCCATGAGGCATGAGTGAGAGGAGTTTCTTAATAGAAAAACCAAAGTGTGTTTGTATGTTGATAGAAAAGGCTGAGTAGAGTGAGAAAAATTGGTGCTGTAAGAGAAAGGAGAGAAAATTGCTACAATGTTGTCCTTGAGCAGATGAGAACGGATGGGTTTAATGGCCAAATGGAAGGGCTGGCCTTACATAGAAGTACTCACTCAAAGAAATAGATGAAAGGAAGTGTTACAGGTGCAAATTTTAGAAGGCAGATGGATGTGGTGTTGGGACTGTCTGTTTTCATGTTGCTCACTTTTTTTTCCAGTCAAATATAAACAAGGTTATTAGCCATGAACAAGGACTGGTGAGCGGACATTTCATGAGATGAGAACATGTGACTTAACCAAGTAGTGGTGACTCGGAGTATGTGTGCAAAAGCATTCAGCATCATGATTTCCTTGAACTGACTGATCATAAATTACAATAAGCAGGCATGGTTTTTCTTAAATGTGTTTCACTTTGTAAGCATAATCCGGTAGGACAAGTCTAGAGTGTGGTTTAGCTGAGTAAAAGAAAGCACACGGAACTAGGGAGAATGAGGGTAAGAGGGTAGAAGTAAGGATGTCCCAGCAAGAGCTATAGGAGGAGAAAGGTGAGGTAGGTGCAGGCTACCAAATCAGGGCACTGAGGTTTGGTTTCAGGAACAGTGATAGTGAAATTGAGGAAGAACTTGAGGAAGAAGATTTGAGACAAAGGATGTAGTAATAAGAATATGAAATACTCAGTATCAAGGTTAGGGACAAACAGCAGGTCTCTAATGACAAGCTCAAAGGTACTGCCACGAGGGTGGCTGGGGAATGTTAAGAAATAGGAATGTCTTGTGATTCTTGATATCAGGGTGTGATGGAAGCTATTGCCTGTCAACTTGATGGGATCTAAAATCACTGGAAGACAAATCTCTGAGGATGCCTAGAGGGAGTTTTCTAGACTGGGTTAGCTGAGGTGAAGGGGCCTATCACAAACAAAGGTGGCACAGTTATCAAAAGCTTTGTGAAGCTCCACGTTGAACACCATATTACCAGAGAGCTGGGGGATTCCCTTCTTGCAGGATATTGGATCACACTCTGAACCCTGAGACTGTGTACTGGCAAAACCTGTTTTGCCAGTTATGGCACGTTTTTAAAGGTCTGTACTCAGCCCTAGACCACACCTTTAATCCAAGAACTTTCTCTTTATTGAAAACAGTGGTTGTGGTATGGCTTAGCCCTAGCACTCACCTTAAGTCTGAGAGCTTTCTGTAAATAGGATTAAATAAATCCAACCACAGGTCAAGAGACAGAGCAAGTAACATGTTGACAGGGAGTGAACACAGGAAAAAAAAAAAACAAAACAAAAAACAAACACATAGAGAGTGAAAGGAAGCCCGGAAGATGGATAGAGAGACCTACAGGAAATAAAAAGGAGGCACATTCAGTTTGAGGGGCTTTTAAGGCACTGTGGAGAAGAGGAGGCATCAAACGTTTGGGATTTTGTTTAAAAACATTTTCTTTCATGGGTTTGTAGACTGATTAATAAAATCATTTAAAACATACCCAGAAAGAAGATCAAAGACAATTTGTATCAGCGTTTGAGAGACAAATAACATGGTAGAAAAGAGGAAAATCTTGACAGCTGTCCAAAGAAGGAAGATCATCTCTGAGAGCAAGCAGGTCATCTCTGAGAGCAAGCAGGCTCAGCACTGGAGGTAAGCAAGCAACCACCCCACAGACAAGAAATTGCATGGAAGAGAGAGTGGGGCTTTAGAGAAAACTGGAGAAATCCGAGTGTCAGAGGCTTTAGAAAAAGTGACAGAGAAAAGAGAAACAAAATGATACATTTTCCTGAGTAATTTAAGAGAGGATGAAAGCTGCAGGGTACACGTGTTGGAAATTCTCTTATTGGCTGCACCAGAAAGGCAGGAGTTCTGAGAAGAATATTTATATTATTTCATTAAGGGGATAATTATTCCTCCCATCTCTTTAGCATGGGTTTTGGTGACTAAGCCTTCCTGAGGGGTGGTCTCTTGGTCAGGTGATTGACAGACTCAGTTGGATTAACCATTAAGGGAGGAGACCAGTCTGTAATGCTTTAAACTTTGGAGCAGATCAAAATTTTATGTCTTTACCCAGAGCCAAATTTGTAGCTTCCATTCTTTTGACAAGAAAGAAATACATTTCCCTTAATGGGCCTTAACAAAACCCTATCTTCAATGACCTCCTCAGTATCCTCAAGATCTAGAGCCTCAACACTATTATAACATTCCACCTCAAGAGCCCAGAACTTAAAATCATTTAGGAGATTGGCTGAAACTGGGTAGTACATATAACTCATTCCCACCACAAAAACACAGAGATCCAATTCCAAAGCCATTCATGAGAAGGAATCAGTATCTAGAACGGCGTTTCAGTCACACCCCGATGTATTTCCAGGCAGAAGTTTAGAGGATGAAAGATAAGTAGCATCCCCAACCTCAGGTCAAGAAAAGAACCAGAGACATTTTTGGGTCCCTATCCCTAAAGCTAGCTAACATGTTCATCTCCTGTCCTCATCAGCATCATCCATGGGCTGTGATCCCAGACCAAATAAGCAAGCAGCACTAGCATTCATCTTTTTCCCCTTCCAATGGATGTAATGTGACCAGCTGTCTCACACACCTGCTGCCATGTGTTTTCTGCCATGACGGACTGTGCTCTCCAACTGTGAGCCAAGACAAAATTTTTTCCTTCCTTATACTGCTCTTGTCACATATTTTGTCAGAGCAGCAACATCATCATCATCATCATCAACAACACTAGCTAGTGATTGATTAGATAAAACAGAACGAGCTAATGGAGAGATGAAGCTACATTGTATAAATCCAGGTTTATTGGGAGCTGTCTGTGAGGGAGGGAGAAAAGGGAGGGGAGCACTGCTGGGGGGGGGGTTGGGAGAGAGAGGGCAGGAAGAGGAAAGGAGGGAGAAAGGGCAGAAAAGTGGGCAACAGAACCAGGTTGTCTAGTTACATAGTGAAGGACCTCTGGGAGAGAAGCCCCGGCCCTAGGTTGAGGGCAGGGTATGGCAGCCACGCCCTGCAGCAGGTAGGGACTTTAACATCCCAGCCTTTTGTTGATAATAAATGGATAATGGGTGAAGATCTTTTCTGGCTACTTTCAGCTGACATTGAGGCATTGATTTTGAGGGTCGGGTGGGGCAAAAGAGGCAAAAGATAAAAAGAGGCAGAAGATAAAATTAAGGAGTTTAGCTTTTAGACCCATGGACTTTTAGGCCCATGGTCTTGGTATTTGGGGGAAGGGAGTCCTAAAACCAGTAGAGGAATCCCACTCTCAGGGATAGGTAGGCTGGGAAACAGGCTGTTGATTGGCAGTGCTTATCTGGAGTGCGACCTGTGGATTCCAGTGGGTCTCCTGAAGCTTTTTAAGTTTACAAAAAGAGATAAATTGGCTTGGGAGACATTTTAAAATCTGTTTAATGTTAAAGCTCTGAACAATCTTAATATAAAAACAGTAGCATAGTGTGTGTGTGGTGGTGGTGGTGGGGTTTACATGCCTGAAATTACTTTCTTATCATCAACTTTAAAACACCTTCTCAGACCCTCAAACACTTTTTCAGGAACTCAGACCTTACATAAGCGAACGCCTTAGAGAGGGCAGGAGAAGCCTTGGTTTTTGCTGTTATACTGATCTTCAAACCCATCAGAGACCTGAGAAGGACAAATTAATGCAGAAAGCATAATCCACGTGGCCTGTGTATTGATTAATATGACAGAGGCTTAACCATTATCCAGACGGCCTTCCCATTAGGCTCCTGTGGTGTCAGTAGCTCTTGTGGGCACAAGTCCTAGGGCAGCATTGCAGCATCAGTCTTCAGGTGCTGGGCCCGGCAAATCTGAGAGGCCTTTCCGTGGAAGATGAATTTAGGAGAATGACTGACCTTATTTTGTCTAGGCAAAACAGGGCAGTCAGCTTGTCATGTTTGTCCACAGTTCAGGCAAGGCCTTAGTAGCAGGCAAGTTGAGGCGGCCTTACCCAGTAGCACAATGGTGGTAGAGTCATCCATCATGATGATCAAATCTTCCTGGAGGCTTTGGATCACTACTAGAAGCTGGGGTCTCAGTCACATTAATCTGTTTTTATTTAAGCATTTAAATGTACTATTCTGCCGATTTTCTGACAGGTTTGCAGACCATGATCTATTAAGTATAGCTGAGTCGAACAAACTTTGATTGTATAGTTACCCATCCTAGGCTTAAGCTTGAAAACATAAAACAAGAGACTAGGTAAAGCTTAATTAGTTTTTCAACATGACTGTAAATATATTTTTGAACTAGCATCAAAGAAAAACTTTCAGTCATAGATACAGTTCATAAATTGGCGATCCTGCTGATACTATCACACTGGATCAGTACAGACTGAATAGAAAAAGCTTAAAAGGTGATGACAAAGCCATGGCTCCACCCTTTTTATTCCAAAACCAACATGATAACCAGCTGTATGTTTTTGTTGTTGTTGTTTATATTTCTTTTTAAAAAATTTATTTATTTTTAATTAATTACAGTTTATTCACTTTGTATCTCAGATCTAGCCCCCTCCCTCGGCCCCTCCCAATCCCACCTTCTTTTCCTCTTCTTCACCTATGCCCCTCCCCCAGTCCACTGATAGGGGAGGTCCTCCTCCCCTTCCATCTGACCCTAGTCTATAAGGTCTCATCAGGACTGACTGTATTGTCTTTCTTTGTGGCCTGGCAAGGCTGTTCCCCCCTCACGGGGGAGGTGATCAAAGAGCCAGCCCCTGTTCCCATTACTATGGAACCCTCTTGGACACTGAGCTGCCATGGGCTACATCTGTGCAGAGGTTCTAGGTTATCTCCATGAATGGTCCCTGGTTGGAGTATCAGTCTCAGAAAAGACCCCTGTGCCCAGATTTTTTGGTTTTGTTGCTCTCCTTGTGGAGCTCCTGTTCCCTCCAGGTCTTTCTATCTCCCCCTTCTTTCATAAGATTCCCTGCACTCTGTCCAAAGTTTGGCTATGGGTCTCAGCATCTGCTTTGATACCCTGTTGGGTAGAGTGTTTCAAAGGCCCTCTGTGGTAGGCTCCTGCCATGTTCCCTGTTTTTCCCTCCTCTGATGTCTCTCCAGTTGGCTTTTCTGAATGAGAATTGTTCATCTTACCCAGGGTCCTCCTCTGGCTTAGCTTCTTTAGGTGTTCAGATTTTAGTGTGATTATCCTATATTATATGTCTAATATCCACTTATAAGTGAGTATATACCATGTGTGTCTTTCTGCTTCTGGGATACCTCACCCAGGATGATCTTCTCTAGTTCAGCAGTATGTTTTAAGCAGCCCTTACCACCCAACCATGCTGTTGCCTGGCACTATCTCCACCCACTGGTGGAGACCTTGCATGGGTGTGAGGTAGAGTCAGGATGGGGTAGGGAGAACCTGGAGTTGAGTGTGCTGACACAGCCTCAGGAAGGTGAAGAGGAGGAGGTGTGAAAGCACGCTTTGCAAAACACCTGAACAGATAGTTTGGAAGATTTTCGAAGCCAACCAAGAGGCACCTGGGCATCAATTTTAGAGCCAGAAGCACCCATTTTCCAAGCCTTTGCGAAGATTATGGAAGTGGCATCCCAAATCAAAATCTGGAATCGGCAGCTTTGGTGAGGTTAAGCTACCACAGACATCTCTGAGAGGTGAGATTACCTTGGAACAAGAGCCTGGCTCGGAGGGACTTCTCTCTTGTGGCCATGTCTTCAAAGAAGAGTCTGAGGTGGGTGTGGGTAGGTGTGGGTGGGTGTGGGTGAGTGTGTCGGAGGTCCTGATCCCTGGAAAAGGAAACAGGTACCTCTTGGCAGCAGCTGGGGGACAGGGCACGTACTGAATCCAAACTTGCTCAGTCAGAGAGGGAGGTGGAAGGTAAGATGCAGTTGGTCCCCATGTCGCTGAGTCATGGAGCTGTGTACTCCACTTCTCTCGGTTTTGAAGATGATCTGTGGAGAACCATGAGGTGAACGGAGTGGCTCCATGAAGTCCAGCTTGTGAGGCTCAGCATACCCCAAGTAACAGCCACCAGATGATTGATTAAATAAAACAGAATGAACTAACGGCGAGACGAAACTATATAGTATAAACACAGGTTTATTGGGAGCAGCGAGGGAAGGGGAGCACGTGCTGGGGTGGGCAGAAGTGGTTTAAGGGGGAGAAAGGATGTAAAAGGGGCTATGGAACCAAGATGTCTGGTTATATAGTGAAGGGTCTCTGGGAGAGAAGCCCTGGCCCTAGGTGGAGGGCAGGGTATGGCAGCCACACCCTGAGGCAGGTAGGGACTTTAACAGCTAGTGTACTGCATACTCATTTTCTTACAGTGCTGGGGATTTACCTCAGGGCCTTTTATATGCTAAGCAAATAAGTGCTCTACCACTGATCTTTATCCCCAAGTCCTTGAGGTCAGGGTATTTGATATAAGATCATTTGTGTATTAAATTCCTCAAATAGGAAAGGACTGGTCTCAAGGAAAGTAATCAGTGTTAGTTGTTATTATTGTTTGTTTGTTTTTGGCAATCAGAGGGCCAAAGAATGCCACAAAGTCACACCAGGCAGCAGACCTACAGACCTCACAGGCCAGATTTACTAGGGAGAGAGGTACAGGAAAGGCTGCCTCTGCTCGTCCTTTATAAAAGATATGTAGGGCATGTGCATAGGGAGACTGTGTGATCTGTGGGGACAGTGGAAATGCGTTGCATTTGGCAGCTGGTGCTGATGTTGCCACTGTCACTGAGTCATTGAAAGTGGATTGGGGGAGCACCTGATTGGTTCTGGAATGGAGGTGCTTCTCGGTTTCCTAGCAGTCAGGATGTCTCTAAGGTGGATCAAGGATGAGAGGTGGCTAAGTAGTCAGATGGACTGAGTAACTAAGAAAGGGACTCCTATGGAGCACCACTGAGAAGAGGAGGTCAGTCGGAGGACCAGGGAAGATGTGCTCTGGAGAAGCTCAGAGGCCAAGGAGACCAGTCTCATCCAGGGGTACATTTAAAAAAGAGGGGAAGAGAAGATACTGTATGTTTGTAAGAAGAAGTGGGAAGTTATGCAGGTCCTGCAAGATGAGGGGAACACTTGGGGAAGGGGGTCTGACAAGGAGGAGAAGGGGTGGATTTATGACTCCGAGTCTGAAGTCTCTAGGTAGGTGGTAGGGTTGGTACCAGATGAAGGGAGGGAGTATGCACATCAGAGTCTTGAGTCTGGGACTGAGAGTTGCTTGTATAACTGTATATGATTCTGGGACAAGACTGACCAAAAGGTATAAAAATTTTGTGAGCGTGTTCTATGTGCTAGACATTTAAAATTCTTTTTACATCCATTTCCATGTAATTCTCACAACAGCTTTATGTGGTAGACACTATTATTGACTTTCCTTAAGGAATAAGACAAGGAAATACAAGCAAGTTAAAGACAACAAACAACACCCAAGGCCACACAGCTTGTTGGAGCAGAGGTAGGGTTTGAACCAGGTGGTAAGTCTCTGAGTTCAAGCCACATGCTACTATTCCTTCTCCAAGCCTGCCAGACCCTTAATAGTCATGTGACCTTGGGAGAATTAGGCGAGCCTTCTGATGTGTGCAAGAAAGGATGGAAGATGAGAATTAGTGATGCTGTGTCGGGCACTAGTGACCTACACAGAAAATGAATAGGGGAGGTGAGACAGGCGCATGCCTTTATGAAGCTAGCTAGATAAGAAACACTATTTAAATAGAGACACCACAGGCTAGAAAAGCAAAGAAAAGGAAATAGGAATTCCTGGAGATTCAGGCAGGGAAGGGCCTTTTATTCAGAGATCTGATTGGAACTTAGGGGGTGGGGGGAGAGCAGAGAGCTAATGCAAGCAAGCTCAGACTTTGTTTTCTGCTTAAAGGGAGCCACTCAAGGCTTAATCCCACTGAGAGCTCCAATCTCTCAGAACCCAGACCTGCTTCCTTCCTTTCATTCTTTCCTTTATTTATTTCAGCCATTTTTTGAAGAGTAGACATGGAGAGAGCAGAAGGTGGAGGCATAGAGTAGAAGCTACCTTCTCTGTGCGTGGCGACTGAGCTGACAGCAACCAAGGTGCTTTGCAAACTGTAACTGGAGGTGTGCTCTTAAGGAAATGCAGTGCGGAAGGCAGTGGGAGGAACAGGTTTCAGCCATGGGCTAAAAATCTTCCCATGAGTCAGTTAATTATAGCAAGGTGGCAGTTCCTTCCAGAAGGAGAGAGGGATAGACAGACCCTTCCAAGGTGCTGTTTATAGATCTGAGTAGCAAGTTTGTGCAGGCAGTGCTGTGCTATCTTACCTGCTAGCCCCAGCAGGTGGAGGAGTGATGACATCCACCTGTCAGAACAAAACAAAACATCCTTGATACGTGCCTACATGTCTGTACACAGGGGAAGAGGGAAGACGAGTGCTTCGCAGCAGAGTGACTTCACATGGCAGTCCTCTGCTTGGAGAAGTGCTGATGACATGCTCTTACAGGGTACAAGGAGGCAGCCTCAGGAGTTGCTAAGGTCCTTTGATGTCCCAGTTCCCTAAGCTTCCCTTTCTAGCCTGGAGATAGACCTGGCTCCTGTCAGGAAGCTGTGCTCTGACTGACAGCGTTTTGGTGCATGCGCCTTAGCGAGGGTGCTGGGGAAAAGCTATTGGGCTTACCGACTGGGTGTACCCATTCCTCCATCCCTGTTCTAAGAGTTCCTAAACCAACATCCCTGCTGACAGTTTCATCTTCCAATCAGAGATCACTGGATAGGAGAGAGCAGAGCATCCTTGCAACCAGGGGGATGCAAGGAGGACTTGTTCCTGTTTGCTACTTCTTGGGCTTGTAATGTGACTCGAGCTAATTTAAAGTCGGTAGATTAAGCTTTTCCCCATTTACCCCAAGAAATGTTGGTAGCCAGAGCATTAGACAGATGCCATTTTTGCAGAGGTTCAGGCAGTTGGGCCTGATGTAGCCCTCTTCCAGAGCTGAGCATTGAGGTATTTCCCAGAGGTTCTGTTTTCCTATAGGAACAGGTCCATTTGGTGAGTGGGAGGTGACTCAAGCTCTCCTTGTTCTTCCCTGGAGCTCCAGCATGCTTTCTCTCCCTCTGCACACAACATGCATACTAATGGAAATCTCTCTCAGAAAAGAGGCCTTCCTCCTGACAGAGCCTTAAGACTAGATGTAGGTTTTGAAAACCCCAAGATGGCATTGCCTGTAATTATAAAGTAATTGGTGTAATTGAGAGCTCAGGGTCTCATGCAAATCACCCTGTTTTTAACATTACATCAAGACTATTTTTATTTTTAAATGAAAAAAGAATCGTGAGCATTTGGGTATGGAACTTGCACAATTTGCATGTGCTGGGTTTTGGTGTAGCTGTGGTGGATTGAAGAGCAAGCCACTGCTGGTTCTGTGTATCATGGGGAAAGTCTTTGGCTTTCTTCTCCTACAGGACAGGAAGAATAAGAGAGAAGAGAGACAACCCACTACTGAGAGGATTAAACAGTGTAGACACACATGAGGCTTCCTGGTTGTTTCTCTCCTTCCTTAGAAGGTGAGTGTAGGGAGAGGAAGGCCTTACATGGAAGAGAAAGAGGGAGCCATGGCTCAGATCTTGAAGTCAAATGTGGATTTCGATCCTGTTCTCTGTGTGGAGGATATTGGGTGGGGTTAGGTGGTTGAGTTCTAGGACCTATGACAAAGCACATCGAAAAGTGTCATGTCATTAAGCTTTGTGCCTAGTTCACAATCTAGCCAGATTGGTGTTCTCTTTTTCCCAGTATCCTCTTGTGGGTCCTGCTATCTGTTATTACTTTACCTGAAACAGGTGAGGGTGAAATCTACTGGTATGTGACTTCCCATACTCCTGATTAAGAGCCATGGTGCTTCCTGTGTCTGCCTCAGCAAATAACCACAGACTTGATGGCAAAGATCAACAGAGAATAAGTGTCTATTTATTCTCTCACAGTTCTAGAGGTCAGGGATTTAAAATACTGCTGGGCTACACTGCCCTTGAGGATGTGAAGGAAGTATTTGCTCCTTGCCTCTTCCAGCTTCCATTGCTCCAGCCTCTGCCTCTTCACATGGCCCACATCTCCAAAGTATCTGTGTTGCCTCTCTCTGTATTCATATTGACATCTGTAACACCACTTATGGCCTGCTCATATAAGACAGGGTATTTCTCTCATCTCAAGATCTTCATCCCAGTGATACCTGCAAAAACCTCTTGTGCAGCTAACACATTGTAAAGTTTCAGGGTTTAGCATTTACTTTGTCTGGGGAACCATTATTCAGTAGGTTCAAAGGTTACCTGGAGCCAGGCTGGCCAACTTGGAATCCTAGATCCATGATTTTGTAAGTCTATGACTTTGGGTGAGTTACTTCCTCTGTCTTTTGTGGTCTATTTTATTTGTAGAATGGGGGGAATAGTAATGCCTGCTCTACAGGGCAGCTTCTAGAATTAATTCACTTCATATACATTAAAGCATTTAGGAATGACTTTGGCTCATAGTGAACCAACTAAGTATCCAGTATTACAAAGTCTTCTTTTCCTTTGCTGCTTCATTGTATTAGTTTACTTTTCTATTGCTGTGATAAAACCTTATGATAGAAGTGGCTTATAGAAAGAGGATTTTATTTGGGTTTACAGTGCTGGGGGTTAGAGTCCATGATGGCAAAACAAAGGCATGATGGTAGGAGCAGGAAACTGCAGTATCACATCCTGAGCTGCAAGTGCAAATCATAGAGAGCTAACCGAAAATGCCATGGCTTCTGGAACTCCAGTGTCTGCCCTGAGCAACACACCTCCTCAAGCAAAGCCATGCCTCCTAAACCTCTCCAAACAGCACCATTGCCTAAGGACCAACCATTCAGATATCTGAGCCTGGGAGGGTGGCATTTTCCTACAAATCAGCACACTCATAGAGTTGTTATAATTTCACTTAATTTCCTCCAAAATTTTATTGTATTTGTCCTGCATAAACTTTTGGTGTAAATTATTTTTCATTTTCTCAAACTCTTTGTATTTTATTGCTTAAAGAGTTAATCCCTATCCACGGATTAAAAACAAACAACTGACTGCTATTAAGAGGACAGTGGCCAACTGAAGTGATCTACACATTGAATGAAATCTGTCAAAATCAATCATGTTGTTCTGTTTGTTTGTTTTTTTTTCCAGAAATAACTTTTTAAAAAGTCTGTTTTAAAATTCACATGAATTCTCAAAGGTCCCCAGTGTTCCCTCCAACTATGAAAGCAGTTGGAAGGATTCACAATTCCTCACTCTCTGTGTTTTGTTCACTGTTCATGTGGACTGGAAGGATGTGGAGGAGGGATGGAGAACAGTGGAATAAGACAAAGACCAACTCTCACTCACAGTCAAATGCTCACTTGATAAAGACACTAAAACCATTTGTGATGATGTGAACCTGGCATTCTTGTTTTAAGAGCTTAGTTGTCAGCTTGTGGGAGTCTGTGGAGGCTTTAGGAGGTAGATCCTAGCTGGCAGAAGTCGATAACTAGGGTCCTTCGGAGGGAACACCTACTGTTCGTTCCTGTCTTGTTCTTTTTCCCGGCCCAGTATGGTGTGAGTAGCTGTCCTCTACCATACACTTCCTTCTGCAATGATGGTCCTCTCAAGTACATGGACAAAGTAGACTGTAACAAAACCTCCTGAAACCTTGAGCCAAAATAATAATTTTGTTCTGTCAATTGTTTCTGTTACGTGTCCTGTCACAGTGATTCATAAATGGCTAATACAGTACCTAACTATAACATGTGAAACCATGATACTCATAGAAGAAAACAGACAGAAAGCTTTGTAGCTTTGGATGTAGTAGATGTTTCTGACATATGACACAAAGGAACAGAAACAAAAGTAGATATTTTTGAGAAAATGAGCTGGGCCTCTCGGGGAAAGCCTGTAAGCCCAGGTACTGAGAACCTAAGAGGAGGATTGTGAATTGAAAAAACTGAAGATCGCAGAGGGGTTTCAAACCAAGCCTGGGCAACTTAGAATCAATCTCTCTCTCACTCTCACGCTCTCTCTCCCTCCCTCTTCTCCTATTCCCTCTCTGTCTCTCTTTCTGAGACAGGGTTTCTCTGTGTAGCCCTGGCTGTCCTGGATGTAGACCAGGCTGATCTTGAATTCACAGAGATTCCACTTACCTCTGTCTTTCCCAGGTTGGGATTACACGTGTGTACCACCACGCCTGACTTGCCCCTGTCTCAATAAACAAGGAAAGAAAACAAACAAACAAACAAGGAACAAATTATAAGTATAGAAGGGAGAAAGAGCTGAGAAAAGGTGGGGGAGGGAAGGTTAATATGATCAAAATACAGTGTATGAAATTCTCAAATAATTTAATAGATACATTTATAAAAATTAAAAAAGAGGACTAGAGATATAACTTATTGGCAACGATGATGAATGGTGTAATAGCTTCATCTCCAGTACTGTAGTCAGGGGATGTGTGCAAATCATTGAATAAAATATTTGCAAATTATGTATATGATAAAGAAAATGTAATGGACTTCTACAGCTTAAAATGAAGAAGTAAAAAAAGAATTAAAAAAATGGGCAAAGGACTTGAACAGACATTGATCTAGAGACAATGCACAGATGGGCAATAAGCACATGAAAGATGCTCAACATCATTAGCTTTGGGGGAAATGCAATTTAGCAAAACTGAGATAACAGTTCACACCCATTAGAATGGCTCCTATTAACAACAATAACAAAAGAAAAGCAATCAAAATGGCAAGTGTTGGCCAAGCTGGAGAGGAGCTGGAATCCTAATGCCCTACTTGGAGTAACATCAAATGATGTGACTATTGTGGTGAGCAGTGTGACTATAGTATGAGATTATTGTTTACTGAGAACAGAGTTTCAGTTAATAATGATGACAGATTCGGGAGGTAGACAGTGATGATGGTCCCTTAGCCATGTCAATGTATGTAATGGCACTAAATTAAATACCCAAACACAGTTAAAATAGTACATTTTACATGACAACTTTTTACTAAAATAAAAGTAAAAATTAGTAATTAGTCCTCATGTCTTTCTCAAGGACTTGTTAGACCAGAGACCATAGACAGGGCCTGATGGGATACTAGATCACAACATACATTGTAGTCCGGAGGAGCTCAGCAAACTGCATCTTTGATGAATGAGGTCTTGCAAAATGTTGGTTGTGCAAATATCATTAACCAACCTTGTATGTTTTCTTCCTTTAAAGCAAATTCATTTATATGTATTGCTATTTACAAACAATCTATTATGTTGAAAGATAATATCTGTATATACTTACACAGTCAGGAGCAAGTAGTAGGGCTGGATGACAGGGCTGCTGGGATACAAGAAGTTGTAAAGATAAGATGGGCTCTGTGTGTACCTATGATGCGGAGGTGCTGCAAAAGGAAGGGTTTTTGACCTAGGTCTGCTTTTTGCCATCCTAGTACTGACCACATGATAGAGATGGAATTGGCAAGTCTGTTATGTGTGGCAGACACCATATTAGTAAGATAAAGATAAATTCTAGCAAGCATCTTACAGGCTTGTCAAGACAAGAAATAAATGTCCAAATTAAGGAAGCAATGACTAGTTGAAGAACAACAGCTGAGTTATTACAAGCTATTTATGATTAGCCACAAAAGAAATTGAAAGAGACACTAATTGCTGAAGGAGCTCATAAGTGATGTCATCACTGACAGCTGATGGCCATTTATTAGGAGACAAAATTACCTTTGATGGCTCAAGTCTATGAGGTGGTGAGACCTCACAGACCAGGACCTGAGCTCTTATACAAACATAGTCAATTGTTGCCAAATCTAGCCAGTTTTTTGACCTTTGAATTAGGTAATTTTCCACTACAAGTAACAAAAACCTGGAATAGTCAACTTAGTAAAAATTTATTTTGGCTCAAAGTTTTGTAGGTTTATGTTTATGGTTCAATGACCTCTTGTTCAGATTTGTGACAGATAGCATCATATATCACTGTGGATGGGGCATGTTGGGGGAAACTGTTTACCTCACGGCCAAGAACCAAAAAGTTCAAGTGTCTCCCCAAACATATAGTTTATTGCTGTTGCCCTTTGTTGTCCCTCAGAGGTTGTCCCCACTGTTGAAGACACAAAGCCTTACATGAGACTCAGCAGATTAAAACCGGATATAATATGAAAGCCTCCTATGGTCCAGCTTTCATAGCACCATACTGCCAAGAGAGGGAATCAATAAATAGTCCTATCCAGCTCTCATGCTTATGAACCACAACAACAATCAACATGGCAAAATAGCTCTAAAAGTATAATAGTGGCATCAATATCTTGGTGGTAACCAAAAGCTATCTAATGGGACTTTTGGCCTATTCAAAAGAGGGGTTGGGATCATGCCTGGTCCTAGAAACTAGCCAACTACCTAGGGTTAGTGTGGTCATAAATCTTACAGGAGAACCTACTGCTGCCACTTTATTAGATCAGCATAATTTTTAGCTTCATTCTAAAAATTTTTTTATACCCCAGATAAGTTATAGCTCTTATCCTGCACCAGAGGAAGTTTCTCTTCACAGCAAAAGGAGACCATTACCATAGAGATCAGCTGATTATGGAGTCTAGCTCCAGTGGACACATCTATAATATAACCCTTGCACATAATACTCAGAGAACACCATGGAAGAGGGGGTATAAACGTTGTGAGAGTCAGAGGACCAGGAAATCTGCTGTGAGATTGTATTTCCTAGAAATAACATGGCTGCTACACCCATGATGCCTCAGCAATATGCCTAATCAAGAGCTGAAAAAAATGACAATACCGAAGCATGCTAATGTGGAAGGAGAAATTTTCAGTGAGTCATATTCTTTGATAAAGAACTACAGGGAACTAATTACTGCTGTGAGGGCAAGACAGACAGACAGATGGAGACAGAGATAATTTTGTCTTCCCTAGGGACAAGACACAATTCATTATCCAAAGGGTTAGTGTGGTCATAAATTTTACAGGATCATATATGTGTGTGTGTGTGTGTGTTTATCTATCTGCAGGTATATATAAATATATATTTGTATGTGTGTGTAATAATAATAATCAAAGCAATGACTTAGAGTGGGATTGGGAGAAGGAAGAGCTGGGTGAAGGAAAGGAAAGGAAAAGTGATGTAATTGTATTTTAATCAAAATTGAAAAAAAAAAAAACTTTGTACCCTCTAAGGAAATTTGTATTATTCCCAAATTTCCTTAGAGGATACAACCCAATGACTTAAACTTCTGGAATGCTTTATATTGATTTTCAGCTTGACAGGATCAAGAATCACCCTGATGACTCATTTCTGGGCATGTCTGTGAACAGTTTTCTAGACTTAGTTAATCAAGGTGTGCAGACACATTCTAAGTATTGGCAGCACTAGTCCCTGCCTCAGGATCCAGGACTGTGTGAAAAGGAGACTCTGACCTGTCAGGGAGCACTTATTGCTCCCTGCTTCCTGATCGAGGGACTCAGCAGGACCAGCAGGCTCACCCGCCTATGCCTACCATCCCTCCTCACCACGGTGGTCTGCTCAACATATGCCCAAGTAAACCTCGCCTTTCTCAAGTTGTTTTGGTCAAGTATTTTGCCACAGAAACAAGGAAAATAACTAATACAGAAAATCGGTACTGGAAAGTGGGGCTGTTGCTGTGATATCCTTTGAAGGAATAGTATAGAAGAGTTTGGGGCTTTGGACTAGGAAATCCATCCAATGTTGAAAGCAGAGTTTAATGGCCCGTTTTGGTGGAAGTCTGAAAAACTGAATGCTAAGGAAAACAGAGAGAGTGGAGGCCCAGACATGAGGTTTCACAGGGGACTCTATTAGAAAGTGTGGGCTAGAATTTATTCTTGCTACATTTTGGCAAAGAATATGACTATTCTGTCCTAAAATTTTGTGTGAGGCAGATCTATAAAAAGACAGACTAATGTACTTAATGGAGGGCATTTTAGTACAGCACAGTGTTTGGGGCATGGTGTGGCTACTTCTCATTACTCTTATTCAGATTTGCACTGAGAGAGAACAAAGGGATATAAAATAGTGAAATTTAGCGAAGAAAGCCATGCGAACAAGTTTAAAATTGTACACAAGGAAAGTTCAGGTGACAAAGCATCTATAATTGTCAAGGAGAAATCTTTCTATCTTCATCGCTGCGCTGAGGCAAGACCCTAACCCATCAAAGTCTCCAGCTTGTGGAAATATGTATTTCTCTGAAATGAGAAAGTCTGAACTGCAAATTCTACAGAAGGGTTAAAAAAAAAACTGCCTAGAAAAGTGATTTCTACAGATTCATCCACCAAGGCTTCCACAGAAGCCATACATCTGTGGTTTCAAGGGGCCAGTCTGTATCTTGACCTGCCAGTAGGACTTTATAGCATCATCCATATGGCAGTGATTTTGAAGGGGTGGAAGATGAAAGATTTAGTTGGGTCATGGAGTCTTGTGTCAAGGTTCCAGAAAGTTGTGTAGCTCACTGTGTGGTAATTTGAGTAAGAACAGCCACCACAGGCTCACATACTTGAATTTGAATGTTAGGTCATTCAGACTCATCATGGAGCAGCACTACTTGAGAGGGATTAGGAGTGTAACCTTGCTGGAGTAGGTGTGGCCTCGTTGGAGGAAATGTGTCACTGGGGGTGGCCTTTGAGGCCAGGCCCAGTATCTATCTATTTTCTTGCTGCTTGCTGACCTGGGTGTAGAACTCCCAGCTACTTTTCCAGCACCATGTCTGCCTGCATGCTACATGCTTCCTGCCATGATGACAATACGTTTTTGTTTTATTGCCACGGTCATGGTGTCTCCTCACAATAGGAAGACTGCTAAGACACCAGACGGTATGCGGCAGGTTCAGCATCTCTGAAAGGAGACTGTGAAAGGCTACCGCACGAGGCTTTGAAGGTAAAATTTAAGTTGCAGTAGATACTCCAGGACCGTAGAGGGGCCAGAACAATGGGGCATATCTGGAGGAAAGTTGCTGGCCTAGAACGGTCCTACAGAGAGCTTATGAGTTTAGACAACAGAGATGGGGGAGTGTGGCTACCCAAGGTATTTGGAATCCAGATAAATTCATCAGTAGCCCCACACGATGAACAGGAGCTATAGGATTTGGTATTTTTACCTTTGGGTTCCAGTCTTGCTTCAGCCCAATCTTTCCTTGCCATGCCTCTAGGACTGGGAATGTTTATCAGGCACCACTGCATGTTGGAACTATATAGATTTTTTTTTTAACTTTTTAAGAGCTCAGAGTTAAGAGGCTTTGAGCCTCAGAAGAGACTAAGATTTTCAATTTTTAAAGGGTTGGATCTAATAAAAGATTGGAACTCTAAAGGCTTTTGAAGATGGGTAGAACATATTTTGCAATGAGGTGGCTATGAGCCTATAGGGACAAAGGGCAGATGATTTGGCTTAAAAATGATGTTTGGTGTCAGTTTGCCAAAGGTGGACCTGTTCTGGTTTACATCAATTGTCAGCTTGGATGGATCTAGAATCACCCTGCTGACAAACCTCTGTGTATGTCTGTGAAGGGTTTTCTACCGTAGGTTAATTGAGGTAGGCACCCCCACCCTAAATGTTGGCAGCACGCCATGAAATGGGGGCCAGGAGTGCATAAGAGGAGAAAGCAAGATGAGCAGGAATGTTGTTCATTGCTTTCTGTTTCTTGCCTCTAAATTCAATGTGACCAGCTCATACTTCTGTTGCCGTGGTTTATCTGCCATGATAGACTTCCCCTGGAACGACAAGCCTTCAAAACCTCTTCCTTCCTTAAGATGCTTTGGTCAGTCATTTTATAACAGCAATAAGAAAAGTAACTGATTCAACCTTTCCTACTATGACCTTACCTTCTGAACGTTTTAGCATCTCCCAAGAGCATCAGGGTGGGCATCAAGTCTTTAGCACATGAGCCTTTGGAGGATTCTCCAGATCCAGACTATAGCTGCTTATGTGGGCTTTTGGTTTTGTACCTGTAAAATGGGCAATTTTATTTTCCTCACACTGGTTGTTATGCAGGTAGAGAAAAGTAAGTAGAGTGTATTGAGTAGTTGACATACAACTGGGCATATTTAGTACATGGTTACTGTTGGTACTTAGAGGAAAAGGCTTGGGTAAAGAAAACGGAGAAGAGATAAGATGGATTCTAGCAATGAAGTTGCATGGGGCTGGAACCAGAGCTTGGTTTCTGTGAAAGGCTTTTCTCTGGCAGCTTTAACTTTCTTTGGAGAGGTTAGATTTTTGATGAGCTGGCCATGGGGCTGGTGAGGAAACTTAAACCTTGCAGCCTAGGAGAGATCGGCTTTGAAGTGGGAGGGACCTGAACTAGGGGTCTGCGCCTATAACTGTTCCTGGGATCCTGGCCACCTCTAGCGAACAGCTTTTGAGAAATCCAGGACTATAATCCTCAACACTTAGTCTTTAAGCCAGTGTTCGGCCTGGTTATAGCAGTCAGCATCCCCATGGGCATGTTCTACAAAACATTGTTGCAAAATGCCTATCAATCATTTATTAGTTCATCAGAAATTTAATGAGAAGTGGGGGATATAATTTCCGGTTCTAGAATGAGTTGGAATTGTTTGCAGGATATTTACAACTTTCCGAAGTTGCATTATCTGCAGTAATGCTACCTTGCAATAATGAATTTTACATATGCAATAGATAACAGAGGCTACCGTATGGGGAAGTAGAACACGAGGGAATTACTAAAACTAATTTTTAAATGAGGAAAATGAAGTAGTATTATCCCCCTTGCCTTCAGCAGTGACTTTTGCCTGTGTTTCCCTGAGGTTATGTGTCATGTGTTATGGGTGTCTGAAATTATCTTACTTTAAAAATTCTACTTAGGTAATTAATTAGTTTGCACCAAAGAATGCTGTAGATAAATTCTAATTTTATTTCAACTTTCTCAATGAGAGCAGATTTATTTCTTCAGTGAGACCAGGAATTAAAATACCTTTTATTTTTCACATACTTGAGTCTGTGTTCTTTAATAACAGAATTCTATAGTGATGTAGCTCCTAAGGTGGAGGTCAGAGGTCCTTAGTGTCCTCGCTTGGCTTGGACAGAGAACCAATAGTGCCAATGGCCCTTCATGGGATTGGTGTCATTCTTTCTCCTATTCTTGTCTGAGAGGTTAGCTCCTCTATGAGAAGGCAGCTGAGGGAGAGGGAAACCTCGTCCTGGTGTGTCCTGTGTGACCTTGATCAAACTGTACTCAAAATTAACAATATACCTTGGCTTTTCTGTGAAGCAGTAAATGCTGTTATTCCTTAAGCCAACTTGAATGGAATTACATTTTCCTTTTTTGATTACATGTAGTAACAGTTCTTTCTAACAGGTGATACAGATGGTAGAGGATGGTGATTATCACACCAAGAGCCTTGGATTCAAAGCTAGCTCATGAGCTGGGGCAAAATTCTATCTATCTAGATGTAAACATCTTTATCTTTAAACATAAGTAACAAGGGCATATAGCCCAGTATTGTTGTGGAGATGAATTGAATACTTTGGAAACACATGATGTAAGTGTCATGTACATGTCAGTGGCCAGTTTTATTTTCCCATTTGTAAAATTTGATTTCTCGAGCTAGGCTGTTCTAAGTGATTTATGCCAGTTACACACAACTCAGAGTTAGAGCTGAAATTAGACACCAGAGTCCTTAAGGGACAGCTGCTGGAGTTTTGAGAACCTACTCTTCAAGCTCTCTGCTAGATGTTGGAATGTGGACAAAGACAGCTAATTTTGTGAGGACAAGGGCCTATATTAGAATACTCTAATTTTCCCCAGTTCCATTACAAGGTTCTTGGCCCAGTGGGTGATTAATCAGTGGTGTTGACTAACCTCCCTCCAGTACTACTCAGCCCCCTAGGGAGGGAAGGCATTTTTGAAGAGGGTTTATTTGAGGACTCAGTGCTCCACATAGATGAAGCCCCTTGTACAAGGCTAGGCCCCTCCCTCTGCTTTTGCTGGGTCTTGTAGCGTCTGCCCTAGGGTGGCAGAGCCAGCAAGCTGAGGCTGGGAGCTGTCTTCCTACCCGGCTTCCCCAGGCATCTGCTTCAGCAACTTACTCTTAGTCTCATGATAAATTCATTACCAGAAAATGAGGCTGGAGTTTCCTAGTGACATAAAATATTGATGAGAGAAATAAGGAGTAAGATGAATTATCAAATGCTGCTTGTGGGCCCGGCTGCCTTCTGTGCTGCTTGCTCTGCATTCATTTGTTCTTCTTGCCCCCTTTTGATTTGTTCCGATGGGGTTTTGTCCTCTTAATAGGAAGCATGTTGAAACACTAGCGAAGTACTGCACCCTCAGTGTCATGCCAGACTCAGGAAAATAGACACGTCTCCTGGTTACTGTCAAAACTATGAAACCTACTCCTGCCACTTCACAACCTTCTGGCAGGTTCTTGGCACCCTCAGGATAGCATGCAAAAACACATCGCTCCCCTGCTCAGAAACTGCTAATGGCTTCCAATTGCTGCAGACTAAGATTTAAGTTTCTTAAGATGCCATTCAAGACTCTCTTCGATCCCATTCTAGCCTGTCTTTTTAGCCCATCCTTCCTGTATGTTATCTAGGAATCTGACACTTCCCTACATCTAGATTTTGGATTCTTCAAAAACAGCAATGGACCCTACGCTGCTGTGCTAAATTTCTTGTCCATCTCTGCACTGATTGAAATCATACCATTTCGTCAAGGGCCAACTCACTTGCTACTTCATTCACGAAACCTCTTTGATATTCTCCTGCTAAGAATTCATGCACCGACCAAGAAAGAAATATGTGCTGTAGTGTGAATGAGGACATGGTAATGGGCTTATCTCCTCACTGTGAGGATTGGGGACACCAGCTACTCACCAAAGAGGCATAGCTATAGCATCCAACATTCTCAAACTGGTTAATTTTTTTTCTTGTTTGTTTGTTTGTTTTTGTTTTTTGTTTTGTTTTCTCAGACAGGCTCTCTTCCTTTGTTGTCCAGACTAAACTCAAAACTCACGAGTTTTGGGTACCTCTTGGGTACCACCACCCCACCGAGCTGTGGGTTTTTAAGACTTGAGTTAGCAATTCCACATTTGGCAATGTATTTCAAGGAAATGATCAAGAATGTGGAAATGTTAATTTGAGCACAAGCCTTTTCACCACAGTGCTGTTTAACAGTGAAAAATTAGAGGAAATCTGAAAGCCTCCAGATAGGAATTTGCTAAAGAAGTTGGGATTTATCTGTATAACAGAATGACATCATTTACTTAAAAATCATGGTGCATGGAAGTGGTTACTGGTTTAGAAAAGTGATCATGTTGTCTTTAAAAATGAAAGAAATAGGATGTAAAAGTAAGTGAAGGAGGCAAACTGTAGGATTATGGCCATGGGAAAATTCTGTCCTGATTTTCTCTTAGAAATCCATTCAACAGATTCCATGTTATGCGTAAAACATGCTTCTGCTTCCTCTCCCCCATCATCCTCTCCTTCCTCTAATTGTTTAGGGTTTTGTTTTTGTTTTTGAGTTAGGATGATCTGATGTAGTACAGGGTGGCCTGAAACTCATGATCCTCCTACTTTTGCCTCCCCAGTACTGAAATTGTATTACATATATGAACCATCACACATAGCTTCATGTGTTTCATTTCAAAGCAGGCTTTGCTCCCACAGGGGAGCAATGCTAGTATTTTACCAAGATGCTGACTCATTCCTAACCTCTGAAAGTACAACCTTGTGTTGTGGTTCTTCATGTAGCATATAACCTCACTAAAGATCTAACCAACACCCAGCTCTGCAGTTATTTTCAGCTTCCTTTATGACTTAATCATGCATCATGAGGTCACTGTTATTCTTTTAACACTTTTGAGGGTTTGGTGGGATTTTTTTTTTTTTCAGCCATCTCCTCCAACACAACGCCAGCCTGGACATACTTAGAGGTTATACTAATCAGGGTTTTCTACTACATCTTGTGTGTATGTGTGTGTGTGTGTGTGTGTGTGTGTGTGTGTGAGAGAGAGAGAGAGAGAGAGAGAGAGAGAGAGAGAGAGAGAGAGAGAAAGAAAGAGATGAAGGACTGATACATAAACTTGGAAACTGAAACCCACTTGGAGGTACTGAAGATGGCAGACTTGAAACCAAAGAAGAACTGAGTTTTCAGCTTGAGTTCAAAGGTAGGAAAAGACCAATGTCCTCACTGTAGATACAAGGGGTTCCTGCTTACTCAGTCCTTTTGTGCTGGTCAAGCCTTTAACTATCTGGATGAGACTTAGCCACCTTGGGAAGTCCATCTCTTCTGCACCTTTTGGCTAAGATCAAGTGCTTACTCTGGGGAGTTCTTTGTCCCCTTAGTTAATTCTGGAGGTGCCATTAAGATCCACCCACAGGCAAATCTCTGAATTGACTCCTGAGGCAATCAAGTTCACAGTCAAGATTGTGACACCAGAGATGCAAGAACCTCCCACTAGAGCCCATTCCTAGAGCTTGAACCACTGCCACCAACGGTGTGACTGAGCCTTCAATATGTAGACATTAAGGAGATACAGAACGTAAAACTCCAGCAGGCCCAGAGGCTTCCATGGAGGAAAGCAGAGTAAGAACACAGGAGGGAGCTCCTTGCCTGTCCCCTCACTTACCATGCCATGATCTCCTACCCTTTCCATCACTATCCCTGACTGCAGGCTGTGCTCACTGGTGGCTGATTTCCTGGATCTATTGATATTGCTGACACGTTGACACATCTCTTTCTCCATGCGCAGCTCTGGTGTGGTGTCAAGCTGGGTGGAACAAAATAAATTAGCTAATGCCTGTAAAAGCTTTTTGAAAATGAAAAGGGTGGGCTTTATACCCAGGCAAAGAACTCTTGTCCTTCACTAGGCTCAAGGCCTTGGAAGTTGCTGGTTTTGGGGTAGAGGTAGGGAGCAGAGTTCCCTAGCAGGTCCTGGGAGCCTGCTTTGAGTTTTCACCTTAGTCTATTCTGGTCATTGCTGCTGAGTTCTTTCCTGTCTTACTAACCCTATTGTGCCCCTGGCATTTTCTCCTGAGATCAGTCCAGCCTGTCTGCAACTTCAGGCACATCCCTGTTCATGTTGTGGCACTGCAGTTCAGCTTGCTCCATCCTACATCCAGACAGCATACTGTAAAGACAAAGAGGCCGAAGATGGGGCCAGGCACACAAATAACTCTTACTGTCCTTTTGCTTGAAAACAAGTCTGAATAGTGAGAAGAGTGTACATACAGCTTGTGTGGTTTTCCTTGCTGCTGTCTCTGGTGAGCTACATGGATCTGCTGTCCAGCACTCTGTAGGCGCTAGCTTTACCCCTAGAGAGAATCACATAAAGGGCATGCTCCTTCTGCCTCCTCCTCAGCTTTCACCTCCTTTTCACTCTTCTAATAAGAAGCGGAGAAACCTCTGTAGCATGGACTAAGGCTTAGTAGGGGAGTAGAATAGCCTGATTGTTGGGGGGAGGGGGGAAACTCATATCTCCTTCTAGAACCACCTGTCCCAGGTGGGAGGGGTGGAGGTACAGTTCTCCCCTCTAGACAGGAAGGTGCAAAGTATGGGAGAGAACAGATCACAGCGTTTAGAAGGTTTGCCACACACAAACCTGGAGCCAATTCCTCACTCTACCACTTTTTTAGCTGGGGGCTCTACGGGGCACCTGGAGCACAGGTATTCAGCAAATGCCAACTTCTAGTAGTAGAAAGACTTCCAGCTTGTGGAAAGTTGGAGGAATGCTTAGCCTTGGAATAAGAACCACTGAGAATGGAGGAGGTCCTGATGAGAACAAGAACTCAAAGTTTACTCTGGGTGTTTTTTCAGTGTGTCCTCCACCCACCCACTAATAGTCTAGTCAAGCAAGGCTGTGGCTCTTCTCCAGCCTTCCTGGAGATGAAGAGCTATCCTTTTTGCCCCTGTGAAGGCCATCTTTGTTGGAGCCTCCTATGGACGACTTCTATAGCTCAGCTCTTGCTCTCTTGGCTTTGGTGCTAACTACAGGAATCTTTAGAGCCAGGGGGTGAATCCCATTTTGAGTTACCCAAAGAATCTTTGCAGGTAGGGAACTAGAGAGCCTGGTTTTACACCTCTCAATGCTGCCATTAAAAGACCACAACTCCTTTCAAAGGAGAGCAGTTCTATTTGAAAGATGTATTTGAACCACTCTTTAAAGGCCTGGGAGAACAGAATAGACAGTTAAAAATAGTTCATGGCTGTGCTTCACCAGGCTGCCTCTGCTCCCGACATCCTTTAGTCCAAACATCCCTGTTTCCTGAGAAAACTGGAGACTGTTGATCTACTCAGAGTTGGGGGTAAATGGGGATAGCTTTGTGCCTCTTACTCCCTGTCTCCTATCAGTGATACCCTCTTCCTCTCTTACCCGCTGAGTGGTCCTAACCAAACTCAATCTGAGTGGTAGCTTCCAGGAATCACCAGCATGGATTCTTCACCTAATGTGACACTGAGCCTGAGAGAGCTGGGCTCTGTAGGAAGACACAAGGAACGAAATCCCTTGGAGAAACACGGAGGAAGCAGAAATTCAATCATTTGCAGAGGCTGATAGTGGAAACATGGAAGACAGAAGTGGCCAGCCAATGGACCAAGGCACAGGGCAGCAGCTGCACATCAGGCCTCTACATTTACTGAGCATAGGCTGTGCGGACTCAGGGGCTGGTGAGCAGCAGTGTCTCCAAGAGACTGAAACACTGGGTCATGCAGAGCAGCTCATTAAGATAGGAAGCAAGCAACTCAAAATAGCTCCAGGTGGTCCCTGAAACTGACCATGCTGGGTAGGCCGTGGTGATGCCTCTGAGTCTTTGTGTCATTTCTGCTCCTGTAAGTAACCCTTCAACCGTATTCCTGTAAATAACCCCAATAGAACTCATTGGTTCACCAAGGCTTTGGCACTGTCTGTACTCTGGTCTGTTGTGAGCTCCCTACCTGGGGTGAGAACGTGTGCATGTGTGTGTGCATGCATGCATGAAAGTGCGTACGTGTGTTCCCACGAAAAGTCTGTCACACAACAACAGCTCCAAGTGTATCTGCTCCATTTCTCCACAGTCCTAAGAGGAAGTGTTGGCACCACTTCATGCACAGATGAGCAAAATTGAACTTGATAGAAGTTACTCTCTACTTGTTAGCTTTTCATTTTCTTTTTTTTATTTTTCTTTTATCTTTTTTAATTACAGTTTATTCACTTTGTATCCCAGCTGTAACCCCCTCTCCCACCCCTCCCACACCTACGCTCCCTCCCTCTTCTTCTCCTATGCCCCTCCCCCAGTCCAATGATAGGGGAGGTCCTCCTCCCCTTCCATCTGACCCTAGTCTATCGGGTCTCATCAGGACTGTCTGCATTGTTTTGCTCTGTGGACTGGTAAGGCTGCTCCCCCCTAAGGTGGAGGTGATCAAAGAGCCAGCCCATGAGTTCATGTCAGAGTGCAGGGAGTTTTATGAAAGAAGCGGGAGATAGTAAGACCTGGAGGGGACAGGAGCTCCATGAGGAGAACAACAGAACCAAAAAATCTGGGCACAGGGGTCTTTTGTGAGACTGATACTCCAAACAAGAATCATGTATGGAGATAACCTAGAATCCCTGCACAGATGTAGCCCATGGTAGCTCAGTGTCCAAGTGGGTCCCCATTTTCTTAAGGAATTACCTGAAACATGCTAACCTGTAAGTCAAATGGGCTTATCTATCTCACAGTTCTGAAAGCTTAAGTTCCAAGTGGCTGTGTGTGGACTCCAGAAAGCATTGTTTCTTAACAGTAGATGTGGGGTGAACAGAGGTGAGAGTTCTGTATGCATTCATGAGCATGCTAATCCCCACTTTTCAAAATGATGCCTCATGGTACAGATGCTCCCTCTGGGGGAGGTGTGGCTCCCCAGTGTGATGTGTGACAGGCAGCCCCAGTTCTTCCATTGGGTTTTCCATTTCATCATTGTGGTTGCTCTTCACAGCGTCCTTCCCTTATGGAACATCCCATCATCTTTCTCAGCTCCAAGTGCTGTGAAGCACTACCATTCTAACATGCTGTGTAGGGCTGGTTAGACAAGAGTTTCCTCTGCTGAAGCCAGAAAGCTCCTCTTGCCCATACTGTGTGTGGAGGGGAGAATTCCGCTGATGCTTGGTTCACATAGCATAACAATTCAGCTTAAAGCACAAAATTCAGTTTTTTTTTTTTTTTTTTTTTTTTTTACAATACATTCACAACACATTGTTCAATCATCAGCACAAGCTGACTTCATTACCATTTATAAAAATCTCCATATTCGTTAACGATCATACAATGGTCCCATTTTTTCTAAACTTCTGGAAACCACCATCTCTTTCTTTTTGTCTTGATGGCGCTTTCCACTCTGCCTCTGCATGTACTCACATAGCACGTGGCCTCTGTGACTGCTTCTGTTTAGCATCATCATTCAAAATTCACGCATCAGATAGTCATTCTCTTTATGGTAAAGCAATATACTGTTGTATGAACGTACCATGTTCTGGTCACCCATTCACCAATCAGTGGACATTTGAGTTGCTTTCACATTTTGCTATCACTGATAATGCTGCTGTGTACAAAGTTTTGTGTGCAATTATGTTCTCACTTCTCTGAGGGTATAGTCTCTGAGAGGGAAAGTTATCGGTTATATGGTAATCAGGCACAAGTTTTGGTAGCCATATATTTCTGAGGAATTATTTCTCAGATAGTTACAACATTGAACAATAGCATCAATATGAAGTTTCCAATTTCTTTACAATTTACCAGCATGAGTTACTTGACATTTCGATTCTAACTTTTTACCTGGTATGAAGTTCAGATTAGGCATTCCTTTATGGCTCATGATTATTTTAATATACTTTTTATTAATTCTTAGAGAATTTCGTAAATGCATACAAATGTGTTTTGATCGCATCTAACAGTCATCCCTTCCCCCAATTCCTTTCACAAAAATTCCCTACCCCCCCTCCAAACTTTGTGTCTTCTTTCTGTTTTCGTAAAAACGCCAAGAGTACAGTTTGTGCTACCTATGTACTCATCTGTGAATCCACCTACTGGCATGCGAGTGACCTACCAGGGGCCACACCTTTAAAGAAAAGTGACTGCCCCCGGCCCTCTCGAGTCAGTAACTCCTTATTGAGGGTCAGGGGCTAGAGTGTTGACTGGAAGATCTTGTGTAGTTCTCACACAGGTAACCACAGCTGCTGTGTGACACGAGTGGAGCAGTCCGTTCATGTCATAAGACAATGTTTTTCACTTCAATCTTTCTCAACATCTGACTCTTACAACCTTTCCACACTCTCTTCCACAGTGGTTTCTGAGCCCTGGTGTGCGCACGTGTGTGTGCCCGCACACGCATTAGTGTGTGGGTATGCATTATAGATATCTCAATTTGTGGCTGACCACTACACAAACGCTTATTCTCTGCACTTTTGGCTAGCTGTGAATTTTTGTGCTGAGAACAATTGGCTACCCAAAGAAACTATTCTTCTGAGGTCTGAAAGCTGTTCTCTGTAACTAGAGTGATAATAATTTGGGGGCAATTTAATACTGTGCTTATTTAGCAAGATAATACCAGTAGTTCACCTCCAGCATTTGCTGACCATGGATTGTAGGCCACATTTCCAGTGCCAGGTGTGTGTTTCCTTCTGTGGAGTGGGCCCTGAAGACAGAAAACAGTTGGTTACTCCTTTAAACATTGACGCCACTATTGCACGCATGAATTCATCTTGCCACCTCTGTCATTATTGCAACTCACAGGTTTCACAACGTGGTAAGACCACTGACAACTTCCTGCAACATCCTGCTGAGATGGCTGGCTTCCAGGTGGGAAGCTTCCTGGTCAGCAACAACTTGATTTCTCCGTGTCCTGAGACCAACATATGCATTATCTTCAGCATAGAGTCTTAGCACCAAGGTCAGTTCATAAACCAAGAGCAGTGGCACTAGTATGCATAGTTTGGGGGAGGGGGTCTCCGTTAGACTCCTGACCAACAACTTTGTGGCACTGGGATTTTTATTTGGCAACCAATGCCTTCTTGGAGCAGTTCTTTGTATGTGCTTGGCCTTGAATTCCTGTTCCTCTTGCCTCTGCCTCTCAAGTGCTGGGACTATAGGCATACACTACCATAGCCAGTTCCCTAGTTCATTTTAGAAACTGGTGCTTTTTTTTTTAACATAAATTTTTAAAAATTTTAATTTGTTTATTATTTATTACAATTTATTCCCTTTGTATCCCTGTTGTAACCCCCTCCCTTGTCTTCTCCCAGTTCCACCCTCCCTCTTTCTTCTCCCCTAATGCCTCTCCACTAGTCCACTGATAGGGGAGGTCCTCCTCCCCTTCCATCTGACCCTAGCCTATCAGGTCTCATCAGGACAGGTTGCATTGTCTTCCTCTGTGGCCTGGCAAGGTTGCACCCCCCAGGGGGAGGTGATCAAAGAGCCAGCCACTTGGAGGCTGAGCTGCCTATGGGCTACATCTGAGCAGGGGGTCTAGGTTCTCTCCATGCATGGTGCTTGGTTGGAGCATTGGTCTCTGCAGGACCCCCTGGGCCCAGGTTCTTTGGCTCTGTTGGTGTCTTTTTTTATTGTTGAGAGATAACCCTTAATTACATGTTCTTCACATGCTAACAGTTACCAAATATTTGATCTACAAATACTCGTCTTATGGGGGTTCTATAGTTTACTTCATAGACTATATGAAACAGACAAATTTTAAATTTTCGCTAAGTCCCAAGTTATTTTTCTTCTGATTTTAGTGATGTATTTATGAAAAAAATCATTCAAATAAATATGATTTTTTCAAAGTTTTATGATTTTAGAGGTTCCATATATAGGTCTTAGGTGGTTTGAACATTTTTTGTGTGTGTCATGAAATAAAGATTCAGCTTCATTCTTTTTTGTAGTAATAATCACTTGTTCTAACATCATTTTGTTGAAAGGAATATTCTTGCCCCAGTGAATTATCTTAGTACCTTTTGTAAATATAAAGGCTTTTTAGACACTCAGTTGTATTCCATTGATTGATGTGTTTATTTTTATGTAAATGCCATATAGTTTTCATCACTGATCCACTGTAACAAATTTGTAGGCAAAAGGTAAATGTCTTCTAACTTCATTGCTCTTCTTCCAAGTTTGTTTTGACTATAATGATGTCCTTGCATTTCCTTATGAACATTAGGGCTAATATATCATTTTTTAGAAAGATAGCTGCTATTTCACCTTATGCTTTCATTAGTTCTTTGAGAATTGCATAACTGTACTTTGATTATATTCATCACTCCCCATCTCATTCCACCCCTACTCCTACTTCTGTACCTATCCAACTCTGGTACTGTTTTAATTTTTAATTCATCAAGTATGGTTGGTATTCTTCATCCACTCTTAGGTATGTGGCCAGTATTTTGACAGGACACACTGAATCTATAAATAAATTTGAGGAATCTTATTACAGTTTCACATTTGTGAGCATAGTGTGTATTTTCATTTATTTAGATTTCTTTCATTGTTCAATAATTGTATAGTTAGTTGTTTTTTTGTTTTTTGTTTTTGTTTTTTTTTTGTTTTTTTTTTGTCAGCTTGACATAAGGCAGGGTCATCTGGGAAGAGGAAATGTCAATTTAGAAAATGCTTCCTTCATATTGGCTTATAACAAAGTCTGTGGGGGAAATTTCTTGATTCTCGTTGATGTGAGAGGCCCAATCCACTTCAGGCAGTGCCACTCCTGACCAGGTAGTCCTGAGTTGTAGAGAAAAGCAAGCTGATCAAGTCATGGGAACCAAACCAATAACAGCATGGCCTCTGCTTCAGTCCCTGCCTGTTCCTGACTAGGATCTTTCCCTGACTTTGTGAGATAGACTGTGATATTGAAATAAAAGTCAGAAACTCTCCCCAAGTTGTTTTATTTTTGTTGTTTGTTTGTACGTCATTAGAAAATAAACCAGGGCAATAATGTTATCTAGTGTTTAGTATATAAATACTGTATTTTTCTTAACAAATGTGTCTGGAAGTATTTTTATTCTCTTTGGTAGTTTTGTGAACGAAACTGTTTCCTTAATTTTGCTTCTGAGTTGTTCATTGTTAACTTATAGTAGGGCAATTGCTTTTTAAATATGTACCTTATTTAAATTCTGTAACTTGCTTAAGCTTATTGTTGCTTTGCTATTAATTTTTTTTTCTGGCTTTACTCTCCAGTAAAAGTTTAGGATGAAATAGAAAAGTGAGACCTTTTCTTCCCACTACCCAAGTTTTAGCTGAACAACCAACTTTGGGTAAGATTTCCACAAACTGTTCTGTATTCAGTTTACTATTCTTGCTTGGCTTCTCAGATCTGTAGGTCAGGCAGGTAAGATCTTGTGAAGAAACATCACATTTGCTCATCTTCCCCAAGATAACACTGTCAGACATCTGACTGTTCAAGAAAACAATGAGCATCTGGAAAGTGAGACAAACAATGCAGTCTGTACATACTCTTCTATTTGTCAGAATTAGAGCAAAGAAAGACTTTCACACTGACATGGAAGGTTCTGCTGCTCACTGTTTCTTTTCTGCTGATCAACATCTTAAATTATCACATCATGTAGTTTCTCGAGTCCTTTCTTTAGTCCAGCTTCTATCATTGAACAGGTAGGCTGCAAAAACCAAGGTGCCAATGAGCCTCTCTCTCAGAGCAAAATCCTCAGTTTTTATTTATAGTATAGTTTACAGCAACTACAAGCAAGGGACACCTTGGCTTTCTGATATTTTAGGCATCCTAAAAAGTCCACTTTTTACTTCTTCCATCTTCTTAACATCAACAGGGTCCACCACAGACACAATGTCATCTATTCATCTGGTATATGACTTGCACAGTGGCTAATTTCTCTTGAATTCCTGTACCCCAGAAGTTAAAAACTGCCTGTTTCAGAATTGCTCAGTTACCTTAGTTCTCTCAGTATTAAATCCCTCAGAAGGCCTGGTATTTACAAACTCATTGAACTGCAACCTGTATAAGACAGCTGTCTTTCCAGCACAGCCTCAAACCAGAATAACAATGTATAAAGACTGAAAGGAAGGCAGGCTGGACAGGATGGAAGTCTAGTCTGATATTGGTTCTCCATTTCCAGCTGCAAATTGTGCCCAAATTGAAACATGTTTTTCCTAACTGCTTTAGAATTTCTCTTCATGGGCGATCCAACTACAAGACTGATCCCAGATTGGAGTCCAGATCTAAATGAGAAAATATTGGCAGGCATTTCTATGTGGGGGAATGCTCCTCTCATCAATTCAGCCCAGTTCTCCACACAGCGCTGAAGGTTGCTGCATTAGAAACATTTTTACTGATATTCTGGCAACACCCTCCCCTCTTGGCCCACTCAAAGCCCGTTGATCAGTACTTTGAGGCAGCTATGCCATTTCTGTCCCGTTGCCCTAATTGACCAGGGTGACTACTGCTCCCAGGGCCGCAGACTGGGCTCTTCTGCTCCACCTGCAACACCTGTTACTTTGACAGGCTGTCCTCTCCTGTTTGTCTCCACATTTTTCACTGAGAGGGAGGTGCACTGATTCTGGATCAGGGTACCAGTGAGGTCTGGAATGAGACAGCAGTGCACACATGGTGTCCAGGGCTGCCAGGCAGGCATAGCTTCCCAGGTTGCTTCGTGCTAGCTTGCCCTAATGGTTAAGAGGTAGGAGGACTCTTGTCTTCTAGCTGATCTTCAGGGAAAGCAAGCCACTTTTTTGTGGTTGGGTATACTGTTAGAAAATTTTCTATACAGCTTCATCAAGTTGAAACTCCATTCTAATTTCTGGATTTTGTGTGTGTGTGTGTGTGTGTGTGTTTCATTAAAAGGGTTAAGTCCTGCTTACTACCTTTTATCTATACATTTTAAAACAGTTGGTTCTTTTTACGATAGTGCATTCTGCTGGTTTTCAAGTATTAGACAAGTCTTGTATTCCTAGGATAAATCCCACTGGGTTATAGTATAGAATTTTAATTTTTTTGTATTACTGGATTCTTTCTGGTAGAATTTTGATAACACTTGAGGATTTTTGAAACATTTTGAAGAGACATTGGTTTGCAACTTTGTAATCATCAGTGGTGACCTTGTACATACGTATCATTCAGGGTTCTCTAGAGAAACAGAGCTGCTAGAATGAGTCTAGATATATAAAAGTAGGATGTATTAGAGTGGCTTACAGGCTGTGGTCCAGCTAGTCCACGTATGACTATTTCCTGGCAGAAAGTCCAAGAATCCAGTAGCTGTTCAGTTCACCAGGCTGGATGTCTGAGCTGGTTTTCAGTATATGTCTGAATCCAAAAGAAGTGGACACTAATACCAGTGAAGGAATGGACTTTATATAGGCTGACACCAGAAGATGAGGCTTATATTTAAGGGGTATTTTTCCCCACCTCAAGTGATTAAGTCAAGAACAAACATATCTCTTGTGGGTATGCCCAGCAGTTTGGCTTTTAGTTAATTTCAGATATAGTCGAGTTGTCAACCAAGAACAGCCATGATAGTATGTCTACAAGTTTATTCTGGTTGGAGTAGTCTGAGAGTCTTGTTTTAAAATGAGCGTGTTAGAGATAGAATAATGCCTATAAAGTGCACAGGAGAGTGCATTCTTTTTGTTCTTACAGTGTATCTCTGGATGCAAGTTGGGGAGCTCTTTCTCTGTCCTTGCAGACACACA
Source organism: Meriones unguiculatus (assembly GCF_030254825.1). Lineage (NCBI taxonomy): Eukaryota > Metazoa > Chordata > Mammalia > Rodentia > Muridae > Meriones > Meriones unguiculatus. The sequence continues at coordinate 165,389,898 of NC_083349.1, forward strand.
CCTGGCTTGAGACATACTGGTACCATCAACACTCACAGCTTTTTACCTGTTGGCTAAAAATTAATAATCCTTTTCATAATATCTTAACATAGTTTGCAATGAACATCTTTATCCATACCAAATCATCTCAGTTCCCTGCCCCCCCTCCCATTTTTCCTCTCTCTCTGTAATCTACAAAGGCAGGGCAGAAGCCAAAACAGAGAAGTGACAGGTGACTGTGACTGGTGAGCAGAAGTTTCTTATTCTTTACTAGGTACTGTCCAGCTCCCTCCTGCTTTTCCATTCTGTGGGGAGACCCTGGCTTAGGAACCTGTATTAACAGTTCTGTAGAACAGAGCTTTTAAACCTCAGATGGATGGACACCTTTAGGTTGAGGAGGGTCTGTGGGTTACTTCTTAACCAAATTTTATGCACACATACCTGACTTAGAAGTGGAGGGGACTCCTGGGTTTCATTAGAGTATCTGAAGTCCCTGTTGGTAGAGCTATTTACTGCAGGATGCTCCAGGTACTCTGTCATCACTGTACATTGTGTGGTGATGCCTGGGGTGGTCACCGAGGTCTCTGCTGAGCGTCCCTCTGAGGGTGGATAATTTAGGAAGTGCAGTGATAAAGCTGATAGTTGCTTATGATCTCCCTCAGAGACAACTCCCCTCTGTGTTAAAAAGACACAGAAAAGAAGAGTTGAGCATGGGAAGATGAGAAGGCAGTGTGAGCACTGAGGAGTGCTTGCCGCATTTGTAACTTAAAAATAGCTGCTTAGGGTCTTTGGTGTCTTCATCACCAACAGAGAATGTGAATACAAGTTTTTAATGCCAACCTTGATCTAACCCCTACCCAAAATAAGGCACTAACGCAGAAAGGTGACCTGCGGCAGATCAACACTTTGTCCCCATAAAGGGGTAGCAATTTCTTGAACATTGTAGATCACACAGGGTCTCAGCTACTTGGGCTGTAATGACACCAAAGCACCATCAACGTGTGAAAGTGGGTCGAGATGGAAGTATTCCAATACACTTTTACTTATGAACACTAGAATTATATTTTTATGTACCTTTTATAAAACCACAAATTAGTTTTCCTTCTGTGGGTGATTTTAAACATATAATAATGTAGAATTTATTTCTGGCCTGGGATTTGTACAGTTGGCTACCTCAGGGACAATGGAGCCTATAAGGTTTGACTTAAAACCCACATTGGCTTTGGTTGAAGAACCAGAGGCTCGGTTATGTGGCAATTAGTTGAAGGTTAATGTCAGAAAGTCTTTTAAACTTGATTAAATCTTTTCTTCTATTTTTCCATAATCATGTGAAACAACTAACTCATACTCATCTCATTTTAAACCATCTTATTTTTTTGTATATAAGTAGAATATAAAAAGCATTCCGTAAAAAAAAAAAATCAAACAAACAAAAAGAATATTGATTTATCCTCTTTGCAAGTCACCTGTTCTCATTCACTAAGGGAAGCTTTCGATGTATGTGTGTGTGCATGTGTTCATATTGTGTGAATGGAGGCCAGAGGTCAACCCCAAGTGTCTTCCTCAGGGAATTTCCACCTTAGCTTTTGAGACAGGGTCCTTTACTGGCCCTGAGACTCAGTGTTTGGTTAGACCTGCTGCCCAACCAACCCCAGGGATCCTCTTGTCTTTACCTGTCTAGTGCTGGGGATGACAGGCATGTACACACCAGCTTTTTGACTCATGTGCTCATGCTGCATGGCAGGTACTTCATCGATTGCCGTCTCCAGCTGCAGATTTTCTACATGCTATTTATTTATTTGTTTTTTTTTGTTTGTTCTGTAGGGAGGGCTGTGGGTGTGAAGGGCTGAAGACAAGCACAAGTATTGTTCATCGGGCACCACTCACCTTTTCTGAGACAGGCTTTCTCAGTGAGAGCAAGTAGCTGGGACAGTCTCGTGTGCTATGGCTGAGCTACGGTGCTTGGTAAGTTGGGTGTATGTAGATGTTGTAAGCTAAGTTATTGAAATACTTCATACCAGAAAAGCTTGACAGACACTGTGAGAGATAAGGGCTTCTCTCAGTGGGAAGTATGTCGACCCAGTCTTTCCACACTCTTAGCTGCATGTCAAAACCTCACTGATCAGGCTAAGCTGGAGCTCCCCAAGTAGGATGGCTTGATGGTGTGTGCTCTACAAACTGAATTCAGGTTCTATCCCCTATAAGACAAGCACACACCCTACCAGCAGAGCCATGTCCTAACTCTTTCTATGTACTTAAAAGTGTTTTTAAAAAAGAAATTTTATTGTATATGTTTAGAAAGTCTACAATACAAAGTTATGAGACAGATGTAAGAAAAACGGTACAAAGGTAAAGTCATCAGCATGTCTGTTACCTGAAACAGGTCCTTGAGGGCTTTAGGTTCAAGGAGGCACATCATAACAGTGTACAGTCTTATTACCTGTAGACCTCACATTGCACAGAAGATTCTAGACTTGAGTGTCTTGTATAGTCACTAAGCTTTGCCCAGAAAGGCGTGTTTCATCAGACTTTGGGGCTATTTGCTCATCCAGCTGACAAATTGTGATGGCTGTGTGTATTTTATATTTGCTTTGTATCACTTTCCATTGGTTCTATCATGGAGGTAGTCCCATAGCAGATACAATGTAGATGTAAAACATCTGCTTTACTTTTAGCTCACACAATCTGTACCTGTGGTAGCTCATTCACTTTTCTACTTGCTCGGGATCATTTTAGCTATTCTTCACCTTTACTTTTTATAAACAATGATGCACTAAACATTAGCTCACATATGCAGGAGGTCAGGGAAGAGGACCACACACACTGTACATCTAAAAACGCAGAACTGATTGACCTCTAGAAGAAGGACCATTTTGCCTGTGTATGAGACTCCTGTTACTTAGAACCTCTGCTTTGGCTTGTTTTCAGTCAGATGCTCATAAAGTGACACCTCCTCCTAATCTGCATCTCTTCATACATTGTTAGCTATTTGTACTCTTCTGCAAGCTCTCTGTCACCCATTTAGAGGGTAGGTCCTATGACTTATAAATGAAGTAGAAAAAAAGTTTCATGCAGTAGAGAACTTTATTCAGAGCATTAGACAATTTATAATTTGAGGGCAAGTCACACATGACAAAACTATGTTTTTTTCATAGAGATATGAAAAAACACAATAGCCAAGTAATGAATAGACCTGAAATCAACTCACTCCTACACACTACACCTGTAAGGAGCACAAAAACACATCCCTAAAACTATTTTGTGTTTTGAAGAAACTGAGATCACAAGACTCTTGTCTATTTTTTTTTTTTTTTGGTGTTTTCTCATAAGTAGAATTCTCCTCATTGACTCCATTCCTGAACTGTGTTCTGACAGCTCTCAACACAGAGAAATTTCTTTCCTATTAGGTTACTTGTGCCTTGCTTATTTATTCTGTTTGCACTTATGTATGAAATGGAAAGCATTTCTTTCTTCATTGTTCATGTTAGAAGTTATATATTTTGCAACAGTTTCTTGCTATTTTCACTTGATTAAATCTACCTAATGTCTCTTGTTACGCAGTTGTTGTTCTTGTGTAGATTCACAGATGAACTTAATTACAGCTTAACTTACAGATTTTCTATTTTGTCATGGTGTGAGAGCACTATGCATTCAGTACAAACCATGATTTTGAACTTAGCTCTTTCCTTGGGCTGATGATATAAGATACTTGCCCTGTGGCATGTGGCATCAAGACCCAGCTTCCATTTACCCAAGGGAGAAAATGTAGCTTTAGTGTGCTGTGGCTGTGGCACTAATTTAAGTTGCATGTATGTAATTCATGTTTATAGTAGATGTTGTAAACTGATTTATTAAGACTTACCCTCAGAAAAGCTTGATAAACACGATAAGATGTACAAGCCTTTCTAAGTGGGAAACATGCATACCACAGTTTTTCCACATTCTTTTTTCCCCTTTTTATTTTATTGGAAATAGATTATCTTCTCATACAATATCCTGCTTATACTTTCCTCCTCCCTTTACTCTTCTCAGTTCTTCCCCATTTCCTCTCCCCTCCAGTTCCACTCCCTTTCTGTCTCTCATTAGAAAAGAACAGGCTTCTACGAGATAGCAACCAAACATGACAAAAGAAAATATAATAAAAAAAAAGCGAAAGGCTTCACTTTAAGAGTGAACCAGGCAACCCAAGAGAAGAAAAAGAGCCCAAAGAGGCATAAGAATCAGAAAATTACTCATTCTCACACTCAGGAATCCCATAAAAATATACGGAATGACCATGCTACAATCCACACCGAAAGAAAGTAAGTAATAGGGAGAGTCCAAGGGAGAATGCTTGAATCTTGATCAGAAAGGGAACTAACATAGATACTGGAGGTGGATGTATGGAGGGAACTGTATGGGAGAGGGGGTGGGGAGGAGAACAGGAGGGATGGAGTGTGGAGAGGATGGAGGAAGAGAGAAGTGGGACTGGTGGGGGCCATCTCTGGGACTAGAAATCTAGGACAAGGGAACCTCCAAGGAATCTGTGATGGTGGCCTTAGATAAGACTCCTAGCAATAGAGGATAGGGAACCTTAAGTGGCCACCTCTTGTAACCAGGGAAGACTTCCAATGGAGGGGGACACCAAGCTACCTGCAAAACCGTTGGGCCACAAATTGTCCTGCTTACAAGATGCACAGGGATAAAAATGGAGTAGAAATTGAGGAAATGGATAACCAATGATGGGCCTAGCTTGAGACCTATACCATGAGAAAGAGCCAAACTCCTGACACTGTTAATAACACTCTGCTATGCTTGCAGACAGGAGCCTAGCATAACTGTCCTTTGAGAGGTTTTACCTGGCAGCTGATGGAGACAGATGCAGAGACCCCCACAGCCAAACAATAGGCTGAGCTCCCCAAATCTTGTGAAAAGGTGGGAGAAAGGATAGTGGAAGCCCGAGAGGTCAAGGACACCACAAGAAAACCTACAGAATCAGCTTACCTGGGCCATGGGGGCTCACAGAGCCTGAACCTTCAACCAAAAGTATAGATTGGACCTGAGCTCCCTACACACATGTAACAGATGTGAAGCTTGGTCTTCGTTTGGATCCCCTAACAACTGGAGCAGTGGTTGTCTCTGACTCTGTTGCCTGCCTTTGGATCCCACTCTCTTAACTGGATGATCTTGTCTAGCCCTAACAGAAGATGCACCTAGTCCTACTGTAACTTGATATGCCAAAGCTGGTTGATATCCATGGGAGGTCTCTCCTTCTCTGAGGAGAAAGGGAGGGGGGAATGGAGGAAGGAGAGTGAGAGGGATGGACTTGGAATAAGCTTTGATCAGGATGTAAAGTAAATAAATAAATAAATGAAAAAATAAAATAAAAGGGCAATAAATAATATTAAGCTGGAAGCATATAGGAGCTAGTTCAGACCAGTGTAAGTTCTTTGATTGCGGCTTCAGTCTCTGTGAGTTCCTATAAGCCTTGTTCAGTTGATTTAAATAGCCCTGTGTTCCTGGGGTCTTTGATCTCCTCTAGTTCATATATTCTTTTCAGTTCCCCTTCCACAGGATTCCCTGAGCTCTGAGGCAACAGATTTGATGGAGCTATCATATTTAGAGCTGTGTACTCCAAGGACGCTCTTTCAGCATAATGTTTGGTGTTGGTCTCTGTATTTGTTTTCATCTGCTTCAGGAGGAAGCTTCTCTGATGATGACTGAATAAGGTACTGATCAATGAGTACAGCAGAATATCATTAGAAGTCATTTTATTGATACCTTTCTTCCTTCCTTCCTTCCTTCCTTCCTTCCTTCCTTCCTTCCTTCCTTCCTTCCTTCCTTCCTTCCTTTCTTTCTTTCTTTCTTTCTTTCTTTCTTTCTTTCTTTCTTTCTTTCTTTCTTTCTTTCCTTCCATGTATTGATTTCATCACTTTACAGTCTGATCTCAGGCCCCTCCTTCCTTTCCTCTCAGTCTCGACCTTAGGCTCCCTTTCCTGTCCCCTTCCCATTCTTCTCAAAAAGGGAAGGACCCTTATGGGTACCAATCCACCCTGACACATCAAGTTGCAGCAGAGCTAAGGGCATCCTCTCCCACTGAGGCCAGACAAGGTAGCTAAGCTAGCGGAAAGGGATCCAAAGGCAGACAGTAGAGTCAGAGATGGGCCCTTCTTCCATTGTTAGGGGACACACATGACAAGCAAATTGCACATCTGCTACGTATGTGTAGGGGGCCTAAGTCCAGCTCATGCATGCTCTTTGGTTGGTGGTTCCATTTCTGTGAACCCCCATAGATCCAGTGTATTTTACTTGATATATCTTCTTGTGCTATCCTTGATCCTTCTGCCTCACAATCACTGCTTACAAAAGTCCCCGAGCTTGGCCTCTTGTTTCACTGTGGGTCTCTCTGTTTCCATTAGCTGCTGGATGAAGATAGAAGACAGTTATGCTAGGATTCTGTCTGTAAGCAAGCAGAGTATCATTAATAGTGTCAGGGGTTGGCTCTCTCCCATGGGCTGGGTATCAAGTTGGGCTAATCATTGGTCTGCCATCCCTTCCGTCTCTGCTCTATCTTAATATTTATATTTCTTATAGGCAAGATAAATTTTGGGTCTAAGGTTTTATGGGTTTGTTAGTGGTCCCTCCCTCCACTGGGAGTCCCTGCTGGCTACAGGAGATGGTGACTTCAGACTCCATATCCCCCACTGCTAAGAGTCTCAACTAGGTCTCCCCCATAGATGCCCTGGAGCCTCCCCTGTTCCAGAGATGCCCACCCATTGATTTCTGTTCTCTCCCCCCCATTCCTTGCCTTCCCCATAATTAATGCCCACCCTAATTTCCCTCTCTACCCCCTCTCCCACCCAGTTCCCTTCCTCCATCTACTTCAGATGTGATTTTTGTTTTCTCTTCTGAGTGAGATTCAAGCATTCTCCCTTAGGTTCACCTTAATACTTAGCTTCTTTCGGTCTGTGGATGGTAGCATGGTTATCCTATACTTTATGGCTAATATCACGTATAAGTGAGTATATACCATGAGTATCTTCCCGAGACTGGGTTACCTCGCTCAGGATGATCCTTTCCAGTTCCGTCCATTTACCTGCAAATTACGTGATGTCTTTGTTTTTAATAGAAGAACAGTGGATATACATCATTATATAAATATCCCTCATTTTCTTTATCCATTCTTTCATTGAGGAGCACCTAGTTTGTTTCCAGTTTCTGAGTATTATGAATAAAGCTGCTAAGAGCATAGTTGAACATGCTAAGAGCATGTGGTTGAGCATCTTTCAGGCATATGCTCAGGAGTAGTATAGCTGAATCTTGAGGTAGAACTATTTCAATTTTCTGAGAAACTGCCAGATTACTTCCACAGTGGTTGAACAAGCTTGCACTTTCACCAGGAATGAACGAATGCTATCCTTACACCACATCCTCACCAGCATGTTCTGACACTTGAGGTTTTGATCTTGGTCATTCTGATGGATGTAAGATGGAATCTCAGAGTTGTTTTGATTTGCATTTCCCTGATGACTAAGGAAGTTGAACATTTCTTTAACTGCTTGTAGGCCATTAGAGATCCCTCTGTTGAGAATTCTCTGCTTAGCTCTGTACCCAATTTTTAAATTGGGTTATTTGATTTATTGGTGTTTAAATTCTTGAGTTGTTTATTTAATTTGGTATTAGTCCTCTGTCAGATGTAGGGTTGGTAAAGATCTTTTCCCATTCTGTAGACTGCTGTTTTGTCCTATTGATGGTGTCTTTTGCCCTGCAGAAGCTTTTCAGTTTTATAAGGTCCCATTTATTAATTGATAGTTCCTGAGCTGTTAATGCTTTGTTCAGAAAGTTGTTTCCTGTACCAATGAGTTCAAGACTATTTCCAACTTTCTCTTCTGTTAAATTTAGTGTGTCTGATTTTATATTGAGGTCTTTGATTTACTTGGACCTGAGCTCTGTGCAGGGTGATAAATATGAATCTATTTTATTCTTCTACATGCAGACATTTGGTTAAACCAGCACCATTTTTGAAGATGTTTTCCTTTTTCCATTGAATGGTTTTGGCTTCTTTGTCAAAAATAGTGTCTAGAGGTGTGTGTGTTTATTTCTGCATCTCTTATTTGTTTCCATGATCAACCTGTCTGTTTTTGTGCCAATATTATATAGTTTTTATGACTATTGCTCTGTAGTACAGCTTGAAATCAGGGTTGGTGATACCTCCAGACATTCTTTTGTTTTATAGGATTATTTTCACTCTCCTAGGTTTTTTTATTTTTACATATGAAGTTGAGAATTGCTCTTTCAAGGTCTGTAAAGATTTGTGTTGGAATTTTGATGAGAACTGCATTGAATCTGTAGATTGCTTTTGGTAATGTGGCCATTTTTACAATCCATGAGCATTGGAGAGTTTTCGATCTTCTGATATCTTCTTTAGTTTCTTTCTTCAAACACTGAAGTTTTTGTCACATAGGTTTTTTACTTGCTTGGCTAGAGTTACACCAAGGTATTTTATGTTATTTGTGGCTATTGTGAAGGATGTTGTTTTCCTAATTTCTTTCTCAGCTCATTTATTACTTTTATACAGGCTGGCTACTGATTTTTTTTAAAGTTAATTTTGTATCCAGCCACTATGTTGAAGGTGTTTATCAGCTGTAGAAGTTCTTCGGTAGAATTTTTGGGGTCACTTATGTATACTATTATATCATCTGTGAATAGGGATAATTTGACTTCTTCCTTTCCTACTTGTATTCCCTTGATCTCCTTTATTTGTCTTATTGCTCTAACTAGAACTTCAAATACTATATTGAGTAGATATGGAGAGAGTGGGGAGCCTTGTCTTGTCCCTGATTTTTGTGGAATTTCTTTAAGTTTCTTTCCACTTAATTTGATGTTTGCTATTGGATTGCTCTATATTACCTCTTTTGTGTTTAGATGTATGCCTTGTATGCCTAATCTCTCTAAAACTTAACAGGAAGGGGTGTTGGATTTTGTCAAAGGCCTTTTCAGTATCTATTATTAGTTGATCATATTTTTTTTGCCTTCAGTTTGCCTAAATGGTGTATTACACTGATGGATTTTCATATGTTAAGCCATCCATGTGTCCCCAGGATAAAGCCTACTTGATCATGGTGGATGATGTATTTGATGTGTTCTTAGATTGGGGTTGCCAGTATTTTTTTTTAATTTAATTTAATTTTATTAATTACACTTTATTCACTTTGTATCCTCCCATAAGCCTCCCTCCCCTCCCAATCCTACCTCCTCCCCCTTCTTCACACATGCCACTCCCCAAGTCCACTGATGGGGGGGTCCTCCTCCCCTTCCTTCTGATCTATCAGATCACATCAGGAGTGGCTACATTGTCATCTTCTGTGGCCTAGTAAGGCTGCTCCTCCTCAGGGGGAGGTGATCAAAGAGCAGGCCAATCAGATTATGTCAGAGGCAGTCTCTCTTCCCATTACTATGTAACCCACTTCGACACTAAACTGCCATGGACTACATCTGTGCAGGGGTTCTAGGTTATCTCCATGCCTGGTACTTGGTTGTAGTATGAGTCTCTGGGAAGACCCCTGTGATCAAATTTCCTGGTTCTGTTGCTCTCCTTGTGGGGTTCCTGTCCTCTCCAGATCTTACTATTTCCCACTTCTTACATAAGATTCCATGTACTCTGCCCAACAGTTGGCCATAAGTCTCAGCATCTGCTTTGATAGTCTGCAGGGAAGAGTCTTTCAGAGGCCCTCTGTTTGCCAGTATTTTTGTAGAAGATTTATTAATTCTAGAGGGCTTTTCTAATCCAGCTAGCTTCCAAATAATTGAGACAGAGACCTATTGATTATTTGACAAACTTAAGCACAATAACTGGGTAGGTATAATGTATACTAATTTTTTTCTAAGCTACTCTATTTCCTATTTTTACACACCCAAAGTTACTTGCCAATATTTGTCCTGCCTGGGCTCTCTCTGCTACATCAGGACATGTCCTCTATCTCCATCTTCTTCCTTCTTCTCCTGGCCTCTTGGTCCCCACCTGAGACCCCCAAGCTGAGGAAACAAAAGCTCCATCTACCTCTCTTCTGCTCAGTTGCACACTGTCCAGTCTTTTAAAATATTAACCAGTAGGAGATTATTGGAGAGCAAAGTTTACACAACATTGCTTGGTATGTGTGGAAATGTACTTGTCTGGACTGCATTGAGATCTTGGGACCCATAATTTAGCATCTGAATAGACAGAGCACCAGACCTACCTCCAACATATTTTACTGACTATTTTTGCATCATTTTTCATAAGAGAAATTGGTCTAAAATTCTCTTTTTCTGTTGTTGAATCTTTGTGTGGTCTAGGTATCAGGGTGACTGTGGCTTCATAGAATGAGTCTAGCAATGTTTCTACCATTTTTATTTTGTAGAATAGTTTGAGTATTGATATTAATTCTTCTTTGGAAGTCTGGTAGGATTTTGTGTTAAAACCATCTGGCCCAGGGCTTGTTTTTGGTTAGGAGACTTTTAATGACTGCTTTTATTTCCTTGGGGGTTATAAGCCTATTTAAATTGTTTATCTGATAATGACTTAAAGTTGGTGCTATGTATCAAGAGCACAGTCCATTTCATATAGATTTTCCAAATTTGTGTAGCACAGGTTTTTGAAGTAAGACATAATGATTCCTTGGATTTCCTCAATGTCCTCATTTCTGATTTTGTTAATTCGGATGCTGTCTCTCTGCCTTTTAGTTTAGTTTGGCTAAGGTTTTGCCTATCTTGTTGATTTTCTCAAAGAACCAACTCTTGCTTTCCTTGATTCTTTGAATTGTTCTCTTTTTCTATTTTCTTTATTATTTTTTTAATTTATTAATTTCAGCCCTGAGTTTGGTTATTTTCTGCCACCTACTCCTCTTGGGGGTTTTTACTTCTTTTTATTTTAGAGCTTTCAGGTGTGCTTTTAAATTGTTAGCATAAGATCTTTCCCTTTTTTTTTTTTTTAAATGAAAGTACTTAGTGCTATGAACTATCTTCTTAGCACTGCTTTCATTGTGTCTCATAAGTTTGGGTGTGTTGTGCCTTTGGTTTCATTGAATCCTATAAAGTCTTTCGTTTCTTTATTTCCTCCCTGACCCAGTGGTCATTGAGTAGAGACTTATTTAGTTTCCATGAGTTTGTAGGCTTTTTGTTGTTTCTGTTGTTGTTGAAGTCCAGCTTTAATCAATGGTGGTCTGATAAGATACAAGGAGCTATTTCAATTTTGTTGTATCTATTGAGGCTTTCTTTGTGACCAACTGTATGGTCAATTTTGAAGAAGGTTCTGAGAGGTGCAGAGAATAATTTATAGTCTTTTGTGTTTGAATGGAATTCTCTGTAAATATGTTTGGTCCGTTTGATTCATAATGTTTGTTAGTTTCATTATTTCTCTGTTTGATTTCTGTCTTGATGACCTGTTCATTGGCGAGAAATGGGTGTTGAAGTCTCCGACAATTAATGTGTAGTGATTGAAGTGTGATTTCAGCTTTAGTAATGTTTTTGTTTGTTTGTTTGTTTGTTTGTTTGTTTATGAATGTGTGTTTTCTTGCATTTGGGGCATAGTTCAGAACTGAGATGTCATCTTGGTGGATTTTTTCTTTGGTGAGTTGAAAAGTGTTTTTCCCCATCTCTTTTGATGGGGAAGTCTATTTTATTAGATCTTAGAATGGCTATTGCTTCTTGGTTTTGTTGGCTTGGAGAACCTTTCCAGCCCTTTAATCTGTGGTAGTGGCTATCTTTCTTGCTGGGGTGTGTTTTTTATATGCAGCGGATTGCTGGATCCTGTTTTCCCATTCAGTCTGTTATCCTGTGTCTTTTCTTTTCTTTTATTATTATTATTTAATTGTTTTTACTTTTATTAATTAGTTTATTCACTTTGTATCTCCCCTGTACTCCCTCCCCTCCTTCCCTCCAGCCCCACCCTCCTCCTTCCCCACCCATATATTGAACCATCCCTGAATCCCTGGGATGAAGCCTACTTGATCATGGTGGATGATCTTTTTGATATGTCTTTAGATTTGGTTTGTGAGTATTTTATTGAGTATTTTTGCATCCATGTTCATAAGGGAAATTGGTTTGTAATTTTTATTTGTTGGGTTCTTATGTGCTCTGGCTATCAGGCTAAGTGTGGCCTCATAAAATGAATGGGACAATGTTTTTTTTCTTTCTGTTTCTATTTTGTGGAATAATTTGAGGAGTATTGGCACTAACTCTTACATGAAAATCTGGTAGAAATCTGTATTAAAACTATTTGGCCCTGAGCTTTGTTGGTTGGAAGATTTTAAATGACTGCTTCTATTTTACTAGGGGTTAAAGGCTTGTTTAAGTTGCTTATCTGATCTTGATTTAACTTTGATAAGATTTTCTGTATTTCCCTGGTGTTCTTTGTTATGTCTTCCTTTTCATTTCTGCTTTTTTTGTTTTATTAATTAATTCAATTTACATCTCAGCCATAGTTCCCTCCCTCTTCTTCCAGTCCCTCTTTCCTTTCCATAGCCCCTCTCCCCTATTCTTCAGTCTAGGAGTCCCCCTGCCCTGATACCCCAGCTTATCTATTCACATGAGGACTGAGTTTGTCTTCCTCTTCTGTGGCCTTGTAGGGAAGTCACATCAGGGGGAAGTGATTAAAGCAGGCAACATGGTCCATGTAAGAGATATCCCTCACTCCCCTAACTAGTGGGTAGACCTGAAGCCTAAGATGCCCATGGGCCTTATCTTCTTGGGGTCTGTGCATTGTAGTATGTCTAATAGGCAGAAAGAGAAACAGCATAGATGTCCCTCCACTGAAGAATGACTAAAGAAACTGTGGTCCATTTACACAAAGGAATACTGCTCAGCCATTAAAAACAAGGAAATCATGAAATTTGCAGGCAAATGGATGGAACCAGAAAAGATCATCCTGAGTGAGCTAACCCAGATCCAGAAAGACACACATGGTATATACTCACTTACAGGCGGATATTAGTCATTTCTGCTTTTGTAAATTTAGATATTCTCTCTCTGCCTTTTAGTTTGGATAAGGATTAGTCTATCTTGTTAATTTTTTCAAAGAATCAGCTCTTTAGATTATTGATTCTTTGTTTCTATTTTATTTATTTCAGCTCTACGTTTGATCATTTCTTGCCATCTACTCTTCTTGGGTATGATTACTTCTTTTGGTTCAAGAAGGTTCACGTGTGTTGTTAAGTTTCTAGTTTGAGATCTCCCAACTTTTTATTTTCATTTAATTTTTTTAAGTGCAGAGCACTTACTTCTTTTTTTTATTTTTTATTTTTTTTTATCAGTTACATTTTATTAACTCTGTATCCCAGCCGTGTCCCGATCCCTCATTCCCTCCCAGTCCCTCCCTCCCTCCCTCATCTCCACCGTGCCCCTTTCCAAGTCCACTGATGGGGGGACCTCCTCCCCATTCATCTGATCCTGTTTTATCAGGTATCTTCAGGACTGGCTGCAAAGCCCTCCTCTATGGCCTAACAGGACTGCTCCTCCCTTCGGGGGTGGGGAGACCAAAGAGCCAGTCATTGAGTTCCTGTTAGAAATAGTCCCTGTTCCCCTCACTTTGGGAAACCAATTGGTTACTGAGCTACCACAGGCTACATCTGAGTGGAGGTTCTAGGTTATATCCCTACATGGTCCTTGGTTGAATGTCAGTCTCAGAAAAGACCCTGTGCCCAGATATATTTGGTCCTTGTGGAGCTCCTATCCTTTCCCCATCAGACTAACTCCCCTGCTTTCTTATGATTCCCTGTACTCTGCCAAAGGTTTGGTCATGAGTCTTTGCTTTGAAAACACTGCTAGTTAGAGTCTTTCAGATGCGCTCAGTAGACTCCTGTCATACGTTCAATGCACATCCCATCTGTCTTTCTAAACGAGGATTGATCATCTTACCCCATGTCCGCTCAATTGATTATCTTTTTTAGGTGTATAGATTTCATTATGTTTATCATATCTTATAGGTCTATATAAGTGAGTATATCCCATGTTTGTCTTTCTCCTTCTGGGATATTTCACTCAGAATGATCTTTTCTAGATCCCACCATTTGCCTGCAAATTTCATGATTTCCTCCTTTTTGATTGCTGAGTAGTATTCCATTGTATAAAAATACCATAATTTCTGTACCCATTCCACCGTTGATGGACATCTGGGTTGTTTCCAGGTTCTGGCTATTACAAATAGAGCTGCTATAAACATGGTTGAGCAAGTGTCCTTTTTGTGTACTTGAACAAACTTTGGGTATATACCTAGCAGTGGTATAGCTGGGTCTGGAGGAAGCACTATTCCTATTTGTCTTAGGAAGCGCCAGATAGCTTTCCAGAGTGGTTGTACCAGTTTACATTCCCACCAGCAGTGGAGGAGGGTTCCCCTTTCTCCACAACCTCTCCAGCATGTGTTATCGCTTGAGTTTTTCATCTTGGCCATTCTGATGGGTGTAAGGTGATATCTCAGGGTCGTTTTGATTTGCATTTCCCTGATGGCTAATGAGGATGAGCATTTCTTTAAGTGTTTTTCTGCCATTCGATATTCCTCTGTTGAGAATTCTCTGTTTAGCTCTGTTCCCTATTTTTTAATTGGATTACTTGGAATGCTGCTTTTCAGCTTCTTTAGTTCTTTGTATATACTGGATATTAGTCCTCTGTCAGATAAAGGGTTAGTGAAGATTCTTTCCCAATCTGTAGGCAGTCGTTTTGTTTTGATGACGGTATCGTTTGCTTTACAGAAACTTTTCAGTTTCATGAGGTCCCATTTATTGATTGTTGCTCTTAGAGCCTGTGCTGTTGGTGTTCTGTTCAGGAAGTTGTCTCCTGTGCCAATGAGTTCTAGGCTGTTCCCCACTTTTTTTTCCAATTGATTTAGGGTATCTGGTTTTATGTTGAGGTCCTTGATCCACTTTGACTTTAGTTTTGGAGCACTTACTTCTTGCCGGAGACTGACCGCAGTAGTAAAATTCCTATGACTCAAACTCCCCTGTTCCTGGCCTTGGGTAATTGTCTAACAAATGGCCTTCAAGATAAATTGTCTCCTTGGAGAGAGACAGGCTGGAACTTCCCGAGAGAAACTGCAAGATGTTCCTTTTCCAGGCCTGCTGAGGCTGACTCCCCCCCCCCCCCCCGCCCTGCTTGCCTGCTTCCTGTTAAGATGGCCTTAAAAAGAAGTAGCTTTCTTTCAATAAGACCTTGACAAGACTTTGGTCAGCTTGGTCCTGCTCTTTTTTCTTGCCCATTTTGCCTTTCTGGTGAAGGCCTTTTCAAATCCCCCACAAATAACTAGTTCCGAGGGTGGGACAGAGTGGTGCCCAACGTGGGGCTCGAGAAACGGACCTTTTACCAGATGGAAAATTAGAGAGACCCCGGGTTGACTAGGTTCTTCGGCAAGTCAGGAGCGAAAGCAATAAGTCGCCTCTGCCGTCCATTGTTTGTGCACTCTTGCCACTCACGAGAGAAAGAAACAAAAGGTAAGAAATTCATTCCATTTCATACAAAATGGGCCAAAAGTTGTCTAAAGAGGCAATCTTTATTCAGGATTTAAAAGCCTCTCTCAGGGAAAGAGGAGTCAGAGTTCAAAGAAAAAGGATCTCATTCAGTTTTTTGTTTTTGACTCAGAAGCCTGCACATGGTTTGTCCTGGAAAGCCCAGAGATAAATCCTGGTAAATGGGATAAGGTGGGCACTTGTCTAAATAAACTTTTAGAAGAAAAGGAACATCTTGCAGTTTCTCTCGGGAAGTTCCAGCCTGTCTCTCTCCAAGGAGACAATTTATCTTGAAGGCCATTTGTTAGACAATTACCTAAGGCCAGGAACAGGGGAGTTTGAGTCATAGGAATTTTACTGGGGCAGTCAGCCTCCGGCATCTCCCTCTCGGTCTCCAGCAACTTCTCTGAACTTTCCTCTTGGTACCACCTTCATTGTGTCCTGTAAAAGTTTAGGTATCTTGTATAGTTATTGAATTCTAGAGAGTCTTTATTTTCTTTCTTATTTCTGTATTCACCCATTTTTCATTCAGTAGAGAATTGTTCAGTTTTCATTAGTTTGTAAGACTTCTGTTGTTGTTGACATCCAGCTTTAATCCATTGTGGTATGATAGGGTAGCAGAGCCCTATTTCAATTTTCTTGTATCTGCTGAGACTTGCTTTATGTCCAAGTATGTGCTCAATTCTGGAGAAATTTCTATGAGGTGCAGAGCAAAAGGTACATATTCTTTTGTGTTTGGGAGCAATGTTCTGTAAATACCTGTTAAGTCTATTTGGTTTATAAAATCTGTTAGTTCCTGCTTTTCCCCTGTTTGTTTTTGTCTTGATGTCATGTCTGTTGGTGGTAGTGGGGTGCTGAAGTCTCCAACTCTCAGTATGTGTGTCAATAGTGATTTAAGCTGTAGTTGTGTTTTCTTTACAGATGTGTGTACACTTGTGTTTGAGGCACAGATGTTAAGAATTGAAATATCATCTGGGTGGATTTTTTTCTTTGATGAGTATATAGTGTTTTTCCCTATCTCTTTTGATTAGTTTTGGTTTGAGGTCTATTTTGTTAGATATTAGAATGGCTACACTTGCTTGCTCCTTAGGTCCATTTGTTTGGAATATCCTTTTCACATTTTTAGTCATCACTGATTTGATTCTAAAATCTTGGAAGGATTGCATCTTTTTCATGAGTCTGAAAACTGCTTGGTAATTGAAGTTTGGCCCTCAGCTACTCATCAGCTATGTAGCAAAGTTCACTTATCAACCCAGTTCTTCCTTATTTTTTCATGAACTTATAGCTTATTTATTTAATTTTATTTTGTATTTGGTTTTTGGAGACAGGGTTTCTTTGTGCTCTTCTGGCTGTCCTGGAATTTGCTCTGTAGACGAGTCTGGCCTTGACCTCATAGAGATTCCGCCTTATCCAAGTACTGGATTAAAGGCATGCCACCACCACCTGACATCTTATTTCTTTTTAACGCTGGCTGATATTCCATTTCCTGGTTATATGAGGGTTGTACATTCTTGTTCTAATAAGGGACATCTTGGTTTTCTCTGAGTTTGGCAAATATGAATAAAGCTTGTATAAATACCCACATACAGTTATAGATTCTATTAGGTAAAAAACCCAAGTTTTTTTTTTTTTGTTTTGTTTTATTTTGTTTTTTTTTACAGCTGAGGAGATGGTTTAGTAGGTAAGGGTGCTTGTTATGCAAACATGAAGGTATGAGTTCAAATCAAAACACACTGTGTCAAGAAAATAAGGCAGAGAATGATAGAGCAAGATACTTAATATTCTCCTCTGTCATCTATAGATGTGCATGGTCATGGACACACACACACACACACACACACACTGAATCCAAGTTTCAATCTGAGAGAGAGGGAGGGAGAACCACTCTCAATAGCACTGAGTGTTCTGAATTTCAATAATTCTTATAGGTATGTACCAATTGTTTTTGAATGATTCAAGAAGTCCTGTACTATTGGCTCTGAATTATTTTAAAAGATAGAAATCCCACTCTGAACAGTGGATTCCATGTTTACACTTGAATATTTGATTAATTTGGGGCTGCTGGAATGTCACTAGTTTTGAAGGTTGGGTTTGCTTTCAGGCTTGAGTGATGTTTCGGAGACTCAGACTCTGGGTTGGCTCCATTAAGGAGGAAGGCAGCCATCACAGGAGGTGTTCAATCCTGGGATCTCTTAAGAGGAGTAATGAAGCTTAATCCTTTAGGACAACCCTTTTGTTAGTGTGTGAATTTCTATTTCTTTTCACCCTGGTCATTTAAGCTTGGGTAATTTCTTATGGCCAATGTTATGCATTCCCCCCAAAAAAGTTATGTTCTGTAGAGGAACCAGACTTGGGTAAGGCCTTAAGTAGTCATTACATGTCCATAAGGGACTTGGAACATATTTTCTTTTCTTTTAAGTTTTAAAAAGCCAAGTGCTGCCCATTCCATCACATTTCACATATCACCCAGGGTACTGTTCGCACTCTCTGGGGAAACACATGCTTTCCTGGATCCCTCCTGGGAGTTTTGAGAAGTATCCGCCAATGGAAACCATTTCCTGCTGCAGATAAAAGCTGTGTTTCAGGAGACAGTGAATTTTGGGGAATGGTGCATGTGATTAGGATTCTATGCTGGCTTATGACAGCTGTTCTGGCAGTGTCAATGAGTCTGTGGTGAGGCAGATCATCATGGGAGAGAGGATGCAATAGAAACAGCATCTTGCCTCATAGATCACTGCAACAGCAGTTTCAAAGCATCACTGACTTAAGATCTTCTCAATATGAGGAGCTCACTGGCATGTACCTCCAGAGTAAGCCAAGGAGCATTTATCTGTATTTGTCACCTTCTCTGTATGGCCATTTCCTTTGGTACCTAACGTAAGAAACCTAAACTTTTGGTCATGTAAAAATTAAGTATTTTTGATTAATGAAGGAAACTATAGACAAATTTGACAGATGGGTAACAGATTGATAGAAGATATTTGCAAAATAAAAGAGGAATTGACAAGAGATTAATATATAATACACACAAGGAAGGAATTCTTACAAGTCATCTAGAGAAAAAAATATTAGAAAATCTACTAGAAAAATGAGCAAAGGATATTAATAGTAATCCACAGAAGGGGAAACCTAAATAGCTAACAATCTGAATAAAGAGACCATCAATCTTTGTAGCACATAATTAGGGAAGTAGAAATGAAAACAATGAACTGTGTATTGGATTATCAAAAAATTTAAAGTTACATAACACTAACTCCAGTTCCTGGTGTAAGAAGCGGGAAAAGTCATGCATTGTAACAGGATAGTCTGCTGGAGCCGTTGCGGCACATGTGTAGCGTCTGCAGGTGTAAACGCTAGAGGAGCAATTGCCCATGTTTCTAAAAACTCCCTGTAGCAGCAGACTCAAAGGCAGCCCATAGCCACTTCTGGATGCATGGACAAACTAAATGCCAGAGAAAGTAAGGAGACAAATAAACAGCATTTGAATGCTTTTGTGGCATTTTTATACTATTTTAGTTTTAAAAATATTTGTATGTCTTGTCAGACAAATGTACACACACACACACACACACACACACACACACGCACACGCACACGCACACACTTTGAGACTAGGCCTCATTGTGTAGCCCAGTCCAGCCTAGTTCTCTACTTCAAACAGTTCCTAGATACCGTGATTACAGGGGTGTGCCACAAAAGTTTGGTTCAATAATTTATCGTCTATCCTTATGATTTTTATTTTCCAGACTAATTTTCAAGTGTCTTACAGATTTCATTAAAAATTCTACAGTGAGACTACGGAGTATGGCTTAATAAGTAATGTGCTTGTCCTGCAACATAGGATCTGAGTTTGAAACCCTAGTGGGATGTAGGGCGTCATGAATTCATATTTCTGTGCTCTTAGGAAAAGAGGGGAGGCAGAGACATGGGACTTTATGGAAGCTCATGGGTCAAAGCTTGGCATATGCAGCAGGAGAGAAAAGACACTCTACTTTGGACAAGGTGGAAGATGAAGACCGACAGCTGAGATAGCCCTCTGACCTTTACAAACGCACTGTAGCATGCCTGAATTCACATATATGTGCACATACACACACCACGTATCCCCACAATAGATTTAAAAAATACTGTAGGGACTTTCGTTTGTTGGAGACAGGGTCTTCCTATGTTGTACAGGTTAACTTCAGACTTACTGTGTAGCTCAGGCTGGTCTTGAACTCACAGTCCTCTTGCCTAAGCCTACGTTTGTATGTAGATTTTAATATCCTGCTATTTTGCTGAAAATGTTCAACAAGGATAAGAGGTCTTTTCAGGGGGTATTTTAAGTATAGGATCATGTCATCTATGAACTGTGATAATATCATTTCTTTTCCTATTTATATCCATTTTATTTCTTTGTCTTGTCTTATTGTCTCAGCTCTTGCTGAGACTTTAAGTGCTATGTTAAATAAAAATGGAAGAATAGGTACTTTAGACTTGCCATCTTTTAGAAGAAAATTTCTCAGATTTTTTTTTCTTCCCATTTGGCTGTTAGTTTATAGTGTATTGCTTTCATTATATTGAAATATATTTCTTCTAGTCCTGGTTTCTTCAGGACTTTGTGTAAGGGCTTTTCTATACCAGTTGAGATGATATGTGATTTTTGTTCTTAAATATATTAATGTATTATATTATTGAAGTAACCTTTTACTGCTAGACTAAAACAAACTTGATTGTGCTGTTTGATCTTCCTGTTGAGTTGTCAAATTTAGCTAGCCAGAATTTTATTGAGAATTTTTATCTGTGTTTACAGGGGGAAAAAAGATCATTTTGATATATCTTCATAGAATGTTGGTATAAGGTGTGTTGACTAGTTTTATGACAATTTACGCAAGCTAGAATTGTCTAAGAGGAGAGTACTTTAACTGAAAAAATATCACCCAAAGGTCAGGCTTTAGCAAGCCTGCAGGGCATTTTCTTAATTAGTGATTGATGTGGGAGGTCCCAGCCCCCTTAGGATGGGGACTACCCCTTTGTTTGTGGTTCCGGGTTCTTTAAGAAAGAAGACTGAGTAAGCCATAAAGACCAAGCCGGTAAGCAACACCCCTCTGTGTCTTCTGCATCAGCTCCTGCCTACAGGTTCCTGTGCTGTTTTGAGTTCCTGCCTTGGCTGCCCTCAGTGCACTCTGATTAAGGATATGCAAACCAATAACTCCTTTTCCCCCAATTTGCTTTGGTCATGGTGTTTTATTACTGTAGTAGTAACCCCAAGACACAGGGTAGTGCTGGCTTTGCATCCTGAATAAGACTCCTTCCTGTTCTGTTTGAGGAGTGTGTTGGTATTAGTTCTTTGAAAGTTTGGCAGAATGTGGCAGTGAATCCATCTAGTCCTGGTTTTTAGTGGGGGAAGGGAGAATTGTTATTGTTGCTTTAATTTTGCTGATGGTTTTGAATCTGCTTAAGTTGTTTGTATCCTCTTAATTCAATTTGGCATGTCATATGTATCTAGGAATTAATCCATTTTTTTTAAAGATTTTTTTTGGGCATACTTTTTAAAATATGCTTTCAATGATTCTGGATTTCAATGGGAACCTCTCATGTTCATCTCTGAGTTTATTGAGAGTCCTTTCTTCTGTGGGTTAGTTTGGCTAATCCCCTCCAGTTGTTTGTTTGTTTGTTTATAACATTTAGTTTGATTGATCTTTTATATGTTCTGTTAGTCTCCATTTCCTGAATTTCAACTGTGATCTTTACTATTTCTTGCCATCCATTTGTTTGTTTGTGTTTGTTTTTCTGTGATATTGAAGTGAATCTTTAGGTTATTTACTTGAGACTTTTCCTGATTTTTCATGTAATAAGTCACAGCTATAAAGTTTTCTTTTGAAACTGTCCTAGCTGTATCCTAAAAATTTTGGTAGGCTGTACTTTTATGTTCATTTGATTCTAGTAATTTTAAAATTTCTTCTATGATTTCTTTAGCGACCCACTGATCATTTACAAGTATATTGTTCAAGCTTCATGAATTTATGCAGTTTTTGCAGGTTTCCTTTTTAATTATTTCAATTTCATTGCACTATGATAACAGACAAAATTACTTTGATATCTTTATACTTGGTATGATTTGATTCCTGGCTTTACAGAAGGTTCCATGAACTACTAAGAAGATTGTGTGTTATCGTCTTGTTGGATAGAATTTTTCTATATATGTCTGCTAAGTTCTTTTGTCCTTTGTGCTGTTTTGACTGTGGTTGGTGACCATAGGCTCCCATATTTGAATACTTGGTGCCCAGTTGTTGAAACTGTTTGGGAAGGATTAGGAGTTGTAGCCTTGTTAGAGGAAGTGTGCTGCTGGGGGTGAGCTCTGGGGTTTCAAAAGTCCACGGCACTCCCAGTTAGCCCTCTCTGCCTTGTGGCTGTGTCTCAAGATGTAAGCTCTTTGTTGTTGATTGCCTGCAGCAACGCTCCCCACCACACTAGACTCAAGATCTGGCTTGCTTCCATGTATGTGGACCTATCTGCATTGCCCACATGGCATGCTGGGGTTGGCTACCCAGAGGCTATTTAAGTTGTGGGCTGGCTTTCCCCAGGGTCAGATGATTGTTCAAGGTTCCTGAATAAACTGCATTGAAAAAAAAAAATACCAATCTGATGAAAATAGGTGCAAGATAATTTTAGGACACTGTAAGAGTGCTTAAGATATATGGTAAATAAATTGCAACATAAAATAAAAAAAATAGACTCACTCTTTGAAACTGCAAATCACTGATAAACTGATTCTCCTATAAGTTGCCTTGGTAATGGTATCTTAACATAGCAATAGAAAAAATAATGAAGTCATCCTTTGATACTGTTTAATTCTGAGATTTCTCTGTTGGTTTTTAATTTCCATGACTTACCTAGAGAGGACAGTGGGCATTAAAATCACCTACTGTTATTGTATTAGACCCTATTTGACCCTTCATATACATTAGTGCTTGTTTTATGAAATTGGAAGCCTTACATTTTGTAATAATGTTTACAATTATTATATCTCCTTGGCGAATTGTTCCCTTTATTAATATGTATCGCTTGCTTTATCTCATCTGACTAATTTAGATTTGAAGTCTATGTTATCAAATATCAGAATATCTGTGCCAGCTCCAGCTGGTTTGGCTTCTGTGCTGGGTAGTTTTTATGTAACTTGACACAAGCAAGCGTTATCTGAGAAGAGGGAACATCGGTTGAGAAAATGCTTCCTGGAGATCCACCTGTAGGACATTTTCTTAATTAGTGATCCATGGGTAAAGGCCCAGCCCATTGTGGGTGTGGCCGCCTCTGTGCTGGTTCTCCTGCATGCTTATAAAAGAGCAAGCTGAGAAAAGTGTGAGGATCAAGCCAGTAAGTAGCATGCATCATCTCCTAGCTCCAGTTCCTGCCCTGTTTGAATTTCTGCCCTGATTTCCTTTGATGATAAACTGATGTAAAAGCATAAACAAAATAAATGTTTTCCTCCCCATGTTCCTTTTGGTCATGGTGTTCTGTCACAGCAGTAGAAGCCCTGACTAAGACAGCTTCTGTTAACTTGGATTATTTTTATCCTTTGACTCTTAGTCTGTGGGTATTTTTACCAACATTGTGTGTTTCTCAGAAATAACAGTTGAGTTGAGTTTTTTAATTAAGTCTGGGTTTCTTTATTGGTGCATTTAAGCTACATATATTTAATATTGTTATTAAGAGATAATTAATTATTATTGTAATTTCATTGGTTGTTTTCTGTTTGATTAGATTATTGTTTGTTTTTTACTCTCAGCTCTGTTTGCATTAGGGGCTTGCTAATTTACTGTTCTGGACATGATGGATTCCTTTCCAGATGTCCTTTCTTTATCTGTTTCTCCTATGAAAATTATTCCTTTTTGGATTTTCCTGTTTGAGACTGTCCATCTTCTTTGTAGCTCTGCGTTGGCATGGTGGTCAAGAATTGCCTTAGTTTGTGTTTATCTTAAAATAGCATTATTTCTCTGCCAATTTTAAAAGATAACTTTGCTTGTTAAGCAATCTTGGTTGGCAGTTGTTTACTTTCAAGTATTGAAATATATCACTTCATCCCTTCCTGGCTTTGAGGTTTGATGATGTGATATCTATATTATTCTGTTGTTTCTGCCTTTTTAGATGAGTTGGCATTTTTCTTGGCAGATTTTAATATTTTTGTTTTGTATTTTTGACACCTTGACTAAAATATGTCAGTGGTTCTCCTTTAGTCATGTCTGTTGGAAGTTGTAAATGATTCTTATGTTTAAATGTCTCTATCTTTTTCTAGATTTGGGAAATTTTCTAATATCATTTTATTGAAAATATTTTCCATTTTTTTTTTAGTATTTATCTCAGTCTTTTCTTCAGTACTGTGGGTTCTTGGGCTTGGTGTCTCAATCATATCTAAGAGCTCCTGTAGGTTCTCTTGAAAACCTTTGTTTTCCTTTTTTGACTTACTGATGTTTGAATATAATATTTTTTCAGCTGGGCCCCCAAATTCTTTTCTTTTCCTACCAGATGGAGTGTATTGACCATGCTTTACATTGTACTTTTAAATTTGATTCATTATTTGATTCATTGAGTTTTTAATTTCCAAAATATTTAAAACATACTTTTATTTATTGCTTGAGAATTTCATATAAAGAACACAATGTGCCTGGTCCAATCCACCCTCAAATTCTCCCTTCCAACTCCTACAATACCCTCCTGATGATTCTTCCACACTGCATGTACTGTCTGATACCCACCCCTCCCCGGTCCAAATAGTGATGCTGATCATGAGAACGTGAGCAGTCTACCAGGGGCCACATCCTTAAACATTTCTTTCTCCTTTTTTTTTTTTTAATTTTAAAACCCTCAACTTCTTTGTTGGATTTTTCTTTTTATTATACATTTTTCATCAATATTATTTATGTTTCCCATATGCTTTGCTGACGGTTTCTTCTATGTTGCTGACTTTCCTCTCAGTCCTTGAGTTTACCTAATGGTTTGTATCCTCCTTCAGATCATTGATCATTTTCACTTGTAATCATTTGAAATTGTCATCTGGCATTTTACCTACGTCAGAATTGCTGAGTTGAGTAGTTATGATCTTTTGGAAGACATGTGGCTTTGCAAGTTTCCCATGTGTTTGTCTTATGATTTGTGCACCTGTTGTTTGGAGGGGGAATCTTCTCATTGAACAGCCTACTTTTGAAGCCTCTGCCCCAACTCTGTGAGGATTAAACAAACTACTGTATTAATAACATCACTAAGCCATACAAGAAATAGAAATACAACTAAAAATTAGCTTCAGCCCACCAACATATTAGCAATAACCATAATACTGAAAATGACAAAACTACTGTAGAATGTACTGGAACTTAAACGTTATCCAGGCTAAGGGTGGAAATAGAAAATGAGATGAAGGAGGGGAGTAGGAAATGTGAGAAGTAGAGAAACAAGATTAAATCAAAGAAAGGAGAAGAGTAGAAGGGTGTGATAAAGGGGAAGGGACTAGACCAGTGCTTTTCAACCTTCCTTACACTGTCACCCCTTCACTGTACCCTTCATGTTGTGGTGACTCCCAGAAATTATTGTTCCTACTTCATAACTATGATTTAAATTATGAATCATAATGAAAATATCTAATATTCAGGATAACTGATATGCAACTACCAAAAGGGTCATGAACCATAGGTTGAGAACCACTGGACTAGGGCAAGAGATTAGAAAACAAAACAAAACAAAAAATCTCTAACCCCAAAAGATCTCCCAAAAATTAAAAAAAAAGTTCAAATATTTAGGTAAATGTAAGAAGGGAAGAAAAATATTGTCCATTAATGAATAAATGTATAAGTAATATAAATATATTAAAGGGAAAGATAAAAAACACAAAACTAAACAGATATAATAAAATAAAACACTGCTTGAAAGTATAGTTAAGAAGAATGAAGAAATCAAAATGGCGAAACAAATAAGGCATCGATGCAGCTGTTTTCTGAGTCCTCGGGAACTGGAGACTACCCTACCATGAAGGACGAGGGTGGTCCCGCCTACTGTGTGGGCTCTTGTCTTTTCTGCTGTTTATACTGTGGCTGTGGCTATACTGGACATTTCAAAGGTAAGAGTATTTTTCCCTATTTTAAATTTTCTAATCTATTTTTAAAGTGCAAGACATGACATTAAGTTTTGTCCTGTGAGATTTCTCTTTCATCTGGCTTAATTTTTCTCAATAGCCCAGCGAGGTAGATATCCTGCACCACTTTGCAGAGCAGCAAACCGAAAAGTTGTTCAAGGTTAAACAGTAGTGGTATTGTGGGCACTCAAAAGCTCAGTTTCTGAGAGCTGTGGGAGCCAGGGCTCCACTGTCCTTTGCGAAGCAAAGGCAAAGATACAAAATGATCTAAGGTCCTATACTGTGGAATCCACTTTTGAAGAGGTAGCCTAGGAAAAAACAAGGTGTGTGCAGAATTTATACACAATGAAGTTCATAAGCATCTCAAGTATAAACAGGTAGAGTTGGGGAAAGGCATGGTGTGGTGTCAGCTCTGAAACAGCTAGTAGATTAAATATTAAAATACTCTGTTCTTCTCCACAAGGAGAGCAACAGAACAAGAAAATTTGAACATAGGGAACTTCCCAGTGACTCATACTCCAACCAAGGACTATTCATGGAGATAACCTAGAACCCCTGCACAGATGTAGCCCAGGGCAGTTCAGAGTCCAATTGGGTTACATAGTAATGTGAAGAGGGACTGCCTCTGACATAATCTGATTGGCCTGCTCTTTGATCACCTCCCTCTGGGGGGGGGTGCAGCCTTACCAGGCCACAGTACAGGACAATACAGCCACTTTTGATGTGAACTGACAGACTAAGAACAGAAAGGAGAGGAGAACCTCCCCTATTAGTGGACTTGGGGAGTGGCATGCAAGCAGAGGGAGGAGGGAGGGTGGGATTGGGATGGGAGGAGGGAGGGGCTTATAGGGGGATGCAGAATGAATAAAGTGTAATTGATGAAAAATTTAAGAAAAAAAGGGGAAAAAATAATTTAAGAACCTTAAATGACTTTCAAAATTGGAGGAAAACATGGAGTTAGTCAATTGGCATGGAGCACGTCTCGCCCCTGGGGGCAATGGTCTCCTGAACCTACTCAGACCTCGGACACCACCACTGCTAGTTCTAGAACTGACGCAGGATGTTCCAACGAGGGGTTAAGGCTTCTCATAATATTTCCTATAAGCCCACACCTGTTTGTCTATATCCCCCATTTTTATGCATTATTAGCCAGATAGAGCCAAGTAATTGTGGTAATGATACTCGCTTTTTTTTAAACCCCAATGCTAGTAAAGTTAGGTATGCCCTGGTTACTCGCATGCCTCACTGGGTGCCTATGCCCATTGATGCCCCTCACGCTATGACTCTCTTCAGACAGAAAAGGGATCTTGGAACTACAGCCACCATTGTTACTACCATCTCATTGACGGCTGTTGGAGCTACCACCAGGGCATTAGCCATGAGTCATACTGGGCAGACTGCTCAGACCCTGAATAATCATTTAGCCAATGTAGCTCATGCCTTAGTTGTACATAAAGGAATTAATGCTCAACTAAAAGGAAGCTTGATGGTGTTCAATCAGAGGATTGACCTCTTGCAGGAGCAAATTGATACCCTATGGCAAATCGCTCAACCTGGCTGTCAATGAAAGTATGCTGGACTTTGTGTCACTAGCATACAACATGAGAATTTTTCCTGCGCTGCAAATCTGTCTAAACAATTGTCGAGCTATATTTTAGGTAATTGGACTGGAGAATTCGATACTACGATGGAGCAGCTGAGAGTGGCCATTGTCACAGTAAATTCTACCGGAGTGGACGCAGGACTAGCCACAGGATTATCAACATGGATTGCTGCAGCCATGAATCATCTGAAGGAATGGGCGGGCATGGGAGTGTTAGCAGGCCTTCTGGTGTTGGTCTCCTTGGTTTGCCTGTGGTATATATGCAAGATTAGAGTCTCACAACAGTGTGATGCAGCCATGATCATTCAGGCCTTTACAGCCATTGAAGCAAGGCATTCTCCCCAAGCATGGTTGGATACCATAAAAAGCTAAAATGATACGCTCAGGATGCGAGGCTAAGCACTGCACTCAGGGTCAGCCGCTTTGGACCCAGAGAAGAGCATGTCTGATTGCATGCGGGTTGATGCCCCAGGTCCCGCCTCTGAGAAAAAGGTATCGGACGGGTCCGATGCTCTTTGGGTGGATGACACCTAAATGAACATCTGTACAAAGTCCCAATTTATTTCTAATATCAGAGATCAGACCTCTACTCTTGCCTGATGCCTCTAAAACAAAAAGGGGGAACTGTAGAGAGCTGCGGAATGCTATGCCTTAAAGATGGAGCTGGTTTCCGCCCTCCACCTTCCCGATGGTGAGTGCTCTCTGTCAGGAACAACTCCACATTTGGCTAAGGCCGAGGATCTGGCTTGCTTCCATGTATGTGGACCTATCTGCATTGCCCCCGTGGCACGCCTGGGTTGGCTACCCAGAGGCTATTTAATCTGTGGGCTGGCTTTCCCCGGGGTCCGAGGATTGTTCAATGTTCCTGAATAAACTGCATTGAAAAAAAAAAAAAAAAAAAAGAAAAAAGAAAAAAAAAAAAATACTCTGTTCTTATGTTTTTTTTGTTTAAAAAAAACTGCTAATGATAAGCAAAATGCTCATGCTAATGTGATATGTGAATAGAAGCAATAAGTATAAAATGTGCCAAGAACGGAAAGGCTCCTCCTTGCCAGGATTGTGGAAACAATTCTGCCCCTCTTGCTCAGTCTTTGCAGAAAGACATTTTTCTCCAATAGGTAGCTATCCAAGGTTATTTGGGGGCTGCATGAAGGTCTTGCTAACCCCGTGCCTGAGTCTGGTCCACACACTCACACTGTCTGTAAGATATCGGCATCATCAGTCTTGTGCCAGACTCCCTTGCCAACTCCCCTTCACCTCCCAGCAGCCGGCAGCTGTCGCCACCAGCTCTGTCTCAAGAGCCTACCACCCTTCATTTTAATGACCCTCCAGACAAGGCAAATGAGGCAGCTCTGTGGGTCTCTCCTCTTCACCTGGAAAGGAATTAGTGGTCCATTAGCATGATGAGAAGCACCTCCCTCCCACAGAGGAACTGGGGCGTTTGTGAAAATGGAAAGGAAGCTTTGGACCCAGGTGGTGGCGCAGTCACCTGGAAATGGTTGTCCCGGATTCTAGCTTTCTGCACAGGCCCCATAGGCTGCTTTATCCCTTGCGTTTGGCAACTAACTTGTCATTTGATCTGAATTTTAAAAGCCTTGGCTTGCCTGGTGGGGAGAGAACAGGTGGAGGGTGGTAAGTAGCAAATGCATCTTAAAGCTGACATGAGAGCCGGGAAGAAAGCCCCTTTCTCACGTGCTGCTTGGTTTTGCCTGACACTCTTTCTAAGGCAGGAAGCAAGCAAGCCTGAGCACTGAACTTTTCAGGACCTTCAAGTCCTTCATTATACTGAGGACAAGATCTTAGGCCCCTCCAGATGCTTGGCTAGCATTATGGAGTTTAAACCACACAACCCAGGTGTCCATCAACGGAGGAATGGATACAGAAATTGTGGTACTTTTCCACAATGGAATACTATTCAGCAATTAAAAACAAGGGAATTATGAAATTTGCAGGCCAATGGTGGGATCTAGAAAAGATCATCCTGAGTGAGGTATCCCAGAAGGAGAAAGACACACACAATATGTACTTACTTATAAGTGGGTACTAGACCTATAAGATAGGATAAACATACTAAAATCTGTACACCTAAAGAAGATAAACAAGAAAGAGGACCCTGGGTAAGATGATCAATCCTCACTTAGAAAGATAAATGGGATGACATCGGAAGTAGGAGAAAACAAGTAACAGGATAGGAGCCTACGACAGAGGGCCTCTGAAAGACTCTACCTAGCTGTGTATCAAAGCAGATGCTGAGACTCATAACCAAACCTTCGGCAGAGTGCAGGGAATACTATGAAAGAAGGGGGAGTTAATATGACCTGGGGAGGACAGGAGCTCCACAAGGACCAAATATATCAGGGCACAGGGGTCTTCTATGAGACTGTTTCTCCAACCAAGGACCATACATGGTTATAACCTACAACCCCTGCTCAGATATAGCCCATGGTACCTCAGTATCCAAGTGGGCAGGGAGGAGATGAGGGAGGGAGGGTGGGGTTGGGAGGGAATGAGGGGGCAGGCTATAGCTGGGATACAAAGTTAATAAACTGTAACTAATATTTAAAAAATAGAATAAATAAAAAATAAACCACACTGCGTAAGCAAGCTTTTAGACCATTGCTTTGATCATCTTAGAGATGAGAATACTGAGACCTGGAGGGGAAAGGTGGACAGGCATCTGTGGCTTCAGCATAGTTGAGCACGACAGTCCCCACTTGCTTGGGGACTGTGCCTCTGAGCTGCTGAAGCTTGTCACATCAGTGCTTCGGCTCTTTGCAGCTGTGTGGGATGGGTGCCTGAACTGCAGAAACAGAGGCTAAGACTCATCTGACTTGCTTCCATTTAAGTTACAGAAAGGGGCTTTGCTTCTGCTGAGTCTGATTCCAGAAGTGTTAACCATCCCACCAGTTCAGTAGCTGTATGTTTGGTGGTGATTAATTAGTAGGTTTTCTGTTGGAGTCTTGAGATTTCAGGTGGAATGTGAGTACCAACAAAGTTCCAAGAGCTAGCACATACCACACACACACATACATACAAGCAAAAGATTAGGGAAAAAAAATCTTCCAAATAATAAACTAAATGCCCAAGTAGATAAAAGTGGATTTTTTATTTGTAATGAATCACATAGGTAGGTGTGTGATACAAAATTTAAAGGCACTGAAGCAAACAGAGAGTAAAGAGGAAATATCCTTCCTTGCCTTATCTTCTAGTCCTTTGTGTGCAGAGCAGCTGCTCTAAGCCCAATGACTCATTCCAATCACTCGGGCTGAGGCAAGAAGATCCTGAGTTTAAGGTAAAGTTAAAAGGTCAGCCTGGGATACCTACTAAAACTTGTCTCAGAATTAAGTGACAAAAAAGGGGCTCAGGATTTAGCTCAGTGGTAGAGCACTTACCTAGTGTGGACAAGGCTCTGGATTCTTTCTCTATTACTTTCTAAAAAGAGTAAATGCATTTCATATGTGGAGAGTGATATGATCAGAGTGTGTAGGGGGGTGGTGAGGCCTCAGTCCTCTGCATGGATTTGAGAGGATAAGGGCCTGAGAAGGCTTGGAACTGGTGGCAGTTTTCCTTCCTGTGATTTTTTTCTAGGTAGGTGAGTCTTCTTTGGGTCGTATGGGTTGGCTTATTGAATAGAGAACGCTCTCCCTCCACGTTTGAGTTCTGGGTCCAGGATTGGGTGTCATAGAGAGCTTGTTCTACAGCATGGTTTGACACCTCGCGTTACTCAGCCATCCTGACAGCCATGGGTAACAATGGAGATTCAAAGCTTCACTGGGCTCCTTCAGGTCTTTGTCACTAAAATTGGGATTTGTCATTGCCAGGTTTGGTTACAAAGATGTCAGTCTGTGTTCTCCATGAGCTGATAAAGGAGGACGCTGAGAAATCCCTTCTGATAAATGAGTACAGAGGCCATCACTACTAGCATCAGGGTACGGATGCTCTGAACTTGGGTCACAGTTGTTCTTAAGACCCTGCTTGAAGACTAATGTCTACTGGGGCAGATCTGGGATTAGGAACTCTAAATCAACACAAATCTGGTTCTCTCTAGATTTTTTAATTGCATTAGGAAGGGACTTTCTGGGAATGGTAGGACAATAAAAGGGGCACAGGAGTGCAGGAGATGTTGGGGTAGGGTTGAGACTTCTAGCAAATAAGACCCCCCTCCCACACAAAAGCAGAGAACAGGTAGTTTATTATGGAGCCAAATGGGAGTGGCCATGACCCAGGAACACAGATTGAGGGCACCCCAAATCTCATGTTACAATGTGGTAACAGCTGGATGAAGTTTTATAGCAGTTTTTATAAAAGTAAATAAAATTGCTTTTAAATATATTGGTGGAAACGGTAAATAGATGGTCAGAGCAGAAAAGAGAAATCTCTGCTATAGGCCTTGGGTGCTATCTGATGACCCTCAGCCTTTTAGTTGGTAGAGGCTAGAGTTTTATTAAGTTAGTACCTTCCAAAACATCTTTATCTGTTGGTTGCAGGATGTTTGGCCAGACACAGAGGTGGGCAAAGAATGGCTATTTAGGGGCTAAAGAGAAATTGTGACTAGACTCCAGACCTGTAGCATTCTATCCTCTCTCACAGTCACTGCAGCACTCGTCTGTCAACCAGCCTTACACAGGTTTCAGTTGAAGCAGCAGCTTCACCGGGGGGAACTTTAGTTCCCAGAAAATTTCTCTGGGGTGAATGATTTCATCTTAGAACTCTGTGGTAGCCTCTATTTGAGTAAGAAATGTTAGAAATGTATGAAGCGGTCTTCTCTTACTAAATGATTTTTTGAAAGATGAATGTGGTGGCACACAACTGTAATCTCTGATGCAAGAGGATTGAGAATTCAAGGCCAGCTCTGGGCTGCATAGCCAGACCCTGAATTAATAAATTAATATTATAAAGATAATTTGGTTCAAACTATGTTTTCATAAAGCCATGTAGTTGAGAGAAATGTGCAATTCCAAAGAGTGACAGAGGAAAACAACAGGCTTATGGAGTTAGACCTCTGTGGTGAGTGTGTAAAATTCCTTCTTGTGAGTTGAGGAGATGGCTCAGTAGGTAGTCTTTGCAGGGCCAATGTGAGGACCTGACTTTGTATCACCAGCCCCTAGAAAAAAGCTGGAAGTTCTGCCAGTACTAGGAATGTGAGGATAACAATAAGAATAAGGTAAAGAGTGAGAGAGGACACAGGACATCCTCTTATGGCTTCCACAAATGTGAACGGGCATGTGGACTCTCACATAAACATGGACATACCACACACACACACACACACACACACACACACACACACACACACCACTACCACACAAGTTATAAAATGTTTCAAAAAGTAGATTTAAAACCCCAAATGGATAGAGATAGGATTTTATTTCTAACTAGACACATATGTATGTACATGACACAAGATTTAAAGGGAGTGAAGCACACATAGGGTCCAGAGAAAAGCCACATCCTGTTTGTCTATCAGTTTCTTGTCCTTTATAGGAGGAACGTCCCCCAGCTCCATTGTCAGACAGGTCAGAAACAGGTTGGACACAGGTCAGACATAGATACTTCTTACAAAGATACCCTGTGCATTTACTGTGGGCATTTGCCTGTATCTGTAACTTTAAGCCTTAACATGAGATACTTTCCGTATTATTTCTAGCCTTGCTTTTCAGGAGTGCCATTTTGAAATATCACAAACGGCAGAACCAGTGCTTTGATTCAGTTTGTTTTCAGTCTATTTGCAAAGTTCCTCATACTTCAGAATATTTATGAGCTCTGAGCTTGAAATGACATTAGCAAATTCTGACCCTTCAGCTTCAATTTCTTCAGACTGATGTTTTCCCTCCTAGCAACCAAAATTGATTGTTTGATTTTATAGCTGGGAGTTTTTTTTTTTTTTTTTTTCCCTTCACTTGTCAATGAACTAAGGAAGCCCGCAAAGAGGAAAGCAAGACTGGCTGGATTGTACAAATAGTTACCAGTTAATTGGAGAGGCACAGTTGAGGGTGGAGGGAGAAGACTGTGGTTCAGTAAGTACTGAATCAGCACACTTGTGGGAGAGAGTCGTGTGGCAAGAGCGGTTTAGGAACACTTTGAGATCTGAAAGAAACAATTGTTTATTAATCTCATTCAGTGTATTAGGGTGCAGTGGCTGCAAAACTCAAAGCCAATTGTTCTGTGTCCAGATTGTCTCCTCCAGCTTGAGGATCAGAAATCCCTGGAAATGAACAGCTTGATGGAGCATTGACTGCCAGTTTTCAATCCTAGGGTGCCGAGGGGGTTTGCTGTGGAAATAAGAAGGCCAATTTAGCCTCATCCATATGTGCCGTGCACTCAGGGTTAATGTATTTTGACATGTGTATTTCCTGTAGGATCTCCTTTCTCAGCAAAACACCCAGTTTCAGAGAAGTAATTACAACGATTACATAGGCTATAGAATATTAATTAATGTTTCTTCTGAGTGGAAATATTGCTCCTTCTGTGAGTTTTCTCTCAGTAGCTGGCATATTTTTGTAATTCAATGCTTGTTTCCTATCTGTGTGGAGTATATTTCACTCTCCACCATGATAGCTCTTAGTTCTGTAGGGTAGAATGGCCTCTCAAATATTCAGGATTGTATGCAAGCTTTTGGGTTGTCAAATATCATCTTCTTGTAAGTCAAGTTGCAAATTCCCATTTAGTTGCTAGGTTCTTGCAATCTCTAATATTAATTCTCATTAATGCTCTGGGCTGCCAGCCACATCTGCTCAGGATATCAGTAGAAATTGGCCTGCCGTGTACTGGCATGTATTGGAGCTGTACGGGAAGTATGGCTATCCCCTTGTTTGCTCCAAGGACCCTGGAAACAGACATGGCTAAACATATAATATGAAAGGTCCTTAGAAGTCATTGAATCATTTTTCCAGATTAGATTTCTAAATGTCAAAAGAAACAGCAGCTCATTAAAATTGCAGCTGTAAAACCCACCAGCACCACATGTAGAAAAGTGATTACAGAGCAAGCTTGATTAATTAGGTGTGAAAATTTAGGACCAGCGTGGTAATAAATGATAGAACTCACCCAGCAGCCTGCTTCCCTTCCACAGTGTTTCTCTGAATGGCCAATTTTCCACTTGTCTGTTGTACAGAGATCACATTTCAGAGCTGGTAAAGTTTACATCTAAATTATGGAGGCAGCAGAAGATCTCTCATGAGCAGCAGGCAGACCCTGACTTTGGCTTTGCTTTGTTGTTCTTGTGGCCTTGATATGTGGCTAGGTCACTTTGAGCCTCATTTGTTCTATCTGCAGGAGGTGAATACCTGTTCCTACCTGTATCCCTTTCTTTTTGAACAGAAACAATTATATATATATATATATATATATATATATATAACGGAACAAAATAACCTTCAGATGATCTTGTATGTGGCTTTGAGATCATTGTGTGTAACAGATCTTATGATATGTAAATTTTATGCTCTTGGCCAATAGTCTAGTAATTTGATGTTATAGTTTATGAAGCTAATCTTCTGAAAAGAACAAAAAAAATTATAAAAAATTAGCTTAGGACTTGGGACAAAAGGGTACTATAAATAGCTCATGAATTTCTACTATTTGAACAGAGAGTGATTCAGAAAACAGCAATGGAAAATAATATACTTATCAGAACAGACCTACTGCTGTAAGCAAAAAATTTCTTCTTTGATTATTCAGAAGATAGCATTCTAGCATGCTTCAAGGTTATAGGAATCAACCAATCCTGTAGCAATAGTGCTGATTATTATATAATCCACTTTTCTCAAATCCCAAACCGTCTGTGGCTTCCAACTGAACACTCAAGAAAGCCCAGTTAACACAGCTGGCTATTCCAGAATACTCATTGTCTGGTTCCAATATAATTTCCTGCTATTTATATCTGAAGGTTAAACCAGCCAAATTATACTACTCCTTGTGCATTTCCCAGAATTCCTCATATGTAAGCATTTGTAACCCATGAAATGATGTATTAAGCATTCACTCTGTCCCATGCATCATGCTAGGTAATGGTGGATAAGAACTCTTAAACATGTATAGTCCTTGATTTCCAGCAGCTCTTTGCCTAGTAAGAGCAGAAACTTACATAGGCATTTGTAGTCTTCTGTAATTACTACAGTGATGAATGGTCTTCTCTGCTATCTAGCTTCTGAAGTTCATGGCTCCCTTCCACCCAGTATATGGTCTGTACTTTAACTACACATTCCAGCTGACCATAGCTGTAATCATGTTTTACTTGAAACAGTTTCCTTCCCAGATGTGGCTTTAAATGTGCCACCTCCTCACTGTGGTTTTTCTTTGCTGTGATATTATTAAATCTCCCTAACACTGTTATTAGTTTGCTTCGACTATTTTTTTTTATACCAGCTTGTCTTCTTTTCAAGCTTGGACTCCCCCATGAACTATATATTAAAATTTCAATGGCTGTCTGGACAATACCCCGAATTCTCTGTTATTCTGTCATACCAATTCAGCCTCATTCGTTCTGCTCACTTATCTTCTATGTGGTGCTGAAGACATCAAGTCAGACAAAGAATACTATAATAATCATATTCTTTCAGTTCATTTGTGTCATTGCTGCTACCAGAAATCACTTCTGAGTTCTACATTGCTGCCAAGTGGCTATTTAAGAACTTCTCAAATGGCAGACCATAAAGGGAATGTTCCACGCTAAGGAGCCTGAATTTTATTCCTGAGAAATAGGTTGTTGGTGGATTGGTGACTGTCATCAAGGTATGCATGTGTTGGGGGGAAAGGGATGTAGAATGATAGAAAGATGACTGTATTTGCAACTCAGAAAGTCAGCTATGTTTTATCTGGAAGATGTCCGGAGGTGAGTTTGAGAGGATAAGACTAGAGTGTAGACAAGGCTGCTGAAGAGCTGAGAGAGAGTCTTGTAAGGGTGATAGGAAGGAGGCATCACATTTGAGAAATAGATAGTGAATAATACCTGCAAACTCCAACTGATGCAAAAAAAAATGCAAGAGGAGGTGATTTTGTTAGGAGAAAAATTAATGGTTTTAGTTGACAATATTTTGAGTTTTAGTTGCCTGTAGAATAGTGACTTGGGACTCTGATATGTGGATCTGGCCAAGATGAGGCCACACCTGGAAATATAGATTCAGGAGTTATTGGCATATAGATGGTAATGAAAATGATGAGGACTATGGTTCCCCAGGGAGCATGTGGAGTGAGAAAAACAGTGGGCGGAGGGCGGAACCCTGCAGAATGGCAGTCTTTGCTGAGCAGATGGGAGAAGAGGAGCCTGTGGTGGGGCCAAAGAAGGAACCATCCAAGCTACAAGGAGAGCCAGGGAACGTGGTGTCATGGAAGACTCAGGAAGGGAGGAGTGGTTAATTATTTCACAAGTAGCAAAGAAATCCAGTAAGATTAAGATTTTAAATTGCCCATTACATGTGACATTTAAGAGCTCCTAAGTGACATTTTCTGAGAATATATTCAATTGGAGGTGGGAACAGCAGCCAGATTACTGAGGGCTTTGGAGGAGGAGAAGATGTTCAGTGAGTATGAATTTTTCCAAAGATTGCACATGAGGAGGCATATTGGTGGGCCAGAAGGCTACTACCTACATGATTACCAGGGGCCAGAAGGTTGCTCTCCACTGAGACCACTTTCCTGGAAGCGTTTTCTTCTATCACTGCCTTCTGGTCCACAGTCCAAAAGATAATTTTTTTTTTAATGAGACAGATTTTTAACTATAGAATCCAGGCTTGTCTGGTGATTTCTTTGCAGCCAAGACTGACTCTGAATTCATGGCAATCCCCCTACATCAGCCTTCTGACGTTGGGTTTATAGATATGTTCTAGCATGCTTGGTTTCCATGGGTTAACTAAATTAATAGTTAGACATGAGGTCTCTGAATCAGGGCACGTATCATTTTCTATTTCATAACTCTCCAATACTGGTCCTATAGTTCCTTCATGACATCTAATTTTACTAAAACCCAAACTACAGTTATCTCTGTATATGTTAGATATAAATTACTTGATTCAGCCTATGTGTGTGTGTGTGTGTATGTGTGTGTGCACAGTGTATTTCTTTAGTTTTTAATTTTCTGTATTCTAACTGCCTAAACCTTAGAATATAAAGTATACAGCATAATGCTGTGAGGCCAGCAAGAACTCAATAAATAATTACCGAAGGAGTACAGAAATCTGAGCACCAATCACAATTGTGTAGAAATAGTTTGGAACTTGAGTTAACACTGAATTTTTTTTCAGATAGAATCAATTAACTGAAGGTGACCTGCAGGTGAAATCTCTACTCTGATTGTTGACAGACGTTTTTACATCAGGCTTCTGTTGCACGTAGTTGTCGGAGAAGTTGAAGCTGACTTTCCCCCAAGCTGGCAGTATTACCTCTCTGTGCTGTGGGGATCCTAAATTGTTGGAAAGTGAATTTAATGGGAAGAGCTCAATTTTGGTTCATCTGTCCTATCTTTGATGATAAAGATCCATATCTCACACACACAAAAAATTGTAAGTGCTGACTTAAGAGTCCATGACAGCAACACAAGCTGACTGTTCTCCAGTTTGTGCCATTTAAAGGGTGATGGATGTCAAATCCAGGTGTTGTAATATTTAATTATGATGAAGGGCTACATGCATTCTTATCTCAGATGGATGACTTCTCCAGAAACCTGCAAGGAGCTTTATCCTCAGGCCCTGAGAATGTGAGGAACAGGATTAATGAATATCCCTATGTCTTCTTAAAACTCCAAGCACCAAGATAACCCTCCTGTTTTAAAAGGAAGAATACTGAAGATTGGGCAGGCACTTGAGAATTTAAATATTTGTTCTTTCTTGAAGGCAGTCAGTGGGCCTCTTTCTTCCTTTTTTTCTAGACTGGGTTTCTCTGTATAGCCCTGGCTTTCGTGGACTCCCTTTGTAGACCAGGCTAGCCTCAAACTCACAGAGATCCACCTGCCTCTGCCTCCCTGAGTGCTGGGATTAAAGGTGTGCATCACCATGCCTGGCCAGTGGACCTTTCTTACTTGGAGCAAGAAGAAACACTATGCTCATATTCCTTTCTAGCTACAGCAGCCTTCATGTGTGAGCATCTCTGTTGGCAGTCACTCATTCTGGCCTGCACTGGCAATGTGGCAATGCCCTTTCACCTTATCTCCAGTGAAAGGTTAGAATAAGAGCAGGGCAGCCTTCCTGGGCCTGCAGGATCTCATGTAAAGATGAATACACCCCTGCTGCTGACCCCAAGTTCTTATAAAACATGACATCCATGCTAAATACCAACCTTGCTTCATGCTGACTAGAACTGGATTTCATTTGTTCCCATGACTTTAAGATGCTCATAGGAACTGCCACAGGTTGAGCACTTCATTGCAGGGGACAATGAATGACAGACAGGTCTGGCCAAGGATTATCTGCTGTTACTTTGGAAACAGTTTCTAGCATCCACAGGCCAGAGGAATTATCTCTGTATATGATAAAGTGAACATTTTATGTGCCTAATGAGACTGTTGGCAAGTCTGTTCCAATTACTTTTCTGGGGAAAAAGAACAGAACATGCTGGCATGAATGAATATTGGCCGAGTGTTCATTTAAAAGGTCAAGTAGATTAGGTCCCTTCGCTAGTAGAGACTCCTCCCCTGGCTCCATCTCTTAATGCCTTCATCGGATGCTTGCTTCCGATGCTGTGTGGTGCACCCAGTGTTTGATGGAGCCAGTACAGTGTGCATTTATTTGGGTTAATTCATCTTTTATTAGGGTTTCTTTT
Source organism: Meriones unguiculatus (assembly GCF_030254825.1). Taxonomy (NCBI): domain Eukaryota; kingdom Metazoa; phylum Chordata; class Mammalia; order Rodentia; family Muridae; genus Meriones; species Meriones unguiculatus. The sequence continues at coordinate 165,428,791 of NC_083349.1, forward strand.
CAAAGAAATTTATGCAGAACAATGGAGAATGGAGTTTCTGTTGCAGTGCCATTGGGAGATGTGAAGAAAGGATTAACTGGATAAAAGACATGTTAAGATTGTGAATTCAAACAAGTGAGCTTGAGCCTGCCTGGGGAGTAATTTTCTTAAAACAGTTGTGACAAAATCTCATACAGATACAAAGAAGATGTCAGGGAGCCTGTAGCTACCCTCCATTCTGGATGACCGTCACTGATTACAAATATTTGTGGTGAAGTTACAAGCTGACAGTAGTGACATGAAACTTACGAAGGGAACATAATTCCAGTGTAGACAGGGATGGCGGAACAGAGCATCTTGATTAAGTTAATATGTATTGATATTTCTCCTGTTGTTTTGACTTCCAAGGCTGTTTAAATTCAGTCCTGTCACAACAGAAAAACAAAAGAGACTGCTATGACATTGATTTTTGAAAACCTTGCCTTGGAAGGATAGTGTTGTTTTACTTTTGTGTGTGTGTGTGTGTGTGTGTGGTGTGTGTATGTGTGTGTGCATGCATGTGTGAGCACACTCTGAAGCTGACAGTCATGAAGGCAAAAATGTTAAAACTGTGACACAAATAATCATGTTAAATTGTTGAGCATAAATTATCTAGGGGAATGCATTTTGATTGTAAGCATACATCAATTTTATGCGCCACAAAATTGCCACTGTTTGAGTTTGCTGAGGTAACTAGTTTTTGGCACCCACAAGCACAATGATGGTTTGGAAATAGAAACTCTGGTGCCCATGGACCCCAAGAACCTGCAATCATTGACTCCTGGGAGCCAACCACAGGCCAGCAGGGTTTGTCCATATTGAGCAGTGCCCATTTCACACTGTCTAACCCGAGTCACATAAGCTTTAACCTGGGGGCCATGCCTACAGCAGGCTTTTGCCATCAGATGTATGTTCTTCATTTAGTGCCTCTAATAATTGCACTTATAATTCACAACCAAATTTAGCTGCAAACTTCCAGCCTATTCTTACACCATTAAATCTGCCTCATCATAATTTTAAAAGACTTGTTTGGATTTAGCAGATAGACAATACACTATCATCCAGCCATCTTTCTATTGTCTACACAGAAAAGAACCAATAATTTCTACAATCAGAATATCTATAAACCAGCACACTGGTCTCTGCTGCCATTTGTGGCATTTTTTAATTTAACTTTTTATTGATTCTTTGTGAAGTTCATATTATGTACCCCAATCCTACTCATCTCTCCTTCCCTTCATACCTGCCCTCTGCCCTTGAAACCTCCTCAAAAAGAAAAAACAAATCTCATTGTGGAAGCTGTAGTGTGTCACAGTGAGACCCATAGTATGCCCTTGTGTCCACATTACTTGCAAATATTCATTGCAATGAGTCATTGTGTGCTTTGAGGCCTCTGGCTTCTGCTCCCCTATCAATACTGGGTCCTCCATGGGGATCCAGTGATATCTCCAACAGCGATATCTCCAAGGTCCTGTTGTTGCCCTGTGTCTTGGAGATTCTGAGGCTTTGGATCTGTAGAGCTGGGCCGTTCACGTGCTCGAGCAGGTCATAGATGGGGTAGATGTTGGAGTAGGCCAGCCCAAAGCCCTGGATCTGTGTCTGGGTTGTAGCAGAGCTGGGAAGTCTGCCAGCTTTCCTGTACCCAGACCACCAGGGTGAGCTCTCCAGCACTGTCCTGGCTAGTTCATCCAATGGTGCACAAGAATGGGACAAGGTTGGCTCTTCCCTCATACCTCGGGGCCAGCTTTCCTGTCTGCTCTAGGTGGTGAGGTGCAAGGGGTTGGGGTTGCATATCCATCTCTGGGAATTTTCAGGACTCAAAAATGCAGGTGCTTCTTCCAGGAAGCACTTACCAGACAACAGAGACAATCCTGTGTCAACCCTGCTCAGTTCTTCCTCTTTCCATAGACTAAAATTTCAGATGGAAAGCAGAAGATGTCAAGAGTCACTTTTTCTTTCTTGCCTTCTTTTATTTTATTTTTTTTTCTTGAATGTTCTTTGAGATAGCAGATACATGGATTCTAGTTTGAAGAAGCTTCCAGTTGGAGCCCATAGAGTGGAGACCAAGACCATGAGTTTTGAAGGATTGGCTGAGTCCTGTGCTAGTTCCTTTGACTATAGAAAGTAAACAGAATGATTCATGACGAAAGTGGCCAGGCAAAGCTGATCGCTGATTGCCATCAATAATGCTGTCACTTCATGATAGATCATGGCCATGTATCCTGGGATATAGGGCATACGACCTGAGACTGAAAACACAGGGCCAGGACCAGGCTGTCATAGGCAGAATCCTGACCTTTGGAAAGTTGTTACCTTCCTCTTGCCTCAATTTCCTTTTTTGCAGAGTGAGTAGATATTGTAGAAAAATCTCTGGAAATGTTAAAGGGCTCTTTAAAGTGAATAAACATTTGCAGATGTCCCCTCCCTCCTCAAAGAGAAGCAGCCACATGTCTAGGAAGTAGCCAACATTCAGTTCAAATGAGCCCAAAATGCAGATATTCCAAAATGTTTTTAAAAGACTTATCTTTAATCAAATATATTTAATTATTCACACTTGTATACACGTTCGTGTGTGCGTGTGCGAATGTGTGTGTGTGTGTGTGTGTGTGTGTGTGTGTGTGTATGTGTACTGTGGAGTTCAAAGGCATTGGATGCCCTGGAGTTGAAGTCACAGGTGGTTGCGAGGTGCCTGACATGGGTGCTGGGATTTGAATTGTTTCTCCAGAAAAGCAGCATGTACTGTTAAACACAGAGTCATTTCTTCAGAAACTCAATCATGTTTTTAAAAGGAAATAAATACAAAAAGAAATCAAAGGTGAAATGATTGGAAGATCTGAACTTTTTGTTTTCAAGTAATATGATCATGTGCAAAGAAGTGTCATAAGAATCAAGCCTTTATAATGGAAGAGGATAGTGACACCTTCAGAAACAACATTGCCATTAAGAGTCTACATGTTCTCTATGCTTTCATTAACATTCTAGAATATTTAAACAATATAAAGAGCCACCTAGAGCACAAGAAACCTAAAATAAAATATGTTGTTAAGCCAAGGAGTACACTAAATATTTATAGAAAACCCTAAAAACCTAATATATTTGTGTGTGTATTCCAAATGTATGTTGCATTAGATCATTTTAGACTCTGAATGGAATAATTTATTATAATAAAGATAAAATATTTTCAAATTATTCTATACTTCAGTACCTTTCCAAAAGAAATACTAGCTGTATATTTTGGAAAAGGACTTAATATATTTATTCTAAAATTATACAAAGGTAGAAAAGCCCATGCATGACTAGGTCAAGTCAGTTAGTGAGGAGCATCGTGCTTGTAGCAGTGAGAAGCAGCCAGGAGGTGGTGGTCTCTTTAGCAGGTGTTATGAGTTGAACTGGCTTGTTATATTAAGAAGAAACTAGAACCCTAGCTGACCCTCTCAGTGGTGTTGGCCAAAGCTTAGTTATAGATGTTAGTTTGAAAGGTAAAACGCTGAAGTGACAGAAAATAATTTTAAGACACAAAAAGTGCATGAAAGCAAAAAATTGACTGTAGTCCGACATCACGAATAGAACTGACAGGCACAGACTGAGAAGTCATAGATAATGATGAACTGACTAAAGATTAATATTTAAATTTTCTTATATCTCTGCAAGGGAAAGACATGAACCCTGTATTGGGAACTTTTCTGTTGCTGTGATAAAACAGTATGACTGGAGTAACTCATGGAAGAGTTGATTTTGGCTAGTGGTTCTAGAAGGAGAGTTCATATTGGGGCTGCAGGTGGTATGGTAGCTGGTGTCCAGAGCAGGAAGCTGACATCACATCTTCAACCGCAAACATGAAGCAGACAAAGAGTGAACTAGAAGCAAGGCGAGGTTATAAACTCTGAAAGCCCTGTGATGTACTTTCTCCAACAGGGCCATACCTCCTGGAGATTTCATAACTTTCTCAAATGGTACCATTAACTGGAGACCAAATGTTTAAATAGCCTATGGGGACCATTGCTCATTCAAACCACTATAAACACCAATGTGCAAACAGGATATGAGTAGTAACTTTGCATCAGATGGAACTTAATGAAACCAATAGCAATGCAAGAAAAGCTAGAAACTGATTGAAATAAAATAAAAATTACTACTCCATAACTGGCAATAATTTGAGTCCTATGCTGGTGGTGTGATGTGGTGAAGTGTGGAAGTTCAGAAACCTTCATCTTTAGAGCACAGGCCAAGCTGTCTGTACCCAAGAGGGATCTGCCAGTATTTCTTCCATTAAACACACACACACACACACACACACACACACACACACACACACACACACGTCAGTCAGTTCCCTCCTTGGTATGTATATTTCAGAAGTTTCCCCAAGGCAATGTGGGCACATGGGTAAGGATATTCATCATAGCATTGTTAGTGACAGTGGAAAAAAAGGAGAAAAGCTGACTGTCCCAATGGAGAAATGGATAAATAAAGCATGATGGAGTCATACTGTGAGTTACAGTGGCACATTTAGAAGCAACAGCACAGATCTGTCTAGCACAGCATGGCTAGGTCTTAAAATGACAGTGTTTAAGGTGAAAAGAAACTGAGTAAGGTTTGACGTACAATATTGAAGGAATAAGGGAAAATACATATAAACAAGTCATGTTTTAGAAGAGTATGTATAAAGGGACTTGTATGTATACATATGCATCTTTGTGCATCTTCATCTATAGCACATGTATATGTATATATTGTGCACCTATATGGTATAACTACCATTGGTTTTCTATCTCACACATGTGCAAATGGTTGTCCCTGGGAAGGCTAGTGAAACAACAATGAAGGATGGCAAACAGATGGGGACACAAATGAACTCATGGCATAGTGTGACCCTGAGTCACACTTCAAATGAGTACAATTTTCTGCACCAGAGGACATTTCCCCCTTTCTCTCTTTCCTGCATCCTGCTCCTCCTTTTCCCAGCCTCACCTCTATTCCCACGAAACTCCCAATAAGGACCATCTATCAAGACCACCTTTATAAGCAACCTTCCGGCTCAAAGGGTGAGTCTGTTACTCTGGTTTTCCCCCTGTACTGAGGTTGATGTCACTTTATTTTTGGCGCAGAGCCACTTTTCCACAAGTGGGATATCAAGGCATCCCTCTTCACCAGAGCAATTGGGAATTTCATTTAGTTTCATTATGATAAAACTTCACTCAGCCTGAGTGCATGATAAGCAGCTCTATTGCATTTTCCATATCCAGGTATCTAAGCAAAAAGCAAGTTGGGCTCCAAATATATGCAGATGCTAGAATTCTAAGATGAAAAATAGTGTGGGGGGGCAGGGGGCAACTTAGAAGTCTCAGATACTAAATAACATCAGCAAGCATTCAAAGACTATTTCTAGATTTTTTAAGAAAAATCTTTAACTTCATCAAGGGATAAATCAATTTGCAGGTGCTATTGACAGCTATTTAAGTGAGAAGATGGAGCATCTTGATTGGGAAAAGTAAATTAAAGGGGAGAGATAATGAACCCATTATAAGTGTACACTCCAGTCTATGTTCATAGGCTTGGCATTCTTATTATACGCTCTAGAGAGTTAATTTTTGGAGGGAAGTGTTTTTTTTTTTCAATCAAACTTTATCTGTTATAATATCCTCAATTTTACAAACAAAGAGAACAGATAAAAACATAAATGGAACTAAGTCATTCTTCAGTCTTTCTAGGAATTAGCATTTGCTGTTTTTCTTTATGCCTATTTCCTACTGATAGTGTACATTAAATAATTATTTATGTACATTGAAATAAAAGGGTAATTGAGCTCAAAGGTTAATGGACTTCCACGTTAGCAATTTTTATCTTCCCCAAAGCATTTCCTATGGAAGAGATTGGTACTCATTATTTTTATAGTTCCATTCATTCCTTCTCAAATCCTTCCCCTGGTTCTTAATTTCATAAGCTGGATATTGCTATGTCTGTCTCCAGCTTGCTTGTTCATGTCACAGACACTGCAATAGGAGAATTCAGGAAGGGCATCTGGGAGTGAACTCTAGAGGGCTCAATGGTCCCTTTTCTAGTCCTATTTGGAGTCTGTTTTTCTCTGAAGACTATGAGTGTCTTTTCCTTCACTCCTTCATCTCTAGCCCATTTCCTTTATTTTGAATCTCTCTCTCTTTCTCCCTCTCTTCTCTTTTTCAAGACAAGGTTTCTCTGTGTAGCCCTGGCTGTTCTAGAAATCACTCTGTAGTCCAGGGTGGCCTTCAACTCAGAGATCTGCCTGCCTCTGCATCCCAAACACTGGGATTAAGGGTGTGTACCAGCATGTCCAGCTACTCTGCATCTTATAATGAAGATGCTGGTATATTTATTACTTTTCTAAGAAAATTTATTTGTAGTATTCTTCAGCATCTGAACAAAGACAATGTGTACCAGTGTATAAAATAGGTGCCGTTTTAAGGGTGTACATGCATTTGCCACCACCGTATGAACTGATAGGAAACACTCAGCATACTTCTCAGAGAATAAACAACAACTAGTCAAAACTGCTTCCAGATTTTCAGAAAATCCTTGACTTAATGCGGCTCTTTAGACTCTGGGGGATACCCTAATGAATCAACTTGCAAGTGCCAAGGTTTTCTCCTGTAACAATAGTTATTAATCCCATTTCACAATTAAGTTGAAACTCTGAGAGTTTAGTTGAAGTGCATAAAGGCTGCATAGTTGGTCCGTGAAGGGAACATGTGTCCTACAATGGAATATCCTAAATGAAGTCACAACTTTCCCAAATGAAGCCCCACTTCCTTAGACTTGACCCTGAAGACAGAGGCATGCCTAGCCAGGATCTGCTTCAGCACATGGATGGAGCACAGAGGGCACCAAAGTCAATGGTCCTGTGTTCTGGAGGGAGAGAGGTCTTGGAGAGGGAAGAGGAAGAATGCTGGGATAAAGAAAGAACAGCCCACACAAAAATGAAGGTATTAAAGAGGGGCACAGAAATGCCCATTAAGAACAGGCCTTAGTGCTGATCTGAATAGTGTAGCTAATGAATATGTGTGAGAGCAAGCTGTCACACAGGGAAAGGGAATCCTATTCCCCTTATCTTCCTTTGTCTGTTGAATGTAAAACCTCAACTTGTACTTTCCTTCCCTTCCTATTCACTGAATGGGATTTTAGGGAGAAAACATGCTTCATTTCCCAATTTTCTAAAGGTGGGTTGGTTGCAATTCACGTCTTAGATTGGACCTTCCAGAACTGGCCACAGTTTGTTTCATTAAAAGTGTTTGTCGCAACTGAGAGTTCTATCTCCCCTCCCCCCTATGCTTCCTCTTAACCAAAAGCTCTCTTGTATGTAGAATAGCTCTCATGAACTACATTTTGATGAAATTAGAGGCATCCATATTAATGCCACTTGTTTTTCTAAATTTCCCAGAGAATGGTTTTGAGATGCGATGTTTTAGGTTCTGTCAAACTCACATGTCAAAGAGGAGTGCCTAAGAGCTTAACTAGTTATATGAATAGCCCTCCCCCCCCACACACACTTGTACATACTTTGCAGTCGTGCTTAGTGTCTGCTAAGCCATCCACAGTGCCACTCTTGTCAGGAATCTTGCCTGTATCTTTGGCTCATGATTACTGATTGAAGTGTGTGGCATATGTCCCCTATATATAGAAAAGCACACATCTATACACGGCTCTGTGGCTACAGATAAGCACACTGGCACTCCCACATGTGAAGCTCTGCAAATTTTTTTTTTCTTGACTCTTTCCTCCAACCCAATGATTTCCTAACGATCTGTTACCCATCTAAGACAGATTGCTTTTCATGGTTCAGCAGTCCCTGCACAGACATTCATTTTAATCAATAGAGCAGTCAAAAGAAAGAATAGATTTACTTGTTTTTTCTTTCTTTACATTTAATTGAAAAATTTCGAATGATTTCCAACTTGTGTGGATCTCAAAGTTGAGGAAGTGCGTACAGGTGGGTAGTTGCATGAGAACGAAGGGAATCTAAAATGGCCTCAGTCAGGAATGATTGCCTTAGGGCCAGGCTAGAGTGGGGGTGCTGCAGACTTCTGCACAGGAACCCACCTTGCTGAACTATTTCTCCATGCCTCACCACCAAATGCTCCCAACGCCCTTGTTTCAGTGCACCTCCGTCAGCCTCTCTTCTAATTCCTTCTTTCAGGTCTGAGTTACCAATCCCCGGGAAACCACACAGTTGGTTTCCCACCTTTACCCCTGTCCTGACCTCTGAAATTGCTTTCTAAGGAAAAGCCTAACTATGCCACTTTCTTGGCCACTGTGTGATTTTGACTTAGTAAATGAGTCTGTGGGATTTGGTTTTCCAGTCTGTAAAATGGGGAGCAGAAGTAGAAATGCTTTAGCAGGGCACACAAAGTTCTTGTCCTGTATTGAATCAGCTAGTCTCAGAATATACCTCACCTCTTTAGGGGGGAATTTTTTTTAATTTATTATTTTTTTGAGAATTTCATATGTAGTATTGTATTTACATCATTTTCACTTCTCCCTCTTCACACAGCTCCTCTTGGTTTTCCCATGACCTCCTCTAAAATTCATGACTTATTATTGTTTTACATACATAAATGGATGTGTGCATATGGGTAGGCGTGTGTGTGTGTGTGTGTATATCTATACATGTACATATGTATAAAACCTGTGAAATGTTGCTAATTTGTTTATGTGCTTCAGGATTACCACTTAGGATCAGATAACCTATCAGGAGCTTGTCTCTGGGGAAGACTGGGTCTTTCACTCTCTCTCTCTCTCTCTCTCTCTCTCTCTCTCTCTCTCTCTCTCTCTCTCTCATCACTCAGACACCTTTTCTTCTTATTTATTTTGTTCACTTTATATCCCTGTAGCCCCTTCCCTCCTCCCTTCTTAGCTCCTTCCCTCTCTCCCTCCATACTCTCCCTTTTCCTCAGAAGAGGGGAGCTCCCTTTCCCTTCTACCCCAGCTCATCACACTGCATCAGGAATGAACATGTCTTCTTTCCCTGTGGCCTGTCAAGGCAGTATTGCCAGGAGACCTTCCTTTTAATAGTCATGAATGCCTTTAGCTCTTCATCAAGGGATAATGCCATGGGAGATTTCCCCCATCTATGTTGCCATGTCAACTGCTGTTGTCATTGTGTAGGTTGCATTTAGGTGACTGTATTTCTGAGGTTTTTATTCCTTGTAATATTTAAAAGATGCTATTTTAAAGTAGACGTCCTGGTCTTGTTTTCTCCAGTATTTGTACCCACTCCTCCTCCATGTTCTGTGATCCTTTAGGTGCAGGAGTTGTATTTTCTATGCATCAATTAGGGATGGGCACGCTGCATTTTTGACCCCTTGTAAATTTCTGTGATGATTTTCTTCTGCTTGTAAAAATAAACTTCCTTGATAAGCTATATTTATCTGTGGCTATAAGGATGTGTATTTAGAATAAGGTTGGGAATTATACTAGTTTATGAAAGTGGCAGTAGTAGGTTCTCCTCTGGGGTCCCTGACCTCACCAGATATATGTAGTTGGTTAGGTTTACAGCACCAGGTATGGATTCCCTCCTGTTGAATGAGCCTGGCATACACGTAGATGGCTGTTAGTTACCCCAAATATATAAATGCCATTGCTTCACTGTTAAGGATATCTTGCTGTGATGGTCAACACTGTGGTTCACAGGCTTTCCATCTGAATAGGGAGAGTCTTAAGAACTTTTCTTCTTAGATTAATATTACCAGAATATAGAGAATGGCCCAGGACAATTTTTTCTTCTTCTTCCCATCCCCCTGTACTATTCCAGTTTTTGAGTACTGCTCTAAAACATTTAGATTCTGAATTCTTGGTGGCTCTGTGGTGGTGTGATCCACATCTGTGACTTACAAGACTTGTTCTGTGTCTTTGTCATGACCACACTTCATGCATGGAAGAGCCCTAATTTCACCCAAAGTGTGCCTGCTTCCTCTGTACACCAGGCCTTTTAATCCCATCTGCCTTATGTGTCACTGGAAGCACTGATGATTCTTCTGTGCCAAAGTTTCTCTGTGAGGCCAATGAGATGATTCTTTAAACATGGGAGCGATATTTGTTTTTTAAAGCAGAGGACCACCCATGTGACCCATTTAAGAAATAATCTTTTTCTTTTTTAAAATCATGAAAATATATCCCCAGTTACTCATTGGTTCAGTCTAAGGATGGACCTTGAAATCCAGAGGTTACAGGCTAATGGATGCAATGCATCTCCTCCATACCAACTTCTAGGAATTGGAGTTTTCAGCTCAAGTTATGTGATCCAAGTCTCACCTTGACCAGGATGTCATCTTAGTACAGTGGTTCACAATCTGTGGGCCACGACCCCTCTGAGTTCAAAAGACTCTTCCAGAGGGGTCACCTAAGACCACTGGAAAACATAGGTATTTGCATTATAATTTTTGACAGTAGCAAAATTACAGTTATGAAGTGGCAATGACAGTAATTTATGATTGGAGGACACCACAACATGAGGAACTGTATTGAAGGGTTCCAGCATTAGGAAGGTTGAGAACCACTGTCTTAGTATGTTGTCCTAGTCAGCTTTCTTCCTCAAAGGGTATGGTAATTTGCCTACCCCCTGAAAGGAGACCAAGCACAGGCTGAGTGTTCTGGAGGCAAAATCATACTTAGAGTGTCTCAGGTTATCAGAGTAAGTGGTAGTTGTCTGATTATAAAGTGGGGAGATGTTATTCAGACATGGATATATCTGTAATCAGCAATGATGAAAAAGGAGGTATACAGGAAGGGCATGGTAATTAAAGAAGATTTAGTGGTCTTGGGGCGGGGACACATGGGATCTCTTTTATACCTGCAAAATGTCCCACTGCTTGGGATGTTAGGCATCCAATGGGCAGTGCCCTTCTTATAGAGTATTGGGGGAGGGGATCATGCACTTGGTCTTGGAGAGGATTTGGCCTTAGCCTTCTTGAAAGCGTCTAGTATGTCTGGTTATTGTTTGGGGGAAAAAAAAAACAAAAAACAAAAAACAAAAACAAAAAAAAAAAACACAACAAAACCATGGCATTTCCAGTGGTTACAGGGGGGAATTAGGCTAAAGGCTGTCCTCCTATCAGGTCAGTCTGAGAAGTCTGAGAGGAAGGGGCAAAGGAGAATCGGGTTTCTGAGAGAAGGAAGCGGAGGTTTGGTGTGCTTATGGGGCCCTGCAGTGGAGACCTTAGAGACCTGACTCTCAACTGTCAGCTGACTGGTGTCTGAGGCCACACTTTTGTCTTGAAGCCTGTTTATCTCTTAGTCCCTGAGCAGATGCACACTGAGAATCAGAGAGGCAAATGTCATTCAGTATAGAAGACTATCCTGAATTCACACACTTGAAAGTTAGCAAGTAAAAACATGTAATAGCTTCTAAGAGGACTCAGATTTTTCTTGTCCTCAGGCTGTGACCACTCTGGTCCATACAAATAAACCTCAGAGAGTTCCCATGGCTCTGAGAGAGTAGGGGTGTCTAAACAACGGACTCACCCTGCAAAGAAAGCCACCTGGAACCCCCTTGCTCCTTTGGCATGTACCCTGGCAGTGAACTGAAGCTAGCTGCTGAAGATCATTTCCTTCCACTGGGTACAGAAGGAGACAATCTCATTTCATATGCAAATTTAAGTAAATATTCCACCTGTCTCAGTAGTTTCCAAGACTTTGAAAATCATTCATAGCCCTGTTACTCTCTAGGGGAGCATTCAGGGGTCCTCCTCATCACTTCAAATGGATGTTATTAAGCTTAGAAATGGCATTGCTTCCAAGAAAGCCAACACTTGACAATTAGTGCCTGTTTCCTTGGATGAGTATGAAAGTTTAAAATAGTCCAAGAAGACCCCTGCAATCCCTGCTCAATGAAATTTGATTTTTCTTTAAGCTGTTTTTAATAGCTGAATTACAGAACATTGCTATTTACCAGCTAATAGGTTGCGAGCAGGCAGCTTGCTCTGTGCTTATGGTGACAGCATTTATACCTGTATTCATCATCTAACCTCTTGAGTTCATGATCTTTGCACAAACTGAAGCTGAGTTAATTCTTCCTCACTGGAGTTATCCTCTTTCTGTGTGTCTCTCTCTTGCTGCTTTCCTGTCACATCATTTTCCCATTCTCTGTATCTTTTAAAATTTGTCTTAATCTGCTATTATTTTTTAAATTTTCCTTTGGGGTGAAGCAGGGAGTCAAATTCTGTCTGTAGTTGGTATGTTTTGCAAACAGGTAATGGAGAAAATGAAATAACCCTAAACAACTTGGCTGTGATAATTAATTAAGAGCAATGTAAGCCCCAGGCAGGCTAAACTTGGATAGATTCCAAGAGCCCAGGTCTTCCTTTGTACATTTATAATGTGATCCAGATCACACATGAATGCCTGGAAGGAAGAGGCAGCTAACAGAGTGGCTTAGGTCCAATAAGAAGAGGCAATCTACTTTCAAACCTATGTCTTCTACCTTCTCCCTCCCCCCAAATATGAAGGACAATTAAAGTTACTGCTATGGTTTAAGCAAGTGTCTCCCAAAGACCTGTGTGTTAATGGACTGGTTTCTGATTTTGGGGAAAAGGTAGAACCACTGAGAGGTTGAGTATAGTGGGAGACCTTCTGATCACTCAGAATGTACCATTAAAAGAATTATTGGAATAGTATCCTTCCTTCCTTTTTCCTTTTGAAATTCGTGGATTTTATGAGAAGTGTAGGTTGACACAGTCATATTCTCCACCAGGATGTATTGGCGTAACTCAGACTTAAAAGCATTGAGTACACTGGAACTTTGTGGTGATTTGAATAAGAATGGCTCCATAGGACTGTCTATTTGAATGGTCCTCAGTTAATAGCACTACCTGAGAAGGATTTGGAGATGTGGCTTTGTTGGAGGAAGTGTGTCACCGAGGGTGTGTCTTGAAGTTTCAAGAACCCAAGCCCAGCTCAGTGTCTGTCTCTTCTTTCTTCCTTAGGATCTCAATGCAGAACTCTCAGCTCCTCTCCAGCATACGTTCGCGCTGTTTTGCATCCTGCCGTGATGATAATGGACTAAGCCTCTGAAACTGTAAGCCAGCCCCAATTAAATGGTTTTTCTTTTTATAAGAGTTGCTATCGTTCTTGTGTTTCTTCATTCATAGCTACAGAACGGTAACTAAGACAAACCTGGACTGAGGCTTCTCAAACTGTGAGCTCAGATAAACCTTTTTTCTCTCTGGCATTCTCTGCAGTAATTGGGGTGCTGACAAACACAGATATCATAAGCAATACTGGTAATGCTAATTATTATTGCCTCCAGTACTGTTTTGAGGCAGTAACAGCGTACCAGATACTAAATTTTAGATTTCTTGTCACTAGCTCTTCTCAACTGCTTTTGAATATGGATGCAATCATCTCCCTTTTATTGTTGAGAACCCAAAAAAAACGTCATCAATCCAAGCCTCCAGACAAAGCTGGGAAAGGGCTGGACAGAATCTGAACTCCTGTGGCTCAAATGAGAGTCATATAAGACTGTTGACAGAAAATAGGACACAGCACTAGCTGAATGCTTGACACTTTTCTGAGTCCTTTGCCTATATGACTCAGTTAATTTCCATAACAGTTCCACAAGAGATAAATGTTTATTGCTTCCTATTTTCCAGCTGAAGAGACTGAGACATAAGGGATTGTATACCTTGCTCACATCATGAAAGCCAGTTGTGAGGGGTGGCACTAGGCTTTGAGCCAGTGCTAGTATCCTTTCAGGACTCTCCCCTGTGCTATTTGCTTCTATACTGCTTGAGTCCACTCAGCACACACGTATGAAACCACTACATGATGCCAGTGCTATTAACTCACCTCTGGATATACAAACAACTAGAAATACCAGTTCCACACTGTATGTGTGTTTATAGGGGGCAGGGCGTGGTATGAGGGAGCAATGGCTTCAATGGCTTTCTATTCCCTTTTTCTAGCATATGTTTAAATTTTGGTTCTGAAATTCCTGTGACAAAATGAAAGCTGCTAAGATGGCCCCTTTAGTGTCATTATTCTGGCTGATTCTTTTGCTACCCAAATGAATGACCTGAGACCTTGTGCCTTTCTGAGGTTGGCTCTGATCCTTAGGCTAAAGAGCAGAGTCCACAAGTAAGTAGAGAGTGACTGCGTGGGGAAGGCATGAATACCAGCAAGTGCATCTATACAACCATCCATCCATCCATCCATCCATCCATCCATCCATCCAATGCATAGGCTTCTTCATACCTGTGTCAGAGGTACCATATCTGAAGTACAGGCTAGATGTAAAATCATTAATATTAACAGAATGAATGGCTTCATTAGTAGGAGAGGAGCTTAGAAATGCTTGCATTGAAGGCTCTATGATCTTCTGCCATCTTCTAATAAGGTAAGATGGCAGAAAGGTTCCAAAGATATCTAGATATTATGCAAAATAGTGGTGCTTCATCCTTTGTTACAGCTCGTATGGATCTTTCTCATCACACTCCATCCATCAAGATAGCCTCATTTCTCCCTTTATTCCCCTTGTCCAGTTTTCCTTCCTCATTCACAGTGTGTCATTGCAACGTGAGAAATAACAGACACCTCAAATAGTGTGAAAGCATATTAATAAATCATTTTAAAGTATTAAAATTGATATCAGGTTTTCTGTAATATTTTATCATTTATAATTTATTAAGCATGTTATTTGTCACCTGGTTGAGCAAGAACAACCAATATTCTGTTGTGAGACCTGACTTCTCAATGCCTTAGCCATCAAGGAATGGAAATAAAAATATCTTTCATATAGAAAGGTAGCAGGATACAGCCAGCCTGGAGGTCAGTAGACAGACTAAACTTGTGTTTTTGTAGTTTGCTTATTGCTTGTGAAGACAATCCAAAGCTCCGTACATAAACAGTATAGACAGGGACATGGAAAGGGCACATATTTTCCCTTTCTCATGTGTCTTCTTTCTGCTGGAGCAAGACAATAGAAGGGTGAATCCACTGTTTGGTTTCCCATGCTTGCTGTCACTCACCAACGGTTTAGAATCTGCTCTGGCAGGCACTATCAGAAACAGTTCAGATGCATTAGTAAGCAAAACAGATCACAATTTCTGCTCTTGTGGGCTTATCTGCTAGCAAGAGGAGATAAGTATCCAGAAATAAATGCAATAAATATGTAAGTACGCTAGTAGATTAGTAGGTGGCAAGTGTTATGTCTTTACTTGGCCTTTTTTTTTTTTATCAAGTTGCCACAGACTTTGTAATTTGTTACACAACAGATGCTTCTCACAGTTCTAGAAAGAAGCTGAAGGCATTGGTTGACATGGTGTCTGATTGTCACTGAGTGCCTGTGTCCTGTTTACAGGTGACTATCTTGCTATATTCTTCCATGTAAAAGGAAGAGAGGGGGAGGGAGGAAAGGAAAGAGAGAGAGAGAGAGAGAGAGAGAGAGAGAGAGAGAGAGAAACCCTCTGACCTAATTGTCTTCAAAGACTTCACTCATTAGTTCTAGGCCACCCTGTCCTTGTGCTGCCCATCCGCAAAACTGCAGATTAATGTTAGCTCCAAGATCCTGCCCTCCCTTGCCCTTCTAGGAAGAAAGGGTAGGCTTAGGTTACAGAGAACAGCAGAGCCATACTTGGCAGTGGAGCTGAAGAACCATTCATCCTTTGCCAGTGAATGTCAAGTAAAGTCAGGCATCAGTGCTCAACATTTGTCATCCAGGTAAGTTGATAAAAACTCTCAGCAAGCCCAGATTCCAAATGCATGAATTTGGGAAGCTCTGGCCACTTAGCTATCCATGTTCCTCCTTAGCTAGGACTGATTCCTCTATGGCTGCCCCTGGCGTCTTTCTGACAGTGTAAAACCAGGGATCTTCTTTCTGTGAGCCATTGATGAACCTGATAGATGGATGGTGAGAAAGCTGGTCTCTCAGTGAGCATTCAGCTGATTGAGACCAGGACTCTAGTCTGAAGCATGTAACTATTTTCTTCTGAGAGTTAGGGTGTGCTTCTAGTTTCTTCTTGTAGGCTGTGCTGTCTAGTTTTATGCCAACTTGACACAAGCTAGAGTCATCTGAGGGGAGAGAACTTCAATTGAGAAAATGCCTCCATAAGCTTGGGCTGGAGGCAGACAAGAATGTGGGACATGTTCTTAATTAGTGGTTGATGATGGAGGCCCAGATCATTGTGGGTGATGCCACACCCCTGGGAAGATGGTCCCTGCTTTTATAAGAAAGCTGAGTTTTACGTGAGGAGTCAGGCAGTAAGCAGCACTCCTCCATGGCCCCTTCCTCTCTGCCTGAATTCTGTTTGAATTCCTCTCCTGGCTTCTGTCAATAGACTGCAGTTCAGAATATGTAAACTAAATAAACCCTTTCCTTCCAAAGTTGCCTTCCAAAGTTGCCTTTGGTCATGATGTTTCATTGCATCAATATTAACCTTAACTAAGACACAGAGTATCACAGAGTTAGAGAATTAGCAAAGAATGGGAAAAACCCTGTAAGTCTCATGTTTGTTTTCTACTAATGCCACTTAAGGGAGAGCTCTGGGGACCTAGAGCTATTAAGAATCAATGAATGAGAAAAGGCAGGAATCTATAATTAGCATGCAGAAATTTATACTGTCATAAAGTTGCTTACATTCATCATAGTTTTGCAGGTAGAAGTCTGGATTCCCTGGTGGAAGTGAGTCAGCCATACAAATGATATGTACTATGTATGTTATGAATTGATAGTCATCTACTTTGGGTAGAAACATCTAGGAGGACTAGATGTTTCAGAGGCAGCTCAGTGATGTTGAACATGCTTTATCTTAAGAATCTTTTGTGAAATGTAGTAAGAATACCCATTTTTAGCTAGATGTGATGATGCATTTCTATATCCTCAGCACTCTGGAGACTGAGGCAAGCCTGACTGAAGCCAGTTTGGGCCTTAAAACAAAACAAAACACCAATGAAAACAATTATTAGGTTCCATGCCTTAAGACTAGTCAATCAATCCTTTATAGAGGATTGATATGTTTTGCCAACCAGTACTGGGGATTCTTATAAATGGAGCCGGTTTTTCTTGGTACTAAAGGTTAGAATTAAACCATTTGATTTTTGTAATGGCTGAGATTCAGCCTAGGGAATCTGCCCTCGTTCATCTGGGTGGAGTCGTGCTATGCATGTTTTGATGCCTGAAAGTTAGTCTTGGGTGAAGTTCAGGTGAGGCCCCATAGGCAAATGGGGAAGTTCAGGTTTCTGTGCAGAAGAGCTGAGTTTGAATCCCTTTCCTAATCTGTGTCTCTGTCCAGGCACCTTCTGCTTGAGCATCCTCATTGCAGGAAGAAGAGGTCATGGGTCTGCTCAGCTTTGTGCTTAGTTACTCTGCAAAGCTTACTAGATGCTGCCAATGGACACGGACTTCCACAGCCACAGGCTTTGTAGAATAAGTGGTCATCATGGGGAACTTATAGGCCAGTGATTTTTATCTTTTTTTTTTTTTCCTTAAGATCGCTGTCTGGATGAGAGATGCAAAGAGCATGCAGAGCTTATGCTATGCCATGGCCTAGCTGGTTCTATCTGCTGCTGTGTGTCCCGGGTGCCTCAGGTAATGAGGAGGGCGGCACGGGGCAGGCAGCCTGCATTAGTGCCGCCCTGTCCACCCCCACATTATCCTGACTTATTACATTGTAATAAATTGAACCATTCCACTTCATTATTTCATATTTGAGGAGATTTATAGATTGTCCTGGTGGTTGAAGAGGCGGTGATTAAAGAAGCAGCGTGCTAATGAATAAGACTCCACACAAAGCCATTTTAATTAATGCACAGCCCAGGGGCTGTAAACCACTTGCTGATAACAAACCTGCCCATTGAAGAGTTGAACTGACAACTTCCCACAGAATAAAGGCAGACAGGGTGACATAGGTATGCCATTCAAGTGGCAATTAGTGCTACTGAACTGAGTCTCCCTTCCCACCACTGGACTAACCATGGTAGAACTGTCCAACATGCATTTAGTATTCCAGGCCCAAAGTTTCCAGCTTCCTGTTCCTTGTCCCCTCCCCACTGTCTTCATTTCTCCTCAAGTAGATCTCCATAGGTATGGACACAGGATCACACCCAGACTCTCTGAAGGGTCCTGTGTGGCTCAGGTTCCTGGAGTAGAGCACAAACATGACAAACCTACTGTGCTTTTTACTGCCAACATTCTTTCAGAGCTCTGGAGACAAGGCCACAGCTCATGCATTTTTATTTCTTTTTGTTTTTATTTTTGGTGGAGATATAGCATTGGAGATTCGATCCCACCATCCCCTCAGTAGCCTGGCTGCCTAGTCTCTCCATTAGTAGCTGCACAGGGACTCCCAAGAAGAGGCCACATGGTCATCTTCATTCTTGTCACACTGTTCTGTACCCCTGGGGGCTTTCGGTAAATGCCATTTTCTGACAGATGAATTCCAAAGGGTGACAGGCAACACGGTGACCTTTCTCTGTTAGTTTAATGGTTTCCTGTCGGGATTTGATGTTGGAGACCAAGAACACAGTGATAAGATGACTGTTCAAGGAGTTGATAACCACAGTGTTTCTGCCACAAGACAGAACATGACTAGGAGTAAGAGTAACACAGGTGAAAGCGATTCTCCTAACAGAAGGAATGCAGCTGCTTAAGAGATCAAAATCCCAGCCAACAGAACGATGTGAGGCAAAAAATACTCCATAATGAGGTGGAGTTTATTGAATTAACTGTTCCATTTAGCAGACATATCGGCAGAACCAAGGTGTGGAAGAACATAATCAAGAGTGTGACTGGTGATGGTGCTGAACTGGACGTGGAGATCGGGAACCACAGAATTGATTTGACTGCCATCTCAGTGCCAGGCTGCCTCTCAGCTAAAAGAACCCGTACACCAAGGAGGAGATTTCCAGATATCTTCCATATAACCCAGGCAGCTTTATTTTGGCAATAAGTTGTAGAGAAATTTTAATTCAGAACATGGTGAGAGATCACATCCAAAGACCTGGGTCTGTATGATCAACTTTAATCCCAGGACACAGAGGTGAGCAGATCTCTCAGTTCAAGGTCAGCCTGATATGAAGCAAGTTTTAGGTAATGAAAAGCTTAGGGCCTGGAGCGGTGGTGCACGCTTGTAATCCCAGCCCTTGAGGAGGCAAAGGCTGGCAGATCACTGTGAGTTTGAGCCAGTCTGGTCTACAGAGTAAGGACAGACAAGGCTAAACAGAGAAACCCTATTTCAAATAACAAAACAAGCAAACAAACAAAAGATGTCAAAGCAAAGCTTAGGCCCAGGCATGGTAGTACAGGCCTTTATCCCTAGTACTCAGGAAACAGAGGTATGTACCTCTGAGTTCTAGTCAGCGCTGTTCAGTCAGTTGGGTTTAGTCAGTGAGTTGAGAGCCAGTACAGTGGAGTGGAGTTTCTGGCAGTTCAGTTTGTGGAATTCAGAGGCATTTTTTCTTTTCTTTTTTTTTTTTCTTTTCATTTTATTCTTTTTAAATTTATTTTTAATTTATTCACTTTAAATTCTGATCATAGCTTCTCCCTCTTCTCCTCTCCTCCCTGTCCCATGCTCCCACTTTCTTCTCCCTATCCCCCTTCCCCTCTTCTCAGAAAAATGGAGGCCCCACCCCAGCACATCAAACCACATCAGGACTGAGCTCACCTTCATCCATTGAGGCCAAGTAAGGCAGTCTCATGAGGGGGAAGTGATCAAAAGCAGCTAAACAACAAGGAGGACCCTGGGGAGGATGCTTAAATCTCATTCTGAATGGCAAGCAGGATAGACACCAGAAGTGGTGGAAGAGAGGGAACGAAATGGGATCTTCTATACAGGGTTCTCTGAAAAGCTCCACCCAACAGGGGATTGGAGCAGATGCTGAGACTCACTGCCAAACTTTGGGCAAAGTGAAGGGAGTCTTATGGAAGAGGTGTGTGTGTGTGTGTGTGTGGGGGGGGGTGGATAGAAGGACACAGAGAGACAGGAGCTCCACAAGGACACAAGGCAAATTTCATGATTTCTTTGTTTTTGGTAGCTGAGTAGTATTCTGTTGTGTAAATGTACCATATTTTATTTATCCATTCTTCAGTTGAGGGACATCTAGGTTGTTTCCAGATTCCGGCTATTATAAATAAAGCTGCTATGAACATAGTTGAACAAGTATCCTTGTGGTATGGTATAGCATCTTTTTTGGTTTTCTTGAGACAGGCTTTCTCTGTGTAGCCTTGGCTGTCCTGGACTTGCTTTGTAGACCAGGCTGGCCTCAGACTCACAGAGAAACATCTGCCTCTGCCTCCCTGAGTCCTGGGATTAAAGACATATACCAACATGCCTGGCTTCAGAGGCAGTTTTACTGGGAGAGTTTTACATAGACAGGTTGAGGAGAGAACAAGACAGACACAGGTAAAGACAGAATGAACCAGAGAACGAGAAGGAGGCTGAAGGTTAGAACAGATTGCTAGAGTTAGTTTAAGGCCAAGCAGAACAATTCATTTATAAGTGAGAGAAGTCTGTTTAAATCAGTCAGCTAAGAGAGGAGTTTGAGCCAGAGCAGCTGAGTTGTACCAGCTAGCCAGAATTCAGAAATAGCTAGAAAGGGTGAGCTTATTTAGCAGTATCAGAGGCTGAAAATATTCTAGACCCAGATTAGATTATATGGAGGCTAGAGGCTTCCAGGACTAGGCCTAGGTTGGCAAACGGATGTAGTAAGCCTCCAAGATGACAATTACATCTAGAGAATAAAAGTTACTTTTACAATAAATTATGTTGCTTCTTGTCTCTCAACTATAGTTCCTTCCACATGGAAGTTCATCCTGTCTGAAAAGTGACCTAGTCCTCCTAGGACTGATGTCTCGTGAAGTACTACCGGGGCAGATTTCTAGGCTAGGAGAAGCAAAGCCATAGCCCAGAATGTTGAAGCAAGTGGCCCAGAATGTAGAAACAAGTAGCCCAGTCATTTATATTTGCCTCTTGAATACAGTGTGTTATTTGTGCACATTCACACCCCATAGTTTGCTATCTGGAGAATATAGCTTCAGTATTACTTTAACTCAACTCCTGTTCTGTAATGTCACCACGCACCTGTCTGTCCTGCTGTATCTCCCTTCTTCCATTGATGTGTCTTCTTGGCTCTGCTTCATTTCCATTGTCTGAACATTCGGGAATATAATCTTTTCTCTCCCATTGAAAGCAGCTGCAGTGCTTTTTTCTTAATGTATGAGTATGTGTAAGCATGTATGTGTGTATTTATGCATGAGCATTTATACCTGTGTGTGTGTATTCAGGATGAGGTGTGTGTGTGGAGGCCAGAGGCCAACCTCAGGTATCATTTCTCAGAAGCTGTCCATCTGGCTTTTTCAAACAGGGTCTCTCACTTGGCTTGACACTTGCTGGTTAGGGTAGGCTTGGCCAATAAGACCCAGGAATATCACTGAATTCCATCATGCCTGGTATTTTTACTTGGGTTTTGGTGAAGAAGGTTTCAAACTCAGGTTCTTAAGATAGCATGGAAAGCAATCCACAGAGGAGCCATCCTCCTAGCCCCTGATATAGTTAGTATTTATATACAAACTAAAGTGAGCACCAAGAAAAGTCTCAGTGGGTGAGTTAGATTATTAGTATTTGTAATATAATGTTTGCATAATGTTTAGACCTCACAAGCAATGCTACATTGATACAAGTAGGTTGTATTTTCTTTTAAAGTTTGTGGACTATTGTAATATCGTATAATTTAACCGTTCTTCATGTTTTCTTCATTTGACATTTAGAAGCATCTAAAAGGCACTTGGCTGAACCGGGTGTCGGTATAAGAGAAGGAAAAAATATAAGACCTGATGTAATGAGATGGCTCAGTGGAAAGAAGGGCTTGCCACCAAGCATGATGACCTGAATTTGATCTCCAAAACTCACCTGAGAAGGGGAGACCCAACTCCTGTACACTGTCCTCTGTGTATCCACATGTTTGCTGTAGTATGTACCAACCTCTGCATGCCCAGGTAATGTGAGACTCCAAGTAGAACTTCACCCATTATGGAGTTCTCCCATCTTGGTAACAACTGCATTGTTAAAATTATGATTTTTGGAGGAGTGATAATTATTAAGTACTTCTAGGTGTTTCATGACCATGATGAGGAGGAGCCTGAAGTTGAGACATCGAGAAGGGTGATGATGGGCAGAATTTTGTAATTATCAGCACAATTATCCTAGATCCAACTTTCTGCCACATCCCCAAGATGTCAGTCATTTATAAAATGTATTTTTAGAGCTAAACTAAGCAAAGTGCACCCAGGAAATAGAATTCTCAATTAGTAAACTAAGCATAGTTTTTAATGGCAGAGAATGGAGTATATGCAATATCTGAGCATACATAAAAGATAGGAATCTCAGGCAGCAGACCCTATAGCACAGACCTTCCAATTTTACATTAATTAAGGGGAATGATTTTTTTTCACTCGATTCTATCTCCAGAAACTCACTCTGGCTCAAGCATAATGAAAAGCAAGGTTGAGATGCATCACCCTCTGCCGTGTACATATACTCTCTCAAGGATACCGAGAAGGGAAGACTGGTTTTTCACAACTGCAAGAACAGCATTGGTTGTTGGCAACTGCTATGAAGTGAAAAGAAAGAAGAAATAATTTCGTAACACTATGTAAATTATTTCCCAATATCTACCTGTAAAGAGAAAATTCTTGGCCATTGAGATTTTCTAATGACATGTAGAAATGGTCTCTCTACCCTCAAACTCTCATATGTCAACCAGAATTTCAGCTCTTTCAGTCGACAACTTCCTTGTATTCTTTTTAGAGCATGGCTGATTTATTCTCCCCTGCTTGGTACAGAATAGCTCCATACTAGTCTATGAGGCCCACTGGCCCCAAGGTGCCAGGAGAGCAGAGAAAAGAGGCAGATTGATCTAGGATGGCGCAGAGTGGGGTTTATTGGGAATTTACTGATGGAAGCATGGTTCTCAGTGGCAGCAAGATTGTAATTTGGGCCATAAGAAAGGGATGTACTTATGGGTTAAGACAAAAATGCCTTTATCCTAGCTGGACTATCTCTCTTGCCCCTTTTGTTGTTATCAAAGGTACTACTCTCTCTGGAGGAAGTTCGTGTGCTTAACATGCTTCTTAGAATTTTATTTTTCTCCCATTGAGCTAGCAAGAACTAAATCAATACAGCATCTACTTGAAAGGATATAGGAACCAACATTTAGAAAGAACTCTCATAGGAGCCTAGCGTCATTGCCATCACAGAGGCTTCATCCAGCAACTGATGGGAAAGGATGCAGAGACCTACAGCCAAATGTTAGGGAGAAATCAGAGAACCCTGCAGAAGAGGGGGAGGAAGAATTATAGGATCCAGAGGGTTCAAGGACACCATAAGAAAAACCACAGACTCAAGTAGCCTGGGCTCACGGGGGTTCGAGTAGACTGAACTGACAATCAGGGAGCCTGCCTGGGTCTGACTAACGTACTCTCTATATTTTATGCCTGTGTAGCTTGATCTTCTTGTGGGGCTCCTTACAGTGGAAGCAGGGGCTGTCTCTCCCCCGTTAGCCTGCTTTTGGGACTCTTTTCCTTCTTCTGGGTTGCCTTATCCAACCTTAATATGAAGAGAAGTATCTGGTCTCATTGCCACTTGATATGCCATGTTTTGTTGATGTCCCTGGGGGACCTGCCCATTTCTTAAGGGAGATGGAGGAGGAGTAAATCTGGGGAGAGAATCTGGGAGGGGAGAAGGGAGGAGAAACAGCACTCAGGATTTAAATACATTGGCGAATAATAATTTAAAAAAAAAAACACTGAAAGTGCAGTTACCACAATAAATGAACAAATCATAAAGTAAAATTTTAAAAAAGGACAGGATAGTCATGGGTTAGTCAAAAGGGGTGTCACACTCACAAGCCCAGGGGACAGGCACTTCATATAAACAAGTGCCATCTGGTAGTGCTCAGTGGCTCATAGTATGACCAAGTCTAATGCTGTCCGGTTTTAGTTACTTTTACAGTGCACTCAGAGGCCAAACCAATGGCTCTAAACCATTCACATGGCTGAAACTTGATCCAAGGCAACTTAGTTTGTGGCACTGGTGGCCAGGTTCTTGTGAAAACGTTCACCCAAATTGCAAAGGCAGTTTGTCTTCATGAACATAGAAAACAAAGTCATGGCTCATTTCCCTGGAAATCCTAGTTATAATTTACACTTTTTTTGTATTTTTTTTTCTTACAATTTATTCATTGTATGTCTGATTGCAGCCCCCTCCCTCAACTCCCCCCAGTCTCACCCTTCTTCCTTCTTCCTCCCATCCCCTTTCCCTAGTATTCTCCTCTCCTGCCATCTGCCCCTAGCTATCAAGTCTCATCAGGATGGCCTGGATCCTCTTCCTCTGTGACCTGGCAAGGCTGCATCTCCAGGAGCAAGTGCTCAAAGAGCAGGCAATGGAGTTCATGACAGAGACTGCCCCTGCTCTCCTGAGCAGGGGGGTCTAGGTCTTCTCCATGCATAGTCCTGGTTGGTACCTCAGTCTCTGCAGGATACCCTGGGCTCAGACTTTTTAGTTTTGTTGGTCTCATTGTGGGGCTCCTGCCCTCCCCATACATGGAAGAAGGGGGAATATAATTTGCACTTTGCAGGACCTGAAAGCATTGTGCTCAGTCTGTGGTACTGTTGGGAGGGGTGGGACATTTAGGAGGTGGGGCTTAGTAGAAGAAAGTTAGATGGTTAAGAGTGTATCCCTAGGGTCTCATTTTGTAGCCTGGGCTGGTGTAGAATTCATTATGTATTCCATGCAGGCCTAAATATGTAGCAAGTTTCCTGCTTCTGCCTACTGAATGCTAGGACTATAGATGTGTACCACCACACCTAACTAACTAACAATCAGACACAAAACAAACAACAGGAAAAAGAGTGTATCCTTGAAGGAATAGTGACCCTTGACCTGTCACTGTTTCTGTCACTTTCTTTTCACTCTTCAGCCATGAGGTGGACAGTTTTCTACTACCATGTGCCCATGTCCCCTGCCACCACGATACTCTGCTTACAGACCCAGGGATATACAGGGTCATAGAATAGAACCTCAGAGAATTTGAACCATAATAAATTCCATTTGAGCTGACTTCTCCTAGGCATTTGCCACTGTGATGGTGATCTGCCTAACAGAATGCTCATATCTGATGTAATGGTTTATTATCTTGCCCCAATCAAATTCATCTGTTATCAAACCTTGTCTTCCTTTTGTTCCTATTCTCTCTAATGTGTCTTCTTCTTCCTCTCTGTTTTTCTTCTGTTTATTTTTCTATAGGAATGTTTAGAAATGGGAAGACACACCAGCATCATTTCTAACACCTTAAAAACATAAGGAAGTGCACAGTGCACAGTGGCACATGCCTGTAGCCTCAGCACTCAGGGAGGCAGAGGCAGGTGGATTATTATGAGTTTGAGATCAGCCTGCTCTACAAGATGAGTCCAGGACAGCCAATGCTACACAGAGAAACCCTATCTCAAACAAAACAAAACAAAACAAAACAAACCAACAAAACAAAACACAACAACAACAACAAACAAAAGGAACCCAGGAAGCTCCATTTGGGGTGATCTCAAGCACAGATGTAACTTGTATGGAGACCAGGAGATTATGTGAGCTCTACTAATGTTTGGAACAGTTAATGCATTGAATTTGAAAAGTGACCAGTCCTTTGGCCAGCTCATTTTATTTTGCTTTAAATGGTTCCTTCTTATTTTGACTTTGCAAACATTTGACCGTAATTACTATTGCTGTGATTAGTCCTGATGAATTTAATATCTCTTAACTTTCTGGAACCTCTATTTTCTCAGCCACGAGTGAGGTGCCTGGGAAGATCATGATTTAGAAGCTTGAGGCTTATTGGGAGCCCTCTTGGGTTCAACCTCTGTGATGATGGAGTGAGAGAAGTAGAGCCAGGTAGTGTGAAAAGTTGAGTGACTGTAAAGTCACAACAAAGGGCTTAGTTGATCTCACAGATCATTCTAGCATCTGGGGTGGCCCCTCAGAGTGACCCCTTGAGGGGAGTTGAACCAACCCAGGCTTTTGTTTGAGCCCTGATGAAAGGTCAAAGGGAACTTTAGTTCTGTGTCCTTGTCCAGGAGTGGACTTGGCAAGACTGGTTTAGGGTTGGAGCCAGTGTCTCATAGGAGTCAAGGGTACAGCTTCTAGAGACCAACTCTTCCCTCCGGGGCTATGATTATCAGTCCTTAGGCAGTTGTGTCTGAGGTATGCTGTGTTCCCTTCACCATCACTGTCTGACTTAGCTCTTTGTTGACCTTGATCCCCTATCCCTGAAAACTATATACAAGATGCTGTACTTGTTAATAAACTTGCTTGGCATAAGTCATCAGTGTATGCACTACTTCCTGGCCCCAGATATTGCTTTTTTTTCTTCTTGGTTTCTCATTCCCAGTCCTCCCACTTGACTCATCATTGTTTGGGACCCTTATTCCTGCAGGTAGAGAACAGCCCCTAACTGAGGGAAAGGGTCTAGGCCTTTGTACAGTGCCCTTCAGTCTGTGATGGCTCAATTTGTGAGTTTTGCATTTTATGTGATACAAAAACTACAGATGTTCATAGAAATAATATTTTGAGTTTTGATTTTGGATTATTTTCCCCAAGTTCTCCAATGTGGTCTTGATCCTCCCTTGAGAATGCTCTCCTTGACAGTAGCAGTCAGCTTCATCTTCCAGTCAGCCATGCGACAGTCAGGGAAATAGCAGGTGCCCTGCAGGTCATTGTGTTGCTAAGCTGTGATGTTCAGTAGGTTACGTGTATTTAACACACATTGACCTATGACATACACGGCTCCTAAAGGACCTGAAAAGATGTAACCCTTTAATAAATCAGGGAAGTTGTGTACTACCATACTGATCCTTAGTAAAGCTTTTCCCTTTGGCTGAGGGAAATTCTTGAGGAGAAAATCAGCTGTGAGTCAGCAAGCTATGATCTGGGGCTTGGGCTCCTCTGTCTGCAAAGAAGGAGGACAAGAGGATCTGGTCTGTGGACCAGTAAGTTTATGGAAGATGATGCATCCCAGCCACTTTCCCTCAAGTTAACAGAGACTTAACCCTTTTGCACTGAGAGTGGGGAATAGTAAAAGAGCAATCTGACTTTCTTTTTATGGATGAAGCATGCTTTCTTCTTTATATGCTCTGTCTTCTCTTCTTACACCGTTCTGTACAATCCTGTGACAGTATGCTCACTTCTCTTGCAAAATCTCTGCTGGCTTCCTGACAGAATATTTTGTAGCTGTTTCTAAGTGACATATAGATTCTGTTCCAGGGAAAACAGAAAGATTTGCCACTATGTTTTGGGGATCTATTGAGCATTTTCCAAAAGGGCTACACCAGGGCAAACAGCTTAGAAATGCTTCCTTGCAGATATTCACAGGTGCATGACTTATTCGTCATCCATGTCCTGGAGAGACAGGCTCTCTTGAGAAGGCACCTCCTGACTCTGAAAGTGTGCCCCCTTCCCCACTCCCAGAGAACTTGAGGCACCTGGTTCCACCTGTTGCCATGTGAAAGGAGTGCAGAAACAAGCCAGAAACAATGCATTTAAGAAATCCCATGTAAAAAGAAAACACAAGATGAGTCCTGCGGTCTAGGCTGTTGATAATATTTGCTGGGTGATGGATGAATATGGCAAGGGAGGCAGCGTGGACTGAGCAAGGGGAACTGGCTGAGCGGGGAGTGAATCAATCATAGGGCCTACTCCACCTGCCCACTGGGTTCATCAGTTTCAAAGCCCCTCTCAACAGGCTTATAAATTATCCCTGATGGAGGGGGGCATGTTGGGCCAGGTCGTGGCGGCTCCCCCAGCTAAGATCAATAGGTGGTGGGGATAGAAACAATAGAACTCCAATAAGACGGCTGTGATGCACTCCAGCTTGATTTCAGCAACCGCACTTGGCTTTTTAAGGTCTGGATGTTTAGTTCCTAAACCCAAAGGGAGAAACAAACAACAACAACAAAAGACCTAGACTTAATTTTATGTGAATTATATCTTATACATATATGCTACAGTGTTTAGAGCCAGGATTCCTAGTCTTAGGTCTTGCCCTCACCAATGCATGTATGACTTACACAGTTTACTTGAATAGCCTCTTTGTGCCTTGGGTTCATCATTAAATATGGCAGTAAGAGAAAACAATAACACCTATGTCCTACTATGTCCTATAAGATTAGTAGTTCTTCACAGAAGTACTATTTAGTATTTTTCCTCTCTATTTATTCATTCATTTACTTACTTATTTAATCTGTTTACAGCCTGATCCCAGCCTCCTTCCTCCTCTCCTCTCAGTCTCACCCAAACAAGCTAGTATTTACCAGTTAGTATTTAGTGACTTATATGCTTAATGATATGGCCTGATCAGCTATACCTCCATTTCTTTTCAGAAGATTTACTTGATTCTTCCTTTACAGATAGGACATTATCCTCTGTGTCCCTCTAAACTACTAAGTCCTCGTCCAGTCTCATTCCCTCTTGTCTGAGAGGATGGAGGGTGTCATGTTCTCCCTGCTAGCCCTCTATCAACACCCTTACTCTACCCTGTCCTGTGTCACATTATGTTCCTATGAACTGTTCCTTCTTAAGCTTTTCTACATGGTAGTATCGTTCTTTCTTTTCTAATGGCTTCATATGTGTTCTCCATTTACATATCTAAGTCTTTCCAATTAAAAAAATATGCAAATGAAATAAGTCTCTGTTGATCCTGCATCCTAATCTGGCTACTCTTGTACTTTTCTCTCATATTTATTTAAGCATCCAAAAAGAGTGTTCTCAACTTCCAATTTTTTACTTCTTCACATTTTAGAAGTGCCTTCTACCAATAGCATCTTAATTCTTCTATTAAAAAAATAGTCTGATCTGCTGGAATGGTTTTAGCAAGTTCACCAACAACTTTTTTTTAAATTGTAAATCCAATGAGCATTTTCAGCTCATTTCATTATTTTGGTATCTATAGTTGGTGTTGATTGTTCCTTCGTTGCACATCTCTCTGTCCTGATTTTCATGAGATTAGCCTCTTCTGCTCTGTAAAGACTGCGCTTAGTTCCACGTGTTTAGCATCTCTAATGCTTTAAATTATTTTTTTTTTGTAGCTATGAATTCTTTTTTTGTTTTGTTTTCTTTTTGAGACAGGGTTTCTCTGTGTCACCTTTCTTGTCCTGGGCTCACTGTGTAGACCAGGCTAGCTTCAAACTTACCTATGAATTCTTTAGAAGAGTATTTTTCAATACCATGAGTGTATTTCTTTACCTATTTTCTGTCCTCCTTTTGTTGTGGATAGCGAGTTTTACTACCTTTGGGTCAGGAAGTAGCCTGCATATTTGGAAATATATTTATTTTCTTAATACTCAAACCATTATTATGTTTTATCAGTATTTGAAAAAAAAATGTGCATGCTCTCTTATCCCACTCCCTCAGTGTTTTGAATATATGTTCTAATGTAGCCTAAGCTGGCTCAAATTTTCTCTGTAGCCAAGGATGACTTTAACCTCCTGGTCTTGCCTCTACTGCTGTTAGTGTCTTCCATCTGTCACTGCAGGGCCAAGCAGCATTCTCTTCTTTGTATACATAAAGATATAAAAAACATGAAATAAATCAGGCTTGTTAATATTAATATAAGCACTTAATGCATTATCACCAATATTTTTAAAATAATTTCTGCCATTATTTACTGATTGGCTACTAGACTTTCCATATATGTATTTGATTATCTATTTCAAACATTTTTTCTATACATTTCCTAGTGCTATGTTAGTCAATACACATATGTTCACTGTATTTGCAGACTCTTAGGACAATGAACCTTTTTATTTGTGCAAATCATCCCTGCCATAGTTGGCTTTCTCTACTCAAGTGTTTATTTTTCACTAAAGGCTGCTCCATGTGGTTTTGGTCTCTGTCAGACACTGTCACTTGTATTCTCTGAGGTACCTCTGCCCTGTGCTGGCAAATGCTGCACGTAGATACTTGTAATAATGCTCACATTTAAACTTTGAGTTCAGGGGTTTGTGCAAGTTTCTAGCTACCTTAATCAACTTTCTGATGGATTTCTTTGCGTGCAAAATCCACAGGGCCTGTGAACTCAACTTACCCCAAATATCCATCATTTCTTTCATAAACAAATCACCTGTATATGTATTATATGGTCCATTTCATGTCTTACTGTCTATATAGTCACTCAGGTATTAATCAAAATCATAATCTTCAGAGTTAGCAAACTTAGACCCATTGTTTCAGAAGGTGTTTTTAAAAAGACTAATTTGGAGGCAATTATGCTTCATGTTTTGGAGGGAAATTCCCTCCTCACTTTTTCACATAATGAAAATGAAAAGTGATGGTCACCTTACCTCAGTCACAGTGAATTCTTCTTCCACATGAAACCAGCTCTGGGAGGGATTTGGTCAACATAAAAATCAAAGATCTAAGGTTCACAATCTCAAATTCTGGATACACGTCATTGCCAGGTGACCTTGGTGTATTGGTTTCTGGGAATTCAAATTCTTTATCTTAAAATTATTAATAAGATTAAATCATTTGATATAGATGGAAATTATTTCATTTTTGAACATAACAGAAAAATGATTCTGATAACTCATTCTCTATTTTCAAAATTTAATGAAGACATGGGTAGACTAGATCTAATACTCAAACATCCAATACCATCTTTCTTTGATGTATCTTTGTATCTTGAAGCATTGGCCCTTGATTTCCTTAAAGTCATGACTTCCTTATTTTAAGATATTTGGTCTCTCCCCATTTTTCTCTTCCTTTTGATAAATCGCCCACATTCATTTAACCTTTTTTTTTCTGAGTTTTCATTCTCCACCTATTTAATCAATTTCACTGCTCAAATAGTCTGTCTTGGATCTTCTTCAATTTCTCTGTGCCTTTTGGAAAATTAGAATCCCCAAACTGAACATAACGCCCTAATAAGGGCCAAGTCAAACCCAAATATAGCTCATGACACTTTTTCCTGTCAGTTGAGTGACAGACAACACTGCTAAGACTTTTCATCAGCTTAGCAGCTTAAAAGGCACATATCCTCGCTGCAATCTCCAGGACTGAACTTCAAGGATATAATCAGTATGCACCCACGGGAGTAACTTAGTGCTGTTATTGATGATCTCTGGAGATCGAAGAGATGGACCTAGAATTTTTAGAGGGTGCAGCCTAATGTGTCTCATGCACAGAGCTGACACAGCTAATACACACTTAGAACTTGGGAGAAAAGAAGTGTCGCATTTGGACTTAAACATTTTTAATAATAATAGGGACAATACTGCTAACCGTTTACATCTTCAACACTTTCAGGTCATCGTAATAGAGTTTCAATGACTCTCGTTATTCAACTACATGACTACTTCAAGTTCTCCTCTTCCACAGAAAGAACGCATTTAACTTCCTCAGTTGAAGAGATGAGGGATCCGCAGGGACTATTGAAAAATGAAATTTTAAGCAGGAGGCAAATTAGGGCTGATAAGTGGTCCAATTGGTGTCCTGCAAAGTCTGAAATATTAGAGACTCATTACATAGAGAGTGCGGCGATTCAGTGAGGTGTGGGACAAATGATTTAGAGAAGGAAATTAATTTGGAAGTAGGAGAGGCAGAAGATCTTGGCTAGGAAATTTTTAGCAGGGTTAGAAGTTTAGCGACACTGCAGTGAAGACAGAAAGTAATGATCTCTAATGAAGAAAGTGGGCTGTGCAGTTCAGCACAGGAGCAACCTTGGAGTGTGCCTTTCCTCTAGTCTTCCCTGGGAGCAGTAGCAGGGCTGGGAAGATCCTCAAACCCGAGCCTGTATTCAGCAGCATTGGCATATAGGCATGTGCATAGCAGGTAGGAGGAAGTATGCTTCCAAGATGGTCACTCACCACCAGATGTCACAGGCAATTATTGGCTCTGCTGTTTTTGTCACTTGGTTTGTGACAGAATCTAAAGCCCTTTCTCTTGTGCCCTCTTCTCCTGCATGAGACTGAGCTCATGAAGAACTGGTTAAACTTCTACAGTTTGGAGTGATGGAGAGTGAATTGTTTTGGCTGGAAGTAAATGAGGACAGGTGGTGCCACCTGCCATAAGCAATTCCATTCCAGTTGGCTCTAGAGCTGCTGTTCTTGTTTTTTTTTTTTTTTAGTTTTGTGGGATTGGAGTTGGGGAGAGGAGAGGGAAGGTAGTGGACTAGGGAGGAGCTCTGGAGGTGCTCTGATGGGCTTTCATAGGTTGCCAATCCTTTCCATTATTGTAGCAGATGCACTGGCATTGAGAGATGGCTGTATAAGGACATGTTTCAATTATTGACGTCCCAGAATCCCTTTGGTGGCCTTTTCCTATTGCAGATGCCTGAGACCTTTCTGTACTTCATCAAGGTAACAAAAATTACTTGTCTTTTTTATATCTCTTCCTCTCTCTCTCTCTCTCTCTCTCTCTCTCTCTCTCTCTTCCTACCTATCTAGAATCTATCTGGTTTTGGAGACAGGGTTTCTCTGTGTAGCCTTGGCTGTCCTGGGCTTACTTTATAGACCAAGCTGGCCTTGAACTCACAGAGATCCACCTGCCTCTGCCTCCCTGAGTGCTGTAATCCAAGTACTGGCAGAGCTACCTCTCCTGGCTTACTGTCGTTTTTTTTTTTTTTTTTTAATTAGAAATGTGAAGTTCCTTGGTGCCAAGAGTCCCGATAGAGGACTAGAGGACCCTCTGAGAGGCCTACCTTCCTGGGATCATTCTCCTGGTGAACAACCCCTCTACCACCGAGTCATGCATGGAAGTCAGCCAGCAGTGACCTCTGGGTCTTCATGAAGTTCAGCCACAGACAGTGATTTTTTCTCTGGAGAAGAAAGATGGAAATAGGCTGTCTAAGACTATCTCTGTTCGTTTCTAAAGGTGACAATATAATCCCTTGCAAGTTCTGCGGGTGTCTCTGAGCCCGTGTTTCCTAAGATCAGTCCATTGTTTGAATACAGACAAGCTCAGGATTAGAAGGATCATCAAGGGGAGCTGCTTTGCCCAAGAGCATCTTGCTTAAACTAGCTCTCAGCCTTTCTCCCTTACTGAGTGCAGGAATGCCTTGTTTGCCCATAAGCAGGAAAAGCGTTGCAGGATATTTGATCCCATTGTGAACCCTGAGATTGTGAATTGTAAAAACCTGTTTCTAATTGTGGCATGGCTCAATCTTTGATCCTAAAGCTTTCTGGTATTTTTTTAAAATTTAAATTGATATTTTTAAAATAATTTCTTCACTTTGCATCCTGTTTGCCCTTCTGAATGAGAATTAAGCATCCTCCCTAGAGTCCACTTGTTACTTAGCTTCATTAAGTCTGTGGATTGTAGCATATTTATCCTGTATTATATGGCTAATATTTGCTTATAGGTGAGTGTACACTATGTGTGTCTTTCTGGTTCTGGGTTACCTCACTCAGTGTGATCTTTCCTAGTTCCATTTATTTGCCTGAAAATTTCATGATCTCCTTGTTTTTAAGAGCTAAGTAGTATTCTATTGTGTAAATATAGCACAATTTCTGAATCTATTCTTTGATTGAAGACATCTAGTTTGTTTTCAGATTCTGGCTGTTACAAATAAAGCTGTTATGAACATATTTGAGCAAATGTCCTTGGTGTATGGTGGAGCACCTTTTGGATCTATGCCCAGGAGTGGTATAGCTGGGTCTTGAGGTAGCACTGCTTCAAATTGTCTGAAAAAGTGCCAGATTTATTTTCAAAGTGGTTGTACAAGTTTGCACTCCCACCAGCAATGGAGGAGGGTTCCCCTTTTTCTACATCCTTGCCAGCATGTGCTGTCACCTGAGTTTTTGGTCTTAGCCATTCTGATGGGTATAAGACAGAATCTCAGAGTTGTTTTTATTTACATTTCCCTGATGACTAAGGGTGTTGAGCATTTCTTTAAATGTTTTCCATCATTCATTATTCTTTGTTGAAAATTCTGTTTAGTTCTGTATCCAATTTTTCAACTGGATTATTTGGTTTGTTGGAGTTCTTTATATATTTTGGATATTAGCCCTCTGTGGGATGTAGGGTTGATGAAGATCTTTTCCCAGTCTGTAGGCTATTGTTTTGTTCTGTAAACAAGTATTTATGACATGGTTCAGCCCTAGCAAACACCTTTAATCTAAGAGCTTTCTGTAAATAGGATTAAATAAATTTAAACCTAGGTCAAGAGGTGGATCATGCAACCAAACTGACAGGAAGTAAACACGGACAAAAAAAACATAGAAGAAGTTCAGAGGGCAGATAGAGAGATGCATAAGAAGTAGATAGGGGGTCACTGAGTTGAAGGGTATTTAAGACAGCATGGAGGAGAAAGAACTTCTTCCTTCTGGGATGTGAGCTGAGTATGAAGGGCTTTTCCTTCTGAGACATGCTGAGAAGGAAGGTCAGCTGGGTGCTTTCTCTACCTCTCTGAACTACAAGGCTTTCACCACAGCATCTAGCTCCTATGTCTTTACTGGTAAAGTGGAACATTTGGAATTTTCTCTCTTTAGAACAACAGAGAAGCAGGTTCATTCAAATGTCTTGGAGGCAGACAGAGGTTGGAGTGGCATGCTGATCATGCATCATTAGGGATCACTGATCATCTTGGAGACTTCCTTGATTTTTGAGGACTATGCTGCCCTAGGGCACTAGCCAAAGTTCTTGGAGATAACATGGATTTGTTGCTCTTAAATGACTTTATACACCTCAACCTGTCTACTATTCTACATAGCAGGAAGAATGAGCCAGGATGTACCCATCTCAATGGTTGTCATATGTATCTGGTGTCTACCATGAAAATATGTTAAATATTTTTGCATAATCTGCAAATACCATGTCTTTTGGGGTAGATATGATTCCCAAACCATCTTGGATGGAGGAGACCATGGGGTAGGGGTAAATGGTGAGAATAGCCTCCATAGGATAAGGTTAAAAGGGCAGTATAGCCACAGTGCCCCTAACAGGTATGAATTGAACAGGAATCACCAGGGTGCATTGTTTGTGGTCTCAGGGCTTTGAGGGGGATACTTCTGCCTGGAGTATGAATCCAAACAGGTTTTGTTTTTCTGGCTAATTGGGCACTTGTTCACAGTGTATCCTCATTCACAGAACTAGGCAACAAAGAAGTCTGTGGTGTCCACAGGAGGGAAACAAAGCAAAACGAAGTCCAGACCAGTGCAGTGCTATTAATTCAAATTAATGATCCTCCCCTGCACATAAAGCCGGTGTCTGACAGATTGCTGGTTCACGGAGGGTGGCAGATGAGAACAAACGAGGGGCTCTGCCGTCTGGTGGATAAACGTTGCCTCCTCCTTGTCCCTGGCCGCCTGCAGTTACCTTTTACAGGTGTTCTCTGTCCACTGCAGATTTTCCTGCCCAGATCTACTGTCCCAGGGGAGCCTGCATCTCTCAAGCTAAGCCCAGGGGAGCTGCATCTTAAAGAAAGGCTGACTGACAGTCCCCAGATGCAAAGTCATATTGCATAGCATAGGTAGGAGGTCATCCAACTCAGACTTGTCTATGTGGGTGGCAGTTAATCTATGGGCTTCACCAAGGGGGTGCATGATTGTCACATTTCTGTCTCCATCTTCAGACTCTTATTTATCTCTGCCAAAATAAAGCTGTATTTGATTATGAATGCCTTTTCCATCGACTCACTCAGTCACTAAGGCCCCAGAGATGAATTGTTCTTGAACTATTAAGTGTTGATTCATACATATGCACACACAAACATATGCACACACACACACCCCAAATAAACAAGCAAGCCCAAAATCCTGTAGAGAAGATAAGCTGTTCATCTCAAAGATTTATTTTAACTTTATTGGAATACCTGTGCTATGCCTTATTCCTTTGCACTCTTTAGCATAAAGCCTGAACATTAAAATAACCGATTTTCAGAGGCTCAAGGAGCTAGAACTGGAGGAGTCCCTTGCAAATCACCTGGTTTACCTCCCTGACTTTGCAGACAGAAGTGGAAGCCCACGACGGGCTGCTGCTGAGAGCCAGGGCAGGGCCTGTGAACCCTTCCTTCTCTTGTTCCCTGTATAGATGACCAGGAAGAGAAAGGTGGAGGCTCATTAATCACCCTTGCCGAACACACAGGCCCATGCAACATGTGTCACATAGGTCTGGAAGGCAGCTTTTTTCCTGTAAGATACCTTCTTGTACCCCTTCCTTCCTGTCAGAGCTGCAGGAGATCCTTAAATAGCTTGTCTATAAGCCTGCATCTTTGTTTTCTACTCCAATTCAAGGGAAAGCCTTTCTTTTAGAAACACATAGAAATGCAGAGAAACCCCCGCGTTACTTTTGACCCAGCTACTCAGGACTAGTGTTTGAGAAAAATACTGTCTGATTTTATAGATTACACCCTTGGTGAAGAGAGCCATTGCTATTCAAATAACACTCTTTCATTTTTAAAGAAGGAGCTTCATTCTCCTAGAGCTTCTCTACACATTTCACTGTGACTATGAAAGCCCCTGGGAAGTTATGAGTTTACTAATTGCCCGAGAGCTTCTATTTAAAGAAGTGCCACTTTCATTGCTGTCTTTGCACAAACAACATTTTGGAGAAAGTTTATATTTTTAGGGGCAAACATAAAGCTGTGCATTGGGCTCTGCTGGCAACCATAGAGGAGGAAGAAACGTAACTGCCAGGCACAGTTTTAAGTCAAATGCTTCTCTTTGTTATATTATTCTCCATCCATCTATCCTTCCATTATCCATCCATCCATCCATCCATCCATCCATCCATCCATCTCATAATTCTACATTGGATATGTTCTTTTAGCTAGGTATCATGAAAAATTCTGGGAAAATAGAAGGAAATTAAGTTTTTAAACTAGTTGCTCTGTGGTGGTTTGAGTAGGAATAGCTCCCATAGACTCATG
This sequence comes from Meriones unguiculatus, assembly GCF_030254825.1. Lineage (NCBI taxonomy): Eukaryota > Metazoa > Chordata > Mammalia > Rodentia > Muridae > Meriones > Meriones unguiculatus. The sequence continues at coordinate 165,465,676 of NC_083349.1, forward strand.
TGTTTGAGTACTTGCTCCATAGAAAGTGGCACTATTTGGAGGTGTGGCCTTTTTGGAGTAGATGTGGCTTTGGTGGTGGAAGGGCATCACCAGGGGTGGGCTTTAAGGTCTCAAAAGTTTAATCCAGTTCTCTTTCTGCTGCATGCCCAGATGTTGAGCTCTCAGCTCCTTCTCAATTTATGTGTCTGCCTGTATGCTGTCATGCTTCCTGCCATGGCAATAATGGACTAAACCTCTAAAACTGTAAGCCAGATCCAATTAAATGTTTTCCTTTATAAGTATTGCCTTGGACATGGTATCTCTTCTCAGCAATAGAAAACCTTACCAAGATACCCTCAAAGACCTCCTATTCTAGAAAGAACCAAAGAGTGACATCCTTCTGTGACACAAAAAAGAATCGGTAAAGTATGGTGAAGTAAACAAGCTCTTAGGGTGTGAGGAGAAGAGTTAGAAGAAACTTTTGGAAAAGGAAATTGAGTTCTGAGTTGAGATGAGGAACAAACATTAGCATTCTGGAGAAGTTGGTATGTCAGTGTATCGTAAGATGAGAGCATGTTTATAGAAAAGTCTGATAAATTATGGGTAGTTTTCTTTGATGGCCTGAGTCTCTGTAACAAGGAGTGGCAAAAGCTTAAACTGGAAGTGGGCAGGTAGAGATCAAGCTGTGAGCCTCCTATCTTAGAATGCCCATCTAATGCAGGTGATCATGATTATGCTAAAGTAATAGGATGCTCTGGGAAGACTGGAAGTCTGAGAGAACCTTAGGCCATATACATTTTAGGAAAAAAAATCACTCTAATGGAAGCATGACAAGTATTTTAGAAGGTGTATGAAGATAGTGCCTGGGCAAATGAGAAAGAGAGGTCAAGTCATAGACATACTGAAGAAATGGAATTGACAAAGCCAGAAGATGATCTATGTGTTGACTCTGAGGGAGGAGAGAGAATGGTTTGGCGTAAGTGGTATGGTAAATTTGTAAGAACTGAGATACTGGGGATGAGCAAGAAGGTTTTTCCTAGATTTTTCTCACTTCTAAGACATTTGAACATCATTCCAGTAGAGATGAATACGGGCTGTTGATTATCTTGGTCTGCAACTGAGAAGGGAGATCTTGTGAAGACTAGGGCTGAATTATTCCAGGAAAGGATACTGTAGAACACAGGTATTTAATGGAGAGCAGAAGAAGAGGGTGTCATGAGCTGCACTAAAACCTGGAAGAAAGCAGGCCAGACATGGAAGTCAGACGCAGGCAGAATCTCAAAAAGAGGGGTGCCAGTAGCATTGCCTAGCTGTACAAAGATAATGAAAAAATAAAAGATGAAATTAACCATTGGTTTTTAAAATTGGAGAAACAGACAACCTTTAGGAGGGAAGGCCTTGGAGAAAATTCTGAGAAAGCTAGACTGACCTTTAGAAAGGGAAAGGGTTCAGTAACTAGAAAATCTTGTGACATTGTGGCAGTGGATCACTCAACACTGGGTAGTTTAGATTCTGTTTTTGTGATGTAACAAGATGATGCTAAAAAATATTAAGACTTGACAGAAGTCAATAAAAGTCTGTTAATTGGTCTGAGAAAGTTACTCCAAGAACATCTCTGGGAAATTTCGAAGCTGGAATCATTCACCAAGAACAGTCCCTGGCTAGGTCTTACATCAAGGATGATTTTCTGATTATGAAATCCATTTTTATAGAGTGTGATTAAGATTATGGGTTTTGATTCAAATTGCCTTGGTGCAAACTTAAGATTTGCAATTTACTGATTGTCTTAAGGTTTTATTGCTGTGAAGAGACACCATGACCATGCCAACTCTTATAAAGGAAAACATTTAATTGTGGCTGGCTTACAGTTCATAGGTTTAGTCTATTATCATCATGGTGGGAAGATGCCAGCAAGCAGGCAGAAATGGTGCTGTAGAGGTAGCTGAGGTTCTACATCTGGATACACAGGCAGCAGGAAGAGAGGGTGACACTGAGCTTGGCTTGAGCATTTGAAACCCCAAAGCCCACCCCCAATGACACACTTCCTCTAAAAAGGCCACATCTCCAACAAGGCCACAGCTCCTAATAGTGTCACTCCCCAAGAGCCTACCGGGGCCATTTTCATTCAAACCACCATACTTAGAACCATTACTGACATGTCTGGGCTTTAGGGTCCATGCTTGTGAAATGAGAGGTGAGGGAAATAACAAGGTAGGTGTGCTCTTTTGCATATTGATACAAAGAAATATGTTTTTAAATACTTTGTGTAGTTCCCAATTCACAGGTTTTGTATTTAAAAAAATGTGGTTATTTTATGATGTTTTGCATTTACAAAAAAACTAGAGATAATATGTAAGCATTGAGGTTTCTGTACATATTTACTAACAGTATAGAATGGAGAAAACAGTAATTATGGAAATGGTGCAGAATCACTATGTCTCTTTCATAGAAACAAAAACCTTCTGGGAAGATGAGATCTGGGGATTGAAGGGAATTGTTTCAGGTGACACAGTCAGTGGGTAGAGCCTATACGCATGCTTGGTGTTTATGCTATTACTTCTTTCCTTAGAATTTTAGATTTCAAGAGATCTTTTCGTTAGTTTTTGAAAAATAACTTGCTTATTATGTTGCTAAAAGCACAAAGTTGGTTTATTGTTTTTTCAACTGGCATTTTGGTTATTGTTTTGTTTTGTGTTTTTTTTCCTACATTTTTTACTTTCAAAGTTTCAGGACTTTGAAAAAGTATCTCAACATATTTTGCAATCTTTCTTTCTATACCTGGATTGTGCTAAGCACATCTATTTTTATTGTCCCCTTTTCATCTTTTATTTTCTTTTGGAGGCTTTATTTTTATTTTAACTGTGTGTGTGTCTGTGTTTCTATCTGTCTGTGTGTTTAAGTCTGTGTATGGGCACATGAGTGCAGGTATCTGCAGAGTCCAGAGAGTCCAGTGCTAGAGCTGAAATTACTGGTAGCTGTGTGGGCATGGGGAACTGAACCCAAGTCCTCTGCTCTTGCAATCCATGCTCTTAACAGATGACTCATCTCACCAGTCCCACCTTCCTTCTTTTTCTTCCCATCTTTTCTTGTTTGTCTTGGTTTTGTTGTTTTAGTGTTTGGGATCAAATGCATGTGCAAACACATGTTAAACAAGAGCTCTACCAGTGAGTTCCTCTCCCAACACCCTCCTTTCTTGTTTCCTTGGTCTCATTTCTTTAAGATAATGATGCTCAAACTTAGTATTTATCAGACTCTCTTGAGAACCAGGTTAAGAAGGAGAGTCCTGGGCTTCAGATTATGATTAATTAGGTCTGGTGTAAGAACAAGATGGAACATTTTTACAAATAAATATCTCCATTGATTCTTTTACTGGGAAGCCTTCCCTTGGAAAGGGGCTTGCTTGTGTGATTCGGTTCAATCCACAGAAAGAATTACATTGCTGAATGGGGATATTTTCACACTAAGGAATAGCATTTACAGCCACATTTTGTGGAGTTTTTAAGCCTTGAGGTCCCAAGGGCACAGACTTGGATGGGCTTCCCACTAGAGATTTCCTAGTTTTCCTAGTGAATCTAGAAAGCTGCTGGCTACAGACAGGGGAAATAAAGGGATGGGCTTCTGCTGAGAGAAGTGGAAGTCAGGTGCCCTCTCTTTCAGCCTCTTTGAGATGGGCAGCTAAAATAGCACTGGTTAAAGACTATTTCAGTGTATCCTATCAATCTATTGACTGTTCCATCCAATAAATATTCACTGAGGCAGACATTATAATATGTAACAGCAGCATGATGGCTAATAAAACCTAAACTGATGTCTAAGAAAGACACTATATTTGTGTGTTTGTGTGTGTGTGTGTGTGTGTGTGTGTGTGTGTGTGTGTGGTGTATGTGTTTCAATGCTGGGTATTGAATTCAGGGTCTCATATATGCTAGGCAAAAATTCTACTGTTGATTTACGTCCTCAACCAGTAAATTAGTCTAGTGGTGTTGGGATGGGCATGAGGTAAGCATTTTAAAGTGGAAGACATAAATGAAAAGAAATAAGCCAAAAATGTCTCACGGTGCAGTTATAGTGGCCACGAGTGTTCCTTGGGGGAGGGGGACACAGAGAGAAGCTGAAATTAAAGCTGGAGACTAAACAGGCATTTCCAAAGGGAAAGAGTCTCTAGTGACAGATGGGACAGCTTGTACCATGCTGTAACAGTATGAAGCAGTGTGGCTTTAGCTCACTAGGCTTAGTGAGTACTTTAAGAACCTTAAACTCTTATTTCTTAAGTTCTCTGCCTTGTCTGTCTTTTAAGTTTGTGACACATTTATGGTGAATTACCTGCTTCTCCAGTTGTTCCTTCAGGCCTGGGTGGCTGCTGGCTCTAGTGGGTTGTTGATGGTGTATATGACTCACTGAATTTCCAATCTTTTATTTCTTTTTGGCCCTTACTACCCACAATATTTGCCTTATCACTATTTTTCTCCATCATTCTATTTATTATCTTTGGCCACTGTAGACAGCATCTACCTTTCTGCTAGTCTCTCTTCATCCTTTTCTAGGTTGGCAAAAATAGCTAAGCCACCTCTGATATTGACTTGTTATTTTCTCAGAGCGTAAAGTTATTAAGTTTTTTTTTTCTTTTTCAGAATGTCAGTTTCCAAGGAAGGTGACAGAGAGGTTGTTGAAGGCAAGAGAATAATAAGGAATCTTGACTGACCGGGTAAAATTCCAGAGTGATGATAATGCCATTACAAAACAATCATATTTGAGGAATCCCTTAAAAACTAAGTAGGACAGTATGAAAGTGCATCTCTTGGCGTGTGCTGAGCAGGAGGCTTGGAAATATTGCTGTAGCTGCTTCTCTGGAAAACTCTTGGTTTCAAGAAGATTGGACTTTAGGATGAGGGGATAGCTCTTTTGCCAAGTCAGCAAATGATGAAGTTGGTCAGATAGAATGGGACTCCCGAGAATATAGACCTCGAGCCACTGCCTCTTTTCACTTCTTATCTCACTTGCCTTTCACTTTTCACATGGCATCTATATTCTACTTTAGCCTGCAAGAGCAGCCAACCTACATTTGGAGACCGCCATAAATCAGACAGAAAATGAGAGGTGGAGCTAGCAATGCTACTAAATGTTACTGGGATGCCTCACTTCCCCTGGAAAGGATAGGTGAAGCTGTGGGCAGGACACAGAAGCTGGTTTCCCAAAGGATTGAGAAAGATGCTATTGCTTTATGCCCCTGCCCTTAAGCAAAACCTGGAATGGCCAGGCCAAGCTCCTTACTCCTTTAAACATCAGAAAATGATACACTGTGAAAAGACAGTTTATTGTCTAATAAATTTTCTATTATTGGTGCTGGGAGTGTAGCTCAGGGGTATAGCATTAGCAGGCATGAGGACCTGGGTTCAACCCCAGCACTTAAAAAGGAAAAGTACAGCATAAGTAAAAAGAATATTCTGGATATTATCCCTCTGTCAGATAGAGGGTTGGTGGAGATCCTTTCCCAGTCTGTAGGCTGTAGTTTTGTTCTGATGACAATGTCCTTTGCTTTACAGAAGCTGTTCAGTTTCATGAGGTCCCATTTACTGATTGTTGCTCTTAGAGCCTGTGCTGTTGGTGTTCTGTTCAGGAAGTTATCTCCTGTGTCAATGAGTTCAAGGCTTTTCCCTACTTTTTCTTCTAACTGGTTTAGTGTGTCTGGTTTTATATTGAGGTCTTTGATCCACTTGGACTTTAGTTTTGTGCAGGGTGATAAGTATGGATCTATTTGCATTTTTCTACATGTAGACATCCAGCACCATTTGTTGAAGATGCTATCTTTTTTCTTTTTTTTTAATTTTTATTTTTCTTTTTAGTTACATTTTGTTAACTCTGTGTCCCAGTCTTTTTTCCATTGTATGGTTTTGGCATCTTTGTCAAAAATCAGGTGTTCATAAGTGTATGGGTTTATTTTAGGGTCTTCTATTCAATTCCATTGATCCATCAGTCAGTTTCTATGCCAGTACCATGCAGTTTTTACTATTGTTGCTCTATATTACAGCTTGAGATCAGGGATGGAGATACCTCCAGAAGATCTTTTATTGTAGAGGATTGTTTTAGCAATTCTGGTTTCTTGTTATTATATATGAAGTTGAGAATTTTTCTTTCAAGGTCTATAAAGAATTGTGTTGGCAATTTGATGGGAATTGCATTGAATCTGTAGATCGCTTTTGGTGAGATGGTCATTTTTACTATGTTAATCCTGCCAAGCCATGAGCATGGAAGATCTTTTCATCTTCTGATATCTTCTTCTAATTCTTTCTTCAGAGACTGGACATTTTTTTTTTCATACAAGTCTTTGACTTGCTTGGTTAGAGTCACACCAAGGAATTTTATGTCCTTTGTGGCGATTGTAAAGGGTGCTCAACCATGTTTGTAGCAGCTTTATTTGTAATAGCCAGAAGCTGGAAACAACCCAGATGCCCCTGAGTTAAGGAATAGATACAGAAATTGTGGCACTTTACACAATGGAATACTACTCAGCAATTAAAAAGAAGGAAATCATGAAATGTGCAGGTAAATGGTGGGAACTGGAAAAGATCATCCTGAGTGATATATCCCAGAAGCAGAAAGACACACAGGGTATATACTCACTCATAAGTGGATATTAGACATAAAATATAGGATAAATATACTAAAATTTGTATACCTAAAGAAACTAATCAAGAAGGAGGACCCTGGGTAAGATGCTCAATCCTCATTTAGAAAGGCAAAGAGGATGGGCATCAGTAGAGGGAGAAAACAGGGAATAGGACAGAAGCCAACCAGAGAGGGCCTCTGAAAGATTCTACCCTGCAAGGTATCAAAGCAGATGTTGAGATGCATAGCCAAACTTTGGGCAGAGTGCAGAGAATCTTAAGAAGTGGGAAATTGTAAGACCTGGAGAGTACAGAAGCTCCACAAGGACAACAACAGAACCAACAAATCTGGGCACAGGGGTCTTTTCTGAGACTGATACTCCAATCAAAGATCATTCATGGAAATAACCTAGAACCCCTGTGCAGATGTAACCCATGGCAGTTCAGGGTCCAAGTGGGTTCCCTAGTAAAGGGAACAGGGCCTGTCTCTGACATGAACTGATTGCCCTGCTCTTGGATCATCTCCACCTCGGGGAGTGTAGCCTTACTAGGCCACAGAGGAGGACAATACAGTCACTTCTGATAAGATCTGGTAGATTAGGATCAGAAAGAAGGGGAGGAAAACCTCCTCTATCAATGGACTTGGGGAGGGGGATAGGTGGAGAAGAGGGACGAAGGGTGGGCTTGGGAAGGGAAGAGAGACGGAGCTACTGGTGGTATACAAAGTGAATAAACTATAATTAATAAAAATAATAAACATGAAAGCAGAAAAAAATGATATTCACTGCCATTCCCTGAGTACTCCTGGCATCACAGAAATTGTTCTCCATGCCAGCAGCTGGCAAGGCTCTGAATTCTTGGATTCCGAAATTTGAGTTTCTGGTCACTGCTGTTCACTAGTTACTGGACGTCTTTAAAACTGAAAGAGTCTGTCTTCAGTGCACACACTCTGTTATGGATCCTGAGATCTTCGTACTACATTTCAATCTACTGAATCTCTTGTAATAATGGGAATAGGAAAAGAAAAAATGATTATGTAATTGTGATCTTGAAGAAAAATAGTTAACAAGTGAGCTCATGAGATAGTTTTGGTGGTTATAGAAGCATTCTACAATTCATCTTTTCCTGTATTGTCAGGTACTATTGTTTTTTCTCTATGTTTCTAAGTTCTTAATGGTGTCTTTTATATGATGCAATTTTAGATGACTTACACATAGAGACTTCCTTGATTCTCTATGTCCAAAGTCATGTTATATTACTCTCCTTCTCTCTCCTCTCCCATTGAACCCTAAAACTTATATCCAGGAGTCAACAAATTTAATCTCTAGAATACTATTAATAAGAACTCAGAATTGGACACCTGTGGACACTGATTGGCTGTGGCCACTAATATGTGTCCCTTTTTCTTATGGACTACACTTTTCCCACTTCACATCATGTGACCTACTGTAGCTCTGCCATGTTCTTAGTTGAGGCACTTGACTAAAGTTAGGGCGATTAAATAGAGTGAAATAGGTCCAACTGATTATGTTTATTTATTTGACCATTGTTGCTGTCACATAGCCACACCTGATCTCAGATATGCTGGCCGTGTGAGCTGCCTTGGCATTTGCACATTTCCTGTCTGAATACTCAGCCTCCTAACCCAGGATTAATTTTTGCTTAAATAATCTAAAAGTGGATTTTCTTATTTGCAACTAAATAACTTTAACTCTCCATTTTCTTACCTATCTCTGATCACCTACCAGGGAAATATTTATTGAAGACTGAGTATGTGTTTCATGTACTTGATAGAAACTGGCAATACAGCAGTGGCCAAGCCACACGCTATCTCTACTCTTAGGGGACAGATGAGAAAAATAGGTCATTATTATTTGTTATGATGAAGATCTCATTGTGCTTAATGGAAGACACCCAGTGAAGATATTTAGAAATGTCAGTCAGAAAAAGCTTTTTGGACAAATTGAAATGTGTACTCAGGGTGAACAGATTACAGGAGAAATTTTCTGGTGAAGTGGACAAAAGAATATTCTCAGGTAAGGACGAGAGGATCTACAGAGTCCTAGAGGGAAGAGAGAGAATATGCTGTCAGGAAAATATGACTTGTCCAGTACATAGAACTCAATGTGGTGGGGCAGGATGGTATTAAATGTATGCAGGAACTGGGGAGATTGAAAAGGACCGTGCAGATCCTGCTAAAGAGTTTTTACTTTATTTCACTGGAGCTGTAAGTCAATAGGAGCTTTGTTAAAATGAAGTGACAATTTTAGCTTTGTGGTTTTGAGTGACATGTCTGACTATGGCATAAAGAATGTCTTGGAAGGGTATAGCTCGGCCTTGGGGAAATCTGTGATGGAAACTGAAGCTAGATGTGGCAATGCCGGAAGCCAGAACTGGATCAGCAAGGATGGAGAGAGAAGTTGGAAGAGGCAGGAGGACTTGGATCACAGAGACCATAGTGTCTGTTGGGATGGGGGTGTTGGGGCACAGGGAGCAGAGGGCAGAGGATGAAGACAGCAGGTGTGCTTTGAGCAGCCAAGAGGAAGATTGATAGATCCAGGGTGAAATAGTGAGTGTATCCCTCAAAATGGCCCATGTCCTTTATGACCTCATATTCTAAACATATTGGAAATTATGAATGGGATAATATGTGTAATTATGGATGAAGAAAATTAATTTCTTCATGCTGCTGATAACTAGGTTGGAAAGAACACAGAGAGTGAATGACATGCTTGAGAAGAAAGCTTGCAGCTGACTTTCTTTGGCCATCTTACAAAAATGAGAAATAATGAGGGTCCTGGGTGAAGTTTTGCTATCTGGAGTTTACATCCTTCAGGGAAAAATTGTTCTTGGCCACAGCAGAGCTGGTTATGCATTCGGTTAGTAGTAAGAGCCCCTGGTGTGTGTACCTCAGGGCTGTTTGTCTCACTGAGAGTTGGTGTGTGCAGTGTTTATACCGGGCCTACTTCAGCCCTGGCTGGTGGATAATTAATGAGTTTGTTTTTGAGTTGGTGAGTTGGAGCTGACGTAGTGCCTGAAGGTGTCTTTGTCTCAATCCCCTCCATCCATCTTTATCGGATTTGCCAGCTTCTCTCCTTCACTCTGTTCTTTATTTCTTTTTGAGGGTGGCTGGGCCTGAAACTGCAGGAGAGTTGTAATAGTGGGATGTCCTCTTTGTGTCTCTGCCTTTTCTAGTGATTGTTGCCCACCCTCCAATAACCCTTTACCTCCATCTATTATATCTCCAGCCAGCTGTGAGAATTGCCTTTTAGATGTTTCCCAGGATGATTTTTTTTTCAGTAATGAGCTTAATTTGGTTATTCACTTTTTCTTGCTCTTTTTGTCTGTGTTTTTTAAGTGTCTGATGAAGCAATATTAGTGATTTTAGCTGGTTTCATGTGAGTCTAATAGGATATACCATCTCATAGCTATTTGTGTGTTTTTCCCTGCATCCAGAGCTTTCATTTTTAACCAGTAGACTCAACCCCAGTGCCATCTTCTGACCACACTCCTCCATGAGCCCTTTCCTATTCAACCAACACTCTTGGGTTCAGCGTGGGTGTCTTGAATGTCTACTTTCTTTGACTCCTTATCTTCCATATTCAATCACTGAGCAGACTTTGGCAGTATTTCTACTATATATCCCTTATTGCTTTAACCCCTACATATACTCACTCTACACTTTTCCAGGGAACTACCATCTTACATCGACTTTTGAATAGTTGAATTAGAAAGGTCAAAATTTATAGGGAATGCTAATTTGAATTATTCTAACAATATGCTAATTAACCCTGCCCCTATTTGGCGAAATTTGCATTTTCCTAGCTTATATTTAGAAGATCTATAAGTAAATAAATAAATAAATAAAGCTTGACCATTTTGTTGCATATTTGAAAATATTTGGTGGATTCCTACTATTCTCAAGACTGACCTCATTGCCAAGAATCGATGATGATTAAAGTCCACCTGAATGTTTAGGCTGAAACATTTATACTCTACCTATGTCCCTCCTAAAATGTCTTTAGACTCTTTCTCCTTCCTTCCATCTACATAAATTCCTTTTGCTCTCATTCCAATTACATTTCCATGCCAGAAATTGTCCATTAATCTTTTCCCAGCCTTTTCTAGCCTGGGCTGTGTGCCTTCTGCATATTCTCATAGCGTCCATGTTGCTGTTTACTACAACATGAAATGATCTTATTGAGCAATGTTTGTACATCAGACAGTCTGGAATTTTAGGACCAAGGCTGTATCATAGTCAATATTGTTTCATTATCAATGTCTAGTTGGGTTTGTCAGGCATTTCATTATTAGATGGCCACAGGCAACACTGTTTCCCATGGATTCTTTATTTGGAACCTGTTTTTGTATAATTGAAGGTATAAACAATACTGCTTTGTCTATTCCTTTGTGGGCTTATAGTCCCTCAATGATTTAGACAGTCGTGTACTCTTCTCTCTGCACAGGGCTAAGCAAGTTTCTGGGCCATAGCAGCATCTACTATGTGCTGGGTCTTGCTAGACAGTAAACAAATCTATGTAATTCCATTGTTTATATAGTCTATGCCCCTGTCATTGATTAGCTATGTTCAAAGGAAATGACCTTCTTGTGTATTAAACAAAGGCTCCTAGAGGATCTGTACAGTAAGAGCCCCACCAGAACCAGCTTTTCAGAATTCCAGCTCCAATTTCTCCACTTGTGTTGAAATACTTTAGACTAAAAGATATTGCAATATACTGCCATTTTTCCTCAATGCTTTGTGGTGCCTCTTTTTCTTCTCACTGCCTAGAGCTGAGGCTAGTTTAGAATATAGGTTAAGAAGCTGGGATCTGCTGCTTGCATGCAGCCCTAGGTTGACATATAGCTCCTCTAGAATGCCTAGTCTAAGCAGCTTCATGCAATAGGCTTGAAAACCCTTGGGAGGTTTTCATGCACATTGTCAGTGCTACTCTGCTTAAGGCCAGAAATGAGGTGGGATGGGAATCCTCTTGTTGCCAAGGGCCTGGTAACAGTTCTAGAGCATTAGAAAAAGCTGAGACTTTTGGTTTCCCATTCCCTTTCCCACTGTGGATGCTGAGTTTGGGAAGACAAAGCAGACTGTTTGCACAGTCTTTTCATTCCTGCCAAGTAGTGGTAATATAGAGAATCTCTTTGGGCGTCTCTTGGCAGAAGTTAGTCCTATGTGGCTTCCCAAGATCTTAGTGGATAGCTCTGGAAACCAGGGGATTTTCTTTCTGAACAAATTCCAGCATCAGTTCCATTTCCACTTGCACACAATATGGGCACCTAGAGGTGCAATAGAGCTACACTCTTCATCCCACCTTCCCAGGAGGTCAACAAGACATCATGCATTCTAGAGCTCATCATGTCTTCTATTCTTGGTCTCATCTCATAGCTGAATGCCAGTTGCTCAAGTTACCTACTTGGCTCTCTGAAACACTTCCTCATAGTGTTTCATAGGCTAGAAAGCCACAGTCTGCAAATCCATTTAGGAAAAGAAAAGGCTTTTAACTTAATCTTTTCTTCAGCATTATTTATGTATCTGGTGAAAGAGAGTTCTTTTGCCCTTGCAGTGTCTTCTAAATGATGTCAGGTGTTACAGATGTAGCCAGTGGCGGGATTCTCCAGTTGCAGGGTGCTTAATGCTTTGGAAATGATATAAGGCTAGGAGCTGAGTGAGATGCAGTGGTGGGGAAAGCTTATTTCCAGACTTCAGCATCCCCAACCCATCTGAATTAGGGAGAGTTGTGAATTATAGCAGTAGAGCTAGCTTTACAATGGATGGTTCCTTCAATTGCTAAAGACAGACCTAGGAAGCCCCATTTACCAAAGTGCCCCCCAGTGGCTTCTTAGCAGGCACTAAATATATGTAAAAAGGAGCTCTTGGGTAATTTTCTCTCTTTTCTTACTCAGGTTAGCAAGGAGCCTTTGTAGGAGGTGTGTGGTCCCCAATGGCCAAGGGCTGGATTAAATGCCACTCCCCTGTTATAAAGCCTGAGAAAGGTTTCCCCAGCTGGCCCTGTGGTGGGGCACAGGGAGCAATTGTGCCTCAAGGTTAGATATTTTTACCTATCAGCAATAAGAACAAACTTATTAAGTTGGTTATTTGGCAGAAAGAGAATTAGGTGTGAGCTGCTGAACTGGGGACCTTAGTCTTTGCCTGTCCTTTCCATCTTTGCTCCTGATCTTTTCATCACCCCTTTCATACAGCATCCTTTATAACTGTTCTCTCTCTCCTTTGTTTACAGGAATTGACTTACAGAATACCTTTTAAAACAATGCAGCTGCTGCCCAGAGTTCAAAGTTCATACCACCAAGCACAGGAAGAGGAGATCTAGAAAGACTTCACCCAGCATGGGGATATTTGGCTCATTGTAGCTTCTCTATGTCCCCCAAAAGTCTTTGCACTCTTAAAGTCTTAAGACAGAGATTTGTGACAGGAGTTTCCTCTGTCCCCTTCAGGGATGTTTGTAATAAATCTACTTCTTTCCATGCTCCCACCCAAGTTCTTAATGTGGGGATAACAAGAGCTCTTTTCTTTGCAAGCTTTTCAATCAATAAAGGTTGCCTCATATATCCTTAGGTTAGGTGGAAGGCAGTTGGCCATGTTATAATTTTCACATGATCCTATTTATTTTCATCATGTGTTAAGCAGCAGACAAGGCATTATGAGGCTTTGAGGACACTGAAGGTGGACTCCTTTCTTTTAAAATTGGCTTTGGATCCCATCTCCCATTTCTTGGTAATGCTAGGAAGGGAAATATCACAATTGCCACAAAAGATGGAAAATACCACATGAAAAGGTAGAATGAACAAACAGGGCTTTGTTGAGTTCTGTTAACAGAAAGCTCCTGGTCAAAACAGAATCCAAGTTCTACATCTGCCCCTGGTTGGAGACATAACATTCTGAACTTCTGAAACGTAGCATACTATTGTCTTCTTCCTTAAGAGTTAATCCAGCTAGCCCCAAATCCCCTGGATGGGAGGACTCAGGAAAGCTGAGTCTCCTAAAGCAGTGATTCTCAATCTGTGGGTCACACCAATTCCTTTGGGCGGTTGCATGTCAGATACTTACATTACAATTTGTAACAGTAGCAAACTTAGAGTTATGATGTAGCAATGAAGTCATTTTATGGTTGGGGGCAAAATATGAAGAACTGTATTAAAAGGCAGCAGCATCAGGAAGGGAGAGAACCTGTGTCCTTTAGACACACTAGGGAAACAGGAGGAATAGTTGTCCCCTGAATGAGGTGATGTAGGTATAACCCCTGGAAGTCCCTCCCATGGTATAGTTCTTTGCAGATCTTTACAGTTAGGCCTGCCAGCTTTTCTGAGTTCTGACTTAAAAATTGTAAGTTTGGGGGCTAAATGCAGTGACACACACTCAAGAGCTAGAAGCAGGGGGATTTTCGTGAGTTCAAGCTCAGCCTAGTTTACATATGAGTTTCAGAACAGCAAGGGCTATATAGAGACCCTGTCAAAAGACAAACAAAAGTAAATATGACTTTTCCCTTCATGTCTTTTTGAATGTTATCCAAAATCCTAAGCATATTTTTCCTGATACTGTTTTCTTACTATTTTCTATGAAGACTCTCAGCCCCACATTTTATAAGACCTCTATTGCTGACCATATGTCAAAAGACCTGACTTTTTCTATTTTTCTGTTTCCCTCTTTCCAGTAGTTACCAATTTTATAACTTTGCCTGCCTGGTTGTTATTTTTCTTTCAAACTCTAATAAAATGGTCTTTGAGCTTTCTTGTGATTCCCCTTTAAAATTCTTTTATTGATAAAAAGCAAGATCTGACAGAAAGGAAGCCTGGTCTCCTGGTAACATGATTTTGCATCGTTACTTGCACTTGTTTTATTTAGTATTTGTTGGTAGGCTTTTGTCTGCTTTTCTAACTGTAACACCTATAAAAATGTAAGATCCAGGTTGGGGGCATTTTATATTCAGATTCTGACTATTACAAGTTAAAGTCCATCCATGTTTTCTCAATGCAACAAAAGTATCAAGTGAAAATATCCATTTGAAAAAATCAGAGACACAGAGAATATTGAGGACTGAAGTTCTAAAATACCTTAAAAGGGGAATACCCAGGGATAGAATACAGCATTCCATTGCTCTGTTTTTGCTTCAGGGTAGTTGCTAATTCTGGGCCTGAGCAGGGAGCTGAAAATTCAGATGATGCCCCCAACCCCCAGCCCCAGAAGGGTAATACTAGGGTGCACAGCATAAAGCAGAGAGAGGTATTGGCCTTCTGCCAGAGCTAAAGGTGCAAAATTAGACACTGGAGAGGCTAGGATCCAAGTCAAAGAAAAGGTTAGAGAAAGTAGCCTGAAATGTGGCCATTTCCTGCTCAAGACCTTTGTCAGTGTGAGTTTGCCAAGAAAAGAAATTGAGGAATTTAGCAGAAGGTCTTTGACAAACAAAAAATAGACTTAGATGGTTTGATAATAAAGAAGAAAGACTTGAAGTTAGGAACCTACCTGTGTGAATGGTATCTGGTAAAAAATTGCCATGCCTTCAGCTAGGTTCACTAAAGCTAGCCATAGTGGACAGAGAATTGTCAAGGCTGTAGCCCTTTCTCAGGGGTATTCTGGTAGGCTCTCAGCTCACTAACTCACACAGGAAAGGGAAGAGCCCGTTGAAAAGAACATAGTGCTATGATTTACCTTTTTAGTCTCAGGAAGCTAATAAAAAATATTACCAAACATTGCAAATAGAACTGAACCAAGGAAATCCTTCCAATGTGTAAATCACTGTTAGGTCTTCTTCATCAGATACATAATAACTAATAAATAATAAGTAAAAAATAACTGATCAAGGCATGGTAGTACATTCCTGTAATTCCAGTATTCCAAAGGCTTAGTCAAGCTCAAGTTTAATGCCTACCCTGAACTACAGAGTGAGATTCTGTCTCACAACAAACAATAACATATACACCAATTAAAATATTTGTGAAGGCTGTGGATGTATCTCATTGACATACTATGTCTAGCAAGCATAGGATCCCAAGTTTTATTCTATCACTGCAAAATAGTATAAAGTTAAACATTCAGGAAAGCACAAGAAACAGAATATAATTCCATCAAAGAATTGGAGTTAAAAAACCAATAGGGGAATATTTATTATTAAATCTATATACAAGACAAATTTTTCAACAACCACACATAATATACATATGTATGCACACATATGTACAGATATAACATATACCTAATTTAATAAGTTATTTCTTTCATTAACAGTAATAGTATATCAATATCATTGCTTGGTTTTGATATTTTGATAATGTAAGATTTCATCATGTGTACAGTCTGGAAAATGTTATGTAGGCAAGTTAGACTTATAACTAACATTCTTTTTGCTTTTGTGTGACATATACCACCTGCCTATCATGAATGCAAATTCTAGAACTAAAATGTACAAAATCTGAAGTGAAAAACTTTATAGATTTAACATTAGATTTGATATCACAGAAAAGAATGTAGATCAATAGAAAATATCTAAGAAAGGGCACAGATTTAAATTTAAACCCGAAATATATAAAGGATATGGAAATATATAAGGTTATATAATATATTAGACAGAATAAAAAATAAGACCTAAAATATGATAATATGCCCAGAAGTATAGAATAATAGTTGCCTACTGGGAAAAAAATAATTGAATATATTGTTATTCCTCCAAAATGATGAAAGTTAATAAATTGCAAATCAACAATCTCTGTAAACTCCAAGAAGGAGAAGTGTAACAAACTGAGGTTCATCACAGTGAAACTACAGAAAGCATTAGACAGAGAAAAATATAACCTGAAAGGAAAATATACGTAACCTGCAAGGGGACATTGAGAGATCTAACAGCTGACTTCTCAACAGAAACAATGGGAGGTGGAGGACAATAGAATGATACTTTTACTAGAATGAAGGAATCCACGCTAACCAGATATACAAAAGCCGAGAAAGCTAGCTATCAGTAAATGATGTTTTTTAAATTATAAAATACATTATTTCTATTATTATTACATTATTTCTGCCCTGCTTTACCCTTCACCAAAGCCTCCCATATGCTCCTTCTTACTTGTTTTTCAAAGCCATGTCCTCTTTTTCATTACTTGTTGTTAAACACACACATACACACGCACACACAAACATTTAAAAGCTGATCAGTCTGTATAATGTTACTTGTATGTATGTTTTTATGGGCTGACCATTAGGTATTGGATAACCAATTGGTATACTTTTTCCGGGGAAGACTATTTCTCTACCCTCACAAAGTTCCTTGGTTGCCTGTAGTTCTTTGTGTAGGGCAGAGGCCTGGGCTGCTTCCTCCCCATTTGCATTAGCCTATCTATTATCCTTGTTTAGCTCATAGCTGGTCAGTCATGACTTTTAAAAGAGTTAGTAAAATAATTGTTTTATTTTATCTAGAAGAGAAATAACTTCAAATAAAAGTAAGCAGATAGAGAAACAAATAAAGAACAATAAAAAGTGTTATTGGATGGGTTCGTATCCATGGTTGAAAGCTTGTCTGATATGTTCTCAAATTATTTTTGGCTTCAATATTGAGCAACCCATCAACTCAAGGAAAGGAAAGAAAAAGAAAAGAAAAAAGAAAAGGAGAGAGAGGACACTAAATGTTAATAAGAGAACACATATGAGTGTGTATTACTTGTTGGGGTGGGAGGAAGAGTTCTTTTAAAATTTGGTGGGATGTAAAAGTGATGCAGAATCAAAGTGTATGTTAATTTAAAATAAAAAGTTTTGAAGGGGAGGTAAGCAATTTAAAATATTCCAGGGCTTTAGCATTGAAGTCAGAGCTAAAGCTAATAATTTGTATTAGAATATTATTAGATAAAAATGTCTGAAATTACTTCCAAAAAAGTCTGACTTAGAAGGTAACAATGGAAAAAGTAAAATAATAAAATCTGATTAATCATAAAGAAAAGGGCAAGAAATGAGAGAAAAATAACATGAAATAGGTCAATCAAATATAAATGAACAATAATCTAGTAGGAGATAGAAATTCATACCTTTCAGTAATTACATTCAGGAGAAATGGACTAAATATTTCAAGTAGAATACTAAAATATCAGATTGGACATTTTCTACTCACTGAAACATGGCTTGAATATACATTACTGAGAGATGGAAAATAAAAGCATGCAGAAAGATGTGGACAGAAACATATAAAATAGAAAACTAAAATAATTATTGACTCATAATTAGGTAAATAATTATTAGATGAATGGATATTATTTTGTTAAAATCTTAATAGTCATGCTACTGTTTGATATTTTATGTGGTCTAATAAAAGGCACGCTTGATTTTGAAGTTGGTTTTACTGAATGTGTCAGCAATCAGAGATGAAGAACTCTAAAATGGAAATTTTAACATGAATAGTTAGTAAATTATAGCAAGGAAAGTCTTGATATTTATGATTACTGTCTACATATCTGCCTGTTAAGACTGTTCATACACACTTGCTATATATTTTAAAACTATATTTGTTGTTTTAGTTGTTGATATTTTTGTAACAAGTGCTAAGAAGCAGAGATTTGGATAAAATTCAATTCTTAGGACTTTCAGCTAGTTGAGAATTCTTGGGGTTTGAATGTGAAAGTCTCCCCAGGCTGCAGAATTTGAACACTTGATCCCCTGCTAGATGCACTCTTTGAAAGTTGGTGGAGCCTTGCTTCAGGAAGTGAGTCTCTAGGGTGGACATCGAACTGAGGCTTTAAAGCACAGCTCCACTTCCTGTTCTCTGTTTCTTGAGTGTGTGTCCAAGGGGGCCAGCCTCCTGCATCTGCCTCTGTAGTACCTTTGTTGTCTGCTGCCATGTCTCCTCTGCCGTAATAGGCTGTATCATTCTGGAATCACAAGCCAACCCCCTGTTTGTCCTTTGTTTCCTTTTTCAGGGTATTTTATTTCACACTGCAAATGTAATTTATAAATAAAATGCATGGGTGGTAGGAAGATATGTGAAGGCAACAGTCGGGAGGAACTTTGAGACAAATAGCTGGTGCAAAAGACCCTGCTAAGGGCACCCTTTAGTCTCTCTAAATATGGAAAATTCAACCCAAACTACTCTACTTTAGAAAAAGAACCAGAATAGTGTAAAATACACATTCTAATGGAAGACATGGTAGAAGAATTGAACTTTGAATTTAATTTTTCTTATCTATCATCTATCTATCTATCTATCTGTCTGTCTGTCTGTCTGTCTGTCTGTCTATCTATCTATCTATCTATCATCTATCTATCTATCTATCTATCTATCTATCTATCTATCTATCTATCTATCTATCTATCGAGACAGGGTCTTTCTATGTAGTTCTGGTTGTTCTGGAACTCACTCTGTAAATCAGGCTGCCCTTGAACTCAGAGAGTCACCTGCCTCTGCCTTTTGAGTGCAGAGATTTTTAAGGGAATGCACCACCATGTCAGGCTTGAAAGTAATTTCTTAAAACATAGAAAAATATGCTTCCGAATGAATCATTATTAGGAATTCTCAGTGAAATTCATCTGGTAAAGCACCCAGAACAATGACTCTAGTAGTTGATTTGTCTTTCCAGGAGTTTCTTCTTCTAGGTCTTTATTTCTGAGCCATTTTCCCCCTTTTGCTAAAAACAGTATAGAAATAGTGAGGGCTGTCTTTGAAAGAGGCCAAGAATTATGATCTGAAAGCTTTTGGGGTTGGGAATGTGGTTCCAATGCTCAGTAAAGTAGCATACCTCCCCTCTTCACATTTTTCCCATCATGCCCTACTTCTGACTTTACTTTTTGTTTTTTCAGTGTCATCATGGCTAAGCCTGGATCTGTTTTGCCAAGATCAACCTTTATCTTTATAAGGTGAATGCTGTGTAGCCCACCTGAGAGTGATTGGTTGATCTATTATCTGTAGTGTTTGGCGATGAATGATAGGTCATCTGTGGGCTGATCTCATTGTTTGTTTCTCTTTGGATTAGATGCCTGTGGTGAGCTCTTATCTTTAGGCACAGTCTTACCATTAAAATAGCGAGATCTCGTCACAAAGCAAAAAAGAAGAGTGCTACGTAAAGTACCCTTGAACTATGTATTAGAAATCTGTCTCAGTGGTTTTGGAAATTTTGTTATCACAGTTCTCTCCCATGATTGGAGGAGTTTTATGGCCAAGTGCATCACAAACTTTACTGGACACATCACATGACCTGTGGCTTTCACAGAAGTGATGACCTGTAGTTCGTCTGTACCCAAGAGTAGATTAACATTCAGCATTTCCAGTGAGTTTGCAGGTAATGAAAATGCTCCTGGTCTCTTGACTACAATTTAAATAGAAAGCATTTATACCAGTGATTCCCTAATCCTGGTTGCACAGAGAATGTTGCAGAAAAACCCATGCTTAATGTTCATTCAGCAGGACTTAATCATAGCTTCTCAGTATGGCATCTTTCCAAAACCTTTCTAAGGGAACATTAACAGTCTACAAAAGGGTATACATATGCCCCCTTCCAAATACATATAGACATGGTGTTTTTTTGTTTTGTTTTGTTTTTTTCTGGAGGTTAAGGATTTCCATGATCTAATTCATACAAATTTAAAACTTATGCTTCAAATAAAAGATATTTTTTAGTAAATGGTATAAGGTAAACTCCTTAATTAGTCATCTTAAAGACTAGCAATTAGTAACTGAAGACTGAGGTTCGAATTCCAATGTGACTATATTTTGGGATGAGTAGTTTAGAGAAGTAATTAAAGTTAAACGAGGTTATATGACTAGTGTCCTTGTAAAAAAAAATAAGCATAATAGATGTATTTCACATAGAGAAAGGGCGATGTAAGAAGCAAGATGGCAGGGCAGTCACCTGCAAGCCAGGGAAAGGCCTTGGGAGCAAGCAGCCCTGCTGACACGCTTTCAAGGCAAATTGCAAATCCGGAGCTTTGGGGAACAAACTCTTGCTTTTAAGCTGCTCCATCTACATTTGTTAAA
Organism: Meriones unguiculatus; assembly: GCF_030254825.1. NCBI lineage: Eukaryota > Metazoa > Chordata > Mammalia > Rodentia > Muridae > Meriones > Meriones unguiculatus. Next base: position 165,486,230 of record NC_083349.1, read on the forward strand.
GAAGATCTGTCAAACTAACACAGATGTTTTTTCATGAAAACTTGTTCTTGTTTTCTTGCAGGTCTGTGTCCTAGGTATTTCTTTGTTGGGCATATAGTTTTGATATTTACTATTAATCTATCTATATCTATCTATATATATTTGTTATATATATTCAATATATAATATATATAATATGTATATATAGTCAATTGAATATATATTGAATATATATACATATGTAGGTATATGAATATATTGAATATACATATATATGCATATATGTATATATATATATATAAAATATATATCATTGGGAAACCTAAGTGCACAGTTTAAAGACGGGAAAACTGAATGTTAGTAGTAAGCAGATGCCAATATTAGTGACTTCCTTAATATTCTGTGGAATTGTTCCTAGAGTCAGGAGAGAGATCCAGACCGTATCTCATTTTGGTTCCACATCTTCCTGATTTTGGTAAAAGTAAACTGTTATTGTTCATATACTGTGTGGCCATTGCTGGTCAGGTAACAACAATAGGAAGAGAAGGTGGGGCCCAGATGGAACTGTTTTCCACTTTACACATCTGCTATCAGGATTGGGTTGGTGTAGTGGAGTGTTTCTTGAGTGCTACATTGTGGCTGCTTTGGAAATCTCACAGGAGTACAAATTATTTGACAGTTTCAAGGAACACACATGCTCTCTAGACAGACATTATAAAACTCCCATTTCAAGGTAATGGAGAATTTAAATATCTTGCTACATTCTTCTCTTGATGATTTCACGACTTTGCATGGCCTGGTTTTTGGTGACCTTTATGATATGAAACACATATAGCACAGACAATTCACAAGGGTATTCAGATTGTTTGAAGCATCTCGAAGCTGCATTGTGCCTGGATATACATGCGCCATCAGTGAGGACATTCACTTAAGAATAAAATTAAGTTAAATTTCAACTTTAAAAAAATAACAGAGCTATTCAGTTACTAGAAAAAATTTAAAATGTTCCACTACCTACTTGATAAATGGGGCATTTGGGTTTTTTCTGTGTTGCTGTTTTGGCTTAGGGATGTTTTAAGGATGATACAAACACACTAAGAACCTATGAACCAACATAACTATGAAGGTCTGGGCTGATGGCTTGCTTTTGCTCTTGGCATTATCTCTCTGGAGGAAGGAAACATCACATGACTGGTCCAACCATCCTGGGTCTGAGGAAAGCAAGTGAGGCTACGAAGAAAAGACATGTGAAGACAGATCAATGTCTACCCAGCCTCTAGCTCCTCTAGTCGTCTGTGCCAGAAGAATTTCCTACTTCAACTGGTTTCAGTGCCACCTAAAAGCGAAGTGAGAAGCCATCATGTGATACTACTTATATGAACCCACCCCTAAGAACTCAGAGAAGTATGCGTTGCTATTGTGAACCACTGAGGTTTCCTGCTTGATTTTCTGAGACAAAGTCTTGGAACATAATCCAGGCTAGCCTTGAACTCCTAATCCTCCTGCCTCAGTATCCCTAACCTGGGATTACAGGTATGTACCACCCAGCTCAGCTACATTAAGCTGCTAAATTTTAAAAGAGTTTTTCAGAGGAGAAATTGATAAGTGGAACAGAATTTCGGTGCCTCCAAGTAAGGTGCAGCTATAACATAAAAAGCGTGTGGTATTTGTTTTCAGACAGAGTAATAAGTGAGAGATAATATCCACAGGGAGTCTTTTAGAAAAATCTAGAGAGACTTCAAAGAGATCTTAGTGAGGGCTTGAAAGATGGAGAAGAAAATTTTGCTGGAGGTGAGAGGAAAAAAAGAGAACTGGGGCTGTGGGGTGAATGTTGATGGCAGTGTCACCTGTGCTAACAAGGAAACTTTGTAACTTGCTTAACAGACAGTGTGCCTGAAATGACATTCTGAGCCTTCTGAACTTAGATCACAAGAAGACACACAGCTCTGGGAGATGCTCTCAGAAGAATTAGGACGCATAGAAGGATGTAGTTATTGCAGAAGAAGTCTGGTTACCCGGAGGGCTGGTAGGCCACAAACAAGGGGAAGTTAACCAGGTAGAGAGACAGCTGAAGGGAGAGACGTCCCTCCAGTCCTACATTCGCAGCCATACTAGCCCCAATAACAGACATACAGATCAAAACCTATTCAAATATCTCCAGCCTGTGACAGCACCATGTAGTAGCAATATTGTGAAGAATCCCAACCTACCAAGCTAAGCTCATCTACCCCTAGAAGTAGGAGGCCATAATATACTATTATTTTGTGGCACCAAATACTGGAGTGCTTTGCTGTACAGCAGCACTTGGTAGCACCTCACTTTTCCCACCTTTACCAAATCTCAGACTCTTTGAGCCCATGTAGAAATTGTGTTCATACCGTAAAGCTAAACCCAATGAATATTCAATTGCTTGTGCCAACAGGGAGAACACTGCGAAAACACAAGGTTCTCATGCACAGTTTCTCTCCCTTGTAGCTGGTTTTGAGCTAATCAGTTAAGTGCTTTGCACCTCAATTTCCTCATTTGTAAAAGAGAGACAGATACTTTCCATTTCTGGCCCACACCAAGTTATAACTAAGATTGAAGTAGATATTAAATAGGAAGATATCCAAGAAAACAGCATAGCATGAGTCAAAAATAAGAAGCTGTTCAAGTGAGTCTGTAGGAATGAGGTCCAGCTTTGATCAGCCTGTATGGTTGGGCAGCAAGGGATAGTGTTCGGTCCAGGGCAGTCACTGTGCCTATTCTTAGAACTCTGTCTCAGAGACAAAGGTACAAAGTTTGGTGTATCAGGTTATATGGCAGAACAACAGAGTAGAGTGGTAACAGTTTAAAATATATGCATGAGATCATGTCTCTACTCATGTTACAAATTCTTTCCAAGAAGAATGACTTCAAACACTATTTCTTTGATATTTCAAGCTATTCCATGAATCAGAAATCTAGGAGTGACTTAGCCCGCTGGTGTCATGTTGGGAGTGTGACAGCCAAGCTGTAGGCTTGCTTATTGCTCATGTTCTAAAGTCCCGAGAGAGGTTGGGGTACCATATCCAAGAAGGCTTTCTAACATAAGCTAAGAATAGGAGGCATTGGTTTCTTATCATGTAGACTTCACCATAATGCTGCTTCATGAGTGTCCTTATAATAGGTCTGATAAATTCTCTGAGAGAAGGCAGTACAAAGCAGTCCCTTAGCTTTTGTGACCTTGCCTCAGAAGTCATGTGCAACAAGTCATGCCTGCAATAGCATTTTGGTTGACTAGTCTGACCTACTTCTTGCTCAGGGAGAGAGGGCATCACAAGCTGTGCACACTAGGCAGGATCCAGTATGCAGGCAGGCCACCACAAAAGTCTAGCATGTGAAAAAAAAATGGAGAAAGATTTCAAGGTGGGGTGGGAATGAGGGGCAGGGTTGTTGTTAGAAGTATGATGTGATGAGTTCTAGGAAAATGAGAGAAGTGAGGATGCTGAGTGTGGAATTAAGAGAAGAGGAATCAGGTTCACTTTCCATTTCTTTGAGAGCCTTCTGTCTTTTAGAACTACTTTTTCCTTTAGTCTCCCTTCTTGTGAATCACACTCCATAGCAAGACATAAATTTGGGACCTGGCCTCACCTGCTGTGAACCAATTTTCTCTCCAGCATCCTCACACTGCCACAGGGGCTCTAGACACACAGAACAAGGAAGAGTGGCAAAGGAACTCATACACACAGCTGGCAAGTGATAGGACTTGGATCCAGACCTGGATTCATTCTATGCCAAAGCCTTGTTCATTCTACCACATTATCACCTTGTTTTCCAGGGCTGTGAGGAGAAGGATTCCAAGTTTTAGTGTCTTCCTCCCATCTGGGTTCACATGCTCATGTTCAGGCACAAAATTCTGCTGATCCGGTGTTGAGGTTACAGCCTCTTGGCCATTTCGGCTGCTTGCAGGCACTTTCCTGTGTATTTCTACCTCATTGCCTGGCCATCTTCTTTTATATCTCAGCCTCATGCTTCTTCATCTGTTTCTCCCTCTCGTGTTATTTGTCTCTGTTAACAGGGTCATTTATCCCCATGAAGCATCCTGAGAGACAAGGATTGAAGGATGCTGCTGCTACATCAGGGGGCTAAAGACCCTCTGCGGGGGGCTGTGCATGCAGAGACCTTCTCTATCTGACCCATGTAAGAGCTGTGTGACAGAGAGGAAAGGTGACTCTAACTCTCTTTCCATGGGGAAATGGACTTCAGACTGAAAGGCTGAGGGGCAGGCAGGTGACACACATTTTTAACTACTGCTAACTTGAGAAGGTTTATACTCTATGAGCAGCACAGCTGACTTGCTCCCTGGCATGTGGAGGCTGAAGGGAAGGAGCAGGGCAGTGATAGCATGGAAATCATGACTCTGCCCACAGGGAATTTTCTCCTTTCCTATGCTTTTTTTTTTTTTTTTTTTTTTTTATACTCAAAAGTCTGGATTTAATTTCCCCACCCCTACCTCAGTCCCACACACATATGCCATGTATCAATGGCCGGATAGCTGGATAGACAGCTACAGACAGACATCAACATATACGGCATCACGCATACATTGTTTATGGTTGGTTTGTTTTACTTTCCTGGACTCCTCAGTCTGGACGTCTCTACCCTTCCATCATATAGCAGGCTCCAAACATGCACTCTGAAAGGCAGTGTGGACCGTGTTCTCCTGAGACACTGACTGATTACATGTTTGAAATGGCATCTGGAAGAAATAGAGGGGCTTCAGCTGCAAGTTGTTGTACGAGCTTTATTGGGGGTATCAGCACTTGATGGGTTTCTTTATAGTGACATTAAGTGAATTGGCATGCCATAAACTGTCCCATGGGTTGTCTAAGATGTGAGAAATAGCAGAAATAAAGGAAACCTGTCTGTCTTATGTACAGCCCAGCTGGCATTTTCCCCAAATTTTAACCCCCTGGGATACCCAGGTTGGTGTGCTTCTCGTTCAGTCTAACACACCCCAGGTTGAAATGGGGCTACAAAAGCAATTAAGGTTGAGAAACGTTAAAAAGCAGAATGTTTGTGTAACAACAACCCCTGCTGAAATTCAACAGCTATAAGAATACCCTTTGAGAAACCACCCGTTGGATTTTCAGGTACCCCTCACCCCTTGAGAGTTTTTATGAATCGTGCAGGTGCCTCAACTATTTGGTTTATTAGCCAGCTTTTCCATTGCTATGATAAAATTCTGAAGACATTTAATGTAGGAAGAGAAAGGACATGAGGGCGTACAGTTTTAGAAGGTCTAGTCCAAGATTAAGTGTTCTTAGTTTTGAACATCCGTGGCAGCAGCTCTTGTGGCAGGAATGTACGGTAGAGATGTACTGTCATCTTGTGAATTAGGAAGCAAATAGTGAGAGAGGAGGGAGCCAGACAACATGGTCCCCTTTAGAGCAACCCCTAATGATGAAAACACACCTTTCTAAGCTCTAATTCCCAGAGGTTTTATCACTTCCCAGTAATTACACTGCAGGACCTGGCCTTTATTGCTAGCCCCACCTTTGGGAGACACTCAAACGCAAGCAGTAGCATTTGTGGCTTAAGGTTCTGTCTGAAGCAGGAAGACTGGATTGGTCGGGTTTGATTAGTGGCACAGTCAATAAGTGGCCTACTTAGGGGAACCCCTTTTCTGTCTGTACCCTCCCTTTCTTTGTGCCCCTTTCCCTGTGCTTGTGAGTCATTACAGTGCAGCAACTGTGTCAGAATCAGACAGCTCAGTTCTTGACCCACTTGTCTGGCATTTTGACAGAAATAGGAATTCCTTTGCCACTTGAGGGCTGTTGAGATTTTTTGAGTGTGTCCTAACAGCAGGCTGACTTTCATAGAGTTTTAATTGGATGAAGGAAGTCTGTTGGAAGGACTGTCTAGGAAAGGGTTGATTTCCAGTACTAGAGCACTTGTCCAGCCCCGTTCTGTGATTCCAGCCACAGAAGAGTTCAGGCTATGAAGCTATTCCACCCAGTCTGGTGGCTGTGGAATGGCCCAGGAAAGGGGAGGTAGGAGGGAAACCCTTGCCCATGCCACACCTGGGAACCTCTTCTGGCCCTGAAAATGACACCCAGGGTGATTTGGAAGACCCAAATCATTCTTTCTTACATGAGGTCTTGTAGTGGACTTGAAGATTTTTGCCAAGCTCTGTAGTTACTGAAGAACATATCTATGTGCCTTCAGCCAAGTCTCACAGGGAGGACCCATGAGAGAAAAGAGGCGCCAGAAACACTGGATCAGCCTGCATGATTAAAGGACAGGCAGCTTTGCTGGCTTTCAGGCTCAATGTTGGTCCAAAGAAGGGCTTCTTACTGATGAGATCTTGTTTTCCCAAATCCCCAGAATGAAGTCCATCTGCTAAGTTCCATTTCAAAAACCTAGTGCTTCCTTTTTACAGTTCAGAGGCTACTTGAGTCAGATACCTGAAGACAGAGAGGAAGAGTGTACATGAGGAAGGGGGAGTACAGCTCAAGTCAAGGCTGAGAGGTAGCAGGGATGCAATTTGGGACACTGTGGCTTTTGGCAAGGGAGCTGCGGGCTGGCGATGGGGGAGTTAATCTCTTCTTTGTCACTGAGGCCATTGGAATTTACACTTGTGGAGGCTCTGTCTGACTAGAGGGTGGCCTGTTCTGTTCCTTGAAGTATTCTGCTCGTGGAAGGGCCAACTTTGATATCCAAGATCACAGGCTTCTCTACCATGTGGCTGATGAAATGGATATTTCTTTCCTTTTCTTCAAGGCACAGTGAGGGGCAGGGTTTGTTCTTCTTAGATCTTTTGCACTTTCTCAGGTATGATTTTATATAAATTGATGAGTATATATATACAAATACATATGTACACATTCAGACACACGTCTTCTCTCAAGGGCAGGACATCACAGTGGCAGATTACATGGAACCTGTCACATAATGGGAGACCTTCCATTCTCTGTGCCTTTTCTTGTGCATCTGTGGAGTTGCTAGTAAAACAATTCTCACCATGAAGATTAATGGAGTCGACATAAGTCAAGTTTTTGGACCACTGCAAGACACAAATAAGCTCTATATGTTAGCTATTACATTTTACAATGGCTTATTTCTTTACTTCATGCACATGGACTTTTTGTTTATTGGTGGTGCTAGAGATCCAGTCCAGTGCCCTACACATGCTAGCTGAGCCCTTTATCTCTGAGTTAGCCCTTGAGACAACCACACGCATGTAATACAGAGGCATTGGCAGGACATCAGACTTTCCCAGGCTTGGGAGTGCATGTTTTAATCCTCTGACATCTTGGGTCAGGGTTCCATGATGATGAGATAGGACCATATTTAAGGGTCACACTTTAGCTGGTATCTTCAGCTACCCTCCATACTCTGTGCTTCACTTTAGGAGAGGAAACAGTTAAAGGTGAGACCCTGTGTTACTTGTCTCTTCCTCTACTTGTGAGAGAACGAGAAAGAAATTGGCTATGGAAATGATGGGCTGATTGTATTTCTTCTGCCACTATAAAGTTTGGGTTCATATTACTGCTGCTTCTTACCCATAGAATTGGAAGTTTTTACTCCAAGACTCCAAGTGGATGCTAGAAACTATGGAGAGTTTGATGTCTTTCCCCCTGCATACACATATGAGAACATTTAATTTATAAGTTAGATACAATGAGATAAAAATAACTAGATAGAATAGTTACACCTACAGTTATACTACAGTTGATGATATGGTCTTATCACAGCAACTTTGACATCGATTTGTTTTCTTTCCTGATTATGCTGAAAGTTTCCACCTTTTCATACAAACAGTTTCCATCTTCTCAGGTAGCATCACCCACTTGTGTTGGGTAAGGTCATTAACAAGTAAAATAAGGTTCCTGAAACCAACCATTTTGGTGCCCTGCCAATCTAAGTGACTAGTAGGAGGGTGGAATGGATATGCTTGATAAAAAAATGTTCCCAGTCTAGGTGGGACAGCATGAGATTTAATCATACTGTTCAGGTGGCATGCAGTTTAAAAATCTATGAATTGTTTATTTCTGGAATATTTTATTTAATATTTTCAGATTCAATGGTAACTAAACCATGTTTAGTTACTAAACCTAAGTAACTCAAACCATGGACAGAAAAAACACAAATAAAGGGGACCCACCATACAGATGTTCACTAGAGGCAGGATATAATTGCATTAATTTGTATATGAATGTATGAAAAATCTCCTTGCTCCACAATGTAAATCCAGTGTGATATTTATTTATTAGCTACAAATATCTGTTTTTAGTGTCAACCCGAAAACATATTTCTCTGTATCTATTTCTCTCTTTTTTAATCTTGTGTGTGTGTGTGTGTGTGTGTGTGTATGGTTGAGTTTGTGTGTCTGTGTATGTATGTGGTTGTGTGCCTGTATACCTGTGTATGTGTGTGTGCCTATGTGTGTGATGCCTGTCTATGTGCCTGTGTGTATATGCTTGTGTATGTATGTGTGCCTGTGTGTGCCTATGTGTGTGCATGCCTGTGTATGTGTGTGGCTGTTTATGTGTGTGTGCCTATGTGTGTAGAAGTCAGAGGACAGCCTCAGGTGTCTTCAGCTTTCACCTTGTCTGAGACAGAGTCTCATCACTGTTCATACATCAGGCAAGCTAGGCTGTGAGTTTCCAAGTTTCTCCTGTCTCTTGCCTCCTCTGACCCCAGGATTACAGGTCCATGTAAACTTATCTAGCTATAAAAGGGTTCTTAGGACCGACACTATGGTCCTCTTGGTTGATCAGCATGGATTTTAACTACTGAGTCAACCCCCAGGTCCCATGTTCCTCTTTTTAATGCCATCTTCAATAAACTGACTGTTATGTTATACAAATTGCAAAAATGATTGTGATCATGAAATGGTGAAGAGTGCGATAAATATAACTTAAAGTTGATTAATTTATATTAGAGACACTTCTAAATTGAGGTTTCCTGTGTGTTTTCACAACATGTATTGATTTGCCTGTATGACACTGCACTAAAGAATAGGGCACAGTTATGCTGATCAGTGCAATTAAAAGTATCATGGTGCAATTAACATGCTCAGGAGCTGATGCAGGAGGAGAGACCTCTCATGTTTGTGCCTCACACAGGACTCTCTTGGAAGAGGCAAGGAAGAGATGATGCTGGCAATAGACTTCCACACTTTTTTTTTCCTTACACAAGGACAATTTTCCACTGGGTTTTGAAAAAAATGGCCCCTGGACTGAGTTCAGGTCTTGGCAAATTACAAATAAACCTCGTGAATGTGAATTTGGAAAAACCAGTCTTCTGAAAGGCCCTTTCTTATGTATAGCTCATATTTCAGACACATGAAAAACAACAAATAATATGTACCAAAATAATGTGCTATGAATTCTCAATTACACACGAGCTGGGAGTGAGACAGTGAAGAAGACAAAAAGTCTGCCTTATGGCTCCCACGACTTGTCTCCTTGATGATTCTGTGGTCATGTCAGGCTCATCCTATCTAAAACTAAATAGCTTTTTCCTTCATACTCTTTTCTATTTCCTGTCTCACTGACTGGCACCATAGCTACCAGATCACACAATTCAGGAGCCCGAGAGTCTCATTTATCCCCACATTAATCATGAGAACCCATCACTTCTTTCCCCTTAATATTTATTCTATATGATTGTCACTGCCTTGGCAGTTTCTCATCTCATGATGATGATAAAGAGGACGATAATGGTGACATTGATTTATTTATACTACAAATGTTTATTGAGTACCCATTAGGTGTCAACCAATGATTATAGTCAAAAGATAAAGCTGGGTGTGGTCTAATGTTAGCATTTAGGAGAGAGACAGGAAGATAATGAGTTTGAAACCAGCCTGGGCTGTACATCAAAACCCAGCCTGGAAAAATGTGTATTTAACACCATTTGTCTTTAGAGAAATTCAAATTAAAGCCACAATGAAGTACAGCTATATTTTATTACCTTGCCTAGAACAAGGTCCAACAACAAACCCATGACTCCAAGTGCTGGCAAAGATATGGAGCAAATGGCATTCTCATGCATTTTTTGGTGAGAATGTAAAACAGTAGAATCACTGTAGAAGTGAGTTTGACAGTTTCTATAAGATGAAATACACATTTACTATGCAACTCGCAATCCTACTCATAGGTATTTACCCAAGTTAAAAGAAAGTTATGTTCTCATAAAACCTGTATGTGAATATTTATAACATCTTTATTCATCATCTCCCCAAAACTGGAACCAACCCAAATGTCCTTCAGCCAGGCGATGAATAAATAAACCGTGTTGCATAGGGACTATGGACGTAACAATAAAAAGGAACTGCAACAATATGGATGGATCTTAAATGCCTTATCCTAAATGAAAGAGGCAGACAGGGGAAAAATACTGTGCTATATACTTCCTTTTATAGGATGTTCTGAAAAAGGCAAGACTTGGGGGACTGGAAGCAGATGAGCAGGCTCCTAAGGCTGAAGAGAGGAGGGTCTGATACAAAGGAGCTTGGAGAAGCAAGTCTTCTTGGAGCTGCATTCAGAGAGTTTGGTTTCTACTTTCCTCTCACCTGGACTCCTGCCTCCTCTGGAAGAAAAACCTGACCACAGGACCCTGCTGTTGAAGACTCTTTCAAAGCTTACTACTACTTTCAGAACCCAAGACCTCACTCAATACCTTTTGGGGGACAAAAACCACCCTTAATTTGTTCCAAAGTCTCCAACTTCCTTTTCCTTTCCTCTTCTACACACACACACAATTTTCTTTACTGCGTACATGACATTTGCTCCATTTAGCACCTCTGAGATAACACACATGTCTCACTAGTTTGCATCTCTCCTGAATTAAGAAACTCCTCTCCTTTTAAATGCTAGTTTTTGGCCAGAGGCCAGAGAAGTCTCTATTCCAGGAGATTTGGAGTAGATCTGACCTCTGCTTCCCTTACTTCCGTCTTAGAAGATGACTTGTGTGGATCCCTTCCCCAAAGGTCAGTTCCTGAGAACAGTTTCTTTCTCAGTTTCTTTACCCCTGGCATAGTTATACATGCAGGGCATTCATTCACCCAGTAAGTGTATTTTGGAAGAAAAAAAAAGTTCCGTGATTATAAAGCAGAGAAGAGCTGGGGATATGTTCAAACCACTTTCCTAGAGTATGTAAGACCTTGGGCTCATTCATTAGAATCTGGGACATGGAAATGACTTTATATAAACTGGAAGTATTATCTTAGAGTTAAACTTCTCTTACCGCAGCATAGAAATACGGAAGTGATGTACCTCTTCTAAGGTATTTCAGTTTGTCTCGAATGATGGTGGCCAGTGGCTTAGGAATATGAATTAAGGGGGTTGGCAGTTGAGTGCAGGATACTGAGCTCACACACTTCTCTAAGGCATCATTTAGTTCCGATCTCCACTGCATTCATTTTGTGCAGGAAAGATGAGTGCCAGTTTAAAAAATAAGCAAGGAAAGTGCTTGCTGTTTGGAAATAGGGGCTGGAAAGCATGCTTCACTTGTTGAGAATTTAGGTGTGAACCTAAATGAGTAACAGGTGGATGGTTTGCTTTGGAAGTAATTAAGGGAGCTGGGCAGTCATCTGTATCCGGACCGGGCCGGCTGGCAGCCAGAAGAACGGTTCTGTGGTTAACAAGGAAGAGGTCTGCAGCCCTGGGACCCACGGTTTCAACAGCAGTAATAACTATTAGGTGGACTTTGGCTCTGCGAATGTTTGGAAGGTCTGGAGGGACACACCAGTGATTCTAAGCTGTGCTTTCTAATTCCCTTAACTGCCCTTGGCTGACCTAGTTATTAAGAACTCTTAATTCCCCAGTCTTGTTAGTGAAACAATCTCACTTCACATGTAAACATACGTATGTGCTTTCATCCTAGTCTCTCGTGGTCCTAAGTTTTATTTAACAAGATCAAATCTTTAAACTTGGAGGGCATTTTGATATTCTCAGAGTCAACATCCATTACTAATATTTCAAGACACAACCACCCAAAGCACACATCTCTGGGAGGCAGGAGGGGTGGAGCAGGAGAGCAAAGGGCACTGGTCCAACTTTTCTGCAAGTGAGAGGCTTCCATCCCTGCTGCCCAGGATCAGATCTCAGCAGAGACAGCCTCCTGCCTACCATGGAACTCCTAAGATGAGCTCTCCTGACTGCCATGTTTAAAATGTCAGCCCCAGATGGTCTGGTGGTTACATTTTCTCCAAACAGTTGGGATCCTCTGCCAACTTTTCTAAGGGATGGGAAAGATAATTTTTTAAAGTGCTGATTAACAGAGCAAAATGTACTTCAGCTGGTAACAGATTTTTTTCTCTCCCTCCTCCATCGATCCCCCTGCTGCAAAACAACCTATGGTGATTCAAACTTTGGAAAGAAGCTAATGGCTTTGCTGAGAGATAACACTCTGAAGGAAAGTGACAAACTGGTTGCTAAGTGAGAGAAATATATCAAAGGCTTTTATGGAATTAGAGGTTTCTTCCCTTGATTTCCTCCAAGGGCCCCTGGAGATGCTTCAGGATCAGCACCTTGCTTGCCAGCCCATGAGGTTCAATGCCCCATATGTATGCTATAATGTTCTTTGTACATATAGGGTGTGATGAGGTGGGAGCTGGGGAACTACAGGTAACTTTGGTCTTTCTTTTCCAAGCATCCATCCTCTGCTTAGTTCTCTGACACATTTAAGGAAGTTGGAATAACTTTCTTGTTCATCCTGATGCCATGCAGCTAGCTAGTAGATATTTGTTTCTATGTGGAGACCAATAACTTGAACACTACATGGTCAAAGTATTTTCTTTTCTCAAATTTGGACATATGTTTCTCATGGTTCTTGGTGTCTGGATTCTAGACTCTGTCCTGAGTCTGAGGTTTGAAAGCTTTTTATCATCAACCCTTTTAACTGTCTCTAGGTCTCCATAGGTCTTGAAGTATAGACCAGGATAGAGGTATGCAAGAACCTTCAGCTCTGAACCAACTGTATAATTTTAATTTCAATGATGCACATAGGAAGCAAGACAGAATGCTGTGGGAGCATGGTTGCAACTCTGGACAGACCCTTTGAACTCCTAGTGATTTTTTTCTGCATAGATAAGCAGCATGGTAGGATCTACGGCAGTTTATCTTTTCTCCCCTGACACCTTCTGAATTTGTTTTTCATGGACAAACATGCCCACTATCAACAAAAGGCAGAAGGTTGGGGGCTCTGCAAATCTCTAGTTTTTACCATCACCACAAGATGCAGAGATTGAGCCCTGCCCAGATGAGGGATTAGAAACACACTTTGCCAATTGCACAAGAGGGCTGTGCTGGCTAGTTTTGTATCAATTTGACATAAGCTAGTGTCAATTGAGGGGAGGGAACATCAATTAAGAAAGCCTCCAAAAGATTAGACTATACATAGGCAAGCCCTTATAGGGAATCTTTTAAATTAGTGATTGATTTGGGGAGGGTCCAGTTCATTGTGGATGGGGACACTTTGGAGCTGATGGTCCCAGGTTCTATAAAAAATGCAGGCTGGGCAAGATATGAGGAACAAGCCAGTAAGAAACACCCTCCATGGCCTCTGTATCAGCTCCTGTATCCAGGTTCCTATCCAGTCTGAGTTCTTGCCTTGGTTTCCCTCAGTGGACATTCAGGATATTCAAGCTTAGAAAACCTCTTTCCTCTCCAATTTGCTTTTGGTCATGGAGTTTTATCACTGCCATAATAACTCTAACTAAGATCAAAATTGTACCAGTATAGTGAAGTATTGTTGGGAAGGAAATGTCCATGTTGTTTTGGGGAGGATTGTGGAAGGACTTAGGAACTTTGGGCTAGAAAAGCCATTGAATGTCCAAAGCTTGGTGAACTGTTCTGTGAGAGCCCAACTAGACAATACTAATGTTGAGAGAAGTACAGACAATGAAGGCATCACTTCTGAAGTTTAAAGAATCTATAGAGGACTGTTTCATAGTTCAAAGTTAGAATCTGTGGTTCTAGTCATCAATGGCCAAAGAATCATTTGTGATTGACAAGAGACCAGCATCACTGAAGTGAAATCTTTGCTTTATTAGGACAATTGATGCTAGTCAGCTGGAGCTGAGATATTAGCAATGATTAGGAAGGGACCAGCATGAGGGGAAAGCTGTGTTCCAGAGGTGGCCCAGGTTAAGCCTACTGCTATCAGTTGAACCTAGTCTGGTGTAAAAACCTTGTAGGTGGTATTTTGAAGGCATGAGGGGATCATGGAGAAGAGCTGAGGCTTGGCACTGTGAGAGGCCAGGAGAGGTACAGCTTCAGTAACAGTTGAAGGCTCCGTGATTAAAGGGGTGATTCAGAGAAATTGAAGCTAGGCATCATAAAGAAAGCCCAGGAGATGCTATTGCTGAAAGCACAGCCCAGTTGCAGCAGGAGACCCTGGCATTTTGGAGATGTCATTACCAAAGAGATCAGCACCGAGGACAGCAGCAGCCATGGTGTGAAGCCAGCCTATGCCTAGAAGATAAGCTGCTGTGTTATAGATAGATGGCTGCCCTAAGGAGGAGCTTAGAAGATTGTGAGTGGACCCAGTCATCAGAAAGTGGGTTATTTATGCTGTTGGAGTTTGGTTTTGCTTTGTTCAGGTTGTGACTGTACCCTGCTTCTCCCCTCTTGAAGTAAGAAAGTATTTTATTTATTTTTAATTTTACAAGAGCCCACACTTGAGAGTCCCTAAACTTTTACATATATTTTGGAGTTTTACAAAGACTTTGGATTTTAAAAGAGATTTTGAATTTTTTTAGGAGTCTGAATTTTAAAGTGTTTGAATTTGAGGCTGGAGAAATGGCTCAGCAGTTAAGAGCACTGGCTGCTCTTCCAAAGGACCTGGGCTCAATTCCCAACACCCATATGGCAGGTCACAACTGTCTGTAACTCCTGTTCCAGTGGATTCAACTCCCTCACACAGACATACATGCAGGACAAACACCAATAAACATTAAATGTAAATAAATAAAATTAGAGTGTTTGAATGTGTAAAGAATATGGGAATTTTAACTTTCTAATATGTTTTATATTGGGATGTTGATATTAATGTGTAATATTGAGTATGGATAAGAAAGAAACGGTTGCGGCTTAACCATGATATGTTTCTGTATCAAGTTTGCAAGGGATAAATTATCCTGGCTAGTTTTATGTCAAATGACACAAGCTAAAGTCAGCTGAGTGGAGGGAGCATCAGTTGAAAACATGTCTCCATCATATTAGGCTGCAAGTAGACAAGGCTATAGAGTATTTTCTTAATCAGAAATTGATTGGAGGAAGGCCCAACCTATTATGTATGGGGAGGCTCTGGGGTTAGTGGTCCTAGGTTGTGTACGAATGCAGGATGAGCAAGCCATGAGGAAGAAGCCAGTAAACAGCACTCTTCCATAACCTCTGTATCAGCTCCTGCCTCCAGGTTCCTATTCAGTTTGAGTTCCTACCTCGACTTCCCTCAGTGGACCATGATCCAGGATACAAAAGCCAAACAAGCCCTTTCTTCCCCAAGTTGCTTAAGGTCATTTAGTTTCAACACAGCAATAATAACCCAAACTAAAACAAGGGTCATTCATTGCCTAGGCATTTTTGCCTTCTTTTTCTTCTTTCTGTTCTACTCTATGTTATTGATACAGTGGCTTGGGGTCTTTCTTGGGCTTCTTCTGAAATCTCTAACTCCTTGAAGAGGAAGGGTAAGGTGTGGAGTTCATGTATAGTTCTGTCTCTGACCTTGCTTGTTGGGTTTCCCCGCCTTTCTTCCCTTCAAGGCTCAGGTGGACTCCCTGTAGTAGCCTGGCACACACATAGCCACAGTTGGTCCACTGATCTTCAGTCTACTAAGTGTTGTCAGAATGTATGTTATGACTCAGAACTCTGTGATGACTGTATAACTAGATCAGGTTTCCCCAAATCTCTTCTCTGACATGCAGAGGCTTGGGGAGGTTGAAGTACAGGAGTTTCATCAGCTTCATCATTGAGTCTGCAAGCCATCTCGGGTGTGAACTCAGTGGAACATTCAAGACCCTGATTTATTGCAATCCCAGGTCCTCTTTGGTCACATGTGGCTTTTCGTGTTACTCACAGGTCTCATTACATTAATTAGCATTTTAAAATGTTGTTCCCTTAAGCCTTCCTTTTATATTCTGGCTGAGACTAACATATGTATGTATAAAGAAAGCATATTTGCAGGTACATTCCTTAGTCTTTGAACCTACAGACTCTCAGACAGTACTGTTTTATATTCTTAGTAAAGACATGTCTAGCACATTTTGTTCAAAGACAGATGAATCAAAGCAGGCATGATCTTTGCCTTTAAGAAACTTCTAAATGCCCAGCAAATCTATTCCAAGGTAGAGACCTGAGCGAAATGCAAGCATATGTTCAAATAAAACATGTATAAGAGTGTTCATAGAAACATTATAATTACCCCAAAGTGGAAACAGCCCAAATTGTCAACAATTGACGCATAAGTAAAGTTGGCATAGCTACTCCATGGAATATTATCTAGCCATCAACACAAATGATGCGCTCCTGCATGCAGCAAGAGAGACAACCTTCAGAAACATGAAGGTAAGTGAGGGACCAAATATAAAAGACCATATAATCTGTAGTACATCTGTTTAAGATTTCCGGGATATGCAAATCTATAGGGCCAGAAAGCATTAGCAATTTCCCAGAGCTGGGAAAGGGAGGAATTGGGCATTCCTAGCAAGTAACTTAGTGAGTCCTGGGTGTCTTTTCAGGAATGACAAACATACCCTGCAATTGGTTGTGGTGATGGTTGAGTTTCTCTGTAGTTATCCTAAAGACTATTAAGTTGTATGTTTTAAAAGGAAGGATTGTATGGTGTGTGGGTTGTAGCTCAATTTAGGGGAAAAACAAGAGGAGAGAGAGATTTCAAAAGAAGCCAGTATAAATTTTTTTTCCAATCTAGACTATGAGTCAGTCAGCAAGAAGAGCAGTCCCCCCTCCCCATTCCCATGCCAGTAGTGTGCTAGAGCAAGCCCAGGGGTCAGGGCTTAACCAGGAGACAAATAGGAAATCCTGGAGTTGGAGCAAACCTACTTTGCGACATTTACCACTTCTTACATAAGGAGCAGAGGGGTTTTTATCTCCAGGTTTCATGGTGCAGAAACAGCAGGAATGTTGCAGTTTTCTGTCCTCTGGGTTGCCTAAGCTCTGATTCTCTGATGAGCAAAGAAGAGATGGAGACAACATATTGGGGAAGTCCAGAGGAAGACAAACAGCTCCTGCAGGGAACCTGAGAAATAAGCTTGGTAACCCTTTTCTCTTCCTCTCCTGAGTCAAGTCAGTTGCCCAGTTCTGTGTCTGCCCATTGACAATCTCTGCTTTTTCATTTATCTTTTCCTGAATTACTACAGAATCTCCCTGACCTGTCTTTCTGTATCATCCAGTTCTGGGCCTTACCTTGTGGCCCCCACTTCCACATCGGTTTTCCAACATGCAAACCCACACTTGAAAACATGACTCTGACCTCGAACTTCTATTACAGACGTACTTCTGCTTCTAAAGTCTGTCT
The DNA here is from genome assembly GCF_030254825.1 of Meriones unguiculatus. Taxonomy (NCBI): domain Eukaryota; kingdom Metazoa; phylum Chordata; class Mammalia; order Rodentia; family Muridae; genus Meriones; species Meriones unguiculatus. The sequence goes on from NC_083349.1 coordinate 165,503,717, forward strand.
AGATAAAACCAGGTGTATTCTCACTGCTCTGCAGTCATGATAATCTCTTCTAGACAGTGAACTAACTTATGCAGGCTTAAGGCTTTGTGATAAAATGTCTTTGCTGTGTTCTCTCCCTCTATCTCCTTCTGTTATTGAACTTCAACTTGTTCTGATTTCAACTTGAATGTAACTTTTCACTCAGCAAAGCCTTTGTGCTTCCCTTCCCAGCCTCTTATCAGATAGTCTTCTCCTCCCAGAACACCCCCCCATATATTTTGGGATACTCTATTCCAATTATAATTAATTATTCATAAATTATCCACTAAGTGTCTGTCCCCATGACTGGACAGCAACCTTCTAGGGAAGTGAGGCTGTGTTGGGATGATTCTCAAATGTGCCCTGTGCCCTACTGAGGCAGAACTGAATAGCTCATGCTTAGTCTCTGTTAGAAACAGAAGGCACCAAAATCCCAGCCAAAGGGAGGGAGGCCTGAAAGCAGGGTAAGTGTGAAAGCAGGGCAGGATGTTGAGGCCTCTGAGCATCTCTCCTGAGCTAGGGCCTTCTCTGAACTGAGGCTGACCAAGATGATCCAGTCCAGCCGGGAAAGACTCAGAGGAGCTGGAAAGCATTGACTCCGAGCCCTCTGGAACGTGCAGGAGTTACCAGAGTCTGAAGTGTCTGGCTTAGCATAGACATGGGGTAAGAATGCTGTGAAGGAATGAAGAGACAGACAGAACCCAGGAAAGGATTTCAGATGTCCCTGTCACTGGTAACATGCTGTCTGAACTGTGAGATCATGAGATCCGGAGGATGCCATTATCACCTCCAGGAAGAAGATACCCTTGGCCGCTGTTCCCTTCTGTAGAAAGCACCATCTGTCCCTCCTTCAGATTCTGTGCTGGGGCTGTCACTGGTGACAGAGGCTGACCTTCTCAGGAAGGTGGATTTGTTTCAGAGCCACCTTTGCTGTGGCTAGGGAGTCAAGGTCTACACCTCAAGAAGGATCTCTTTCTAGATTTTCTTGCCACTCTCAACTGCATGGACCTGTATCTGCCCTGGCTTATGAAAACCAGGGCCTTCCCTGAGGCAGGAAGTGCCACACAGCTGGAATTGGGCACATATTAAATTCTAATGCTGTCACTCACGGACTGTGTGACCTTGGGAGAGTTTTATTATCTTGCAGGACTTGGAAACTCATTTGCAAATTGGGCACAAGAATAAAACCTACCCTATAAGGTTATCGTAAGAATACAATGAAATATTCTACGTACTCAGAAGGAAAATTCCATAAATATTAGATATTTTATTAGAAATTTGTCCCAGTGCCCCACTACCTTTCCTGCAGAGTCTTGTCTTATTAATAATGCATGAGCTTGCTTCCTTACAGCTCTACTGTAAGCCAATTTCTCCTGTTGTGCTTCAGGTGAGTGTGGGGAACAGATGGTCACCATCCCCCTAATAGTACTTTTGGGGACAGGTGTTAAAGAGGTCAAGGGCTTGCAGTTTGTCATGGCAGAGATCAGTTGGCCTTCCCCTTATGCCTCGGGTCATCCTGCTCTAGCCAATATTGGGCAGATAAAGATTTCCGCAAAGAAATGTGCACTTCCTTCAAGAACCTCAGCCCTGCAACTTCTCAGTGCTGAAACCCCCAGAGAGCCAGTGAATTTCTCTGACTTCCACTTTTCTCATTGATAAAACCAACTTCCTAGTACCAACCCTTTGTCTCTGTGGATTGTCCTGGAGCTTAAAGAAAATAACATGTACATAAAGGCTTAGAACAGAGCCCGAGAAACAGCATTTCGGTTAAGCAGTGCAGAGGTGAATTTTATAGACATAATGGATTAAGCAATGCTCAGATACCTGGCTGTGTCTTCATGGGTCTTCCCAGAGATTAGCACTGGAGCCAGTAGACTGAGTGATGCTCTGCTCCTTCCACTGGGGCCAGCCATTTCCAGTCTACTGTGGTCCTACAGGACCCCAGAGAAAGGAGGAAGGGTGATTTTTCTCTCTCTTTTAGAGTTGGGACACCCATCATTTTCTGAGTTGGGGTGTAGAAGCTCCAAGTTATGCTTCCTATACTTAACCCACAATGCCCCACTAAATTATTGTTAGGCTGTTGGACTCAGACTGAATCATATCAGCTTTCTTGGTTCTCTAGCTTGTGGAGAACATATTACGGGATCTCTTCATTTCACAGTTGTTTGAACCTGTCCTGTAATATAGTATCTTTGAATCAGTTTACCTGCTGTCTGCTCATCTATGTATCTATTTGTTCATCTGTTGACCTACCTATCAATCTCTCTCCTTCCATACTGGGTCTGTTTCTCTGGAGAAGTTTGTCCTTTCTCACATTTCATTCTAATTGTGATCGTGATCGATCAACATAAATATCCAAATTAGGGAAAAAATTTTTAAAGCCATTTATTATGTTGACTAGATTCAGTCATGCTGCCCTATGTGTGGGTAACTCTTTGGTCTTCCCTCTATTAGTTGTAATTCCTATATTATCTTGGTAGGGGTACTCTTTTTTTTTTTTTACCAAGAGACAGCCATTTGAATGTGTTGTAAGGCAATATCATATCTTATAAATTATGTTAACAATCTGTAGTCTTTTACTCTTTCCATTTATAATTCTTTATATTTTTTATGTTATTATTTTTTAAAAAATGTCATTCTGATACTGCCCTTCTAGCTTAAAATTCTCCATTGTCTCCCTTCTTCCCCACTCCCATTTTAGGACAATGATTCCTCTGGTCTCAATTCAGCATTTGTCTACAAATGATTTAAGAACTCTCAAATAAAAACAAACAGTAGAAAAATGGACACAATATTTGAACAGATACTTCTCCTAAGAGTAGCTAATTTAACTCATTAAAAATGCTTATATCATCAGTAAATAAGAAAATATAAATTAATACAATCATGATATATAACTATTTATCAGAATTGCTAATAAAAAAGTTTATCATATTAAGTATTGGCCAGGCTAGAGACTGAATAGAACTCTGTGATTACTGCTGTCTGGGAACATAAAGTTGTACAGTGAAGCTTACAAATGTCTTAAGAAAGAGAATCACATGTACCCTATGATCTAGTCATTCTATTCCTCGGCATTTATTCAAGAAAAACAAAAGCATATGTTTATGTAAAGATTATGCATTAATATTTATGTGCAGTATTCTTTGTAGTAGTCCAGAACTAAAAGCATCATCAGTGTCTGTCTTCTGATCAATGAATGAACAGGTTCATTCACACAACAGAGTGTGATTAGTGACAAAAAGGCTGAGATACTGGGCTACATGGGAATCTCAAAAGAATTATGTCAATGAATCAGAGCAGACAGAACTATGACATGTAATTCCACTTAAATTAAATACAAAATCAAGGTAATATATAATGAAAAACGTAGTTTGCTTGGGATGTGATAAAGGAGCTGAAGGAATTCTCACACGGAAACAGAAGAAACAAGGTGGGTGGATGTTGACTATTTTGTTTGTGTTGATGGTTTTATAGGTATACAGATATGACAAAATATATCAAACTATACATATTAAGCATATGATGCTTATGTCAGATATACCATAGCAAACCTATCAAATTAAAAAAAAAAGCTTCAAGAAAACAGTGAAAAGCTTAGCTTTAGATTCTGCTCCTTTAGAATCCTATTTCTGGCATGCTCTGGGCCCTGGATGTCTCACTTGAAGGTTTATAAAACAGTAAAGAGAGGGCCATAAAGTTCACAGGGGGAACAGCCTTACCAGTCCACAGAGGAAGACAAAGAGGCCATTCCTGATGAGACCTGATAGACTATGGTCAGATGGAAGGGGAGGAGGACCTCCCCTATCATTGAACTGGGGGAGGGGCATAGGAGAAGAAGAGGGAGGGTAGGGTTGGGAGGGGATGGGAGAGGGGCTACATCTGGGATACAAAGCAAACTAATAAAAAATGAAAAATTATAATAATAAAAAACCAAATTATGTCTAATAAAACATACACACACATAAGTTCACACCTGCACAATCTGATTTGGTTCCTGCTTCAGTGTCTATGAGTTAACTACAAATAATAGTTGATCTTCCTGGAAAGTATAAGCTAACAAGGAATTTCTAAATCATAGAAGCCATATCCCTTCAGCAAAATCCACTTCCTCGGTGAAATTATTTCACACTGAAAAAGTGAACAAAAGAAAATCCACATATATGTACTTAAGAAATTGAGAAAATAATAACTGTAAACTCAAAAGCGGCTCTTGGCTCCTGAAGGACAATAATTCAGATCAGAAAAAGGCAGGCTTTTGCAGGGGTGTGTGTCTCAGTAGGGGTATCCAGGACTAGAGGGCACTCAAAATACTTTATTCAGGAAGGCAGCACACCCCAGCCAAACGCCGCTTTTACATTGACACATAGAGGTAGTCATTCTGCAAAGCAAGTTTATTAGTGAAGACTTTCATGGTGTTAATACAGCATGCCTCTGTATTTTTTTATTTTTATTTTTCACTTTCTGTAATGGATTGTGCTGGGTAAGTGTTGCGAGGGCCTAAGTTACTGGTGCTGGCTCTTGCCTGATGACTTGTGAGCTTCTGTCTCATTAGTTCTGTGGTTCCAGTGGCTGTTAACAGTAAGACTCTTCCATAAGTTTGAGAGAGACCCAAGTCTCACATTAGAAGTGGTTGAAGTGAAGAAATTCTCATTTTGTCAGAGACACAACTTAGCTGTTTCTCGGAGAGTAAAGTTAAGCTATACTTTACTCAAGCAAGGGGTTGTGAGCCTGACATCCGACAACACTGAAGCCATTGTTGGCTCATGTTTTTTCCTATAGCATGCTTGTCTCCAAAGAATCATTATTTTTTCCTAGACCGCATTCCATGTGGTATGTGGTACTGGATTGGCTAAGTCTAACTGAAACATAACTATATAGCTGCTATGGGTCTATTGGGAGAATATGTACCTCAGTCTCCTAATCCATATAGTTAACATATTATTTATCCTCAGTCTGGTTACCAGTATTCATTCAGGTAATGTATGAGAATACTTGGACAGCAGTCAACGTATAATAGGTATCAAGCAGCTATCAGCCTTCTCTCATCTTCCTATAACTTTCCTGCTCACCCACTGTGACAATATCTGCTGGACTTCCTTCACAGTAGCTCCCACAAATTAGAATACTGTTTCTTTTTCCCTTTTTTTTTTAACAAACAAAGTGGACTTACATATTTTAATGTGGGGCTATGTAGAGGAATTTTAATTCAGAACATGGCTGCTCTGGCAAGAGATAAAATCCAAAGAACTTCTAGGTTTTTATGATCCCATTTAGCTAGAATACAGACACACCTTTAATCTCAGGAGAGAAAGGCAAGCAGATCTCTGAGTTTAAGACCAACCTGGTCTAGATAAAGTTTCAGGTAAAGAAAAGCTTAGGTCCAGGTGTGGTGGTTCATGTCTCCAGAGGCATATAGATCTCTGAGTTCAGGCAGTTGGGTTGAGCCAGTGAGTTGAGAGGCAGTGCAGTGGAGTTGAGTTTGTCGTAGTTCAGTTCTCAGAGTTCGGAGCCAGTTCTTACCAGGAGAGTTTTACAGAGAGAGGTTTTTACAGAGAAAACAAGCTAGACAGAGGTGAAGACAGAATGAGCCTGAAAATAAGAACGAGCCAGAAGATTAGGACAGATTGCTAGGGTTAGTTTAAGGCCAAGCAGAACAATTCAGTGAGAAAATGAGAGAAGCCAGTTTGAATCAGTCAGCTTAGAGAGGAGTTTCAGCCAGAACAGTTAAGTTGAACCAGCCAGCAAGAGTTCAGAAATAAACTAGAAAGGGTGAGCTTATGCAATAGTAAGTCTCAAGAGGCTGAAACATTCTAGGCTAGAAGCTCCCATGACTAGACCTTGATTACCAGGTGGAGGTAATAAGCCTCTGAGAAGACAATAACATCAGGCAAATAAAGGTTACGTCACAGATCTAAATGCAGTGAGATGCCCAAACCCTCCATTTTCAAGGCCAAAGGAACTTCATCTCTTCCTCACATAATACTGTCCAGATGCCAGAGGATGGGGAGAGTTCAGGCACCAGTAAGAAAGTCTGTCTTAACTGGAGTGCCCAGCCTTTGGGGGCTCTTTTATTTGCTATTATCCAGTGAAGTGGATAACATCCTCAAGTCCATCATTCATCCTTTTGAATTTCCATCTTTATGCCAGGCAAGTCACCCAAAATAACAAGGACAGAGGTTAAGAAATGGTGACCTAGTTTAGAAGTGTGTTGACATGTTTCTTGTGAAATTTGCACTTTGCATTTGGTCCTGGACATTACAAACAAGAAAACAGAGAGAAATGGGCCCTGATTCCTGGTCAAAGGGAGGCTAGATTCATGATGTCAACTGGTAAGTACTCATGACTGAGTGTTCTGGTAAGATGGTAAAGGAAAATGTCATCTGAATCCGCAGTTGGAGGTGCCATGGAACTAGAAGATTCTTTCAAGTTGGTCTAAGGTGTAATTAGAAAGAAAAATTAGGTAACAAGATTGCTTAAATAAAGTTTACTTTGTCCCGAGTCACCTGGGCTGTAAACTGGTTGCCTTCACTTTTGTGGACACTCTTAGGTCTAGTACAAGTTCTGGAAAAGAACTTGCCCCCGCCCTTTTCTGATTTAAGCATCTACATGGATTATTAATTCTCCCTTGTCCTGCACAGCTACCTCTCAGTACTATAGGTTGAATTTCAGTAATCATGGCAGCTTCTGTTTCCCATCATGTACATCACATGCCCAAATATCATGTCTCTCTATTGTGAAGACTTATGACAAAGGATTATCTATGTATTTCCTTGCAGCCTGGAAGTAACAGGTCTCTGAAGAGTGTTGACAGCATTGGCAGGTTAAAAGTGTAGGTAAAGAGAGGAAAACATTTGAATAGGCTTGGTCTATTGGGATACCACCCAGAAATGCTCCCCCCCCACCTCCAGGGCTTTCAGATAAAGTATCTAGCATCCTTTTTGCAGCAGCTTTTCCCCTAGAAATAAAACTCCATGTTTTACATCTCATTGCAGGCACCCAGCTGCTGATAAACCTGTCAGGAACAATTGTGTCCCCATGCAGATAGGCTGTCAAGCTTCCTGTCTGCTGGGGCTGCCACATTCAGGGTTGCTCCTTTGTCTGAGCAATTGAGATTCAGGAGAGTCTATTTCCTTCACTCTCTTCCCTTGATGGTTCCAACAGCTTAGAACCTGACAACAAAGTGGCACGATGATGGATGTTGGAGCCCCGTGGCCCAAGAGAATGAGTCAGGGAGGCTAGGAGGCTGGAGTGAACTCCAGAGACTGATCTGCATAGTGGTGACTGGCTGGGTTTACAGCCAGAGATATGAGGATGTTGTCACATAGACTGGACACACTAAGTAGACTAACTTTACCTTCGATACATTGTTTCTTCTAACCCTTGTTTTTTCCACCCTGCTTCTGAAGTAGAGATTATAGTGATCCCTGTGCTTTTTGGAGATGAAATGTGTACAGCACAGTTTGACCTAATACTAATAAACCATCAATGTGACATTGTCACGATGTGCTCCTTCTCTCCTTCCCATACCCAATAGCTTATGAAGCTAGGCTATGAGCCCAGGACACAGCAGGCTGGCTAGGAAGGAGGAAATGAGGAAATGCACTGTGGCCAGCTCTCCCTGAACAGCCCTCCTCAAGGCAGGGAAGAAAGCCTTTTCCTACTTCTATAGAGAAGGGGCACATTGTCCAGCTTCAGTATTTGGCATCATCCTTGCAGTGGTAAAAAGGCTCAGGGCATCAGTGGAGTTCCTCTGAAAAGGCTGGATACTGGCATCCAACATCTCCATCCAGAATAGAAACCACTCTCAGAACCATTATCAGTGTAACTTACTGAATTAACTAACTTCCGCTTGGTCCCACTGCTTTTTAGAGTTGGGGTCAGGTTTTTTGTTTTGTTTTGTTTTTTTCCTTGAGACTTTTTTCTGTTTCTTTTTCCAGCTTCTTTTCTCTGAATCCTTCCTCTATAATCTTTTACCCTTCCCTTGAACAACACTTTACATGACCGGGAGAGTTGGATATTTCTGTTTATTGTTTTTGGAATTTCAACTCATACAACAGAGATAGGTCTTAGTGGAACGTCATTGATGCTTGGAATGCTGCATTTGCCATCTAGGGAAGAAAATGATCTTTCTACTAGAGTGATGTGTCCTTCTTCAACCAAAATAATAAGAAAGCTATACTTGGTTCTTGCTGATTTAATACTATAGCAAAGAAATATAACCAAACTGGTTGTCCATCAACAGATAAATGGATAATGAAAAATCTTGTACACACACACTATTTAGCTGCAAAGAAAAATAAAATTACAAAATTTGCAGGAAAATGGACGGACTTAGAGTGTACAATATTAATCAAGGTGAAACAATCTTAGAAAAGAAAAAAACAAAAACCAAAATCAACAGCCTACATTTCCTGTCATGTGATGATCCCAGACTATACTGGGTATATCACAACCACCACCTCCATCTCGACCTCTCCTCCCCCGATCTCCAACCCCCTGCCACCTTCCTTCTCAGTAATCTAGGACGTTAGACTATCTGCTGAGGAATTAACACAGCAGACCAGGCCAGAGAAGAAAACATATACCTGTAGGTATAGTATAATATGTGGAGAGAACAAGAAAGGGTAAACATTAGGTCATGAGGAAGACGGAATACAAGTGGACACGTGAGTCATGAACGAGGATAGAAAGCTAGATGTTTTTCCAATTTTAACTCTGTCATGGATGTTTCATTTTTCTGGTAAAGATATATATTAGTGAAAGTGTAAACTCCAATGTGAAGCTCCAGAGCTTCAAAATGAGTATTCCAACTGCACATCTAACTGTTCGTTGAGATGCATAGACTCTGTATCTGTTTGATTTCCATGGGTATGTTCTTTTTATAATAAAGTTTTAATAACTTTTAAAAAGCAGTATTTCTGAGGTTTGGGATAATTAGAGAGAGGCATTAGAGAGATGCCACTCATGAGGCATCTTAGATGACATCTTCATAGTTTCTTTTATTTTACCTTTTCCTGTTAGGGACAGAATCTGTTGGTGCTTACATTGGATGAGAGTCTCTTGACATCTCAGTCTCCTTTCTGCTTTTGTATGGTGCTGGCTCATGAGATGTAGAGGGAAATACGCACGCCAGCTTCACCCTACGGTCCTTGTATTAGTCTATGCAATGTTGTCGTAACACAAATCCTGAAACTTGACACATTATAAAGAAATGAAGTCTGATTAACTGTGCTTTTGAGACTGAAAGTCCCAAATAAAATGGGCTTATCTGTTTGGCATCTGAGTGATACTCTGTGTCACACACAAAGGAGAAGAGGAAGAGGGCTGGGTGTAGAAAGAGCCAATCTCATAGAATAGCTTTGCTTTGTAAAAACCTGCTTTATAAGCTCGCATAACATCAGTCCCTTCTGGAAGTGGTAATCCCCATCCCTCCAGTGAGTTACCTAGCCATCCTCCATTAGATGGCATCCTCTAAGGCTTCACTCCAACAACACACTGGGAAGCAAGCTCCCAGCATGCTAAACAACCTTTCACAGGACCTATCCAAGCCATGGGATGATCTAAATCCCCCCCCCCCATTCTCTCTCTCTCACCTCTTGGGTTGGGTTCTTTGTAACAGTAGCTGGCAGATTTTCATAATTTTTTTTTGAAAACAACAGTCTCAGTTACTATTGGATCAGTATTATTGTCCACATTCCCTTCTTCTCTACAAAAAGCTTCTCCAGGGAGAAAACTATTTTTACATAATCTGTATTCACAAACATTTGGTTTGTAAATGAGTGAGTTTTGCATCCTTCCTTTTCTTGCTTGAGATCTGATGCTCTCTGTAAAGGGCGCATAGCCCAGGGCTGCTACTGGGGTGACATGTCCTCGGATTCTCTTATTTTCTTTGCTGCAAGCCAGCCTACCTTCTTTTAGAGTACAAGTAGGTGTGATAGGTGTGATTGCCCTCGCAAAATCCTGTTCAGCAGGAACTCATCCCTTCTCTTCCACAATCTCACACTAGATGCAAGGGGATGAAAGCCGAGAGCAGCTTCGGCCCAGCATAAAAGGCTCTCATCATGGTTAGGACTCTGCCTGAGCTGTGCATAGAACTGCAGCCCAAACTCCACCTTCAGAGCATATAGACACTGCGGGATGAACAAGAAAGGGAAGAGGGTGGCCAACACAGTTGGCTCACTTTGCTTTGTGGTCTCCTTCGTTCTGTTTATAAATGCTATTGACATTGAAGAAAAAGGAATTGGCATGGGAGATGATCCTACCTCGTGTAAGTCCTGGTAAGATTAATGTGTGTTTCCTGGTAAAAGTAACTTCTTTAAACTCATTCTCCTGCACTGTCTTTGAAGATGCACAATATTTATTCACTTGAAATGTGTCATTTAATGCCTCAGAGAGCTCTTCGAAAATGTAGATCCCCTAAGTCCCACTGATTCGGTTTCATAAGCATTTCTGGGGTGAATCCTGGGAACCTGTGGTTTTGGGGGCTTTTCATGGCTAAGAAAGCACTCGACTCCTGAGCTGCATCTCCAGTCTTCATTATTACTACTTCCTTTGAGACAGGGTCTCACCACGTGGACCAGGCCAGCTTTGACCCCACTAAGTTAGAGCTTGCACCACTAAGCTCTGTTACTTGGGCTCTGTAGATGTGATCACATCCCTGGATATTAAAGCTTATTTATTGGTTACTTGCTAATTGCCAGACTCTTCTGTGGGGACTATTTTTTCTATTAAACTTCAAGACATTTGTAATCTGAGTTGGGTATGGTTGTGAACACCTGCAGCCTCAGCATTCAGGAAGTGGAGGTGGAAGTTGATTGAGTTTGAGACACTTTAAGCTAGTGAGTTTGGTGCCAACCTGAGGTATATTGTGAGACCCCCTCCTCGAAACAAAAACAAATAAACAAGCAAAAAAAGTCACTACTTTTCAGTCACCTTAAAGATTTGGTACTATTAATACTTCTAGTTTACTGAGAAGGAAACAGACTCCAGGAGATATTTACCTAAGTCTTGTACCCTCTCTGACTTAAGAGGCCTTTCTCTCTCTTTACTTCTCTTGAAATCATGAGAAAGCCTGAGATTTAAAAGCAGAAGCCTCCAATTTTCTTACAGTTAGAATCATTCTTGTGTCATCTTGAGGCTCACTTTCTTCTGAAATGGAAATGGTGTGAGAAGTGCTGCTGAAGTACAGGGGCTGCATATGGTATGTTTATCCTTTGTCATGACTGTTCTTGGATTTGATTGGCAGTCGTGGACTCTCCCAGGAAACCCCCTTTCCCCAGAGGACTGTGACTCTGCTGCGCAGTGATGTACTTCTCTCTTATCAACGTGTTCCCTGGGCTCTAGATACTATTTCCTGGTATCCCAGATCACATTGCCCTACTGGGGAAGCAGCTCTGCAGAACTCAAGTTTCTACCTGAGGACTACACCAGGTAGAACGTGAGTAGGAATGGCCACAGAGGTCGGGATGTGGTAGCAGGAGAGAAGAAGAGGCTCCTGAGACAGAGATAACTCCCTGTCTCACACACTGAGGAATGGTCACTAGGCACTAGGCAGAGAGTCAGGATCAGGAATAGTGGTTAATGCCCTCCCCCTTCATTAAAGCCATCCCTCCAGCCCCCTTGTCTCTTAATGAGACCCACTTCCCATTCCTCTTGTCCAAACCAAAAGGAGGGCTCTTCTGCTCTCAAATAACCACTAGCCACAAAACAGAGAACGTGGACAGTGCCTTAAAGCCCCAGCAGCTAACGAACCATATGATTTTCACTAGGCCACTCAGCTGCCACTCAGCTGCAGTGGTAATAGTTTAAAGTGAGATGCCCATGGTCTCTACAATGTACAATGCATATGACCACTTTCCTATTGGGAGCAGAATTGCATGACTCTTAAGTCAACACCAAGTGCAAATAGTTTTAATATGTCCAACCCTCACGTCCACCTATGTGGTCCAGGTTATCTGAATAGCTTCCTCTTCTAAATAAACCTTTTGCTCGCTGACTTGCTCTGCACCTGTCTATTAATTCTTCCATCTAGGGTACCAAGGATCTGGACAGGAAGATGTCTGACATGCCTGCTCCCTCCTCCTCAATGCCAACTTTAAAATCTCTCACTCTGCAAATAATAGTAGGTATAAGGGTGCTCCAGGGGTTCACATGTCTTCTGTCAGTTCTCTTGAATACCATTTTTTAAAATTAACTTATTCACCCTACATCCTGATTGTAGCCCCCTCCCTTGTCTCCTCCCAGTCCCATTCTCCCTCTCTCTTACCCCCTATCCTGTTCCTTAGTCCTCAGAAACGGGAAGCCCTCCTCTCATACCAACTGATCCCAGACTTTCAAGCCTCTTCAGGACTTCCTGCACCCTCTTCCTCTGTGGCCTGGCAAGGCTGCCTTGCCAGGGGGGGAAGTGATAGAAGAGCGGGAAACAGAGTTCATGGCAGAGACAGCATTGGTCCCCTTACTAGGGAACCCACAAATACTGTTTTTATTTTAGCCTATAACATGCTATCAATTGTCCATTTCTCTGTCTGACTGCTTTTCCCTTGACTGGAATGCAGTATCTTCTAAAAGGTTTCTCAGCACTTCTCTCAGGTAAGAACACTTCTTACATAGTTACTAAATGGTCCCATTCACCTCACTCCCTTGAATACTTCATGCCGTACTTGGAACATAATAAACATTCAGATATTTATTCTGAATGGAACCTTTGGAAAGGTTCCCGTTTTTTAAAAATTCTAGTTGCAAAGCTAATTGACTCCAATTTGGTGAGACAAAAGCCATTCAGATTCAGCATGCTGCAAACTGACTTCATCACTGTCTGCTCCTACCTCTGTTTGTTACCATCTATAGCTATCACAGCTAAAATGCATTCCGGTGCAACCCACATCTATATTTTATCTGACAGTGAATCTCTGTTTCTGCTGCCAGGTATGCCACAATCAGCAGTCCCTCAGTCTTGCATCCTGGACCACCAGAAATGCCTGTCTAAACAAGTCTTCTTCTTGGGTAGCCATCTTCTGCAATGATGTCAATGTTTTAGTCCTAAGAATGCAAGTCTGATAGTGGCGTGGCCTTACTGACACTACTAGTTATTTCTCATAGGCCATGGGAGAAGGTCCTGGCCCTTAGTGAGGCGGATATAATTTAGCTTGGGGTCAGTTTTATCACTTGCTGCTGTCCTTCTGACACTGGGAGCCCCAATGTGTTCTGTTCAGCTGTGCCCTGACCCTCAAGCACCTGTGCTGACCTGCTAACTGTGGATTCTTTTCATTCCTCTAGACATCACCTCAACGCACCATTCTCCCTGAGAGAGCCTTCCCTCTGTATCTCCTTACTAACCACATATGATAGACACTTTCTCCAATGCATCCGCTGTCCTTTGATGACACTGACAAAGAAATTTAATACCCTTTGCTCTCCTTTTGTTTCCCTTGACCAGACTGCAAACACCACATGATCATGTACTTAAGTTTTTTCTTTCACTTTGTGTGCACAGCACGTCACTTGGCACTAAGGAAGTACTAGATAAATGTTCTCAGAATTTTTGAGTTTCAAATGTGTGAAAGTAAAACCCAGATACATAAATGCAGAGGTTGGCTGTAGACGCTTTATTCAGAGAGGAGAGGAAGGCTCCTGCACTTTAAGACAATATGTGGGGACCAGTGGTGGCATGGCAGTGGCCTTCACAGGTCTCAGTGTCGGGCAAGAATGGTGAGGGACTGACAGTCTCAGCTACTGGACTTAGAGGTCCATGGCTACTCTTGTCTCAGATAATCCTTTCAATGGCTGCTCCTAGCCTATGAGTGAGCGTAGCATACAAACCAAGGCAGGGCTGTCCCTAGAGGTTGCCTTACTTCTCAGACATGTGACTTTGATTCAAAGTCATCTTGTTTGCCATGTTGGATTCTCTTAGTATCTCAAAAATAATCTGTGCTTTTTCTTCCCTTCTTCTCAAGAATCAGATCTGCATCCAGGTACAATACTTCTCCAGCACTTTCTTTTCCTTCTTGTATTCCTCCATAATCTTTCTGTGTGAACTTTGTGACTTCCAGTCGGGGAACTCAAGTGATATCACTTAATATAAGGTTTCACACAGTATTAGGTTTCACCCAAATTTCAAGCTTCTCTACACTGAGCATGTTTTAGGGATCGGGTAATTGTTTTGGGCTGAAACTTGTGGACCCAGCGAAGCTGCCCACAAGCCACAGTTTTATCAGTTACTCCAGTTGCCACCTAGTTTCACACAGTTCCACTTGACAGGCATGGTCATGCTTTGAGTTTCTGAATTTCAGAATCAACTTGGATCATGTAACCATCAGTCCTCCAACTATGTGAGCAATTCTCTTTCACCAGTGCACAGATCCTTTGGGAAAGGACTTGGAAATCATAATGTCTCCATAATACTGCAGCCAATTCATCACTCAGTGGGGTTGGGGCTGAAACTGGCCCAGCATGGACAGCTGAGCAGGGTTTTGTGAGTTGGAATGCCCCTTCCTTCTTGCCTTGTAGCTGCTTCTCAGAATGTTAAGTAGCATCCTGTGGTGGTTCATCAGTTTTGTCCCTGGGCTCACGATAATCCCTTAACCATCTTCATGATCTCCTGTGAGTGCAAGTTCCTTGGCTGGCTCTCTGACCCTTGAAGTCTTAATGAATTGTGGCAATTAAGCAGGGCCACCTGGCCTATGTTGTCTGGGCTCCACCATCCAGTGGAAACTGTTCAGCTCAGGACTATCATTATGCTTCTTACCCTTGGCTTTGACCTACAGAGGAAGGCCTCTCTGAACTTGTTGATGTGAATCCAGTGCCTTTCTCTGGCCTTACTCACATGTGTCCTCAGAGCTGCTTCTGGGTCTCCTAGCCTCCATTAATGATAATTTATGCAACTCAGCACATCCACTTCTTTAAGTTTCTTTATTTCTTTGCTTATCAACTTCTAGGATGAAGTCGGGCATATCCAGTGTGGAGAGAGCAGAGTGCTGAGGACTAAGCCCTGATTTTCAGTGCAGGGAGAAGAAACCTCTGTTTCAGGCGCTTTGTGTCATCCCTCCCGCTGCCAGAGGGTCTCCACAAGTTCCCTGGTTTTCCTCACGAGTTTTTCTTCCAATAATCTGTTTTGTTTCTAATTCCGTTTTAGCATCTTTCCCTGCTTTGGGGACTTAAATTATAGAAATGTCTGCTATCTCACTAAACTTGTTCAATGACTTTTTTTATATTCACATTTTCTTTTTTCTTTTCTTATCTTTTCTTTTTTTGCTTGGCCAATAAGTTTATTGTCTTTATGAAAAAAAAATCTTCATAGAAAATTGCTTTAGCTCTCAGCAGTGAGTTCCTGAGCTCTGAAGAAGCTTGCCTTCTTGTGAGCAACCCGACCTTTCTTCTGAGCAAGGGACATTTTGGGGTGGTTCCACCTCTTATTGCGAGGCTGGCGGAGCCCACCCTGACCCCTCGAGTGGAATGAGAGGGAGTCGCTGGGAACCTCCCACTTGCTCTACACCTCTCATGTCTCTTCACTGTGCTAGACTAGCAACAAGTTTAACAGGGTCTTCTTTCCCCGCTTATTCTGCCACGCCCGTTCCCTTGGCTGTGGTTTCGATGGATAGTAGGTAGGGACAATGGGGATCTCATTCATCCACTCATGCCTGTCACTAATTAAACCATGAAGCATTTGGCTACCTTAGGAGAGTCATAGTTACTCCCACCATCTACCCCCGCTTCATTGAATATCTTCACTTTGACATTCAGAGCACTGGGCAGAAATCACGTTGCATCAACACCCGCCGTGGGCCTTCGCGATATAGTCACATTTTCTAAGCCTCTGTTTTTAAAAGCTTTATAAACTTTATTCTAAAAACTCCTGAAAATAAACAAAAAGATCACAACAAAACTGAGAAGACCTAAGTCTGTACTTAAAAGATTAGAATATTAGAAAAGAGGACTGGGATCCTGACATCCTGAAATTCTTGGTGCTATGGGGTTTATTGGAGAAGGCGCTCTCTCTCTCAGGAGCTGTGTTTGGAAGAAAACAGTGGAAGAGCAGAATCACAGAAAGAGACTTTAGTCTCTCTTTCTCTCTCTCTCTCCCTCTCTCTCTTTCTCTCTCTGAGTGTGTATGTGTGCCTGAGAGAGAGAGAGTACGCATGTGCAAGCGTGCATATCCATGTCAGGATGACTCTGTTAATGCAGACCCAGACTGTGCGTAGGCCATATGCAAAACAACAATGCCAAAATGGAAAGAAAATTCAGCTTTGATAACCTCCAAAAAATTGCAAATTTACAAAAGTTAGAAAGGAAGCTTTTTTTGATTTTAGTGCACATTCAAATTTTTTTCTTTTGAGGCTAATTATTATGCTTTTGTTCAATATTAGTTGATGATGGGGCCATCTTATTTAGTTAATTATTTCTAATTTAGTACTTGAGCCCTTTACAGGTCCCTGTCCTGTCCTAAGAGGAGGCAAGAGAAGGATTCCTGTCCTAAGAGGAGGCAAGAGAAGGATGGAGGGGAGCTTTGTGTTTCCCCTATGAGCAAAGTCTGCTTTCACAGAGCCATTAAGGCAAAGGAAGGAAGAAAAGAGACAACTGTAGGGCCCCTGAGCTGAGTGGCAATCTTCTAGTGCCCAGACCTCCTCCCTGCTCCTGCCAGCTAGGGTCTGTGTCCCTGGAGGATTCTAGCTGGAAGCAGAGATCACTGAGCAGTGAAAGCGAAATAATGAGGCCCCTTGTCTGTGACTGTTCTCTTCACATCCGACAGCGACCCTGCAAGCTCTGGCTCAGCAAACATCTCCCCCTGCTTGGCTCTGGCTCCTGCTCTTAGCACTCATGGTGTCCTCCCCTGCAAGGACTTGATGCCTTGGCTGCACTGGCTCTGTGTGAGAGGGAACTTGGGAAGCTGGCAGCTCCAGCAGCACGTGAGCGTGAGCTCTGGGAGCCTGCTTGGGAGGGGGAAGGTGTCTTCATTCCATATGCAAGTCACTTAATGAGAAGGCTGCATCTGCTATGCAGCCCCCATCCCGGGGAAGGCTGCCAGCTCTCCTTGTGGGTGGCTGGAGTAAGCCTGGCCTGCACACAGACTCCTCCAGCTATCTGAACTCTCAGGGACTCTGCAAGCGATTCCTGGGGGGTGAGGGGGACAGAAGTAAATCCCTGTACAGGGTTTCTCAAGCCTGTACATACTCAGGGGGCTTGAGCATGTGGGCTGGCATGTGATCCCACTCAAATCCTGATGGTGCTAGGGAGATCTGTTTCTCTGGGTCCCTTTCAAACATTGATCGTGCCTGTTCAGTCTGTCCCTCAGGTATCCTAGCTTGCTTTTTGTGGCTTAAATAAATCACTGACACCGAGCAAATTTGGTAGGAAATGGCTTATTTATCTTACAGCAAAGAGAGAAGTCAGGATGGGAGCTCGAGGTAGGAACCTGGAGACAGGAACTGAAGCAGAGAGCATGAAGGAATGTTGCTTACTGGTTTTCTCCTTCTGGTTTGCTCAGCTACCTTTTTATACAGCCCTAGACCACCTGCCTAGAGATGACACCGCCCACAGTAGGCTTGGCCCTCCTATATCAATCAGCATTTAAAGACATGCCTCATGGACAGGGCCACGGGCCAGCCAGGTTTGGGCAATTCTTCAGTTGAGGCTCCTTCTTCCTAGGTGACTCTAGGTTTATGTCAAGTAGACAGCTGAAGCTAATCATAATTAGCTGGGTTATAGCAAAGCAGGGGTTTGTAGCTCTAGAACTAATGGCCCCTACCTTTCCTCTCTAAAAGACTCTGGGCTCTTGGAAGGATCAGAGGGGATGGAAAGAATGGCTATTGAGATGAAGAAAGCCCCAGTGCCGAGCCCTCTGGGTGCCCTGGTGGCTTCCATTCTTCACTGTTTGAAAGTGTCAGTTCTCAGCCTTTGTTTTAGCATTCTCCGTCCCTGCCTCCTCTTTCATGAAACACTTTAGATGATACCCAGAACATCTGCTCAAGGAACACTAATTTGTTTTTTTCAATTTTAAAAATACAGAAAATTACCAAGAACAATACAACTTGAAAGCCTATCTTCACCATCCAAAAATCAACAATTATTAGCATCTTGTCATCTTTGTAGTACTCATTTTTTTTTGAAAATTAAAAAGTTACAGAGAAAATGGAAGTTTCCTTCAATCCATATCCTTTCTTCTGTTGTCTTCTTGTCTCCGCAAGTCAGACATTACCATCCATCTCTATGGTTTAAAGCGTGCTGATGTCCACACCTAGACCTCACACTATCTCCAGAGGTCATCTCTGGCCACACTTTCATTTCTTTAATTGTTAAGCATTTGTGTACTGTTAATGTATTATTAAATATATTAATTTATCTTTGTGATATGTTCACCTAGTTAAACATATTTTTATTTTTATCAATGTGTTATTATTAACATCAATGAAATGTAGCCAGAGATGACTCAGTAGTTAAAAGTCCCTGCTGCTCTTTCAGAGGACCAGCATTGAGTTCAGTTCCTAGGACCTGTGCCTAGAGGCTCACAACTACTTGTAACTCCAGTTTCAGGGGATCCAATGGCCTTTTCTGGCCTTCACTGACATTTGTACATGTGTGACGTACACACACACAAATACACACAGACACGAAGAATGTATGTGTGTGTATACGGCTATATATCACATATATTTTTAATACATAATTATTTTTAACATTTTTAGGTGAGTTTTGTTGCACAGGCATGCAGGATTTTTTTTTTCTGAGGTACTCCTAGGTAGAACTGCTAGGCCATAAAATATGCTATGCAACTTTATAACCTACATCACTCTTGCCCAAAACGGATGTAATGCTTCAGATTTCAATGGAAATTTTTATAAGATTACCATTCCACCAAAATTCTTGTCAACACTTAATACTGTCCTGCTTTCAATTTTCTGAGAACCTGTGAGAAATTATGTCTCATTGTTGTCTCCATTTGTTTTCCCGTTAATAATAATGGCCCAGGGTTATGCAGCACTTTTATGGTGCCCTCCACAAGCTAAGCAGTATACATAGATGGACTCACGCACCCTCACTACGGTCACTTCACAGCATGTCTGTTGCTGTTGTTTCTACTTTATATATCATAGAAATGAAATTAAGTGGCCAGTCCCAGGTCTCACATGATCTTGCCAGGAGTGACCCCAAATATGCATCATGGCAGAATCCCAGACCCTGGTCTAGGAGGGCCACAGCTATTTATGAGTCACGTAAATTCTCTTCTGTGATGTTCTTTATAATCTTACATAGTATTGAATTGATGATAGTTTATCTTTTTTCATTCTTTAAAAAATTATGTAGCTTTGACATCAATTCAGTTTCGATGATTTTACTCATGCGTCATTGGTCATCCATCCTTACTTAATGGGTTTGCTCGCTTTGTT
This sequence comes from Meriones unguiculatus, assembly GCF_030254825.1. NCBI lineage: Eukaryota > Metazoa > Chordata > Mammalia > Rodentia > Muridae > Meriones > Meriones unguiculatus. The sequence goes on from NC_083349.1 coordinate 165,523,117, forward strand.
GAATAATTAGTGGGTCTTATTTGTATTTACTTATTTGAGAGAGGATAAAAGGTCTACCAATGCTGCCTTGTCTGCCTTTGGATTCTTGTGGTCAAGCAGTCCCATTCTCCACTTCTCCCCCCAGTAATTGGGACTGAGCAATTGGGACTATAGCTTGCATTACTTTTTTGCTGAATTTTTCTTTTAATTATTCTCCATTCCTGGACCATTCTGCCACATTTCACTGTGCCCTTGTCCTAGTGACTTCTCTCAGAGGATGTCCATCTCTCAACTTCTTGTGACAACTCAGAAACTGCTTCAGCAACCACTTCCAAGGTACCTCCCCACCTGCATATTTCTTCTGGGTTTCTTAAGCCATGGACACGGACTCATGACTCCATCATCCTTTTCAAGGAGCATTCCCAGCACATTTTTAAATCATGTAGGCTTCTTCTAGTTTTCTTTTTTCTTTTTTTTCCCCCTATATCCTACCAGGAAACAAATTATACAAATTCCTTCAGTATATAGTCCTACAGCTACTGCCACAATCTTGATTGCTCAGGTCTGTATCCTTGCAATAAATTCAAAATCGCTGTTGCAAAAGTCAGTTCCCTTGGTGAGTTCCCATTTTCTACCGGTACATTCTTTTTTTTTAGCTCCCTCTCTCAGACAGAGGTCCATCATTAACTTGCCTTTAAATGTGTTTAAAAACAAAGCACACTTTTGTTCCTGTCAGCCAGTCCAGCCTCTCCCTGACAAAGGAAGCTGTTTGTAGTTCCCTTTAAGTTTGATCTCAGGGTACTACAGTCTTCGCCTGGCTTTCTTGGTCTCCTCTTCTACTGGAGGATCTATCTGTCTCACCACTCCCCCTCTGAGGAGTTTCGTTCCATTTTCTGCGTCTGTGCTATTTTCCGGTATGTATCGTGGGGATCACTCATTCAGCACTTAATCAGATGTTGCCTTGAATTGTTACCCAGTGGTTTCATTATGCTCTATTGTCAGGTTCTGTAGGAAAGAGACCACACTTGTATTTCCTGGCTACCACTCAGAACCCCTTGCAGGACACAAGGCGCAGCACACTCATACATTGAGGAGAGAGATAGAGAGAGAGAGAGAGAGAGAGAGAGAGAGAGAGAGAGAGAGGTTAGTAGTAGCTTCTGTGTGAGAGAAGGCAAGCACCCAGGCACCTTTTACTTTGGTGGGAGCTGTTTCTAAGGCTGTGTGTGGGTGGACAATCTACTTCTTCTTTTGAAAGTATAGGGTTTAGCACCGTGTTCTTAAGCTATTTTGTGCAGGGAAACAAAAGGCTGTGTTTCCAGTTTCATCAATACAATTATACAGATCCTCACCCAACCCCCCCCATCTTTCCCCAATTATTGAATGAACTTATGTCTGAGATATTAGGAGAGAAGAGTGAAAGAGAAGCCGATGAGAAAAGCCTGATGAGGCGAGAGTCATCTTCTAATGCAGACTGAAAATGTAGTGGTGACTGTTTCAGTAGCTAGCAAAAACAAAGATGTCCACCTTCACTGCAAGTAGGCCTTTAGTTAGCACCTGCTGAGTGTGTGGGTGAGTGCGGCTCCTGCCGGGGCCGTGGTACTTCAATTTTTCCATATAGAAATAGAAAGAAAAAGAAAGAAAAAAAAATAGTTACTAAATCTCTGCTCTTTTCTTTACTCTAAAAGTAAATATTATAAATGGCTTTTTTTTTTAATTTTTTTTTTTTGTTTTGTTTTTTTGAGACAGAGTTTCTCTGTGTAGCCTTGGCTGTCCTGGACCCTCTTTGTAGAGAGGCTTACTTCGAACTCACAGACATGGTCTGCCTCTGTCTCCCTGAGTGCTGAGGCGTATACCACCATGCCCAGCTGTTATAAATGGCTTTTATTTTGTTTTCTTTTATTGTAATGATTTTTGTTGTGCTGGGACTGAACCCAGGGCCTTGTGTATGGTAAGCAAGAAAACCTACCCACCCTAAACCCATGTACTTGAAAGTTTTGAAGAAATTTTTTTCAGCTTTTCTAAATGGTGTGTGATGCGTCCTACCCTTTTCATCCACCAGTTAAAAGGGCCCAATCCTCCTGCTAAACCCATCTAACATTGACAGAACTCTGCACCCAATTACCTCTCAGAGGCTGCATGCTACATCCCAGTGTTACAGTTTCCTTCCTGGATGTTCCCCTGCCTACTTACTTGAGTTCAGCCTCTTTCATGTATCTTTTAAACAGCCAAACCTTGTGGGTCTCTTTTGAATATGGTCATATGTGACGTGTCCTAATGGTGGCAGTTTCTGAGAACTTCATTGTTAGATAAAATATTGTTGTGTAAATATCATGGAACTATACAAACACAGACAGTCTGGTGTCAGTCACTCAATTTGGCCTCTTGAGGTTGCAAGAGACCCAGGAAATACCAGCTGAGAAAGCTGTTTGCTTTCTCACTATGCAACCCTGGCTGGCCTGGAACTTGTCTTGTAGAGGCTGGCCTTGGACTCACAGAGATCCACCTGCCTCTGCTTCCACAATATCATTTATTTATTTATTTATTTATTTATTTATTTATACTCTAGTGTCATGCAATGCAGGTCATTATATGTGTGACCTGTCTTTGCCCACATGTCTTTATAAATATGCTATTATACCTTCAAGATTGTCCCTGTCATCAGTTCCTCATGGGCCAGCATTAGTCTAGAATCTAAGACCAGAACATCTAGGGTGTAAATTTAAACAACAATATTATTTATTATTTTACATTGGATCCCCTCCAAATATGTACATATTTTTGCAGTTTTTCCAAATCCAGAAATGGGACTCCTTTGGTATCTAACAAATAAGATACTGAAGCAATTGCCTCCGTTTCATGCCTGTCTGTTCCTTGGTTCCCATGAAACCAAGGAAGTCCTTTAGGCAATCCAGTGAACAGTGACTACAAGGGCAGTGAGTTTGTTCCTTCAAAGATCTCTCCTCTTTCTTTCATCCTGCATTTTATACAGATGGTCACTGAGACTTTCTGAACCAAGAGATGCAAAGCCAACAATGAGTGTGTGTGTGTGTTTAACAGTAACTGAGGAGTGGCTGTGACAAAGCAATTGATCTGATGGTTCTGCATAGAATGCATATGTGGACTCCTGAGGCCAGGCCCACCCTTGAACAGAGGCAGGCTCTGGATCAGGGGAGGAGTCTCCTTGCTGTTTCCAGTCTCTGCCCTTTTCCATTCTCCTTTCTTAGTAGGAGAAAATATTATCCACACAGGTTCTTTTTTAAATTTTTATTAGTTACACTTTATCTACTTTATATCCCTGCCGTAGCTCCCCCCCTTCTTTCCTCCCAACCCCTTCCTCCCTCCCCCTTCTCCACACATGCCCCTCCCCAAGTCCACTGATAGGGGAGGTCTTCCTTTCCTTCCTTCTGATCCTAGTCTATCAGGTCTCATCAGGAGTGGCTGCATTGTCTTCCTCTGTGGCCTGGTAAGGCTAGCTCCCCTCAGGGGGAGGTGATCAAAGAGCAGGCCAATCAATTCATGTCAGAGACAGTCCCTGTTCCCATTACTATGTGACCCACTTGGACACTGAACTACCATGGGCTACATGTGTGCAGGGGTTCTAGGTTATCTCCATGAATGGTCCTTGGTTGGGGTATCAGTCTCAGAAAAGACCCCTGCGACCAGATTTGTTGGTTCTGTTACTCTCCTTGTGGAGCTTCTGTCCTCTCCAGATCTTACTATTCCCACTTCTTTCATAAGATTCCCTGTACTATGCCCAAAGTTTGGCCATAAGTCTCAGCATCTGCTTTGATACTCTACAGGGTAGAGCCTTTCAGAGGCCCTCTGTTGCAGGCTCCTGACTTGTTCCCTGTTTTCTCCTTCTTCTGATGTCCATCCTCTTTGCCTTTCTGAATGGGATTGGGCATCTTAGCCAGAGTCCTCCTTCTTGATTAGTTTATTTGGGTGTGCAGATTTTAGTAGGTTTATCCTCTATTATATGTCTAATATCCACTTATGAGTGAGTATATACCCTGTGTGTCTTTCTGCTTCTGGGATATATCACTCAGGATGATCTTTTCCAGTTCCCACCATTTACCTTCAAATTTCATGATTTCCTTATTTTTTTATTGCTGAGTAATTTTCCATTGTGTAGATGTACCACAATTTCTGTATCCATTCCTCAGTTGAGAGGTATCTGGGTTGTTTCCAGCTTCTGGTTCCACACAGGTTCTTATTCCCAAACTCTTCATTACCTTTTGGTATGTGTTTCAGTGGCCTTTAGACATGGTAATTTTTTTTTCACATTGGATAAAACTTTACAATGGAGTAATCAGATAATGGTGGTGTAAATAGGCAGATTCCTGTAACATAGAAAGTACTGTAGCAGTGGGGAGGAGCCAGGTGTAGTTCAATAGCAAGGACTCTGAGATGGGGAGCGGCTTTTTTCCTTTTCCTTGGTTGAGCCCTAACTCTCAACCAGAGGTGAGTCAGACTTGGCATGGCAAGGTTAGGACTTGAGCACAGTCCACCTGACAGATCCCTCCCTTTCTCAGGAAGGGAGAATGTTTGTCTCTTTCTCTCCCCAGAACACTGCTGTCTACCCCACGGCAGTTGAATAAATATTTAATGTTTTGATGAGTGCATAAATGAATAAAACCATAGGGGAACTTTTGTTGTTGGCATATCAAAGATAGGTACTGGAAGTGATTCTAATTCTGCCTACCTAGTTTGCTCAGCTGGGAAATTATTAAACCCCTAGAGGGTTATTCCAAGGTAGTGTAACATTTTTTAGATGACAAATAAGCTGGAAATGCTGAATTAAATTCAGATCTCATCATTTAGAGGTGTAAGTGTCCTCCCTACCTTCTTAGATAGGAGAAATAAGGAAGGTAGAGGTGGTAAGGTGGAGGGATCCAGCTCTGGGGCTGCTTGTTTATTTCCAGGTTAAGACCATTTGTTTCCTTTCCTTTCAGTTGGGGCCAAATGTGTAGCTCTGTTCTGGGCAGCAGAATGTGAGGAATTTCTGCCCACGCAAGCTTCATTCATAAAAGTCCACCTTCATACTCATGCATTTGATCTTTGTCTTGAACCAGCTGAGGATGATGACAGAGACCAGAGGGAGTCATGATGACTAGAACTAGGCCGCTGGCTGAACTCTTATGATTGCTACTTCAAGTGGGTGAACAACAACAACAACAACAAAAAAATCTCTGCCTGAGACTGGGGCTTGCTGTGAGAGTGGTGCTTGCTGTTAGGATGGATCTGGGATATAACAGTGCCACACCATGGGAGAGGTCTCTCCCTGCTACTGCAGGGCAAATTAAATGAAATTGCTCTCTGAGTGCTTTAGGCCTAATGGCTTAATTATTGGAACTTTCAAAATTGATTACTCTGAAGGTTTTTGTTTGTTTTCCCTTTCTACAAAAGAGTGTTGATTGTTGAAGGCGGAGAATGATGGATTGATGTGAACTTTATTCTTATGGGGTTCCCACCTAATTTGGCTGCTTCTGACCTTAGCTGGCCACCTGACTCTAATATCTTGGGTACCTGTGCTAAGCTTGTAAGTTAGAATCAGAATTCTTCTGCACTTAGCTCATTCTGGCTGAAGCCGTTTCCTTCCCTTCAATTGCCAGTCTTTATTGTTTTCGGTGATACCTTGGTAACTGACCACAAATGGGTACTTAGTTGAGTTGATCAGGAAGGCCCTGAATGTGGAATTTACCTTGATCCAAATTAGACCAGCCACAACGATTCTGCAGTAGAAGTCAGTTCTTTGGCCGTGAAACTTGAATTTGTCCTGGTTCCCTGAATAATGACAAGAAACCACTTACAGTGACTGAGACAGAGGAGAGGGTAAAGTCCAAGCAAAAGTACATTTCACATCCCATCCAATCACAGGACAGACATCCCCAGTCAGATTAGCGTCATGGCAGCGTCTCCATGGCTAATGGGTTCCAGGTGCTTCCTCCACGCCTCATTAATAGGACATGCTTCCCCATCGCAACTCGGTACTCCCAAGAGAAACAGAATCAGAAGAATCAGCTGATGTGGACATCTGGATGGGATTGAAATGTTTATACTTGAATAATGTAGCACATGCACATTATAGACATAACTTCTTAAGGACAAGAAATAGCACAGAGGAGGCTAGGTTAGGCTTTTGAGCACTCTTCAGAAATACCTACTGTGTGCAGAGCACTGAGTTCCATGTGTTTGGAGAGCACATGGCGAGTGAACAAAGAAGAACAAGGCTCTGTCTATGTTTTCAAGGGTCTTGGCGGCTAGTGAGCAAAGTGGTGCAGTTATTTATAAGGCAGAAAGTCATGGGAGGCAGCTAGAGGCAGGCACTCATGGGCTTTGTAGGGTGAGTAGAAGCTTGCTTGTTAAAGGTTGATGATTGGTTTAGTGGGGGCACATTACACAGCATTGGAACACATAATTTACCTTCAGCCAAGATGACACCATTTATTAAGTGTGTATATATACATAGGCATTTCATATACTGCATATTTATAACCATGATATTGAAATCTTTGCAGTAATGTGGGCAATATCATTTTTGAAATTGTATTCTCACAGAGTGATTAAGCAAAGTGACTCTATTATGTTTTTCCATATTTATGGTGTTAATTAGAGAAAAGAGCAATGTTTTGTCAGTCTACATAGCTCAATTTGAACGCAGATAATATTCTTACCACAATAACATCACTTCAGGAACACTTTTAGTGTGCCAGGTACCCCACACCAAGTAACTCATTAATAAGATACTGTTATGGCCATTTTAAGGATTGGGACTCTGGAGCTTGAAAAGGTTAAATGGCTTACAATTGGCCATATAGTTTAGAGATTAAAGAAAAAGTGAAATAACCCCTAATAGATCTACCCACATATGGCGGAGTCGCTTAATGAAGTCCTCATTGTCATTTGTTGGGGGAGAGAGTAGGTTTCAAAGCAAATGGCTTGGCTCAGTTAGGATGCCTGAGGGAGAAACATTCAGCTCAAATCATGTGATGTGTAAACACAGTAACTGGAGTTCCTCACAGTTATTGCTCCTGTATGAAGCCTTGTCTGTGCAGAAGACTTGGAGAAGACGGACCTGCCATAGCTGTCCATGACGGTTCATGATAACCAAGTCTGGAGTCTGTGTCATGCTAGAGCATGTCTATGCACTAAGAAACTCCTGGGCAAAGCTAGAACATAGAATGAAGACAACTCCTGAGTGGAAGTCCTCCCTTTGTATTGCAGATGTCCTATGTGCTGTGCACCTCCCAGAATGCCCCTACACACTTAATGGGATGATCTAAGCATCTTCACATGAAGTAGGGGCACAGGATGCCACTAGAAACCTTACTAACCACTACACACTGCTTGTTTGGTGCTGTTACCAGCATCTTTGCATTTTCTATCACCATGTGGTATACAATACCTGATTATAGTCATTCTGATTATACCATATAGTTTTTAAAATTATCTGAAATGTACTCAACATCTAATTAATAATTTATATGATTTTGCTTAAATAGTTTTGTTGTTGCTGTTGTTTTTGTATCTCTCCATTTTTCTTTTTGTTTTTGTCTTTTTTTTCCAATCCTATTGTTCTGCCTTTTGGGGAGGGTTGCTTAAATATTGAGTGTCATCTTAATTTCCTTACCAAACTCATTAAAAATAATACTTTTTGTTCTTTTTAGTATTTTCTCATGAATAACAACATGCTTTTTTAATTTCTAAATTCCAATAAATAAAAATATATGTTCACATAAAAATTTGGCACAAATAGATTTTCAAAGCAAGTTTGCTTATTGTATTCTCAGACCAAAACCAGCCAATGTGTCTTTCAATGAATGAGTTCTTAAGTTGTCATATATCCATGCCATGGAATACTACTCAGCAATAAAAAGGGAACAGATTATTGACATAAGCAGTTTTGTGATTCTTTGGAGGATATTCTGAGTCGGAAAGGCAATCTCAAGAGTTTGTACATTATCTATTTGTATTTACATAAAACTTTAATGGCAGCATTTTGAAGTAGATCCCCAACAGTTGGTCAGTGAAGAATAGAGAACAGGAAGAGAGAGTTAGAGATGGCTTTAAGCAGGCAGCACACGTCATCTGGGTGGCTGTGTAGGTGGTCCTCTGTATTGACTGTGGTGACAGAAACACTCATGTGTGTGTTATAACCATATAGAACTACACACAGAAGTAAGAAAATCTGAGTAAAATATGTTTATGAGAATGTCAGGATCCTGCTTCTGATATCATACTAAAGTTTTATAATCCATTACTTTGGAAACAATTGAGAGAGGGGTCCTATGAAGTCTCCATATTGTCCCTCATGATGTGAAGAGGTGGAGTTTGGCTCAAAGTTTCAGTTGTTCTGGTTTGTAATTGGTTACCCTGCTGCACTGAGGCCTGTGGTGACATTGCAACTCCAACGAAGGGGGAACACCACCTCAGGGTTGCATGTTGAGAGGAAGAGGAAAGGTGCCACATTCTCATAGGCCCCCTTAAGGTCATGCTGCCAATGACCAGTAGATGTCCCAGCCAGCACCGCCTTTTCAAGTTTCTGTCACTTCCCAACTGCAGCCCCTATTTCCTTGGCAGTGTGACTTGGTATCTCTCTTACTGTGGCAAGCAGCTGGCTGAAGAGGTCTCTTCTGGTTCCGGGATAGACAACTAGGTGGGCAAGCAGCGATCCCATAGTTCCCTCAGTGCTGGACAGAGCGAGGGGCAGCAGGAGGCAGGTGGAAGCAACGGCAGAAGGCGCCCTCTAGTGTTGCAATTCCATGCAGGCCTCCGGCCTGAGGACCCTTGGCCCTTGGTACTTTAACAGCCTTACATCTCTGAGACGGAGATCTGAGATCTGCTTGAAGACTTGACAGCTCTCTGAAACTCACCTGGTGACTTGGGTCTGCAGGTTCTTGTCTCTGCTCCTTACAAGCCCTCATCAGCTCTCCAGGCTCTTGCCTCCATTTCCTTTAATGTCTCAGCTCCACAGCTTGTTTCCGCCCTGGCCAATCAGGAGCTGCTTCTTGAGGTGTAAGAAAGCTGGCTCTCTGACCCGTTACTAAATCTCGTGGCTGCTGCCAGGCTGACTTGGGATTTTCTGCTTCTGCTGGCACAGCATCTGGGAGCCAGATTTGTGAACCTGAGCATCCACTGATGCTCTGGAGCCAGAGAACACAGTAGGGCACCAAGGAAACCAGTCCCCAGGCACAGCTGGAATTGCTCAGGTGTGGGCACAGAGCAGGTGGGATTGCTAATAGATTAGCCTCCGCCTTGCATCTGCAGTTGTCAAGCAGCCATGGTTGTTGCTGACTATTCCAGGGCTCAATCGAGGGCTGCAGCTTGCAGCTTGGAAACTGGGTGACAGAGACACGGAGGATATGGAACATAGACAGGGACTGGTACCTTTTCCCCACTTCCCCATTACTGCTCTCTGCCATCTCTGCAAGGCCTTCCTACTGCCAGCTCATCTCCCATTATTCTGATAGGAAGCAAGTTAAGATCATTCCAACAAAATCTTTTGTTGGGCCTAGTGGTGCTGGGGGAGGCGGCACGGAGGGTGCCCTCCAGAAGATACAGCCTACTTGTATAGCCCAAGAAGGGATGTTTAGACCCATCACAGCCATTTGTTTGGGTCAACAACAGATTGACCCTGATCACCAGTCACAGTCACTGGGAAGTGCCTTGGATGGTGATGGCCTTGACTCTTAGAGACAGTAACAGTGGTCCCTCTACCAGGGCCAGCACTCTCCCTGTGGCCAAGATGGAAATAGTTTCAGGGTCATTTAGAGTTCATTAAGCCTTGCAATAGCAAAATGTCTAGTAAAACAGGTTCAAACAGCCCTTGCTGAGACTGCACCTTCAGGGACCCAGGCAATCAGGGCCAATCTTTGCCTAGCTGTCTCCTAATTTCTGTGGAGTGTTCCAGAAGACTGGTGCTGATATAAGGGCAGCCTGGCTGGCATTAGACAAATGTCTTTTGCTCAAGACAGTCCAGGCAGGAAGACAGCAAAATAGGTGCTATTTAGGGAGCCAGACTGCCCCACCCCCAATATCTGTTCTTATTTACAACAAAAAGTAACACCAGGAGTGCTTACAATACAAACTGAAATAACTTATCATTAACACTAAATAGTGATTACTAAACAGATTTGAGGAGTGTTTTAACAGTGCTTAGCAGATGTCCAGAGCCCTAGGGAGAGGTGGACCTGCTCATCTGACTCATTACTACAGAGTACTTATTCACAGCGAATAACTGTATGAGGTACAAACTTTTTGGTAGTTCACCCATAGATTACAACGTAAGTGACAGGGACACACCATGACCTGCAGCAATCATGCCACCTTCCTTCATAGTTCTATACTTTTATTTTTTTAATTACTTTATTTTTTTAATTTTTTTATCAGTTACATTTTATTAACTCTGTATCCCAGCTGTGTCCCGATCCCTCATTCCCTCCCAGTCCCTCCCTCCCTCCCTCATCTAGTTCTATACTTTTAATGTCTCACTTGGTTAATGCATAGACAGCAAGGCTTGATGCATGTCACCTCCTTTTTTTCCCATTGACAAATTCACATTTCACACTTTCCAAAAAAGTAAGAAAGGAAAAGACGTATAATAATGATGGAAGTAAGATTTGAACAAACTTCAGTGGAGTTACAGAGGAATACATAACTGTGGGAATGATGACACTATGATACCTCTCCACATAAAAAAAAACTCTCAAATAGTTCTTGACATTGAACACATAGAGGTTCAAATACACACACACACACACACACACACACACACACAAATCCCATGAAAACCTAGCCTGTGCTTAAGAAAAAGAATGTGCATTTTTCTAAGGATAGATAACATACCTTGGAATGTGTGTCAACACCCGTGAAAAAAAGGCAAACTGCTGTAAATAATTTGACTTTCATGACAGAAGAACTTGAAATCCCCATGTTTCTAACACTTTAAAGTAAATCAAATAAATGTTAATTTTACCATCCATTTTCTTTTTTATTAATTACACTTTATTCACTTTGTATCCCCCCATAAACCCTTCCCTCCTCCCCCCTTAATCCCACCTTCCCTCCTCCTTCTTCACCCATTTTCTTATATATTCGTGTGATCAATAGGAAGAGTCGATATTTTGAGAAAAACATTAGCGAACACTCGCCTTTTGACATTGAATATTCAGATCTCTTTGTGGCCTCCTGTGTCCAGTTTTCTGATCTCACATTACTGTTACCATGAGGACTACTAACCGTCTGAAGGGTTCAGTTTTTCGACAAATAATTAGAGGTGGGGGGTGGGGAGTGGGAAACACCAGTATATTACTGTGGTGGTTTGAGTAACGTATCCCCTACTCTCTCTGCTATTTGAATACCTGGTCCTCAATTGATGGCTACTTGGGGATGCTTGGGAGGTGTGGCCTAGCCAGTGAAGCGTGTGTGTGTGTGTGTGTGTGTGTGTGTGTGTGTGTGTGTGTGTGTGTGTTGCTGGGGGTAGGCTTTTGTTCCATTTCCAGTTCGTTCTCTCTGTTTCCTGTTCACAGTTTGAGATGTGAACACTCATCTGTTCTTACTGCCTTGCCTAGTGTTTCCTGGGATGTTTTCACCATGATGGTGATAAGACTCTTATTCTCTGGAACTGCCAGTCCCAAATAAACCCTTCATCCTATAAGCTGCCTTGGTCATGGTGTTACAGCACATGAGTAGAGAAGTGTCACTCTGTGATGAATACCCATGTTGACAGTACCATGTATTGAAAATTCATAGTACTGATAAAAATTCATCCCGGTTTATTTCACCCAAATGTGCCTGTGTCCGACCCTTGTTTCTGAAGGATATATATAACTGGACACAGCACTCTAGGCTGAGAACAATTTTCTTCTAGTCCTTTAAAGACACCACATTGTTTTCTTGCTTCCCTTATGTTTGACAAATCAGAAATAAACTCAATAATCCTCCTTGCTGTGACACTGCAACCTGTCCTTTCCCTTCTCTACTGCCCAGGGCTGTGTCAGAATGTTTTCTTTGTTTTCAGTTTCCAGCAGTTTCCCACGCAACTTGCTCACTGAGGTCTTTTTTTGTATTTGTCTTGCTTGGGCTTATGGAACTTTGGATCTTAAAGTATTTTTTCTTTAAATTCTCCCAGTCCGTAGCTACTGCATTTCTTCAATTTAATTATTCTTTTCTCTTTCTTTCTTTCTTTCTTTCTTTCTTTCTTTCTTTCTTTCTTTCCTTCTTTCTTCCTTCCTTTCTTTCTTTCTTTTTCTTTTTTCTTTTTTCAAGACAAGCCTTTGACTCTTGTAACCTTAGCTGTCCTGGACTCACTTTGTAGACCAGGCTGGCCTCAGACTCACAGAGATCCACCTGCCTCTGTTCCCCGAGTGCTAGCAGTGCACCACTGTGCTTGGCTTCTTCAACTATTCTTTATAGTTCTGCCCACTGTATTCTTGTCTAATACCTGTTTCATATATGTTACACAGTTTGATACTTTCCCAAGCATTCCTGAGGGTTTTCTCATCTTCCACCAACCTCTTTAACCTCTTCTTAAAACCAGATACTCTTAATTGAAAACTTTAATGTTCATTGAGTTCTCCTTTCACCACTCATCTGTTGAACCTCTCTAATTTTTTTTTTTTAATTATCAACCATACCCTTTTCTTGTATAGTTTTTTTTTTTTTTGGTTATTTGTTAAAGTAATTTTTGTTTCTCATGTTTGAAATTCTAGAAGTTCTTCAGACATATTTGTAAAAGCTACCTTAAGTTCTTTGCTAAAGTCGACACCATTTTAGGGTGTTCCTTGTATTACTAGTTTTGAAGCCTTTTTTTGAATAATTTTTATCTACTAATTTTTTTATAGGGTGGTAGATATCATAGTGGTTACTTTGCTATGATATTCCTCTAATAAGTGACATTTCTTATTCTGTAAGGTGGTGCAGTTGTTGACTAACAGCTTTTGATTTTCAGTGATGAAAATGAAACCTAGACTTGGCACATACAAGTCCTCTCCCATAGATTCTCACCCCACTCTAGGAGTCACCATGTTGAAGTGTTTAAGTTATGCCTTATTGGCCATAGTTTCTGGAAGGTAAATAAGTTTCCAAGCCCTTTTGTCTTTTTCTTTTCTTCCTTCCTTTACATCTCCCCATCTCTCCTCTCTTTTCCTTTCTGTACTTTTTTAAACGAATGTTTTAAGCTATCATACAAAGTAATGCATTTCATCATGATATAATCATGCATATGAGTGAGCATACTTTGCTCTTATTTGTGCTCCTCCTCCACTCTCTCCCAGGAGTCTCCCTCCTTCTAGTTTATTCCCTTCCTTCTCCAACTTAGTCTTAGTCTTCTGCCTTTGTATCAGATGTATTCCGTTACCCTCTCTGTCTTCACCCATCTAATGATCTTCCATGCAAATCTCATTTTTCTTCATGACTTTTAAATAATATTCTATTGTGTGTACGTGCTACATTATCTTTTTCCATTTGTCTGTCGGTGAATGCTACATCGGTTCCATTTCCTAGCACAATACTGTGAGCAGTGACAGCAATGGGTTTGAAAGTATGTTATGTTAGAGTCTTTAGGGGTATATACCCAAGTATCTGCATCATATGGTAGGTACTTCTATTTCCAGTTTTTGATGGCGCCTCCAAACTGATTCCCACTAGCACTGGAAAATGTTCATCTGTGCCCACATCCTCACAGCCTTCATTACCATTTGTATTCTTGATGATAGCCTTTCCAACTAGAGTGAGATGGATTTGCAAAATAATAATAATAATAATAATAATAATAAAATTGGCATTTCTGAGGTATTTGAAAATGTTGACCTTTCTTTAAAATTTTTCATGGCCATTTCTATTTCTTCTTTTGGCATGACTTATTATATATGTATGCAATGAAAATTAATGAAAGAAGATATTATCAATTTGAAGGAGAATAAGGAGGGGTATATGGGAGGGCTTGGAGGGAAGAAGGGGAAGGGGGAAATGTAATTGTGTTATAATATCTAAAATAAAAAATAAGTCAATTCAAAATGGACCAAAACCTTAATATATAAAAACAGAAACTTTGAAACTGCTAGAGGAAAACACTTAAGATACAGGCAAGGATTTCCTAAAAAGAACTTCAGTAATTCAAGAAATAACATGAAGGATTGACAAATGGAATTACATGAAATGAAAAAGCTTCTGCACAGCAGAAATGAAGCCACCAGAGTGAAGATACAAAATGAGAGAAATAAAAGTTGAGCCAGGTACAGATAGGAGGAAATTAGTATCTGGAATATACAAAGAACTTCAAATGTAAGCACTGAAAGATCAAATCGTCCAATCCCAAATGGATCTGTTTAAATTGTGCACATTTCATTTTTGCCCTGTTCTAATTGCATGCTTCCACTTACCTAGTATTTTGAGATGATAACATTTTGGGAATGAATTTAGGAATTGAGGAATTTGGTCATTGCCATTGGCTAGATACTTGCTGGGGGAAGGCAGAAGCTGGGAAGAAGGAATGTGAAATGGTGACATGAGGGATTGTTTGGAATGGTGGAAATAATCTGAATCTTGGCTGTGAAGGTAGAGCCAAGAATCCAGTCAGCTGGTGAAATTTTACAAACAGGTTGTTTATACTTTCCTGGTTTAATTCTGGTAAACCACGTAGGTCTAAGCACTTTTGCACTGTTTCTAGATTTTCAAGTTGTATGGGTTGTAAGCGCTTAGAGTACCCACTTAATGATTCTCTGTATTTCATTGGATTCTATGGTAATCTTTTATTTATCTCTAATTTTCTTAACTTTGCTCTTTTCTTTTTTTCTTTTGATTGGTTTTCATAGGGGATTGTTAATCGTATTTTTTTTAAAGAACCGGCTCTATGATCAATTCTGTACATTGCTTTTTAAAACTCCATTTTGTTTTATTTTTATTAAATATATTTATTTATTCACTTTACATCTTGATTGCAACCCTATCCCTCCTTTCCTCTTGTTCCCACCCTTCTACACTCTTACCCCTTGCCCTCCTCACCCTGCCTCACCCTCATACCAAACCACCCTGGCACATCAAGTTTCATCAGGAGCACATTTTCTTCCACTGAAGCTAGGCAAGGCTGCCTCATTATGAGGAAGTGAGCCAAAAGCAGGCATCAGAATCCATGTTATAGACAGGTCCTGCTCCACTTGCTAGGGAACCCATATGAAGACCAAGCTGCCCATCAGTTACATATGTGCTGGGGTCCTAGGTCTAGTCCATACATGGTCTTTGGTTGGTGCTTCAGTCTTTGTAAGCCCCCATGGGCCTAGGTTAGTTGACTCTGTTGGCCTTCTCAAGGAGTTCTTGTCCACTCTGGGTCCTTCTATTCCACCCCTCCCCATCTGTTTTGATCTGCTGCTTGCTGGAGACTCTCAGAGGACAGTTCTGTTATTTTTAGGCTCCTTGTGCAAGGCTCTCCCTTGATATTTATCAATTATTGTTGCCTAGCATATCACCTTTAGGTTATTCTTGTTTGTCTAGGATACTGAGACCTGTCATTATGTCATTTATTAGGCATATTTCTGAGTTTTAACGGAAGTACTCAGTGCTATAAACTTTCCTCTTAGGATTGTTTTAACTGCATTGTAAAGGTTCTGGAAGAGTTTTCTTCGATTTTCATTGCTTCTAAGAACTTTTAAATTTCTTCCTAATTTTCTTTTTCAATGACCCCACTGGTCATTCAAAAGTTTGCTGTTCACTCCATGTGTTTATGTAGTTACTGATTTCTAATTTTATTACATAATGATCTTAAGATGCAAGAGGTTCTTCCAATTCTTTTGTATTCTGTAAGACTTTATTTGTAGTCTACAATGTGGATTATTTTAAAAAGACAGTTCTATAGGCTGCTGAGATGAATGCACATTCTATGTCGTTGGAAGGAATGTTGTGGGTGTATCTGTGAAGACTCTTTGATGTAGGGTGTAGTTTGAAGTTCCTTTTTGACATTTAGTTTGTGTGACTTATCTAAACATGAATGGAGTATTAAAATCACCTATTATTGTTGTATCATAACCCATATGACCTTTATGTTCATTAATGCTGTAATTTTTTTATAAAATTGGAACGTCAATTTTGTTACATGTATATTTATAATTTTTTTTATCTTCTTGGTGATTTTCTCTTCATTCTCTTTGAACTAATTGAAGTCTACAGTTTTGGCTTGAAGTCTGCTTTATGAGGTATTAGAATAGCTATACCAAATTGCTTTTTGTTTCCATCCACTTTCTAAATGCCTGTGAGTGCCTTTACCCATG
Source organism: Meriones unguiculatus (assembly GCF_030254825.1). Classification (NCBI taxonomy): domain Eukaryota; kingdom Metazoa; phylum Chordata; class Mammalia; order Rodentia; family Muridae; genus Meriones; species Meriones unguiculatus. Next base: position 165,539,358 of record NC_083349.1, read on the forward strand.
AGGTGAATTTTTTGGTGATGATAGATAGTTGTATCTAGTTTTGTACTTTAGTGACTCAGTCTCCATAGCTATTGGAAGTTGAAGCTATTTCTAATTTGGGTTATTATTGAGAGCTATTCCCTTGTTTCTATAAACTTTTTTGGTCATCTTCACCCTTGACTGGGTTATCATTCTTTACTTGTTACTCTATTGCTGTTGAAGAGCTACTGGTTTACTTTTGAACATAACAGATTAGTTATCTTTACTCAGGTAGTTCTCTCATTAATGTGTTCTTTCCCATATTATTGTGATTGAGCCTGTATATCTTCTTCCTCTGCATATACTATTTCTATAAAAATCTTCCACAGTGCTGACTTTGGCCAGAAATTACCTTAATCTATGCTTATATCAACATGTCCTTATTTTTCTATCACCTTTAAAAGATATTTTTGCTATATATAGCAATCTTAGTTCAGTTATTTTGCTATCTGGACCTTTATATGTGTGGAAATGGTCTTCTTTGGTCATGTTGATATGGAGTCCTGAATATCTCTTGTATTTGTATGTTTATGTCTTTCTCTGAATCTGGGGAGGTTTCTGTTGTAATTTCATTAACAGTTTTCTTCAGCTTCTTCTAGCTAATGGGTTAATAAGCCTCTCATCATTATGTACTGCAGCTCTTGGAGGCTGTGGTCATGCTCATTTTTCTGATTTTTCTGTGTTGGTGTTTGACGTAAATTTCTCAACATTTCCCTGATGTTCTTTCTCTGCTTCTCATGTCCACTGGTGGTGCTTTCTTCCTGTTTTTATTTGATTGAGTTTAACTTTCAACATTTCTGGGTTTCCCTACTCCAAATTTCATTTTTTTTTTGCTGATTTTTTTCTTCCTTGTCCTTGACATTTTTATTCAAATGTTTGATATTCTCAGTGATTTTTTTTTTTTTATGTTTTCTCTGTGTGTCTGGCCTCCCTCTCCTAGTCCTGAATTGAATTCATCTTCTTGTTTATACCCTCAGGTCAATGCTCATTTTTACTAGAAAACTTCTGAAGCCTTCAACTGGCATTCTAACTATTTCAGTGTATTTGGATTCAGCAGTTGAGGAGTGATGGTCATTTGAAGCACCTGTGCTTTCTTTCTTTCTCTTTATGTTTCTGTGTTCTGTGTTGCCACTTGCATATTTGTTATATATATATATATATATATATATATATATATATATATATATTTGGTTGGGGATGGTCTTCTTACTGAGCAGCCTACACTTAAAGGCTCAACCACCAATATTAGTCATTATAGTATAAATAACATCCAACCATATAAAACATAGAAAAATATTTAAAAATCAGTTACAACCTAGTAGTGCATCATCAGTGATAACATTGAAAGTGGCAAAACTAACAGTTACTTAGGGTATATAAGGAGTTAATAAGTGAGATAAATTAAGGAGACAAGGAAAGGAAGAAACAGTAGAATAAATGTTCAGTCAAAGAAAGAATAAGGTTATGGAGGAGAAAAGAAGAGAAGAGGAAAGAGAAGGGGTTTAGGAAAAATGTGAAAACAAAAATTCTAAGTGAGATAAAAAGCTCAAAATGAAAAATTAAATAAATTTAAGAAGAGGAATGAAGAAGAAAAAAATCAGAAATAAGTAATACTGAGAGTGAAAGAAATGGTTTTCCCCAGAGAAAAGCGCACCAACTGGTTAGTCAATACTAATGATCAGTCCTGAAAACATACATATAAGTAACATTATTCAGAGCAAGATGGTTGTATTTATGTATCCAGGAATACACACACACACACACACGCACAATTAAAGAAAATGTCATGAATTTAAAAGAGAGAAAGGGGGTTGGAGGAAGAAAAGGGAAGGGTGAAATATATAATTGTATTATCTCAAAAAATTTAAAAAAAGAAATAAGGGAAAACCAAAATAAAGTTTGAAGAGGGAAGGAGGAGGAAACAGGCAAAAAGGAAAGAATGCCCTAAGTCAGAGAAGAGAAAGCAAAAATACGTGGATATATGACATGCACTAACAAGTAAAAGCACAGGGCACTTTGAGAGTACAACAAAGTACATACCATTCCTTGGAAACAATCTGTATTTTCTACCAAGCCACTGCCTATCCTGCTTTCAATTGATCAGGATGTAAAAGTCAGAAGTCCAGTGCCTGCAATGGAAAGCTAGTTTATATAATTAATTTATACAGATAATTTATATAATATACTAAATTAATGTTTTATAAATATAATACTAGTAGTCTTCAGTGAGTTCAGAGCTCCTGAGATCTTTTCATTCTTTTTTTTTTTTTCACTTAATCTAAACTTTTCTCTTTTGACAAAACACTAAGACTGATGGCATCTTATGGTAAATGAAATTCAAGTACTGAAGGAATAAACATGTTTTCATACTCTGCACAAATGACTTCAATGCACTCATCATAACAAGACAATAAAGTAAACAAAAATAAAACCACATTTTCTTGATTCTATGATCAGCGTCCTAGTTTCTCTCCCTGTTGCTCTGGGATTAAACATGCCAGCAGAAGCAAGGGAGAAAGGGTTTATTTGGCTCACGATCCTGGGTTGCAGCCTATCATTGTCGGAAGGCAAGGCAGTTGTCCGATGGAATTAGTCACATGCACAGTCCAGGACAAAGAGTGAACAGTGCACCACACTCACCGCTCAGCTCATTTCTTCCACCTTTCCATAGTTCAGAAGCCAAGCTCAGAAAATGGTGTTGCCCATGCTGGGGCTGGACCTTCCCAGTTAACATAATCAAGGCAGCCCCCAACAGGTATTCCCATAGGCTAATCCAGTGTAGACCATCTCTCACTGAGACTGTCTTCCTAGGAATTCTAGGTTATGTCATGTTGACAGTAACAACTAACTACTGTAGGAGATGAAAAATGTACTCCAAAGTCTCCACAAGCTTCTTCTTTTGGGGGCTAATCTGAGTTACTCCAGGAGATACCGAGTGCTAAGATCATGAATATGGAAGTAGAATTTAAGTTTTAAAGTAAGTGCTCTACTTTTCATGTCTCTGGGGTCTACATGTTAATTCACTGACTCTCGGGCATGTGCTACAATCATGACTTTGTGAGAGTCAGGAAAGGCAAATGTATTATAACAGCATCTTAAATTTTCGTCTGCCTCCATAAAAACTTGATGTTTGATGCAATATAAATCCACTGTGGTATAATAGCTTGTGTTAAAGCCAATAGAACTTATCATCAAGAAAATTGTAAGCATTCAGTAAGGCCATTTTTTTTCTCTTTTGCTCCCTTTCAACACACACACACACACACACACACACACACACACACACACACACACCACTTTAGTATATAACTTAAGCTGGCCTCACACTTGTAATTCTCCTGCCTCACCTCCAGTGTGCTGAGATTGCAGCTATGTGCCAGCAGTTTCTTTTCTTTTAAATAGTTTTCACTATAACGTCATTATAAATTGCCTCATTTCTTCACAGAAGATAAAACAATAAGAAGTTGAATTTTTAAAACCTTTCGGCAGTAGTAATGACTTAAAGGAAACCATCAGGAGAAATGGCTTGATGTCAAACTTGCTCTGAGATATTAAAATCCATGTGCATTTAAAGACTGAGGTGATCTTTCCTAAACTAATCAAGAGTACGGTGAAACATGATGATAAAGATGACAGTAACAGGTGGTGGCAGGCTAAGGGAAGTCTTCCCTGAAACTCAGAGAGTTGACCTATGGACCTTGAGGCATGAATAACTGGACGCTTATTTTAAAATTTAGACTGCCACTTACAATTTCATGAGTCTATCACCATAGGTGTCTCCTGGGCTAATGTAGATGAACTCAAAATAAGAGACACTTTATTATGGAAGATTGATTATGGGTGTTTGCTGTTCACCTACTATAGAAGAACTATTGCCTCACATGGACCTTCTTGAAGGAAAGAAGTGTTTCTCCTATCCTATCTTTGCGTGTTTGTCATTGTGTGCTTGAGATAACTATCCCTGTGAGCTCTGTTCAGCTTCTAAAACTGATAAGTTATTATCATGTCCTCCAGAAATGATGCATGCCATATATGTGCAGCCTTGTGCTTAGAGAAAAATATTGTTTGAAGTCTTTATCTGTATATAGTCACCTCAATACATGACAGAATGTGCTCACATTATATCTATGGTTGTTATATATGTATAATTATTTGTAACATATATATTTACATTGAGCTTGATATATATATTTGTAACACACATGTATATGTGTGTAGATATACACTTGAGCTTGCTATTTATGTAGCCTAAAGTTGCTGATAATTTCATCAACTTGATCTCTTAGTGAGATTTAACATGTTCTATTTCTCATCTGTTTATCTCTAATTTTTTTTTCTGTGTCAGCTTCAAAATTTAATAACTCTTCTCTCCGTCTGTCTGTGTCTTCTAATCTAAACCCTTAAGGCATCTTAGCAGCTAACTGGAGAGATAAGCAGCATTCTTTCTGTAATTGGCAAAGTTAGGTACTCCATTTTCATTACAACTTTAAATCTGCCCAAACTGCCCTGCTGGCACAGATATGCAGGACAAAACCTTATCAGGGAGGATTTTATCCCAGTTGCTGGCTCTGTCCTTGTCACTTTCAAAGGGGATCCTGACTGGCCATTCAGAGACAGGCCAGGAGCTCTCAGATGGAAAGTAAAGTCTAGCAGGAGTCACCTTTCCCACAGATACTCCTGGGCCTTCAGGTCCTCTGGGTATCACCTCTCTTTATCTGTCCTCAAGAATTAGGACCATAGCTGGGTTCAGCTGATCTGGTGGGTGAATGACAGTGTTTTAAGGCTGTCATGGGGAAGAACTGAAGGAAATGGGGGCTAAATATGTGGTAAATGGCCATATTTTTATGTGATTTAAGTGTATTTCCCTTAAAAATGTTGCCAGACACCTCAAAATATAAGATGCCCAGTGCTCTCTTTTTGAAAAAAAAAATGCGATGTGATCTTTGTGGTAAAAGAAGGATTGGTTGATTAAGAAGGAGGCTACATAGGAGGCCTGGGAGACTAACGGCAACCCAGTCCTAATATCCTGTTGCTTAGATTCCAAGTCCTGTGTGTGATATTTTTCAGTCAGAGAGACCTTCAAATCCCCCATGGTTCCTACTCAGTTATAAGCAGTGTGTTCTCTTAATTCCCATGGCAGACATTTTCTCACAAATTTGGAGGTTTAAAAGAAAGGAAAAAAAAAACCTTTCTGAAACATAAACCCCACACTAAAAAACATAAGTAGGAAATGTTGAAACTGGGAGTGTGGTTACCGTGACAACTAGGTTTTGCCAAACTTCCATCTCAGGGATCTGGACCTTTGCTTGAAATGGTTGTTTCTCAGATGGGCTTTGACCTCCAGATTTTTGGGTCCAGCCAAATGTATTGAAAAGGAAAAGTGGATTTGGCAAGGTCCCACCTCCTGGGAGCATCATCTACATGACAGCTCCCAGTTCTTTTATTTGACTACCATCTCCTACCAACAAATGTTCTGTGGGGAAGGCAGAGAGGGCCAGAGACAGCATAAGGGAGAGGAGAGGAATTATCTGAATGGTACAAGGAGAAGAAGCTAAGGCTGCATAAGGGAATCTCCTGCTCTTCTCCTCAAGGTACACTCTTGCTATTTCCTCCCTCACAGGACAGTAAATCTTACTATATATGTTTACTTCTTAGTTGGAATTAAACTAGAAAGAAGGCAGATTTTGTCTTTACCATTTTGATTATCCCATTCAAGCACCAGAGAATATATTACTTGATCATCAGGAATCATTTGATGATAACAGGTAATATATTCAGAGCTTCTAGGACGTGCTGAAGATAGGTGTCTGGTGAAGTTGCCACTAACGCTATAGAGCTAGGGCTGGTGTGGTTGGCAGATGACACAGAGCTACAGCTGCCCTCTCAATGAAGCTATAAGTAAAGGTTGGGGGTAGTAAAACCTAGGGGTTGAAGATATGTGAGGGACCATAAATAAGCCAGAGGCATCCATTGGATCCAATGCTGGGTCTTTGAAAAGTAAGGCTGAGAAGTCCATGGTTACTGAAGGGGTGTGAACAAGGACAAGCATTAGCTTTTTAGGAAATTACACCACATGGCAGAACATTACAAAGAAAGACATCAGGAGGTAGACCCAAACAGAAAGTTCCCATCATTTGACATTATTTACTGTCATGGAAGGCTGTCACTTACTAGGTGCTTCATGGAGAGAGCTACTGCAGAGCCTCAGTTTCCCAGAGGAAACTGATTGATAGAATCTGGTGCTTTCTGTTGCAAACTGCAGTCCATTGGAGGTTTAAAAGAAAGGAAAATGGTCTGCATTTTGCAAGAGCCATTGTTTGTCTAAGTCCAACATGTACAGTTTCCTGAGCATTACATGCTTCAGGAAATGGAGGTTTGGCATTTTTCCCTAGCAGGAGATAAATCTTTCGGGCTTTTCACCCTCAATGGCCACACTGAAGCCCACCTCTCATCAGGTGGCAAAATCCAATGCTCTCCACTGGAGAGATCCCTTTGGAATTGACAACAGCTGCTGCCTGATTTCCACATTCAACACACACAAATATGAGTTCTCTAACAGAAACCTGTCACAGATATTATACAAAAAATACAGTATTCTTTAAAAAAACATCTTTTACTACTAGTGGGCATATTCAATTTTACAGTATTTTTTTATTTTCCAAGTACTTCTAAATAAATAATAGAACTCTCTAAATACCTGCTGACTGTGGGAAAGACCACTCTGAATTCCAGCATGAATTAATGGAGCATGTAAAGTCTATATTACAATAAAAAAATGTCAGAGCTAGAGAGATGGCTCAGTGGTTAAAAGCACTTGTTGCTCTTATAGTGGGCCTGGGTTTGGTTCCAATAACCCACATCTTGGCTTATGACCATCCATACTCTAGTTTCAGGAATCCAATGCTCTCTTCTGACTTACAGGAAGTAGGCATATCTGTGATACATAAACATATATGCAGAGGAAACACTCACATACATAAAATAATAAATAAAAACTATCCAGAAATGTCATTAAAAATTGAAGCAATATTTGTTGGGGAATGCTACCTGCTGTTACAAAGCAAGCAATGTTTCTCATTACCACTGGCAGGGCCAGCTAAGTCCATTCCATGGACTCACAACCTACTTTGACACACTGACATTGAGCAATGTCAGGTAGACCACTGGGGTCACCTCACTTTCCTTCTCCCTAGATAGTTTCATTTATCTAATGACTGCTGTTCTGAGTGGTGTGAATTTGTGCTCGATGCTATAAGGAAAAGGAATAGAGACATGAAGGGATGGGATATCCTAGCAGGAGCTGAGCAGTTTTACTGTTCAGCCAAGAATCTACACTAGTGTTTCTCTTCTCTCTCCTAAGTTTGTGTTGTTTTCACTTATGTATGGCTGCATCTCTACTAGTAAGAATCTTTAGGAGACCAAAGGTTCTAAAATAATATAATTTTAATATCTTCTGTTCTTAGTCAATCAGACAACCTCATTGCAGTCTCCAGGATCATTCCCCAATATCAGAAGGAACTGATTCTCAAAGATGCTAAGTACGATTCTGAGCTCATGCAGCTATGAGGATGAAAGGAAGGTTTAAAATGCATATCTGACTGGATGAATGTGGCTGCCTGTTCATTGATCATGTCCCTAAGGAAGAATTTGTAATTAACATGTAAAATGCTCTGAATCTAATGCTTCTAAAGATCCTGGTGAGGCTTGGATGTGCTACATTCTTCTAAGAAGTGGAGCACTGTCTCAGTGACCTCTGATTTAAGGAATTGTAAGTTCAGATTCCACAGCATCTGGCAAGGTGCTGGTTGATTTCATGTTTTTTTCCAGCTGGAGTCATCTGGGAAGAGGGATCCTCAGTTGGGGAATTGCATCTTCCATCAGATTGGTCTTTGAGCAAATCTGTGGGTCATTTTCTTGATTAATCATCAATGCAGGAGGGCCCTGGCCACTGAAGGTGGTCTGTCTTTGGGCAGGTTGTGCATAAGAAACAGACAGAGTGAGCCGTGGGGAGGAAGACAGTATGCAGCACTCTTCCGTGATCTCTGCTTCAGATCCTGCCCTGCTTGAGTTCCTGCCTTCACTATCCTCAGTGATGTTCAGTAATCATGACATAAAAGCAAATAGACCCTTCTCTACCAAGCTGCATTTGCTCATGGTATTTATCACAGCAATTGAAAAATAAGAAACAAAAGTGTGAATTGAGCCGAGTGAACAATAACAGAAAGCTGTAGTGCCTAGAGAGAACTGAGACATCCTGTCCTACTGTATGTTTTTAATGCCACTTCATGGTCCTTTGAAACATGTCTGTGAGTAATGTTCTCTTATTACCCAACACCCTAACTCCCTGAGATGAATGGATAACTTGCTATATGCACCTTATCTAGCATACAAAAGCTAAATGACATACCAGAGTGTTAGATATGGACAAACTAGTTGAGACTAAATTAGAGAAGGCATTTTTTAAAATTTTAGTATAACTCAGAACAGTGGCATTAGGTATAACAGAAAAGGACTGTGAGAGTCCTACTTTAGTGTTGGTCTCTTAAAGAGGAAGTAGATCACACCAGCATGCATATTGAATCATGGGATATACAGCAAAACTCAGAGTGGAAGGGGTGAGATTGGCCAAAGAAGCTTCCAGTAGACACACAGCCAGAATAGAAATGCTTGTCCAAGTTAACAGAAGCAAGATGCATGAGCATCGAAAGAGTCACACAAGACTAGATGCATATGTGTAAAAGTGTATACAGTTTCCCGGAAAAGAGGAAAAAAAAACTCTAAAGGCACTCAGATACTTACAAGTACAAAGAAATGTTCACACCTTTATAAGATCAAAGAGACATCAGCCTTGTGGAATTGTATCCTGTGCTGCCACTGTCTAGAACTGTCTAGGGCTTGCTCAAAAGTTGGGTGTAGAGTGTCCATAGACCTTAGGTTTACACTCAAAGGAAGTAAAAAATGTTTGAGCAGAAATTTGTATACAAAAGTTCCTAACATCATTATTCATATTAAGAAGGTACAGTTATATGTTCATCACCTGTATACTCCTATAGTGCACATCATGAACAGAGACATAATTTGGCCACCCACAGATACAAAACACCAGTAGCATGTTGTCATGTGCCTGTAGTTCAGCAACAGAAGTCTCACGAGTTCAAGCCAGCCTCACTTACATAGTGAGACCGTGCCTCAAAATATTAATTGTGTCACCTTACACCCATGAGAATGGCCAAGATCAAAAGCTCAAGTGACAACACATGCTGGAGAGGTTGTGGAGAAAGGGGAACCCTTCTCCACTGCTGGTGGGAATGTAAACTTGTACAACCACTCTGGAAATCAATCTGGCGCTTTCTCAGACAACTAGGAATAGCGCTTCCTCAAGATCCAGCCATACCACTCCTGGGCATATATCCAAAAGAGGCTCAAGTACACAAAAAGGACATTTGCTCAACCATGTTTGTAGCAGCTTTATTTGTAATAGCCAGAAGCTAGAAACAACCCAGATGCCCCTCAACTGAAGAATGGATGCAGAAATTGTGGTACATCTACATAATGGAATATTACTCAGCAATGAAAAATAAGGAAATCATGAAATTTGCAGGTAAATGGTGGGATCTGGAAAGGATCATCCTGAGTGAGTTGTCCCAGAAGCAAAAAGACACACATGGTATATACTCACTCATATAGACATACAACATAGGACAAACCCACTAAAACCTGTGCATCTAAAGAAACTAAGCAAGAGAGAGGACCCTAACTAAAATGTCCAATCCCCATCCGGAAAGGCAAAGAGGATGGACATCAGAAGAAGAAGAAAACAGGAAACAACCTAGGAACCTACCACAGAGGGCCTCTGAAAGCCTCTGCCCTACAGACTATCAAAGCAGATGCTGAGCCTGATGGGCAACTGTTGGGCAGAGTGAATGGAATTTTAGGTAAGAACTGGGAAATAGTAAGAGCTGGAGAGGACAGGGTCTCCACAAGGAGAGCAACAGAACAAGAAAATTTGAACACAGGGAACTTCCCAGAGACTCATACTCCAACCAAGGACTATTCATAGAGATAACCCAGAACCCCTGCACAGATGTAGCCCAGGGCAGTTCAGAGTCCAATTGGGTTACATAGTAATGTGAAGAGGGACTGCCTCTGACATAATCTGATTGGCCTGCTCTTTGATCACCTCCCCCTGGAGGGGAGCAGCCCTACCAGGCCATAGTAGAGGACAATGCAGCCACTTTTGATGTGAACTGATAGACTAAGATCAGAAAGGAGAGGAGAACCTCCCCTATCAGTGGACTTGGGGAGTGGCATGCAAGCAGAGGGAGGAGGGAGGGTGGGATTGGGAGGGGAGGAGGGAGGGGCTTATGGGGGGATGCAGAATGAATCAAGTGTAATTGATGAAAAATTTAAAAAATATTAATTGCGAAAGATAGGCTAGGGCTATGCATACCCGGGTTTGTTGCAACATGAATCAACCTGGAAAATGGTGCCTAAGTGAGCAGAGCACAGGGGCAAGATAACATGCTATCTTAGCCCACTTTCTATTGTCGTGGTAAACACCAGAACCAAAAGCAACTTGGGGAGTATAGGATTTATTTGCCTTACATGTCTAATTATTCCATCATTGGTGGAAGTCAGGGTAGGAACTCAAGCAGGAGCAGATGGGAGCCAACAGAGTGCTTCCTGTTTTAGGCTTACGCTCTGCTAGCTTTCTTCTATCTTCTAGGGTCGCCTTCTTCCCGAATAACCCCAGTTTAAGTCATATCGACAAAAAACTAACCAGCATACTTACGATTCCATTTATATGAACAACTTGGAATTGCTCCTAATCTACAATGATGGGAAGCAGAAAGTGGCTGTTTAAGCTGGGGAAGATAGAGGACAGAAAGGGTGATAGTGGAAAGGTAAGCATTCTTTTCAATGTGATGAAAATGCTCTAAAATCTACTATAGCAATGGCTGTGCATACTTGTGTATATATTAAGCCCCATTAGACTTGTACATTTTAAATGAGTGTATTAATGGTCATTGAATTCTGTCTCAATAAATCTGTCCCTTGGGCCTCTCCACAATTCATTCCATCTTGAGTATCTCTGTCTGTCTTCCTTGTTGCAGGCCTGTGTGCCACCGGCTGATTATGATAATGGCCTGTGCTTGGGTGGCACCTTTCTTTCAAGGATGTCAAGTAGTTTGTAAACACTAATTAAGCCTGAGCTGCCAGCAGAGGGGTAAACATTGTTTTACCGTTCACAAACATTTAAGCAATCTTTTCTAACTACTAGTGATACAGCCCATTTTCTCTGGCTGGTTGACTCCCGGACAGTTTTTAACAGTTTAGGAATTCAAACATATAGCAGTTTGCTATATATTTTCTATTGCTGAAGCACCTCGTCTGAACAGTTCATGTCACTTAACTCTCCATCAATGCAGGAAGTCAGAATTATTGACTCTGACTGTGCTAAGGAGTTGAGGTCCAGAAAGATTGCATGTGACAGAAACCAACTCAGGGACCTCCCATTGGGACAGACTCAGCATAGGTGAGCACACAAAGCAGAAACTAAGAAGATGAATAAGGAAGCTCAGACAATTTTAGGCTATAGCACTGGGGCTCTCCACACCTCCACAGAGCAACTGAGGATACTGGTATCAAGTGTATTTTTTAAATATATATTTGATTCTCATTGCACTGACTACATAAATTACATATATGTAATTGTTTTATGTTTTATATATGTCCATGAAGATTTTTGGTTTTTGTTAATTAATTAATTTAACCACTTTGCAGGCAGATCACAGCCCCCTTCCTCCTCTTCTCCCAGTCACACCCTCATACCCCTCCCTTCATCCCCCCTCCTTCTTCTAAGAGAAGGAGAGGCCCCCATGGGTACCAACCCACCCTGGCACATCAAGTTGCAGCAGGACTAAGCATGTCTCCCACTGAAGCCAGACAAGGCAATTCAGCTAGAAAAAAGGGACCTAAAGGCCTGTAACAGAGTCAGAGCCAGCACCCACTCTAGTTGCTGAGAGAACACATGAAAAACAACCTGCACATCTGCTACATATGTGTAGGGGGTTTACTTCCAACTCTTAGGTCGGTGGTTCAGTCTCTGTGAGCCCCCATGGATCTAGGCTAGTTTCCTCTTTAGGTCTTCTAGTGGTGTCCATGATCTCTCTGGCTTCCTCAATCCTTCTTTCCAGTCTTCCACATGACTCACCAAGATCCACCTGTTGTTTGACTGTGGGTCTCTGCATCTGTTTCCATCAGCTGCTGGATGAAGGCTCTCAGAAGACAGTTATGCTAGCCTTCTGTCTTCAAGCATAGCAGAGTATCATTAATAGTGTCAGGGAAATTGGCTCTCTCCAGTAGAATGGGTCTCAAGTTTGGCCAGTCATTGGTTAGCCATTCCCCTAGTCTCTGCTTCATCTATATCCCTGGACATCTTGTAAGTAGGATGAATTTTGGGTTGAAGGTTTTGAAGGTGGGTTGATATTCTCTTCCTAGGGATCAAGTCTTAACTGAATTGGTGATCTGTTCCTGTGCAGTTAATCTCGGTCTCTTTATATTATTTCACTTTGTAAGGTGCAGAGGCATTCACAGAGGCTAGGGGAAGACACTGAGTATCTTCTAGTACTTTCTACTTTATTTTCCCGAGACAGTATCTCACTGAACCTGGGATTTGCTGTTTTTAAACTAGGCTAATAGACATTAAGCCCCTGTTATTCTCCTGTCTCCCTGCTCCCACACCCTTCATTTGCTGTTGGGATAACATGCCCTTGGCTATTCATAGCTTCTTATATGAGTGCCTGGGATCCAAATTTAGGTTCTCATGTTTGTATAGCAAGCATTTTTACCTACTGAGATGTTTGCCAACCTGAAGTCATGCCACTACACCTGGATGTCAAAATACAAGAATAGGAAATACACTCTAATTTACCTTATTGGGGAGGGAAGCCCTCCCAGCATTTTCTGAAGCAAGTGAGGCAAGACTAAAGATATGAGCATAACTCTGCTAAACCAGATATTTTTTTTACTGCATCAACCTGAAGTCAAGCTTCGTAGTTTTCCATTTCAATTCACCAAGCACCTGTGCAACTTCTGGCTAACGATGGAAAGGAAAGAGTGATAGCCTCTATCCAAGCATCTCTGTCTGGCCTAAGTGAGGATGGAGAAGGAAAGGCACAGAGAGTAAGCTGTAATACCTGCTGTGTTCTATGGAGGTATTTCCATGAGGTTATGTAAGCTTCCAGGAGAACTTCATAACCCAGGCCAACAAGAGTAAGGGGGGACTTCTGTATGGGAGAGTTTACCATTTGTGTATCAGGTGAGTGTCAAAGCTTAGCATTTTATTGTATGTATGATATATATATATATAATATATGTCATATGTCATCATTATATATATGACATATAATATATATATGATACAGGGCTTCGCTCTGTAGTTCAGGCTGGCCTGGAACTCACTATGTCATTTATGTTGTCTCCAAACTAATGGCAATCCTCCTGCTTCTACCGCTCAAATACTAGGATTATGGGTGTAAGCCATTATGACTTATTTAGTGAATTGACTCCTCTGAAAATTGAGGGTTTTCTCTTTTCCCGTTAAATATTTACAGAAGGTGAAAATAACCATTCCAACCACATGCCACTTAAATTAGTTAAATTAAAGATATGTTATTCTTAATAAAAGGAGTCTTTTCTAGTATGAATACCATACACATTGACAGAGAGTAGCTATATCAAATTGTCAGTACCTCACCTCATGCTCATATTAATTGATTAATTCAGCAGCTGTTTATTGGGTATCTTCTATAGACAGAGGATGCTCCATGCGGAATGGAAATTGTCTACTTGTATCCTAGTGGGAAAGCCACATAGCCAGAAGGAAAATATATCATGTGAGGTAATGAATGCTATGAAGAAAAGTAAATCCAGGTGAAGGGTTGAAGAGTAATAAGGCTGTAATTCCTAATGTTTTAAATAGCATGGTTAGAACCAAAAGATCCAAGCTCAGAAGGTACAGTTCAACTGAACCAGGAGGAAGGATGTGGTCTTTAGATGGGAGGGAAAATAGGCATGACAGATCTACAGTTTATTAGGTTAAGGTTTCTGAAAAAGTAGAAAGCTGTATCTAAAAAAGACATTACAGAGGCTGAAGAAATTACTCAATTCTTAGATGCACTTGCTGTTTTTGCAGTGGACCTGAGTTCAGTTTGCAGCACCTTCATTCATGGTAGCTCACAACAATCTAATAAATTGAGTTTCAGTGGATCTTATGCTCTCTTCTGGCCTCAGTGGGTAGTACATGTATGTGGTGCTCAGACGTAAATGCAAGCAAAACAACTGTATACATTAAATAAAAATACATAAATATTTTTAAAAGAAAGCCATCACACATTGGTTATTCCAAACCTGGGAAACAACTATGATACCCATGCTAAGCAAATACAAGAAGAGAGTTAGGTGTTGGCTTGAGAATAGGTGCAAAAATAGTTCACCATTTGTCACATATGAGACCAAAAGATAATAGGCAGGATGAAGAAAAAAAGGTATTCAGGTTGAAGACCAGTGTAATTTTCTTGTCTCTGGTTCATGACAAGTTCAATATGATAAGCATTCTGAAGAAAGTAAGAAAAGTGACATACTTGTCTTTTTCTGAGCATGTGACACTATTTATACATGAAATATTTAAACCCAGTTCTCTAAGATTAAGAAGCATGAATGTGTAAGAGAAAGATGGTATGCAGGCATATTTCAGGTAGAGTAACTGCGTGTGTGGAGGCTTAAGGGCAACTAATGATTTGTGAGAGCATAAGTAGTTTGGCTTGACAGAAATGCATAAGGCAATGTAGGTAAGAATTGGGAGGTCACATAGACGAGACAGGCAAGGGCCAAATAGCTTAAACTGAGGAATGTGGGCACTTGCTCTTGATGTCTAGCATGCACGAGGCATAAATGTTTGTTGGATCTATATGAATGTCAGGCCCTGGGCAACAGTGAATTGTTCTAAGTGGGAGGGTGACAATATAACCAGATTGATGTTTTGAGGAAGTTTAATCTAAGGGTAGGGTGAAGGCCTTGTTTACACTGGTGCAGAATTGGAAAGAAGGACAGAAGTCAAGTTGTAGGCTTCAGAAATCCAACTAAGAGATGGAGCTAGGGCAGTTAGGAGGGGGAAGGTTTTTTCTGTCTCTTCCATGCTACTATTGGGCATGTACAAAGAATATCATGTCAAGAGTATCACCAAGTTTACCCCATTTATTGAAACTCCTATAGGAAGATTTTTTTATTCTTTAAAAATTATACATTTGGTTATTTTGTGTATACAAGTAGTGGTTTGCCTTCATGTACGTGTGTGTACTATATGTGCATGCCTGGTGCCCTTGGACATCATAAGAAGATGTAGAATCCCCTGAAGGTGGAGTTGTAGATGGTTTTGAGTCAGCATGTTGGAATGGAATCCAGGTCCTCTGCAAGAGCAATGCAAGATTTTCATCACCAAGCCATCTCTCCTGTCTGTCCTAATTTTTTATTCTTGATGTAGTTTGTGAAGCCTTAAATGTAGCAGCACAGTGAGTAACAGGATGTTTTAAAATACGTATTAATAGATTACATTTAGCTTCTCCCCCTGCTTGTAAGAGTCAAGAATGTGAGGGCTCTGAGTTTACTCTCTCTTTGCCTGCTAGATTCTCATGGGAGATCAATGGAAGTTCAGGGACTTTCTGAGAACATTTTTATTATTGCCTCCTGGGGCTCTTTTATGGCAGTGGCATGGAGTATCCAATCACCTCAATATAACCCTCTTTGTTCCTTTACTCAGGGTTATTCCACTCAGAGCTGTTTCTTCTTTCTGAGACCAAGTTGGAATATGACAGTGCTGATTAGTAGAGAAGCTGCTGTCTACAGCTTCAAACCAAAGATTGAGGTTTGCTTCCAGGTAGACATTTGTCTGCCTTCCTTCACTGTCATTTGTGATCAGCCAAGCTACAAATGGTATGTATCCCTTAGAACCACTGGCTTTAATGACTCTTCCTTCCCTTCTTTCATAAAGCATGATCTTCTGAATGCCAGAATTGCCATCTACACTGGTGTGAAAAGAGAACTGAATGTGTCTCCTGCTATAAAATACCAACAGCTTGTTGGTAAAGAGTGATAAGCAAACAGATGAGTAAAGTATGGTAAAATAAAGGCTTGTGAATTTCACTTTAATTTCCTGCTAGAACATTTACAGGTTTATTGTAATACTTCACCAAACCCACACCAAGAAAAAGTTATCTTCATTTCTTTCCCTATGCTTCTGCATAGGAGTTAATTGCTTATTTTAGGAAGTTATGAATACAAGAGTCTTTGGGCGGGGCGGGTGACATGAGTAAGTGGGGGCATGTAGGAGGGGTGGAGAGTGGGTAAACGGAGGAACACTGTGTTCCAAAGGGGGCATCTGCCACTCAGAGCAGGCAGATTGCTCCTGGGCATAAACACACAGCCAGTGATGCCAGCTCTTATGGGTTTTTCAAGAGAAACTGGGTTTTATGTGAAATCTCTGATTTTTAAATTCTACCAACTAACTTAAATAATTTTTAAAAATGCAGTCCTAGTGAAACCTTTCTTGTCCAGATTGTCTAGGGCAGTAGAAGGATGCTCGAAGAGGCAGGTTTTTTTTGAGTCCTTAAGGAGAAGGGCACAGGCAGTAGCAGACATGCCTGGAGTTACCCAGTGGCTTCCATCCCTGAATACTGCCTTTGTTTTCTAGAGACAGAAAAGGAATCTCAAATACTTGTCATTTGCTTTCTTCTCTTTGCTATTGCTAAAGCACTTTGCAGCATTTTGAAGAAAACAACACTCAAGTAAACAACACTATTTTCTTTGAAGATGAAATCAATCTCAGAACACACCCTTTGAGGCTCTGAGCACATCCGACCATTTTCTCCACACCCCTTGACACACAAACTAAATGAGCCATTATGCTGTAAATTTGTCTTCAAAGAAGCAAGCAGACAGTCTAAGGACATGGGCATGATGGTCCTTGGCCAGGGAGTCTACCTCCAAGAATGCTTTCGTCAGCTTGCTGGTCCTTATGTCTGAAGTCCCTGCCATTATTCTACCATGTTTCTCTTTCTTAGCACTGCAGGGGAGCAGTTTGCCTATTCCTAAACTCTGGGCACCATTGACTATGTCTGTGTCTGGTAGCTGCAGCCTAAGGAGAAAGACACATCTGACTTTGCAGCATTTAAAGTGTAGCAGACGTGACTTTGCTTGGAAAGTCCACGTGGGCCTGGGCCATGTGGGCAGCAGAGTCCTGTGAGGATAGAGTAAGGAGAGGTGAACTTCCCAGTCCCAGCCCTGCTCCTTTGGCAGGCTGTGTTCTCCAGATTCTTCATGGTGCCAGCTGCCCTTTGCTTCCCACCAGCCAATGGCTATAAATACAGTCACATTTTCCACATACTGTATTTATGTTTCAGAAAATGTCTGCGTTGCATACGTAATAGAGGAGATATAATTATAATATTTCAAAACTGGCCAAATTTCATGAAATATAAAATAACAGATGGCAGCACACAATATTGGTGCGGTGTGCTTCGCTTGAAGCATAACTGGGGCCTGAAAATGTTCCCATTTGGTACAGGGTAGTTGTGAGAGTGGATGTGTTGAGGGATAAGGGTGGGGTGTCTCCCTTTCTTTATCCTGTTGAAGTTTATTTTAGGGAAAATGGAGCTGTGAATCTGTCTATGACTAGTAGCCTCAAGTCCAGCCTTTCTAATTCAGAAATTGCATATTTCCGTTAGTTGGATAACAGAGGTGTGACCTGTGAAACCAAGTTGTGGCTTAGACACTGCCTGCCTGTTAGATGTCAGTCCTGCTTGCCTGTATGTTTCTCTCGCCCATGATCATCATGTATTCACTGAGTGAGCTTCAGCTCAGTAGTTATGTTGGATGTTTCTAGACAGATGTGGGTTATATTTTGACCGTGTACTTGATCATTGTTTTCTCCTTTCTTCATCCTAAACCATCCAATGTGATTTGTGATATCACTGTCCCTATGAAGTTTCTTGTGAACTGGAGTTTAATGTGAAATCAGATCAGGGGATACACATTACTCTGAGGCTCAAATCCCCTCATACTTAGCAAAATGGTTCACTCATTTGGACAGGTCAACATTTGCATCAGCGCTTGCACATATCTACATCCCACATTCTACATTTGGCTGTATTTTCCCCATCCCAATTGCCTTTTCTGTATTACTAAACACACTATAAAATTTAGCAATGATATTTTAGACCCTTCTATGTAGAACAACATGAGCAGAAGAAGCCAGGCATGGCTGTTGGAGAATCTCTCTGCCTAAAGGTGAAATCCTCATGACTTCATTGAGTCAGAGGTCTGAAGAAGCAACCCCAGCTGGTGGAAATAACCAGAGAGTATCTGTGTTTATCCTTTTTATGGACAATGGTTTCCATGACTATTGTCCCTCACAGGTACTTGAGAATTTGACTATAAGGAAACAATTGATCTTTGGGTAGAACAACTTTAGTGGGAGGGGATAATAGAATTTTGCTTGATAAAATAATGAGGACTAATCTAAAAATAGGAAGTTCAAAGACGGAAAATCTCCCCCAAGAGGTAGTAGACGCCTGTAAGTGGAGGAATCCATGCAGTTATATTCTGTGCGGTGTGGTGACAATAGAAGGTACATGAGAGGCTAGCTTTGCCAAATGCAGCTACCCAGTCACAGCAGGAGTTCTTGGAAGCTTACTGGAAATGTGATTTCCAGGCTCCACTGAGATCTAAGGAATCAGTTGAGTTTTGGCACGATCTCCAAGTGGTGTGTATGTGTGTGTGTGTGTGTGTGTGTGTGTGTGTGTGTTTTAGGATCGGAGAAGCCCTGTTCTCTGGGATGTCTTCTAATGGGCAAGTCTGTCGAAGCGAATTGAGGATAGCAAGAGCAGCTCTCTCCACTTTTAGATAGAGAAACTACATGCAAGTAGGGTTAGAAGAGTCTCTCTGAGTCTTTTATTTAGATGGTTTCATAACACAATGGGGTTAGAATGCTTTTGCCTTCCTGTCCCACAGGTGCTTACCCTCCTGTAACCTAGAAAGGATTCTGAATTTCACTTATAAGTTATCCTTTGAACTTTGCCATTGAATGACTCCATGAAGATGATAACATCTTAACTAGATGGAGTAAAGCCATTATTAGCAATTAAGCTATTAATGTTAATTAGTGCATCAATTTACTATCAGAGAGCAAGGTTTATCATCTCTGTATCCCCACAATTTAGCATGTTGCCTGACAAATATTATTATATAATTTATTTGTTATGTAGAGCTTTTTGCAAATAAGGATTTGGGGTGACATTACCTAGTCAAGTAAGTTCTTCTGGGAGTAGAATGCCTCAGACTTGAGATAACTCAAGAGACAGGTGGGTAGAAAGATTCTACCCAGAAGACTATTTGAGAGTTCTGAAGGCCTAGGGATATGGGTCTGGTCTGGAACAGAGGCTGGTTGTGATAGGATTCCCTGAGTATTCACACTGGTGCAGCTTGCCACCTCCTCTAAACATGCATATGCTGAGCTAAGTGAGCCACACGGAGGGTGTCTTAGCTACTTTTCTACAGTTTCAAAAAGACTCCATGACCAAGGCAACTTACAGAAGAAAGTTTATTGGGGATTTCAGAGGGTGGGGCCATGACCGTCATGGATGAGAGCATGATGGTAGCAAGCAGGCAGGCATGGCTTGAGCACCCACTGACAGCCTGCGTCTTGATTTATTAGTGCAAGGCAGAATAAATTAACAGGGAAATGGCATGAACTTTCTGAAAACTCAAAGACCACTTCCAGTAACGTACCTTGTCCAACAAGACCACACCTCCCAATCTTTCCCAAACAATTCAACCAACTGGGGACCCAGTATTCACACAGGAGCCTGTGGGGCCATTCTAATTCAAATCACCACAAAGGGTGACTCCTGTTGCATTGCTGCTCTTTGCGGACCCTATGTTTGGATTGTGTACCCAGCTTTACAAGCTTAGGTGTAATATGACAAAATGCTCGGATGGTAGGCTCTAGGGTGAGATTGCTATTCAAATCTGAGCATGTCTCTTCTTACCCAATTAATAGGCTTGAGCAAATTACTCAACTTCTTTAATCCTCTTTGTCTTCTTCTGTAAAAATGATGATAACGCTAGCACCAACCCACAGGGCTGTAGCTAGGTTGCAATGATGAAATACAGTATGCTTTACTCAGTGTCCTGTGCATATCAAACGACAAGCAAATACTGTGCATTGAAATTGCCATTGCCGTTATTTTCCTATGGCGAGCTCTGTAAGCTAGTGAAACATGTGCTTGGACATAAGCATACATAGTTAGCATCAGAATTTAACAGACCCTTTCATTACTTTCTAACCCCGCCTAAAGATTTCTTCTGCTTTAGCTTTCCTCTCTGCCAGGTGTGTTCTGCTGCAGGATTCAGCATTCTCCTTTCATACAGGCAAATAATCTCCTGGAAGACTTTCATTTGTACACAGGCATGGCAGAACTATATGCCCATAAGAAAGGTTATTTCACTTAACCCTCACTGCCATACTGATAAATATATTCCTCATGGCAATTCTGAGAAATTACAACAAAACGAAACAGGAAAACAAGCTCAAGCCTTCTCATGTTTAAACACTCTTCTACTAGCTAGATAGGAATCCTAGAGATGAGGGCGACTCATAGGATTAAAAAAACAAACAAGTGATACTTTTTAAGAGGGTGGCTTGTTTCCTTGCTTCACAGGGAGGCAGTAACATGTAGTTGTCACTTTCCACTCTGGAGGGCTCTGAAGGAAGGAACTGTGTATCTGTGGACTCTTCCTAAAAAATAGGAGCTCAAACCCGTAGGAGTTCAGTGTGTTGGGCTGGGCTGCCTGAGTGCACTCATCACTTTTCTCTATGACTTTCTCTTTTTGTTCCAGGCTCCAACCAAGGACATCATGTGCATTTCATTACCACACTTCCTCAGTGTCCTCTGGACTGTGTTTCTACTTGAAACAGGCATCATGGTAAACATGAGGAGACACTGTCCTGCTTGCCACTATTTTTAATGACTTACTGAGTTCCTACCACAAGAAAAGTCCAAATGACTAAACTGCTCTGGAGAAGTTTAGCAGGTAGATATGGGTACAGAAAGATAAGAGAAAAAAACAAAAACAAAACAAAGCAAAACAAAAAACACCTGTACTCTTCCCTGTGTATTCTAACAGGAAATACAGCAGGCTCTGGAACATTCCAGAAAAGAAGTAGACACTCTTGATGGTCCTTGCCAGCAAAACACAACAGCCTGATTCACGTTTTATGACAGAGGCTCATTGGGATGAACACTGTGATTAAATGCATCTATTGAATTGGGATGTTCATTTACGTAAGGTGCTGTTTCAAAGTTCTAGGGGGAAATGCCTGTGAGCACCATTGTTAGGAATCAGTGCTTACAAGAGAGTAATCAACAGTAGAGGAATGGCATTCACAGATCCCAGCTTTTCTAAGCTAGCTGCTGTGGAGGCATGCAGGCTCCTGGGGGGGGGAGAGGAGAGATGTGGCTTGCTGTCTGGAGAGAAGAGACACCACTTTGTCTTTTCATAGGTGAGTCTCTAAAATCATCATCTTTCTGTACTTCCTCCTTCTTCACTTTACATTTATGTCCCAATACACAGAGATCTGGCTTTGATACCCTAATTTTTACTGCAGCCTGCTATGATCTCCCACTGACAATGGAAGAATGGTACTATACCCTTTACTCAGGTTTTGGTAGCTGTCTGAGTTGTCACTTCCCTCCTTTTTCAGGCCTTTCCATGTGAATTTGGGACAAAGCACACTCTGTCACACTTCCATCCCCTTGCTCTTTCTATCCTTGGTTTCTTCAGGCAGGCCCTTAGCATTCTTTCAGACTCACTTCTTCACTCTTATTTCTCTGTATATTTTTCAGAAACTCGTTTCATTAACATTAGCAATAGTTTCCAATCACTGTTTTGTTTAATGGGTGTGACTAGCAGATTCTTTCCCCACCAAGTTCTGAACTAGTTGAGAAAAACCAAGTCGAACACATATAAAACTATGAGGTTTATGAAGGGTAACACTGATTCATGCCCAACTCGTCCACCAAGAACATTTCATTTAATACCTTTCTTTCTCTCAAATGGCTGCATTCACTCAGTCACAGGCCGGCTCATCTGTCAGCTGTAGACATTTTCTTCCTCTACGGATAAGACCTTCCAGAAAAAAGATCACATGTGGAGCATCAGTAGGTTTTGTAAGGTAATGTGACAGGGAAAAAGAGAGAGGAAAAGAGGGAGCAAAGGAGGAAGGGAGAAAACAAATTAATAAATACACATAACTATAGATAATGAAATACTCCGTGAAATCTGCCTAGTAGAGAAACAAGTGCTCAGGCATACCGGAATGTTGCCATTTTTTCCCAGTCAAACAAATCTGACTTATTCCTCTCTAGAGAGAGAATAAGTACCACCTTGTGTTTTTATGGCATCTACTATATTGCATCCTCTTTCTCTCCTCCCCTCCCTCCCATTCCCTCTCCCTTTCTCTGTGTTTTTAGGGGCTGCTTAGTGTAGTGAGCCTAGCGAGATAAAGTTTTTCTTTCAATACTTTTTCTAAGAAGGGGACAGATGTTATTAAACAAAGCTAAAGAAATCCAGAGAGAGGAGAAGACAGCTTCCTCAATTACTGCCTGCACTGAAAAAGTATCTTTAGTCAAAACCCTCTTCTGAGCCACAGAATTATGTATTGAACCTCGAATGCCTCAGAATAAGCAAGTCAGCTTGTTCTGAAGGCATCGCCCAGCACATATTTGTATTATGTGCCAGGGGACCTTATAGCAGCCCCATGTTACCTATAACATTACATGCCCCCATTGCCTCTTTGAGGTAGATGGTGAGGGTCATCCGTGAAGTAAAGTTGTAAAATGACAACATGGGGCTGGACAGCAGCCTGATTCCACAACTGACTTGCTCTACTGACTTTTCAACCTAGAGCACAGCTGCTGTCTTCAGCTGTGTTTGAACTGAGTGCATCCCTCCTTAGTCACTGACATTATTAGCATCCTAGAATACAACAAGCACTCAAGGTACCAGGTTTTCAAATCCCTCATCATCATGGAATTTTCAAAATGGTGTTAATTGGACCTCTCCATGCCCATCACTGTCATCTAGATCTATAGCCTGAGCTCCTTTCTCTTGCCTAAATGGTTATGGTGATCCTCCAGATCACCATAAAGGTCAGCTACCTTTCACCCCATTCTGCATCCATTATCTAGAGTGGACAACATCTAGAGTGAACATAACTTCTTGGTTAGAGATGAAGTAATCAGCAGAATCTTCAGTGTCTGAGGGCCAGGTCTCCTTTTACTCTACTGTGTCTGCTTGGTTGGCCTGATTGGTCTCTGGCCCTGGCCACCTTATTTCAATTCCTGAAATGGATCATGACCATTTTCTACTAGTGCCATGTCTTATTCAGGGCCTTTTAGCAAGCCTTCTTTGTCCCATCAAACCAGGCCAACCTACCTATTTTCTCTTTCATATCAACACACATCTTTATGGACAGGAAATCATTGCTGTTATAAATTTTTGTTGTATGAATGGTTACTTAATAGTTGCTTACCAAGTGAATAAAGCATAATTAATAAAAGTTAAAAAAAATAGTTGCTTACCTCTACTAGACCATGAATTCATCTGGTACTAATCTCTGTTTCATCTCAAGGGTGAAGTGTATTTCTAGAACTATGTAGTAGAAGCTAATCAGACCTGTGTGTGTGTGTGTGTGTGTGTGTGTGTGTGTGTACACTCATGCCATAGGATGAGGGCAGAAGTTGGTGACAACTTGCCACAGCTCTCTTCTCCCACCATATGGGTCATTGTGGGTTGAGCTCAGATGCGGTGGGTGGGACACTCCTTTATCCACTGACTGAGTCATTTTTGTCAGCCCTGGATGCTATTCTAATGATGGAGGATAGGATGCTCAAACCAGTTGGGTATTTTCTAGGTAGCAGAAACTGTGTCCAGTAGCTAACAGAAACTGCCATTGCATTCTAATAACCACTTGTGAAGATAGTAGCCTTGCTTATCCCATTCATACAGTGAGGCAGCTGAAAATGAGAGAAGCAGGAACCGTTCCTAGAGATGCTAAATATCAGAAGTAGATTTTAAATACAGTCCTGCTCGGTTTTCTCTGACAGGACCCTACTACTTCTGCAGCCCCAACTGCTTGCCCATTTGTCCAAAATGGCATTATTTTTATGGCAACACTTTGAGTGCAATTCTCACTTATTAAGATAAGAGTTTTTTCTGACTGTAGTAGTTGCATATTTCCATACTTATGTTTTTTTTTTTCTTTTCATAAATGGAAGAGGACAAAGAAGATCTAGATAACATGAGGTTAATAATCCAGAGCCCTGTTTGGAATATTGAGGACCAAGACTCAGATGGGGGCTAAGGAATCTAGAGTTCAGAAAAAAAAATATATATCTACAGTTAGATGGCAGGGTGGGAGGGACCTTTCTTGTTCCTTCCCCCAACTCCACAAGTTAAAAGGAAAAGCTCATGGACACTACAAGCTGGAGAAAGAAGGTGATATTTTCTGGAAGTGAAACCCAGGGAAACAATATTGAGGTCACCATGGTTATGTAGAGGTATTGTTTACATCTGGAAGTTCCATGGTGGGTAGATATGAGGTCAACTGAAGGCTGTGACTTGTTGGAACAAGCTGTCACTGGACCAGTCTTTAGATACTTTCAAACTCTGGGTTAAACAATTCGTAGATTTTCTTCACTCGCTTCTCATGACTGCTCAGGGTGATGAATAATCAGCAGAATTCATCAGGTAGGATATGGAGACCTAAAAAGAAGAGGGTGCATACCTAAGTCTGTAATAGAATATTGCATTCTGGCTTCTCTTACTAGAAAGTCACCTGGTCATCTGCCCTTGCCATTTGGAGGATCATTTGTGACAGCGTGTTGTAGAAAGATGAAATGTTTTTTAGTTAATTTGTGCATGTGCACCTCTATTGCTGAATATTCTTGGGATCAAGCATAGAGACAGCAGAACTAGGAAGGCCCTAACCCCAGAACACAGAAATGCAAGCAGTGACCATGGAACTAGCAGAGATTTCCTGTTTTCTAATATTCCTAGTGTGCAGAACATCATCACACCAAAAGCATAACCTCTTTACACAAAAGTGAGGCATGGAGTACGAAAACCAAAGGTAAGGAGGTCTGAAAAAGGCAGGAGGCCTAACAGAATGAGTGCTCTGTAACAAGGAAAGAAACACAATCTTGGGGACCTTCATAAAACAAGGGCAATGCATGGGGTAGGAGCCTGCAAAGGGCAAAGGAACTATTGTACATGGTTAGGGGTCTTCACATGGCAAAGGGTCTGCAGAGGGCTGGATCCGCCTGTGTTACCCTTCAATACTGTGATGCTTAGCAAACAGATGCCTGGTGTGTAATTATAAAATGATATTTCCAAT
The DNA here is from genome assembly GCF_030254825.1 of Meriones unguiculatus. NCBI lineage: Eukaryota > Metazoa > Chordata > Mammalia > Rodentia > Muridae > Meriones > Meriones unguiculatus. The sequence goes on from NC_083349.1 coordinate 165,564,889, forward strand.
CTTCATCTCATAGAATGTCAAGGATCCTTCACACAGATGAGTCCTGTTGACCAGTGCAGACGACGGCACTTGCAGCACATCTTTCTGCTTCCAGCGCCTCATTCTTTAAAGTGAAACTCTATACCCAGGCCTACTGGCTTTCACTCTGTGGCTTCAGCTGCTTTACCACCCTGTGTTCTCTCCCTCTCTCATTTCTCTGTTTCTTTGTGGGAATCAAGGACTTTTCTTCAAATCATCATTAAGAGTTTAGATTCCCTCCCACAAACAAGGTACTTAAGACATAGCTGATAAAACATCATGGAAGATGAGCAGAAGGGGTTCTGTAGAATTTACCATCTCAGTTTTTTTGTACAATGGCATGTGCCTGACATGTGCAGAAGAATTTTCTTCTGCATTCTAGAGCATGGTGTTGGTGTCTGTACACAGACCATACTGCTTCCTTGCCCTAGCTATTATGAAAGCCCTTGGTTTGGCCTGAAGGAGGCATAGAAATTATGCCTTCCATCTGGGTCCTGTATGGACAGATGCCTTTATAGGTCACAGGTGGCTTTTGACCTATTCATGTGTTTATTTACAAGTTATCAGGAACATGAATTATCCTCTAGGGAGGTTGGTATTATCTGTAATAGAGTGTAGAATTTCAAGAAAAGCTTTATGATGAGTATACTTGGATGTTCAGATGGTAACCTCAAGCCCTTGCAAAATATGCTTACTAAGAAGGCAGAAAGCTTCACGGCCACTTTAGCATAGCCAACCTCACAGATTCTTTATGACATGATCCCAAATGATAGATAGTTAGATCACTGAAGGCAATGCCCTTAGGAAAGAATAGTATGGTTCTCTTGATACCCCAGTCATCTCATTTGAAAAATGGATGTTATGAAAAAGCAAGCCCAAGCATTTTCTTCCTCTTCAAACCCATCCCTTATAGGTAGGCGATACCTAGGTGTGCTAATCTTGGCAAATCCATAGGAGACATCATCATCACAAAGAGATGCAGATTTGGATTAACAATACCTGTGCAAACAAAGTCTGAGAGTAGACTGGAATTTACCAGCTAAGGTTCAGCCAACATACAGACCACCAAAATAAATGGCAGCCTGAAAACCAAGTACAGGTGGATGGAAGCATGTCATCTATCATCTATGGAGAAGTGGACCTATAACTTGCAAGGTACCAAGTCCACTGTGAAAGACAGAATCTGACTTTTGGGTTATCTCCTCTAACACTGGGTAGTGGGGATGGGGGTGTGGTGATGCTAAAATCAAGACAGGGTACAAGAGAGAGAACATACATGATTGTGACATGGACTTCAGCATCTCTGGGCTTTCCTTCTGGAGCACTGTGGTGCTGGACTGTAATAGCTGGTTGGCTGGACTCTAGATGAATTTTGAGACCAGAGTTACCCAATACAAGACCACAGTTGGCTATAGACAGACGAATGGCAGGACAGAGTTTGGTAGTTCCATTTATCAGAAATAAAAATAAACCTGGAGACTGCCTTCAGCCTCACCTGAATAACATGAAAAAAAAAATGACATTCCTGATTGACAGGGAGAGGTTACACTCAGAGCCTAAAGCCGAGTAGAAGTGACACTGTCAGCTTTGCTGGACAGCAAGAGCATTACTCTGGAGGACCACAATCTTGGTCTAGGACTAGAATTTCAAGCATAAATGATTATACTACAATAGTTCATTTTAAGCTATTTTGCAGCATACTTACCTTCAGAATTCAACGTACCTTTTAATGTTGTATTTCAGGGATGCAGGAATTACTAAACAATGTTAGACCTCCAGGTTAAGGATGACTTAGTTTTGAGGCATTTCCTTTTTTAAAGGTTCAGAAGAAATCCAATTCCCAAAATGGTCTTCTTACCTGTACAATTGGTCAAGGAGGGTAGCAGAGATTAAAGAACTCTCTCTCTCTTTCATTTAGGAATGGCTGTACAAGGAAGCTAAGGATGTGTAGGCCCTTTCTAAATTTGTACTGTGTTCATGGATAAAACTGTGATGCATCAAATATTGGTGTCCTAACCCTAATTGCTGGGAAGCTCCAAGCCTGGTAGTTTGTATCACCCATGTGAAAGGGACGTCATGCCGTATTTTTCTCCTACATCGTCATCACCAGTTTTACACCAAAAAAATAGTCTTCAGAGTGTGGGTAGCTATTTCTTTTGCTCTATATTGGGGTCGAAAGAGATGGTGAGATGATGACGATAAATTAGGGCTTAGTTCCTCTTCATGCTGTAATCTTATTGAGTTGGAGTGTAAAAAAGCTTCCAGGATCTATGGCTCCAAGTTGGGCTGGGTTTGTGTGGTTGAATCCACATGGTGGTGATAACCAAGGATCAAAATTGGTTTCTTATTTTCTTGCCACTATTATTTTTTAGCAATCTAATGGGTACATTTTACAGAGCTTCATTTTGTGTGGAGTTAAATCTCCCTTTTAAAGGCTATAATTAACATAATTCAAAAGAAAATTCAAGTAAAATATTGAAACCTACCCCTTGCCGCAAACAAAAAAACCTAAGTTTGACACCTGAATTATTCATACTTCCTGACTCATCAATTGATCCCTCTATTTCATAATCCTCCTGCCACAATGCCATCATGTTACAACTGAGTTAATACATCCAATTCTTTCTGGAAGTTCAACAACCTGATTTGAATTTTCAGCCCACTGAACAGTCGACTACTAAACCTCTTTTTTTTTTTTTTTTTTTTTTTTTTACAATGTCTCCAGTCTCAGGTATTTTGGTACAGCAACAGAAAAAAGACAAACACAAATCCTCCACTAGTGTTTTCTTGGGTCAAGATGGCAGAATAAATGGCAGGTCCAAAGAAAGACAACAATGTATATGAATGAATGTATATGAATGAATGTATATAAATGAAGCGGGTCTGATGGGGCTGCAAGTAGAGAGCAAAGTGTTTTTTATTCAGATGCAATGAGGAACCAGCTGAAACCGATCTTCTGATTTTTTTTAAAAGAGAAACTAAAAATCTGGATGAGCAGATGTTTAAATACTGGCAGGATACTCCATCTACAAAATGTTCGTGGACATAGACCACATGGCACAGGGGCCAATCCATTGCTCAGGCTTCCTATTGGCAGCCCCTGCTGCACACACTATAGAAAGACAGAACCCTGAAACTGTAGACCTGGATTGAAGGCCTCTTAAAATAAAGGTGACTGAAGAGGTTACTCAGCATGTCTGAGGAGGCACCTGCGGTTAAAAAACGAAACAAAACAAAAAACCTCCCCCAAAACCATGTTACTGCTTCTGTGAGACCTCAGAGTGAATGCACCATGTGACACTCACATTACAGAGCCTGGCTCAAAAGTTGCAGCCATGGAGAGGCAGGGGCAAGGGGACCCTGAGGCATGGCTATACCCTCTGCGCCGATGTATCTGTCTCTGTACTCCTAGTTCCCTGTGACTGACTCCGTGGGTCCTGACAAAATACTTCCCTACCCAGATTCATCTTAGCGTGCTGCCATGTTGGTGGTAGGAAAGGGTAGCCGGGAGGAGGCAGGCCACAAGAATCTTCAGGACTGCTGTTGTTACTGGATTCAGTTTGGACATGCAGCAGTGACCTCCTAAGGTGTCCTGGGTATGTGGGTGGCAAGGGATGGTTGCAGAGCCCATCTACTCATGGATGCACCCATGTGTGTGTGTGGTGTGTGGGTGTGTGTGTGTGTACTTAGCTACAACAAGCTGCCTCTGACTTCCTATTTTGGTACTGTGCCACAGTATTAACCATGCTGCTCTCTCCACCCACACATCTCAGTAAGAATATATGCAGTTAAGTCGCCTTTGGAACTATGGGTGCCAGGCAACAAGCACTTCATCTGGAAAGAATATGAGGGTCAATAAACTGATTGGCTTAATAATCTTCCTTGCTCCACAGTTGCCAGGGCCTCAGGACCAACATTCTTGGCCAATTTGAAACCTTTGTTGGTAGTAGAAATGGGGAGACCCTCAGAGTTAATGGTTAAGAATTAAAGAAATGATCAAAAGTTCACTCAAAACTGCTCCGAGCTCTACCCGTGCGAAGTGCAGATAACCTACTTGGACTTTTTTTTTTTTTTTGCATCAGTATTTGTGTTCTTGGGGAGACCTGTTCATTCCAGGAAGCACCTAGCATGCCAGCCACCCCGACTAAAAACAAATGAAGAAAGAGAAATTAAATCCCCCAAAGAAAAAAAAACAAAACACAAAACTATTTTGTTTCTGAGATTTCAGTTAAACCCCAGAGCCTGGGTTAACGGCCTGCCTCCTGCATTTATAGCTGAACTGAGCTTTGGAGGCCTTGGAGGCTCATAGATCCTTCAAGGAAACATCAAAAGCAGAAGCAAGTGTGTCAAACACAGGTATCTAGTGAAGCCTGAAGAATCTAATTTTACAGGAGGGCATCTTCATGTAACTGCCGCCTCTGCCGTGTAGTGAGGCAGCCCTCCGCTGAGGAGGGAAATCAGATTCATTTCAATCTTCTGCTTGCCACCATTTCAGTCTGAATAGATGCAGCTTAAGTTTGTTTTTCCCCATCATTACTGCCTGGTCCAGTGTTTCCATTTTAAAAGGTGTGCGTGTGGACTGAACCAGAGCATGGATTATTTAAAATACAGTCCTGGCTGATTTCATTTAAATGGCCTTAATATCTTTGCCTAATAGTCAGTGCATTTTCGGTTAAAATACACAGACAGGATGGGCCTGAGGTTTTATCAGCTCTCACAGCAGAGAGGTGGGAATTTTCACGGTCATTTGTGTTTTCCCAGGAGCTCTTAGGTTTCTCCCTTGGCTTACTCCCTCTTTTCTCTGACATCCTGGAAACAGTATCAGAACCACAGTCTACCTTCTGCAGGTTTCACTGTTTCACCTAATAAAATGTTACTCTTAGCACAATGGCTGCTCAAGCACAGATATGCTCAGCAAACATTACTTGAAACTAAGGTAAGTGGCCCAAGGCTAGGTGCTGACTTAATTTTCCATGTATGAAGATGCATATTGAGTTGAAGTAAGACCCTCTAAGATTACTCAGCTCCTCTTAATAACATTGAAGATTACTCCAGTCCCAGTGATGCCAGGGACCAGGCACAGTCTCTGCTGTTTCCGTGGAGCTTGGAGACAGATGCTGACATAATCCTTTAAAAGACATATACACTCCCTGCATATGAAGTGCTGCTCTTTGGCAATGTGGCTAGAGACTAGCAGAACCCTAATGGAAATATAGGTGAGCAGTCCCACCTGCAAGCCTCTTTAAGCTTTCTTTTAAAACCGGCAAAAGCAGTCAGTACACTAAAACCATTGTCACTGAGCCTCTTGGGCCAGCTCTTGCCAACAGCAGGGTCTCTTGTCTCTCCTGTTATTCTACTCTGCTAAACTGGTCCAGTGCCTTGCACAAAGAGTCAGTGTCAGTGAGGATGTGCTAGCTCAGAAGACAGAGAAGGGTAGGAGAGGGTAGGCAAAGGGCTTTGGTTCTATGGGGGACTTGGGCTGATAAAGCCCCAGCAGCAGCTGGTGTCCTGCAGGGGCTGAATGGGATTGGGAGGCAGAAAGGAAGGGACATAGTTGAAATTTTCTGCTACCAATTGAACATGCCCCCTGGGTAGTCATGAAGTCAGGGAGTGAGCGACTGTGTAGTTTCCTTTTTCTTCTCTCCTCCCCCTCCCCTTTCCTTTTTTCTTCTGCCGAATGCAAATCAATAGACTTGTATTCACTGTCTAACAAGACAGTCAAGGAGAGAAGAGTAGCCTTTTCATTCCAGAAGGGGGAGAAGGGTAGAGAGATGCAGCTCCACTCAGAGAGGGGAGGAGGACAGGAAATGTGGGTGCCGTTTAAGAAGCTGAGAAGGAGTGGGCGGAGCAAGCCAATCAGGAGGCTACAGAATCACCAGGGCAGGAGCCTGCTTAGGCTCTGGCCTTGCCTGCTCCCTTACTACCAGCTGTGTGTGTACCTTCATCTCTCTCCTCCTCACCATGGAAAATGAGGAGTGGCTATCTCTCTACTAGATAAAATATTTCAGGTTTTCTTAAGAACTGTTGGCAGTGGTGATTCACAGGAAGATGAAAATCTGCTGTGATTTTCTTTAATACAATTGTCCCTTCGTTGGGCTTGGTTCTAGGACCTGGGTGTATATTAAGATCTGAGATGCTCAAGTCCCTTATATAGAATGGCAGAGCATTTGCATATGTTATCTCTCTCCCCACCCCACCATAGACTTCAGATCATCTCTAGATTACTTAAAACACTTAATACAATGTAAATGTTATGCAAATAGTTGTTCTGATATGCTGCTTAGGGATTAAGAACAAGTGAAAAAAAAAAGTCTGCACATGTTCGTATAGCCATAGTTCCCCTCCCCCGTTGGAAATTTTTATTGTGTGGAAGTGAAACCTTGGATCAGGACAGCTGTCTGCAGTTACCTACACTTGTATCAGGCACACATATCTAAGTGAAAGGTTATATGACGTTTGCCAGAGCAAATCTACCCAGTTTGTGGACAGTCCGTGGGATACTGCTAATGTGACCAGTAACCACTGTAGCAACAATCAAAGGAAACATTTATGTTGGGGTGGTGACTAGAAGAGGTGAAAGCAGTGGAATTCAGGCTTTGTCCCTACCTTTGATCTTTCATTTGTTGGCCTTTGGAGTGTCCTTTTCCCTCTCATGTTCCCTTTGCTTTGCCATTTGGGAAGTGGAGGCTAATTAACCCTTGCACTGCATTGCTTCATGTGGGGGAAGCAAAGAGAGGAAGGAGACTCTTGCCGTGCACCCCTCAGCAGCTGTAGTTCCTGTGCTGATTACACCTGTCTGTAGGACTGTGGGACTGTATTAGTCTGTAGGACAGTAATGCCAGGTGTTCCCGGTATTTAGACAGTTGTGTTTGCCATCTGTTCTGCTTAATGACACCTAGAAATGTGACGAATATGCGCTTAACATGGAAGCCTGACCTCTAGTGTCTTCAGGAACATCTTAAAAATGATAGCAAAGGATTTGAAAAACAGCCTTCAAGGATTTGAAGTCTATTTAAAAGAAAAAAAGAGTGGGCAGGAGATAGGCCTCTCTATGGGAAAGGAACAAGAAGGAGTGACAGTTTAGTAAAGATTGCTGTGACTTAAGTGTCTGCAGAAGGACATGACAGCCAGAGCTAAGTAGATTTAGCCCCACAACAGGTGGTTACCATAGGGTGGGCCAGGAAAGGGAGGTACCGGATATTTTGGAGGACAGAAATCAGGAGTGATGAAGGGGATGGATTGATAGAAATTCTGTTAGACATTTGTATCCCCAGAATCCTCTGATTCTGCCACTTTAGCATGAAGGAGAGATTCAGTGTTTGAAGGAATTGAAAAGGTTCCCTCAAAATAAGTCACAGGAGAGAGTTGAGGCACTGACTGAAAACAGAAAGGTGGAGAGTTTCTATGCCAAAGGTGATACATACTGGGCCTTCTTCCAGAACAGTGGTAGCCAAGATTGGAGCCTCCTGGCAAAATCAGGAAGGGCTCCTGTCTGGAGAAACTTGCCTGGCTCAAGATAAAAAGACCTCTAGCAATAGCCCTTGGTCATTCAGGAAAAGAGCCAAAGGACAGCTAGCTCCTTGGCTGCTCATCTTTTGAGGGCCCAGCAGTAGATGGGCTCCAAGGAAGAACAGAGGTTGCAGTCAGCCTTTCACTGCTTTCTTGAAATATAACCGGAAGGCCAAAGATCACGAGAGTTGAGGCGGCCTTCCTGCATAAAACACAAAGACTAACACAGAGGAGCTGAGAAAGAGAGCCCAAGAGGCGGGGCCTGCTCTGGCAGCCAAAGAAAACTTAGAAAGCCTAATTAACATCTTCAGAAAGATATGAGAAGATACTGTAGCCAGGAACAAGAATAGGGCACTATAAAAACCAGGCAATGGGGAAGACTGAAATTAATAATTTGAAAGTATAATTTTAAGTCAGTAAAAAGTGTAATTCAAAGAAATCTTGATAGAAAGCACAGAACAAAATATATGAAAACCAAACCACATGGCTGCCTCCATTTTCACAAGAACAAGTAAATATAGAGAGGAGAAAATTTCAAAGACAATACAAAAAAAAATCCTCAGAGTTGAAGGACATAAATTTTAAATATGGAAAAATTTATTGAGAGCTCAGTGGCAGAACATTTACCTAGTGTGGGAGAAGTCCTGGGTTCTAGCCACAGAATCACAGGAAAGGGGAAAAAAGAGGAAAAGAAATATTGAGTGTCTAATATAATGAAATAAATAGTGCTCATGTGAATTTTCAGAAGTTATGTATAGAGAAAATATTCTAAATGTGTGCTGAGTGAAAGTAGTGTCACTTTCATGTAAGAGAATAAAAAGTAGCCTACATCAAGAGTTGCTTAAGTTTTGACAAAAATGAAAGAACTGATTTCAAATTTTGGAGGAAAGTGGCTCATGATATGAATTAGCAAGTAAAAGTCCTTGTTGCCCGTGGAAGACTGGTAATATGACTTCGCTCTCTGGAACCCACAATAGAAGGATAGACTCCATTCCCACAAGTTGTCCTCTGAGCTTTACCCTATGGTGTTCATGTACCAGTACACACACACACACACACACACACACACACACACTCACACACACACACAGACACACACACACTCACAAAAAAAATAAAATAAAAAATAAAATAAAAGGGGCTTGAATCTCTACAAATATTTTAAAGGGCTATTCATTGTCAAACCATTATTCTATTTGTAGAAGAGCCAACTATGTCTCAGGTGAGTTAGGTAAGAGAATAAAGTCATTTTCAAATGTACAAAGTGCCCCCAAAGACCATCTGAGTTATGCCTTCTCAGCATCTAGAAAGTGGTGCCTTGTATTAAAACAAATGGGAACATGAAGCTAGAAAAAATTTTGATCCAGAAAGGAAGGGAAAAACACAATGCATTCAGAAAAGGAAACACTCAGGCCATAGCTGCCCCTGAGGGAGATGGGAGGCTCTGGAGAAAGCCTTTAAAATACTGTCTTGAGAAGTTACTCATTTAGTCAGTTATTGAGATATATTTTAGAGTTCTCCAGGGTGCTAGGGGAGATTTAATGGTAACCACACTTAAAAGTGAGCAAGTGAAACAAAAAGGCATATAAGTTAACAACTGCAGGGGAAGCGAAATGATTTGCTAGGAGTACGATAGTTGACGCTCCTGACACTGTCAATCAAAGATGGACCCATCCAAACTTTGTGGCAGATTTATTGTGGGTTAATGGGGGAGGAGAGCGGTGAGGCTGGTGGTGAGCTCAGCATAAGCTAATCCAACATCTTCTGTTTTAGGGAGCTAGCAGGTCATCAGAATCATTACATTAAGCAATAAGTGTGGTAGTGCATACTGGAATATGGCTGCTTTTAAAAGAAATGAGGAAACCAAGCCCAGGGGGAAACTCACAACAGCTAAAAGAGATGGGTCTGGTGGCTTCTGAGGAGTAGGGTACTGTTTGGGATACCGTTTTCCCTTAGCCCAAGTGTTAAGCACTGGTATTCAAGTGAAACAAGAGTAAATTATTTCAATTAAAATATTTTTGATTTAAAAAATGTATGTTGTTAACATCATGTCACGGTTTCATGTATTAAAGATCCTAGAGTTCATATGGAAAGCAAGCATTTGGTCTTTGGAGTCAGATAGCTCTGAATTATCTCAGCTTGGTTAGTGATCTTGGGTAGATCATACCCCATAAGTCCATAGAGTGTGTGTTGTAGTACTCATTTTGTGGGAAGGGTAGACAAGTATATGTTAGTTGACTATCAGACACACTCGCATGTTGTGGATATTTCTCATTGTTAAGATTATTTTGACTGACAACCAAGATATTTTGTGAACACATTAAAATTTTGGGAAGCATCATAAAGATATTAGGACCTGATTCTCGAAGACACCTATTGTAAGCAAGCCCTAGGGACAGAGCAAGGAAGGCTACTGTCCCAGTCCTAAGCTAGTTATTTAATCAATTACTGCTTCTGAGAATGAAGGGGGACCTTTGTGGCTTAAGAGAGCTAATGTGCAACCCAGAGCCATTAAGATGTTCTTAGCGAATCACTTGCACTCTGGGAGACACCAGTGCCTTTTGGGATATGTAGAACTGAGGTGGTAGGGTCAGCTTTTAATTGGCAGTGTTTTTTCATCTGCTTTTTACTTCCTACAAGCAAAAGCAAACCAAAATCCCAAGTGTTACTATATCTGCAGTCCATACTTCCTGAGCATGTATCAGATTCCATGTACACCCATCCATGCCCTAATGTCGGACAGATGAGGAGAAGCTCAGGAATTTATTCTATTTCTTGCACATTGCAGATGTACCCAGACCATAGTAGGCTTGGTAGTAAATGTTTCAGGAATGAATGAGAATGATTTCATGAAGCCTCAAAAGGCAGTTTCTTCATTAACGTTGTTCTCTACATAAAAAGATGTCATGCTAGGTGGTTCACCCTTTTCCTGGCATCAGTATGCTGAGAGAGGAGCATCTTGAAGTTCAAGGCCAGACTGGGCTACATAAAAAGTTCAAGGCAAAGCTGGAATAAATAAAAAGACACTCACAAAACAAAACAAAAAAAAAAAACCTCCCCACATAAAATGACAAAAACAGAAAAAGTAATGGCTCAGAAGGAGGCTATATATCCTTGCCCAAGGTTGGTGAATTTGAAAAGAGGTAGGGCATATCAGGAAACTGATCGGAGTCCTCACCCACTTGCCTTTCTTATGAAGTTCTACAAGCCAACATTGCACATAAACAAATCCACTTGACCACTTTACTGGTTCAAAGGGCAGAAGTATTACGGGAGTGACTCTTGTCTTCCAACACAAGCTTCTGACTTCCAATTGGCTTGTTGCAATATTTATTGCTATTTAAATACAGTTTTGATGATTCTGTTTGCTTCAGAAGAAGAAAAAAATAAAAACCACAGAAGGTATAAAATTGCTTATTATTTACCCCAGAGAAGAGAACAGTTCCCCTAGTTAATATGCATTGAAGCATTTTTATTTTTATTTGTATTTTTAAAGAATGCTTAAATGGACCCAGCAGACCGTAATATCTCTTTTTAGAGTTGGAGCCATCTATTGATTAAATTTGCATTTATACATTTCTACTTTTTTTAAAAATAAAAGAGACATATGTTTTAGTCATATAATAGACCTAGAAGAATTGATCAGTAAAAATACATATTTATGTGGTCTTTACAAAAGACTTTGTCAAGCACACAAAATTAAAAAAAAAATAACAAATTATTTCCTGATCTTCACTGATGTTTGTTAAGTGTGAATTTAATTAAGAAGTGCTGCATTGAATTTAGGAAAGAGATTGTTAGAATAAACAGATTTCCTGTATTTTATCTTAGTTTCCTGGTGCTGAGGACTGAACTCAGGGTCTTGTCAATACTAGGTAAAAGCTCCACCAGTGAGCTATCTCAGCTGCCCTAAATGGATGCTTTTATTTTAAAAGTTAATTAATTAATTCACTTTACATCCTGGTCATAGCCCAATCCCTCCTCATCTCTCTGTCCCATAATCTCTCCTTCTTCCCAATTCTTCTCCCTTATTCCTCAGAAAAGGTGAGCCTCCCCCCCTTTTCCATCCACCCCAGCTCATCAAATTGTATCAGGGCTGAGCATGTTCTCTTTTCTTGTGACCTGGCAAGGCATTCCCTCCAGAGGAAAATAATTGAAAAGCTGGCAAGAGAGTCCATGTCAGAGAGAGGCCCCACTCCCCTTACTAGGGAGTCCATGATGCCTGAGCTGCACATAGCTACATCTTTGTAGGGGACCTAGGTCCAGTCCATGCAAGGTCCTTGGTTGCTTTTAAAAACAGAAATGTTCTGGCCAGGTATGGTGGCTTACTCCTGTAATCCCAGGACTTGGAAGACTGAGCCAAGAGAATTGCCCATGAGCTTAGGTAAAAGAATGAATCCCAGAGCAGTCTGAGCTATAGAGTAAGACAATGTTTCAAAAAAAATTTATATATATACATAACAAAATTATATAATAATAATTTTTGTATAATAGTATATGTATATATGTATACCTACAAATATTTTTATATACATATATAAAATATATACACACATACATATATACATATATAATTTATTTTTCATATAAATTATATAATTGTTTTTAGGTCAAGGTCACATCACTAGCTATGACACTACCAGAATCTAAACTCAGGTTTTTCTGTTTCCAAAGTGAATTTTTTCCTATATGGAAGTTATTGTGTTATAGACATTGTGATTTGATTGAATACACAAACAGAAAATAGTGAAAGAACTTAAGCCTTCAAGTGGAGTAGAGACAGAGACGTTCCTTTCCTGTGGAACTGGGTGGCCACGAGGTTTAGTGATAACTGAGAGAAGGCAGCATGGGTTCACCTGGATTATGCATACTCCATTAGAACTCACTAGATGTTCCTGGTCCCTAGCAGCTCACTGTATGTTGCTGTAGAATGGTTCTTTAATTCCCCACCAACATCCATGCTTTGAAAACATAGTTCTCCGCGCTTACTGTCGGAAAGCAGTAGAACCTTTAGTGGGAAGACCTTATGGGAGGTCGTCCATCTCTGGAGTATACCCTTGAAGGGGACAGTGGGTCTCTAGCCTTTTCCTCCTCCAGCTTTTCAATTTGTTGGCAGGAACAGGGGTATCTGTACTCTATCACAGTTACTACTTTGGTTTACTCCTTTAAGCATCTGATCTAAAAGCTCTGTATGTACTCAGGCCTACCTACAGCATGCAAAGACGCGAGCCTGTATAACCCTTACTAAGGTGATGATCTCAGGGGTATGTTATAGCGACGGAAAACAGAGAAATAGAGCCTGTACTCCAACTGCTCCTTGTAGGGATGCTGAATGCTCCCCACAGTCCTAATGACTTACAGAGCAGTTGGTGTTGCAGTCCTTATGGATGTCAGGGAGGGGTTGTGCCTAGTGCTCCCCAGAGTCCTCAGGTGCTCAGCAGAGTTGATGCTACAGAGACTGCTGTTCACTGAAATTGCCCAATGCTGTTCAGGAGCTCAGTGTTGCCTGGGCTCTCAAGACTCTCATCTTTTCTCCCCCTGTCAGTTATCAGCCATTGTAAGAGGTGAATGTTGGATGGTCCTCAGCCACAGATGAACAGCCTGAAACCTTGAGGATGTTATTTAATCTTTTTGAGCTCTCTCATCTGTGGTGTAAGAATAGTACACCTCCATTACTATTTGTTGAGAAGATATGTAAGGGATGTATAAGGCCAATAACAGAGTTTCTCCTACCTAGGTGATCAGCACCATGATAATGTTCAATGAAATAATTTCTTTATATAGAGGAAACAGAAGAACAGAGGCTTGAATATGGGCCACTACCTGTGGCCTTGGATAAGTTATTTGGCCTCTCTAAATCTCAGTTGCTTCCTCTCTCAATCAGGATAAGGATTAAATGTGAAGCCATATGGAAAGTCCTTAGCCAGCAGGGGGTTAGTGAGTCACCCAAACAGACTAATCCTTCAGCACCACATCTAGGTCCCATCTTTCGCGTCTTCTGTGGCTACCAGCGTCTACCATCAGACCTGGTCTCTGTCTATTAAGATGAAAACAGTCCACATTTTCTCCAGTACGTTTCCATAAACGAACTGCCCTAACTTGTAGCCTTTCTTTTCTCAAAAGGAAACTAACTCTTTTGCAGCATAATAGGGAGTTGCTAAATTACTGCTCTTTCTCATTGTCTCTCATGAACTCCCTCCCAGCACCTTTCTTTGTTTTCCTAAAAGCCTCTTATGTATGTTTGCCAGGCCCCCTCCTTGTATGGTCTGTTTCCTTTCTGAAGCTTATCTGATCCCTCCTGGACCTTCAAGTTTCTGTGTGCTTTGGAGAAATCCACTAGCAGTACTTCTTGAGAACGTCAGAGTGACACTGTTTGTCTTCAGAGGATTCATAGATTGGTCTGCTTGTGCATGACATGTTTTCCAGCTGCTGGCTAGATAGAAAGCAACTTTACTGTGTAAGGTATATGTGTTCTATTATCTTCTATATGCATGTACTAATACACTTCCTTTTTTTCTAGAGGAATCTTCAGATATATTATATGAATTTTGCAGATAAGAACAAACAATATTTTTTTTAGACTCAGCCTTGGGAGAACGTTTTATATTAAGCAAGAACTTCCTAAGTGCTGGTGATGATGCTATCAATCATTGTGTTTATAAGGAAGGAAATGATCAATTGTTCTAACTTGTTTAAAGACTAACATAGTTTCTAGACAGAGTGAAGTTCTGGTAGATGCAAATTAGTTGTGTGCATCCTCCTACTCCCCTGGAGTGGGTTTTACAGTAGCACAGACTCATTAGCTAGGAAATGTTTCTCAAGTCACTGGTACTTGCTGAACTGAAATCCTAGGGTAATGATGTCTATGATCCTAGGTAACGAGGTCCTGGGGCAGGACCTAGTGGACAGCTGAAATAAGACTTGTACATCCCTGTTCCATAGGAGGCATTGGGAATACATCACAAAGCAACCGTGGAGGAAGGAAGAATGTCTACTGGAAAGTCACTCACACACAAGAAGTGGAGCACATGCACAGAGCTGGGAGGAATCCCAGCAGACATGGGGACTTTGGAGAGCACCCAGTAACAGAAGCACTCTCTCCAGAACCTCTGTAATATCCAGTGATGTTCTCATTGTCTGTTTTCAAAGTGCAGGCAGCATGCCAGCAGAGTGCCACTCACATTCCAAGGAGAAAGGATAGAGTAGATGTGTTGGCTGCATTCTGAGGTGCAGAATTGTGGTTCTTATAAACTGTTATTGCAAAGACACAAACTAGACCATGACAAAGAAAAAAAAAACAGGAAAGAAAGAAAAAAAGAAAGAAAGAAAGAAAGAAAGAAAGAAAAGGAAGAAAGAAAGGCAAAAGCCACAGCAATGCCCTGAGCTTTCTCTGAGGACAACTGCAAGTTTCTTCTTTCTTGAGCCCTAATCTGGATGTCCTGACTAAGTGTGCTGGGATCATGACAATTGTTTGGGGTTTTGTCTTGGTAGAAATGCTGAATGCTCTAATTGTGGGGAGCGGGCCAAGTCTCTATACCTTTGGTGAGAAAAAGCCTGAACATGCCCAGCTTTCATTTGGAGAGCCAGGTTGCTTTCAAGTGCTCTTGCTGGTGGAATGGGGACAGGGTGCATTTGACCGAAGTCTGAGCTCTCCCTGGCTTGCAGTTCTGGATGCATTCTGGCCTGGAGACCAGGAAAGAGGAATGATAAGGCCTTGGCATGGGCATTAGTCAATTTCTGTCAGGAAGCAGCCTTTTCCTCTACCTTGTGTCCTGAGCCCCGCTGGGTAAGATCTAGGGAAGGGCATCACACCCCTCCCGCTGCCCACCCAGGAGCGGGTGTGCCCATGTGAAGCGCACTGGCATACTCCCATGGATCCTGCTGCGCGGTGAGGGGGTGCGCAAGGGGCAGGCTTCAACTCCCCTTGGAGTGGAGCCTTCCCAACAGGAAAGTCTCCCGGTGTCGCTCAGGAGAGTGGAGCCAATGTGTGCCTTGGAGGTGGTCTACTGTGTGCTCAGTGAAGATTGGTGCTGGTGATTCTTACCAGTTGTGTGTATGTGCAAGAAAAAAAAAATCAGAGACGCTGTCTGCCTGCTCCCATCTCGCGCTCTCTCTCTCTCTCTCTTCTGCTCTCTCCCTCCCTTTGCAAACATTGGATTTAAACCTGCTCAGAATTCAGCACAGAGGAAGCAGCCTTGGTAGCAGCAGCAGCAGCAGCAGCAGCAGCAGCAGAACCTAGCTGGGCCGCCTTGCGCCACAGCCTCGAGATGTACCATCCCGCCTACTGGATCGTCTTCTCAGCCACCACTGCCCTGCTCTTCATCCCAGGTACCCAGAAAAGAAGGGTGTTTTTTTTTTTCCTCTCTCTCTCTCTCTCTCTCTCTCTCTCTCTCTCTCTCTCTCTCTCTCTCTCTGGGCGATGGTGCGGTGCACGCTGCTAGGGCAGAAGGGGAACGGGGAAGAGGGAGAGGCGAGGAAGAAAAGAGGGAGTGCAAGAGGCGTGTGAGTGGAGGTAGGCTTGCCGCGTGCACGCACACAAGCACACACACTCACTGGCTAGCCGGCTCAGAGGCAGACTGATACCCATAGTACGGGATTTGCTCCCTTCCGGGGAGCTGGGTTCGAGATCTGCACGGTGCTGCAAGGCGCTGCTGTCTCTGTGAAAGGAACAACTGGCGCTGACCAGCTGTGGTCCCAGGGGTGACAGAAGAGGGGCTTAAACTCCGGGGCGCAAAAGCCTTCTTGCGCTGCTGTTGGGACCTGCGGCACAGACTGGCATCTGTCCCCGTTCAGTACCGGTCTGTTTCCCCGAATCCCTGTAGACCTCTGCGTCTCTGTTTCCTGTGCTTTTTTTTTCTTTATCCCTTCCTGCCTTTTCTCCCTCCCCAAGCTCTCTCCTCTCCTCTCTTTTCCTTCCTTCCTTCCGAACCCTCCCTTCTATTCCCACTCCAGTCCCTACCTCCCTGTATGCCTTCTCATCCTTTGCTGAATTCGCTACTGCATTTTTTTTTGTCTTAACACAATTCTTCCACCACCTCTTGTCCTTTCTTTATCCTTCCACCAAATGGGCAGATTGTGCCTTTGAAATCCACAAATCTACTTTCTCCTCCCTACTCTTGACGTGACACTAGAGACAGGAATTTTCGCTAACAGATTTGATGGGTCCAACCCCGGCGAAGGTTGGGGAATCTAGGATTCTGAGAGTCCCTGCCTTCTCGCAGCGCTTACTTGTTCTGGGGAAAACAAATCTGCAGTGACCCAGGTAGGGTGCCGCAACCCTCCCCAGTCAGCCTACTAGACTCCGTGCAGAATCCAGCACGTCTTAATAGGCTTGGTAATTGCATTGGAGCCCTCTGCAAGCAGAGGGACCATGCCCGCAGGCGTCTTTCACACAATGCTGAAGGGGCTGGGAAGGCTCGCCAACATTTTAGGGAGTATCAAAGGGTCTCTTGGTCTTCCACACTGTAGGAGCGTTTCTTCCTCTCTTTTTTATTTATTTTTTTCTCTTGTTGTTGCAAATTGAGATACATGTTTTCAGTTAAACATTAGTTTAGACCTAAATTCCCTTACATCCATACAGACAGGAATGCTAAGATTCTTAACCCCCACATTCATAGGTAAAGCACATAGATTTTTATTTTATATTCAGAATCCCTTGGTCAGGTTTCCCCCCTTTTCTTTTAAACGTAATTCTCTAAAGTACTTCTAAGCTACCAGAGAAAATTAGAAAAAAAATTGAACTTTACTGGAAGGAAAGAGAAGAGAGGATTGGATTTTCAAAAAAAAAAAAAAAAAAAAAAAGAAAAAAGAAAAAAAAAGAAAGAAAAAGAAAGACATTCAATGTATAATGTTGTGTCACTTTAAGTATTAAATACATTTTAAATACATTTTTAATTAATTTGGAAATTTTATGCTCCCCCCATTAAGTTTTGAATTGTACTTTTCTGAGAAGAGATGGGTTCTGAAAACCAAGTTCCCAGATGTCTTTTGGGGCTGGTAAGTTCAGAGTTGGGAGGGTGTTCCTTTTCCTCTTCTGGGGACTCCATTGTACTAGGGGGAGTGGGGAAGGCTACAGGCAAGGCCCTCGGCTCAGTACCTGCTTGAGCCTGATAGAGGGAGCCAGGTGGGTGCTTCTGGCCCTCTGCAAAAAGATGAACTTTCCTAAGAGTCCAGGAAGCTCACCATAGACTTATCACCCTTCCCACTGCACTTCTGGGGGTCTGGATTAGCAGCTTCTTGAGGAAGGGGTTGGGAGGATGGGAAAAGGACACACTTACCAGGTTGTCTGCATCCCTTATGGATGTCTTAAGGCCAGAGAGGCCAGAGAGTAAGTGCACCCTGTTGGCTGAGGTTGTGACATGATGTACCCCAAAGGAAGCCGGAAAGTGGGGTGGAACTTTTCTTCAGGAAGATCCTACAGCACAGCTCACCTGCACTTATGGGAAGCAGCCCGTCCTAGCTTACATAAATGTCTTACCCAAGACCAGCTATGTGAGAGGGGCCTTGCGAGGGTGAGGGTGAGGGTGACAGGCCAGCTGCAGTTATTTGAAAGAGCAAGACAGACATCAGACCAAAGGAGTCTTTGCACCAGTGGCACATTCTGCTCACCTACTCTGAGGGAGGCTCTGGCTTGAGAGATCTGGAATAGGGAGGAAGAAAAGTTGATGTAGGTGGAATGAAGAAAAAGAACACTTTGAACCCGGACTCCAGCGGCCCCTAGAAGTTCTGTGGCTCCTCAGTTCACACTTCTTTTAGTTACATCAATGTCCTCTGGCTTCTTTTTTACTTTTTTTTCTTCACTTCAAATCCTGCTTTCCCTCCCAAGAGTTAACACCAGCTCATTAGCCATTTACTCGCCCAGCATGTAAAACCAGGCTAATGTGATCACAAAACCTTGACCTGGTTAGGCCTCCATGCTATTGCATTCTGTAGCTTTTCATTTCTTTGAAAAAAAAAAAAAAAACACCCTTCAACTCAGAATCATTTTCAGGTTAATGTTGTTGTTGCCTGGTACTTCCCAGAGGAGACTGATGTTCATAAATTGTTTTCCTAGGCAGAATCTCTAAGGTGGAAAGACAGTTGCAAGGGGAAGACTATTGAGCACACATCCAAGGCAGGACAGGGAAGTGATTGACATTGTGTCATGATAAGAAGCACAGTCCTGAGACCCTGGGCATCCAGGGTGGGAATGATAGGCCTGGGTTGGTTGTCCCAGGTAGAAGGAAACGTTAGGGTCTGCATTAAGAGGATTTTGGGGTTTGTGTGTGTGTGTGTGTGTATTCACACACAAGGTATGTGCATCCACACTGGAAACCTAGGCCCTTGATAGGCAACTGTTTTCCCGCTGAGACACATCATCAGTCCAAGGAGTCTTTATGACCTTGAATCAGGGGATTGATGGGAAGATAAGTTAGATGGAGGAGGAGGAAGTTAAAGCTGCTGGATCTTTGCATCAGAACCACCTGGGGAGAGGAGCACAGACGAACATGTGAAGTCCACCTTAGACAAGAATGTTTATAAATGCTGAGCACTTCAGGCGCTTCTGATGACTTCCAGATTGGCTTGCCTAGTTCAAAACCACTGTCCGTGGAATACAACGTTTGGGTGAAGACTCATCTTCCACCCACCTGTCTTAGCTCTGAGAAGAACTTCCCCTTAGGTAGTTGAGGGGAAGCCTGGCTTTCTAAGCTGGAAGCCTGCTTTCTGCTATGTAGACCTTTACTCCTGTGTGCCCCTCTACGGTTAGGTATTCAGGGGTTTTCTCTCCCACACACTGAGCAGGGACTTGCTGTAAACAGTGAGAGACACACACATCTGTGAACCTGGGTTTGTGACCTGTCACATCTTAAACAGGTTTGCAGTCACTGACTGTCAGAAAGCCTTGGACTTGGCTGGAAAATTCCCACAGGCTTAAGATGTCCTCCCTTCTGCTGGCCCCTTTCTCCTTTGTGTATTTTACTTCTGGAAGGATCTTGGGTCTCTGGACTGACAAAGGGCATGAGGAATTTTTGGCCAATTTTGATGAGTTTTGTCCCCACTCCCTCCCAGTGTTGAGAAACCTGGAAGGCTGGTTTCCTATGCTAGAGGAATCAAGCAGGAGACTGTAAGCCCTACATCCACTAAGAGTTAGGACCAAGGTCTAGGCATCTGATTATTCCTGTGCTAGAGGAATCAAGCAGGAGACTGTAAGCCCTACATCCACTAAGAGTTAGGACCAAGGTCTAGGCATCAGATTATTGAAAGGCTTCATCACCCTTTTGTCAATATCTCCTTCCCAGCCCAGCTATCATGTGGTTTTCAATCCCTTTAAATGATTGGCATATTAATAAGGTCAGCCCACATCTTGTTGTCATTCAGCACTGGCCAGTGACAATAGCAGGCACTTAGAAGAAGACAGGTATTACCTGCCTTTTTAGTGGCCTGGAGCTGTGAGATCAATCAGTGATTCCCAAGTGGGTGGAGATTCTTGTGTGCTGCTCCAGTCTTGTCTGCCTCCCTGCTTTCTTTGTGTGGCAGACACCCTCAGTCCCAGCCCCGGAGACTGGAACATTTAGGAGATGCTTTGAGCAGCTCACACCTGCTTACGTTTGTTGTCTAGCAGTTCTAGTGTCTGGATCTCCTATGCCAGCCACTGAGACCAGCACCCATGCTTGCAGCTTCAGCCTTGCATCTGCACTGCATGGGGTAAAGCTTCAGTGGGCAGTTTCCTACTCAGTGGCTCTCCATACCAGCCTCTGTGACGAAAGCTGGGAAATGACAAGGTTTGTTTCAGGGCCTTTTAGAGTACATAGTTAGCTCAAGGTATTCTCCAGGTCTCAATTTGCTAGTCTGTAGAATGGGTTCCAGTTATGTATGCCTCTTGCGTCTATTGGATAGAACAGTCAAAAACCTCAGTTAGATGGTAACAAGGGAAAACTTAAGAATTGTCATAATACTAGAACTCATCCCAGTGTCTAGCAATACAGCAAACAGAAAAGGGATGCTCATGTGTAGGTGACTAGAAAATATGGTCCTCCCTCACTGTTGAAGAAGGAGAAAAACAAGATGGAAATGTACTGACTCACATATGTCTTTGCCATGGTGATTAAAACTATCAGAATACAATCCACCTATTCCTCTATCCAACAAGACTTTATATAAGTTCTGATGAATTAAGATATCCTCCAGCTTCCAAACCATAAGTACACTAAACTAGAAAAACTCTTTGCCCTTTTCTTTGTTTTCGACCCCACTGAATATGTATTCTGACTTGGATCTAGCTTTCTCTGCTGTACAAAGCTAATGGTGAACACAGGTCTTTGCTTTTCAAAAGGGCTGCTTTGTAATGTTTTCAGTGAGATGCAGGGTATGAGGACTTATTCAGCAGCTTTGAACAGGTGGGGATTTCAGTAGTGCAGCCTCATAGCTCCGTGTTCTTGTGACTCTTTTCAGCCTGTGGACGAGGCTTTCTTCACCTTGGCTCCCTGGCTTGGGGCCCATCAACCTACTAGCCTGTCTGCATGCCAATGGTTGCCATCCGTCTGCAGCTGCCTGCAGCTGGAGAGACGGGGCAGATGGAAGCAAACCCATTCTTCCTGTCACTGAACTCAAGTATCAGTCCACAGATGGCCTGTGGCTGCTGACAAGCCCAGCTGTCAGGAATGGTGGGCATTAGCACTTCTGGATGTTGACAGAACCTTCCAGACATGTGGGCTGAGCACACTGGTGTCACCTTGGGGTGGCTTTGCTCTGCTGTCCCACTCCTGATGGTGATCTCTCAGTGAGCTCTAGGTCTTGAGGACATCTGTTCTTGCCATTTGTGCAATAGTCAGGAGCCCAAGACTTAGAATGTGCTACTATTTGTAAAGCCTTAGTGTCCTGTGCCTTGCTGCGCATGGGGAGATATGATAGAAACAGATACAGTTTCAGCAAGCTGGAGTTCTGATCATTCATTCAGAAGCACATAATGGTCACTCTAAGAATGGAACAGAAAGAAATTCTTACCCAGAGGTGAACGTGAAGACAAATATACTTGCGATTACTTCCCTGTAGGCATGCAAGCACACACACTACTGTTGGGGCTTCATCATTGTCTGGCAATCACAAAGTCACTCCTGCTGAATGTTTGCACGCACACAAACACACCCACATGCACGTACTAACACACATTCTCAGTTTAGCTACTTTAAAAGTCTCAGCCACAATTCCTCACAGAAAATGAGCCCTTCTTCATCTTGTCTTATGGCTTTGCCCTTCTAGAACCCCAACTGGGGCCTTCAGCCTTGGTGCTTTCCCTACTGGCACACGGCAGGAGCCTGGGCTATACATGGTCATTCATGTGTGAATGCTTCCTTGGCAATGTAGAAACTCCATGTACAACCACCCACTCTCTTCTGTACCCCAAAGCTAGTGGGCACCAGAGGCAAAACTTCCACTTGTCTCTCAAGATCCCCACCTACCCAGAATTCTTGGTGCCCAGAGGCTGGGACTCCCTTGCAACCACTAAACTAACTTAATTAAATGTTTGCAAAATGCTTTGAGACACCCCTGGGCAATGTTCTGGGTAAGTGCAAAGCATTATCATTACGAGGCAGCACATTGCCTTTAACAAGCAGGGACACTGTGCTGAGAGACCCCTGGAAAGGCCAAGATGAATCGATGCATCAGGACACAGGCCATTGATTGGAATGGCTGCTTGCATGTTCCTGGGAAATGATAAGTGACACTTGAATTGAGCACTGAAGTCCAAGGTCTAGAAAAACCAGAATATTGGTCATTTCAAGGGACAGAGCCTCTAACATGGCCTGAGTGGCTATTCTTAAACTGTTGGTTTTTTTGTTTTTTTGGCAATTGTAGAATGCGGCTTTACTGCACATGGGAGTTTTTTAATGAACTCAGTAAAGAGAACAATTGTCATATCCTTTATGACTTGCCAGGGGAATTTACCTTTACAGTTATTTGCTGCTTAGGAAAAGGCTGTGGGATGTCACTGTTTTCTGTGGACTTTGAACTGTGTGGCATTTAGGGGAAAAATCTCTCAAATTTGATAAAGCCCATGAGGCGGCAATCTGGCCTTACTCCCTGATTCATTTTACCTTTTACACCCTCTTTCTTTCTCTCCAGGCCTTGGCTTTGGTCATTCTGGTCAATCTTAATACTTCAGAAAAAGCTTTTTCTCTTCCTTGAAGGCTTTACTCAAGTATAAAAACTCTGATCTTCCTATATATGTATTTTTTCCCATGAAACATCTTTTTCTTGTTTAAGAGCTTGGCAAAAGCATTACTTTCTCAAAAGAACCTTCTTGATGCTTTAAGGTAGACTAGTCCAAGTTCTCAGTGCCAGGCTTCTCTTTCCAACACCATGAGTTTATATATTGACTTTATGCCTCTTTTTCTTCCATATACTGTGGCCCATAAAGCAGTGCCATTCTGTTCTCCAGCATACTCTCAGTTCCTATCTCAGTGGCAGAGAGGAAGTGTTCAAAGTGCTGAGTGAGTGAAGGAGTGGGTGAGTAAATGGACTATGAATGAGACTATAGCCAAACTCATATCAGTATTAGGTGTCATCTTGCTCAGCATATCCTTTTGATCTATCCCCCTTGAATTCTCAAAAATGTCTGGACCCTAGGTTGTACCAGACAATAGCTCACTCATTTGTAGAGTGGGCATAAGGCTTGGGCACAGTTTTACAGTGGGAAATGGCAATATCGTGAGGATGCTTTGGTAAGAGTATTCATTCAATGGTTCATGAACATCAGTCAACACCAGCTGTCATCTACCAACTAGACATGATCACAGCTCAGTGCTTGAACTGCAAAGTTGTAAAACTAACATCCCAATCTGAGGGTATGAGGCATTCTTTAAGCATGGACCTGGCCCTAAAAACTGGCTATTGGCCTAATGCAAACTGAAATGAGTCAGCATATTTAATCAGGGAGTCTGCTAGAGGGACTTCACTTACTTGGAATTTAGAGTCATGCCCCTGTGCCTGAGAACTATAGTAGTACAAGAAGGAATCCTGCCATTCACAAAAAGTAAAATGTTGCAGTGTGGATAGAAAAATGCAGGTGGTACTGGGATGGGGAGAGTTAAACATGACCGACTGACACTCAAACAGGTTGTCATTCCTGTGGGAAAGGTAAAACTGGGCTCAGCAAGACAGAAGAGTTATAAGGTTATATTGTTTTTATACCTAGTCATTTTCATTTGTAGTCTGTTCACTAGTGCTGTTACATCCTGCTTGCCGGACTCTGGGTGACAGAGGTCTTGCTCTGTTAGTCTGTGGCTGCTTCACAGGGCTCAGCACATTCATTTCTCAGCTATGTTATTCACTCAGTGATTACTATGGGACAAACGTTTAAACTAAACTAGTTATGGTTGGTCTGGGTTTGCAGCTAAGTGGTTAGAGTGCTTGGCTAGCATGCATGGGTCAAGAGAAACACACATATCAAACCAACGCCTATAGAACTGTGAAATTGGAACTAAGACAAGGATAACAGTGGGAGATGCACTTCCAAGATTGCCTATAAGGAGGGCTGATCTTGCCAGCGAGGTCTGTGACAGTGACAACTGAGTTAAGACCTGAAAAGATGAGGAGAAGAGCTGTTCTAAGGCACAGGAAAAAGGAGGGGCCCTGTCTTGGTTTGAATATGAATGGCCCCCCTAGGCTCATTTGAATGTTGGATCTTAGCAGACTGTTCAAGAAGGATTAGGAGTTGTGGCCTTGTTGGAGGAGGTGTGCCACTGGGAGGGAGTGCTCTGAGATTTCAAAAGCCCAGGCCAGGTCCAATCCTGCTGTCTTTCTGATGTGCCTTGTGGATCAGATGTGAGCTTTCAGCTACTGCTCCAGTACCTGCCTGCCTGCTACGGTTCCTGCCATGGTGATCATGTACTAACCACATGAAGCTTTAAGCAAACACCAATTAAATACTTCGTCTTAAGTGTTACCTTGCTCATGATGTCTCTTCATAGTAATATAATGGTAACAAAGACAGGCAGCATAGACAGAACACACAGGGTGCCTGTGATATCCAAGCTCTGAGGCCAAAAGGGGAGAAAGGCAAAGGGAGGCCAAGAAGTTGAGATTTTGAGGATTTGTGGCAAGAAAAGACATACGTTATTCATCAGATCACAAGCTGTGAGGCAGGCATGCACTGGCACATAGTCTCGCATGCTAGGCAGACTGGCACACAGGGTGCAAGGAAATAGACACTCAGATCTACAGGCAGGTACACACAGAAAGACTGGTGAAGACAGAGGCAAAGACCAAGGCTCTAACTTCTGCCCTGAGAGCCATATTTATATAAAACCTACATAAAGGTGGCATCCTGCCAGTAATAGTTATATAACAGATTACATCACCATTTAATTTGGATTCCCCAGACAACCAATGTCAGCCATTTTGTTACTGACACATAGCCCCTGCAAAATGTCTGACCTCAGCCATCTTGGCTGATGCTGGATATCTGTACCTGAATCATTTTTTTTTCTTCTAAACTTAAACTGGCTTGTTTGGTCCTCTGTTCCTTGCAGGAGCTCAGAAAGACACCTAAGGGTGTCTGCTACCTAAGTAGAGCAGAGAAGAAGAAAATATAGCCCAAGATGAAGATACCAGTCTGCTCTGCAAGAGTCAGAAAATGAAAATAGTTTCTG
The DNA here is from genome assembly GCF_030254825.1 of Meriones unguiculatus. Classification (NCBI taxonomy): domain Eukaryota; kingdom Metazoa; phylum Chordata; class Mammalia; order Rodentia; family Muridae; genus Meriones; species Meriones unguiculatus. Next base: position 165,590,046 of record NC_083349.1, read on the forward strand.
AAGGTCATTTTGGTTATAATTCTAGAAGTGATTTGGCTCCCATGATGGGGTACAGGTCTTGGTTTAGATCCTTGAGTCTCATTCTTGTTGCAGCTTGAAGAATTGATTGAGGATGAATATTGCAGTTGGGAGGCCACTGACACATCTCAGATGGAAGTGGCCATGTCTTTGACCCCTGGAAGAGGTGATTAGAAGGGAAAATGAACCTGCCAGTCTTTAAAGAAGTATTTTGGGTGACTTACAGAGGCTGTGGAGTCTGATTCTAATAGTAAACCCATAGTCAGCACCACAGTTCTTGGTACCCATAAGGTGTATTGTCAGTGCCCTGTATGAGCTCTCTCTCATCTGATGTATGTTCTTGCCATAGAATAGGAATAGTGGCTTTTGAAATTTCGTCCTTCCTGGAAATATAACAATTTTAGCTCTTAACTCATGTCTACCAAGGCCAGTGAACTTCTGAATATATTGAAGAGATGACTGAGTTTTAGTTGTCTTATCTGCTGTATTCCACCTTAGCATTTCCTCTGGAAGAATCCAGGTTGTGGTTAGAGGTGCTTTGATTGGATTCCTGACTGACTATGGACACTCTAATTAAACTGTATGACATTATAATACCAGAGTATGTGTAACCTCCTGCTAGGCCACCCATGCCAGGGACCTGATGGGCAGAACTTGGTATCCATGGCTTCCTGAAAACATGCTTAGATCCTTGGAAAGGGAACTTGAAGACTGCGTAGTCTGTCCCTTCATTGAGGCAAAAGGGGGTCTGAGAATATTCCAAAGGCTCTCTGGAAGACAGGTCTTATACCCCATATGGAGTCTGATAGTGAAAATGGAAGCTAAAATTTACCACTTAAATTGATACTCTGTAGAAAGATAATTCTGTAATATTGGCGACATTTTTTTTTTCTCTTACGCACATTAGTACACAGAAGAAACAAATTAACTCAATGGGAAAAACCCAAGGATTATGAGTCTTGGGGCAAGAATGCAAATGGAAGCTTGCCCCCTTGTAGATTAATGACCCTTGCAAGTGAACTGGGAAACTTCTAGAAATACATAGTTCCTTGGTAAAAGGAAGGATATGATTCAGAATAGTATAATGAAAAAATGTCAGATTTGTGTCAAGCTGACATGAATCACATCAACCTGCTTGGTCTACACACTATCACAGGTGCTGGCTTTTATCATCACTTTGCCATCAAAACATCTCTTTTTAAAATATCTGTTTGCCATTGGAACTGTACTAAACCAAGAAAAAATCCATAGAGAGAATCTTTTGGCCTCTATACTAATGATTCATGGTAGACTTACATGTACACATCACACGTTTCATACCTGTTCTTTAACTGAACAGGCAAAAGAACCAGTCTTCTTCCTTTTCTGCTTTCACTGTCTCTGCTTCATGATCAGTCAAGTGGAAACAGGAACGTGGAGATGATAGCTGCAAGGAGATGTAGATAAATGCAGAATGAGAAGCAAGAGTTCGAATTCAGAAACATGCCAGGAAGGATCAGACAGTACGACGAGACTTGGCAGTGGTGAGGCAAAACCCCTGTGGGCATTCCCATTTCTACAATGACAGGCTTAAGGAAGCCTGAGGCTACTCTGAACAAGCAAACTTGGTTCTTCTAAGTAGACCAGCGCCAAGGGATTTCCTGTATTCTTCAATGAGAGGAGAGGAATGCTGGAAGACAAAACATGGCAGATGGAAATAGCCCATTAGCTTTCAGGCTCCAAGAGAAACTGGGGTTTCCTTAGGAGTCTCCTGGCTTTCTCCCATGGAGAGGATGGTTCCCAGTCTTACTTGGCACTGGGATGGATGACTCTTTGGGTGAATTCCAGATGGGAAGGGATGATGAAAACTCCTATTGAGCTAGTGATATTCGGCATCCATATTTTCCTGATGGCCCCATGGAGTTCTGGACGAACATGGGCACTAACAACTGATACCAGCTTAAACTCATAATATCTAAAGGATGTGGCCACTGCTTGTGGTGACCTAGAAAATGGTTTGTTTCTTCCTTTTTATTTAAATAATGTGTATTTAAAGCAGATGATTAGTCATCCTCTGGCCATCTCAATGCAGCACTGATGTAGTGAGTCCTGCCATGGCCTTTGTCTTTATTACTCCTTTTTGTACAAAGCCAGTAGTCTTAGGTAAGTGCTTTAACTTCTCCAAGATGCTTACTCCTCTGCATGAAATAATGGGATAATCTCAACCATACATAGAAAAGCCTCGTCCCTCTGAAGTTACTGGTAACCAGATCTTATGTATCTTGGACAGGTCAATGTTATCTTGGAATCCTTCTCTCTTTCCATGATTTTCTTTGGCTGTGGTTGGAACTGATGGTGTGGTACACACTCTGGTTCTGGAGCAGGCAGTCCTGTTAAGGAGCTTCTGGTGTCTCTTCTGCAGGCCTGAAACGGGTTTGGTTTTCTTCTGTTCCCATGGAGACCACTGTAAAGTATTTTCTGTTTTCTCAGGTGAAGTACTTAGAGCTTACCAGAGAATGGGGATGTTGCTATTTGTGTTGTAATGAGAGAGGCATGCCATGGGTATAACAGGGCTCTGACTTACAGGCTAATGTCAAGTTAGACATTCCCTATGGCTGTCCAAGTTCCAGGCCCTACCCACTATCTTCACTGAAAGCAGAAGTCTAAGGAGGAGTCCATGGAGGTAAAGGAGTCTTTTGGAAAGTCTGAAACATATTGGCTGTTCTGGACATAGGCTACAGTGGATTCTGATCCATTCCAGCCCATACAGGCTGATTAGTTAATCCCAAAGACTGATTCTTCATTGTTCAAGCCCACAGAAAGCCATATATCATCTCTGGTCTTCATGACTTCTTTTATTTTGGCTTGGTTCCATAATAAGAATGATTCATGTAAGAACAGAAATGGGGTCATTTATGGAGCATCTGCCTTGCACCCTGCCCTAAATCCAACATGTTGTTTGGTAATCTTGGCTGGCCTACCATTCCAAAAAGGACCCTGGCATGCTACATTAGGTGAGTCTCTATGTCTCAGCACTCTGGTGGGCAGCAGTTTTCTGCAGGCCTTGGCTGTAGTCTGGGGAGCTGGAGAAGAGTAGAGCTCACGGACCTTACCCACACACTTAACCTAGTCTTGTCTAGGATCAGATGTGTACCGGCCATAGCTTCTCTTTGGCATGGAAGTGTCTCTTGGCCAAGTTTTTCTGGGAGAGCATCAACTATGAGCTATACTTTGGCGCTGGCTTTTGAACTTCTCGATCTCTGGCATCTCCATGCATCACAGACTGTGGATGTGGTCAAGCCTTATCAAAACGGTGGGTGCTTTTAGAAGCCCAGCAGATGTTATTGAACATGCTTGGTTGAAGTCGGGTTTTCTAGAAGATAAATCTGCTTGCAGTTTAGGATTAGAAAAACAGCTGACATTTCTATCCCATTCGTCTTCTAGAAGCACCACTGAAGCCTATGTGCCTGAGAGGGCAAGAGAATTTCAGTAACATAGCCCTGTTTTATGTTTTGGTTCCAGCACAGAAGTAATGGAGGAGAGTTCAGAACAGGGAAGGCTGGAAAAAAATAAAAGGCAGCATATTTCAACCTCCTCTGTCCCCCACAATAACATCTTATATGTTCTATTCCTCTTTATTTTCAATTCTTGTGGCTACTTTAAGGGTTGTGGGGTTGGTGAGATGTAGGAAGAGAAGGACCATGACTGAGTTTTTCAGTGAGGAGAAAGCACTTCCTATTATCCTGTTCTGCTGTTATTCCTAGGGCCAGTTCAGGGCACACTTCACCAGCGGCAGCCCTCTCATTTAGGCCTGTGATTAGACCTTATTTTGTTCAAATAAATTAATACATAAGAAATATCTTAATTACTTTCTTAAGATTCTCCACAGACTCTTTTGTACTGCAGTGAACATTTAGTGGAGGTCTGAATAGTCCGTGTGAAGGCAGAAGGCTAGCCAGAGCATGAAGATGGCAGGAATGACGAATGTTTCAAAGCCAAGGACTGGTTCAGGATTTCCTATCTGAAATGCTTGCTTGAGGCCAGAAAGTTTTTGTATTTGATTTTATTTTTTATTTTGGAATGTTTTCATAGATGTTATGAGATTATGAGGGTAGAAAAAAAACTAAATACGAATGGTTTATGTTATACATATATTTTACAGGTAATTTTATGTAATATGTTGAGTGCGCATGAATTTTGACTGGGGCCTGTCAGATGAGGTCAGCTGTGGGTACCACTTGAAGTGCCGTGTTGGCACTTGAGAAGTTTTGGAATTGGGGCCATTTTAGATTTGGGGTTTTGAGATTAAGTTTGCTTAACCTGTACTAGCAAGGATCAAGGCCACCGAGCAGGAGGGCTGCCGTGACCAAGATAGGACTGAAGGATCAGCCACCCAGCATAGTGCCCTAACAGTGCCAGAAACCAGAGCTCACGTGTCACGAGGTGTAGTCCTATTGACATCCATTTTAGGACCATATGCCTGTGCAAGCCTTTGCTTGAGGACTACCTGCCTCCCTATTTGCATTTCACCCTCCTACCTTCCTGTCACCTTTACACCTATCACCCACCAATTCGCACATCTGATACGCCTTTTCAGACTCCACCCACCAATTCTCCTTTTACAGCCATGCACCACTCACCCAACCACACAATTTTTCACACTCCTGGATACATTATCTACCCAGCTTTCCCAGACATCTGTTTAAACACAGCTCACTTAGTCAATACATACACACACTCATATATAACCAACACCACTCAGAAAGCTACACCTATCCACAACCATCAACCATTTAGAGATATACCACTGCCTCTAACCCATGCTCTCACTACTTGGCCACACTCCCCCTACAACTTATGCACACACCAACCATCCACATACCTATCCACACACATTAGCTCCTCCTGTGCCTTTATATACATGCATGTACCACAAAGCAACTCTTCACATGTACAAGCGCGCGCACACACACACACACACACACACATCCATACCTGTATACCAACTACATACATAGACACACATACTACCAACCTACCTTACCACATACATACCACTCACTTATATGTATACATACACACTCACATATCACCCATCTGTTCATATATACTTATGCAGCCATACAAGTATTGTCTACATGTATTTTTACTATCTACTCTGCCTGCCAACCCTTCACACAATATCCGCATATGTAGACATACATAGTGCCCTCCTATTCATACATAGGTACCCACATACACATGTACATGCATACATTTTTACATTTTAATCACACACACCTTCCATATGCATAGACATATTATGCTACCCACATGTAAATATAACCTACATGTATGACTCACACACAATCAAGTCCCCTCCCAGCTACATATACATATCACCTACCCATAAATAGGTACAGACTCCATTCTCCCACACACTCGTGTATATTCAAATGCCACGTATGCCACACCCACAGTAAACACACATATCATCCCCAACCTCTTTCTCTTGTTCTAAAAGGGTTGTTGCATGCCAAAGGGTTAACAGTGGCTCAACCCCGACTGTGCCCCGCTGGGGCTGACTGTAGAGAATAATTCTCTGGCCACAAATCACTATGTGTATTGGGACACTATGGTTGCTGTGGCAGACCCCATTTTGTAGCAGCTGTACTGTTTTTCAACAATACTATCTTTGTGGTAAGAATGGGTAACCCATCAATGGATACAGACCAACATCCAGAATAATATCCCAGTCATCAAAATAACCACTGGAGGGAAACAAATGTCAAACAGTCTTTGTAAGAGTTAAAAGCTAAGGACAAGGACCATTTATTCCAACCGCTCATGCTTCTGCATCTCCCGAGTCTCTACTCTCTTTCCCTCTGTCCTGGCTGGGTCTCAGTACCAGATAGCCTGGACACCCAGGGCCTTGCCTTCCTGCTATGGGCTGGAAATACTCTTTAGTCCTGTCAACAAATCATACTAAGGAGAAGTAGAATTGCTTTCTTTTGAAACCTTAGGGGTGTGTGGTGGCACGCATGTGCGCACATGCCGGTGCATGTGAGTGCAGGTAAGTGTGCCTGTAAGTACACGGGAGGTGGTCAGAAGTCCATGTTAGGCAACTTTCTTTATCTCATTTCTTTATTTTTATTTTATTTTTTTGATCAGAGTCTCTTACCGACCCTGAAGCCCACAAATCTGGCTAGACTTGTTGTCCAGGAAGTGCCTGTGATTCTCCCCTCTCCATCTCCTAGCCCTAGGATTACAGTGAGGCACTGCCCAGCCTGACTGTTTACATGGGTTCTAAGCACTCAAGCTCATATTCTGCTTGTACATAGTGTTTTCCGTGGAGCCACTTCCCCTGCCTCAGAGTACGAGATATTACTATAGAATACCAATGGAAGCACATGGAAAAGAGTGGGGACAGGAAGAGGTGGAGAAGATTGTCTTTCCTAAGCACAGTTCTGATCCTGAGGTACCTCAAGTCCGGATGCAGAACTGGGTCAGTCAGGAAAATGCCTCTCAGTTCCCTGGCTCTTGAGGTGTGGGAGAGCCACATGCAGCTCTCCAGAGTGCATTGCTTTGACTTTGGACTTCTCCCAGCCATGGTTGAGTCCATGGTAGGTCCTCACAGGGATACGGTCTTCTTTAAGGGTGGCTTTCATTTGAAGGCACCTGAGACAGCCCTTTAAGCTTTCCTCAGAACACTACTGTTTTGTCTACTTCCTCCCACTCACCTTCCGCCAGCCTTCCCCTCACCTTCACCAGAGACTGAGCTGGCAAAGCCGTCTGCTGGACCTCCTGGCTCCTACTCTTTCCTTTCACAGTTTCTTCCCCTAACAAATGTCTTGCACATCCAAACCTGTCTTGATGTCTGGTTCTCAGAGGGCCCAGACTGACAGTGTTTCTGGGCTGACCAAGATATAAGTAGGCGTGGGAGCCAATGCTGTACTCCATATGTCGACCTTCTCTTCCACCCACTCTTCAAAGTTGGGCCACGCAAGTCCTGCAGGGGCTAAACATTTTAAGTCCAAGAGAAGCCATTTTCATTTTACCCTTCCAGGCATAATCTAGGTACATGGAAACCTTGTCCTGCACTCACATTGATTAAATGAAGCATGGTCTTAATATGTCTCTTAAGGTTTCTCAAGTAGACTCCTTGCTCTGAATTGATCCTAAAGGTGTTCCTGTCCTCCTGAATGCACTGTTCATGTGGGAATGCAACCCACACCTCCCAGCTGTTTCTCCTTTTCTGGAGCCTGTTCGCTACGTGGTTTGCAAAGCAGCTCTGTCCTTTAGGAACATTCTTTTCTAATTGTTAGGATTTTGCATCTTGCAATTTATTCTCCCTACAACCCTGTGCTATAGTTCTTTTATCTTGCACACTGGCCTCTTTCCCCAGGATTCGTTTGTTGTCACGATTGTTCGGTGGGTTATAGGGTGCTTAGCAGCAATCTTGGCTGCTACCCACCAGATGCCAGTAGCACCTCTTGAATTGTGACAGCCAAAAATGTTCCTAGACATAGATAGCCAAATGTCCCCTGAGGGACAAAATCAGTCTGCTGAGAGCTGCTGCTCTGATTTTAAACAGACAGCATGGTATCTTAGCAACCCTTTAACTGGTATGAGTTCTCTTCTCCCAGGCAGTCAAAGGTGGACTTCTCTTAGGGTATCATCTAACTTGAACTTATGACATGTGTAGGTTCCAAGAAGCTTCTGGTTCTCTCATTTGTTTTTTACAGGAAAATTATTTTTATCCAGAACCTGGAAGCTGGTCATTAAATTTTTCACCTTTCCAGATGTTCTCTGTTGAATACTGTATAGAAATGGGAACATACTTCATAATGCTAGTTGGCAGAATGGTAGGGCTTTTTCTCTCTGTTAGTGTATCTGGAATAAAACAGACAGAACATCTTACCCTATGATGACATGAGAATTTCACTAGACTGGCTTTCCCATTGAGCGTGGGGTCATCATGAGTCAACCTGTTCAGCAACTGTCCTTCAGGCAGACTCAGAATCTGTTCTAATAGCTTGAGGGTACTCAGGAGTAAAACTGACAGTTCTGACAAGGTTCCTATTGACAGATATCTAAACTCAAACTGAAAAGCAGTATCTAAAAATTGGAAAGTTGTAGATAGCTACATAGATCTATGCTCATTTATGACAGAATTTTGAGATCAATTAAGTAATGAGCCTATTCAAGGAGTTTCCTATAACCAAGAAGTGAGAATGGAATGGTCCTAGGAATCACAGAAGGCAGAAAACTCTCAACTGATGCCTTTGGCTTGTTTTCAATGGGAAGCTGGTGTTGGCTGACAGTGAGACTTTCTCCTAAGAACCTGTGTAATTTTGGCAAGGGGCGATGCCAGGCTCTCCAGGTGAGGCTAAGACAGTAGACCCAGGTGAGCTGCAGCACAGTGAGCCAGTAGGAACTCAGGATTGGTGAATGAGGGTAGACCCATTGGAATTCAGAATTATGTTTTGTCTTATGTTCAGCTATCTGCACAGCCTGATTTCTTTGCTGCTGTGTTCTTGACAACAATAACTTAAAAGGCTAAACCGATAATCTTTGTGATATGGCTCACTGATTAGAATATTTTCATGAACCATTATAAATGTCACATTTGGTTTAGGTAAAAGCTCCTTCCTTGGGCAACAACATAGACGACTCATTTCACAAGGTCGTAATGTGACATGAATGGGCTACACGTTTACTGTCTGGTAAGCCCAGGAAGTTTAGGACAGTGAGATGACCAGGAAAGCCATTTTGTGGGCCCTTCATTGGAAGGCCAGTCCTACCAGCTTGTTAATATTCCGGGGTGTGGTCTTCCCACTCCTGCACCACAGTCTCATGACTGAAGAGAGGAGAAACAGCTCTGCTAGGCTTTCTCAGAGAGGCTTTTAGACAAGGGCTTTAAAGCTGTTTTCATTTTTTTATTTATTTTTATTTTTTTTAATTTATTATGATTTATTCACTTTGTTTCCCAGCTGAAGCCCTCTCCCCCCTCCCTCGTCTCCTCCTCTGCCCCTCCCCAGTCCACTGATAGGGGAGGTCTTCCTTCCCTTTCATCTGACCCTAGCTTACCTATCAGGTCTCATCAGAACTACTTCTACCACACAGAGGCTAGCCTCCACCAGCCCTGACTCAGCGGGATCCAAGAGCCCGCCACTAAGTTCATGTCAGAGACAGCCCCTGTTCCCCTTACGAGGGTACCGACTTGGACACTGAGCTGCCATGGGCTATATCTGTGCAAGGGTTCTAGGTTATCTCTATGCATGGTCCTTGGTTGGAGTATCATTCTCAGAAAAGACCCCTGTGTCCAGATTTTTTGGTTTTGTTGCTCTCCTTGTAGAGCTCCTGTCTCCTCCAGGTCTTTATATCTCCCCCTTTTTTTTTCATAAGATTTCCTGCACTCTGCCCAAAGTTTGGCTATGAGTCTCAGCATCTGCCTAGATACCCTGCTGGGTAGAGTCTTTCAGAGACCCTCTGAGGTAGGATTCTGTCCTATTCCCTGTTTTCTCGTTCTTCCAATGTCTATCCCATTTCCCTTTCTGAATGAGGATATGATCATCTTACCCAGGGTCCTTCTTCTGGATTAGCTTCTTTAAGTGTATAGATTTTAGTATGTTTATCCTGTAGTATTTGTCTAATATACCCTTATAAGTATATACCATGTGTGTCTTTCTGCTTCTGGGATACCTCATTCAGGATGATCTTTTCTAGTTCCCACCATTTGCCTGCAAATTTCATGATTTCCTTATTTTAAATGCTTAGTAGTTTGTTTTTAAGGGCATGATAGCACATTACCTTGTGAGGGAGCCCACTGAGAACTCATTGACTTCATGCTTATCTTTCTGGGGTAAGGCTGGGAGAAAAGAGGTGAGAGTGAAACTGTGTGTGAGAGGATGGAGGACTCAGGCTGCATTGTTGAGGGAAAGGCAGGACTCCACAGTCCATGTGGCAGTATTCTCATCCATTGGGGATTTGGTTTGTATAATTTAAACGTCAGAAAAGTGATGGATGGTGCAAGGGAAACCTGAACTTTCAATAGCCTTGCAAGTTGCTAAATGTCCATGTTCCGAATGGAGGCAAAGGTGGGGGGGAAAGGGGGAGAAATGCTGCTTTTCTAAATTAAAAAATAAAATATTGGGCTTTACACTTGATCGGAGACATGGTACACTCCTGTTCAGTGCTTCCAAAGATGACCTTGCTTTTATACAATTGTATGTTTATGAATTCCAAACAGCAGAACCAATCAAATTAAGTTCTTCATTACGCCTTCAAGGATTTATTTTAATTGGACAGCATGCTCAAATTTCAGGATAAATCTATATTTAATTGCTTATCGAGTTCTTGAAAACAGTCTTATCTGGTGAACTTACAAGATACATATATTGGTCTCTGCTCTGCGTTTCTTAGCCAGAACTCCTGATACCTTTGTAGATAGGGGTGCTAAAAGAATCTCCTGTTCAAACATTTGGTCCTAGCCCTTGTTTCTGGCATGGAACACTTGAGACCTCTGTGGTTTCCCGAGTTATAGGCGTGCAGGGCATTGAGCTCCTAAATCTTCCTGGGTTATAGCATTTCCTGGGTTATAGCAGCATCTTTTGTTCTAATGAGGTGATTTGTGGTGGGATCCTGGTTGGACTCAAGATAAGGGCTGGTTGCCAGGGGAACCAACTATGTGATTAGATGAATGGAACTTTTATCGCCAACACCCTGACCTCTGGGGGGAAGGGAGTTCCCTTGAACGTTGAACATCATGATCACTGATGGCCAGCGAATCCATCAATTTTGTCTAAAGACAAGTCCCAAAGGACAAGGTCAGAAAGCTTTAACATGGTTAAGCAAGGGGAGGTTCCTGGAGGGTGGCCAGAGAAGACATGGAAGTCCCACACTCCTTTCAGCATACCTTGCCTTGTGCATATCTTCCATTGGTTGTGTGCCTCTGCCCTTTGCAATATCCCTTAAAACAGGTGAACTAACCAGGTTAAAATGTTCTACTGAGTTCTGTGATCTATACTCAGCAGTTAATTAAATCTAAAGAAGAGTCCTGACAATCATGTTTCATTGCTGGTCAGTCAGAAGCATAGGCCATAACCCAGGGCTTGCAATTAACCTCAGTACTCTGGGAATTTTTTTTTTTAAAAGTCTTGTGGGATCTGGTACTATCTCCAGGCACATAGTGTTGGAAGCTAGTTGAATCATAGGATATCCAGTTTGCTATCCACTGACAAATTATTTAGTGTGTGCATAGAAAACCTCAGCAATACATTGCAAACCAATAGGAGTGCTGTGTGTTGAGTGCATGTATAAGAGAAAGATTAGCAGTTTGTTTATCTCCTATCTTTTTACAAGTAACCATTGGTCTTTCACTTTATTCAATTGTCTGTAAGCAATTTGGATCAAGTACCACTGTATGACTTTGAGATCTACAGTGAAGAAAAGACAGTTCCCTGCCCTTAGGAAACTTATTAACTAGTGGGGAAATATTATGAATACAACAGATATACATGTGGTATTCTATAACACTGAGGATAATATAGATAAAAGAAAAAAAATACATTAGGACATAGAACCTGTCAATACTGGACAAGGAAGCCAGGACAGTCTGGTAGGCCTCAATTTGAAGATCAACACTGAGCAGCCTTGAAGGATGGGAAGAAGTCTGGAGAGAACATACCAGGCAGATGTAATTCCTGGTACAGAAACACCAAGGCATAAGTATAATCTTCATGGCCTAGTCAAGGAGCAGAGAAGAGGTAGTGATTCAAACACATGGGGAGAGCAGATGAGCAATGTTGTCCCAAAGGTTCATGGCTTAGGTCCACAGCTCGGCACTACTTGGGTATGGTGAAACCCAAGGTGGGTAGTAGTGAGAAATTTGGGGTCCTTGGAGGTGTATACTCAAAGGAGATTGTGACATACTGGTCATTTTCTTTGGCTTTCCTGCCATGAAGTCAACAGGCTTCCTTTGTCACATGCTCTTTCCATGACATATTGTGCAAGCACAGACTTAAAGCAATAGGACCAACTGACCATGGGCTGAAGCCCCTGAAACTTCAAGTCACAATAAACTTCTTCTCCATAAGCTGATTACATTCCAGGGATCTGATAAAGGATTGGGGGGCTGATGAGCGTCTTCTATATGTAGTTGGTTTTTACTATGGAATAGACAAGGAGCTCTTACAGACAGTAAACAAGTACTGTGATCTCACTTATTCAAAAGGGTGTTGTTCTGGCTATGGGGCAGGTAGAATCTAGGAGAACATCTAGGACACCATCCTCCAAACAAATGGTGGTTTGATATAAGGTAATAGCTAAGGAAATTATAATAGTGGTAAATCATAGTTATATATTGCAGGCTGAGCCACCAGGATGGCTTATGGGAATCTGTGGGAAAGATGTAGATTTGGGACATTGGGTCCAGTAAGAAGGTGCCAGGGAGTTTATTTTGGATATCTTTTACTTGATATGCCTTTTAGATATGTTGAGTGGTCAGTTCGGGTATGTGATGACATTGGTGTGTGTGTGTGTGTGTGTATGTGTGTGTGTGTATGTGTGTGTGTGTGTATGTATAAGAGTGAGACAGAGACAGAAACACACACACACAGACAGAGACACAGAGAGGTAAAGAGACATTTGAACCAGACATTCACATATGGAGATGGTAAGTTCTGGGAACAGCAATTCTTCTGGAGGCCAGGGAGATGAATGCACAGGTTCATTTGATCTACGAGAGCATGTTGGTCAGCTGGTCAGTGGGTCAAAACAACAACCAGCCAGTGAGGGGCATGCAGGGTTCAGATTATGAGTGCATGGCCACAAGTCACCACATCACTGTTGTATAAACAAAAGAAACTACCATGTTAAAGCCTAAGCCCCATTCATGACAGTTGCTTCAGCCTTTAATCCTGGGGCTTCCTTCATAAGTGAGGAGATACAGGGCTTAACGTGGGCTGATTTGATCAGGTTTATCCAGTAGCTCATAAATGAACCACGTGCAGAAGGGAGGCTTGATCCTTCCAGGCTAGCCCACTTTCCTTGGGTCACTGCTTTGCTGGCTAAGACCTTGATAGAGAAATAACATTCTGAAAATCTGACAGCCTTTCCCCTCAGTCTGACATGACATAGACCACAAGCTCAGACCAAGCCTTTCCTCAGTGACTTGGAGGGAGCGTTGGTAGGGCTATTGCGCTATGAAAACTTGTATTTCAGAAGCATGCTTCCTGCTCAGTGCCCAGGTCAGAGCTGGATGAATGACCACAGATATGTGGTTGACAGTTGACGGGTGTGAATTCATAAGCAAACCTTTATTGTTTGGAATTCTGAATTTAAGAGCTTGCCTACACAGCCTCAAAGATCTTCCTCTTTCCCAGTTGGCTAGCAAGGCTGGGTGGTATGCTCGTGAGGAGTGAATGTGGGTGAGAGGGTGGTCCTAGCAGCTTCCAAGAGGAGGCACGGAGAGACTCCGTGTGCTTAGAAAATGCTCACTGGATAAATATGTTAATGGATAATATTCTTAGTTTCAGTGTTAACTTGCCGCAAATTAGAACCACTTGAGTTTTTGAGGGTCCTGACTGCAAGATCCACACTGAATGTGTCCAAAAAACCTGTGTGGCAGAAGGAAGTTTGCTCAGGTTGTGCTCACTTGGCTTCCCTCTTCCTACCAATGACTCTTTCTTAATCCAAGAGCCAGTGTTTCCAGGTTTCCAGTGGACAAAGGACCAGTAGTAGCTCTCTAGGTGTTTGGTGCCAGTTTGGGCCTGTTGGGGCAGGTAGGCATGTGGAGCAATCTACCACAGGTTTGCCAGCCTCACTAGTGACAGGCAACCACCGTGTGACTGCTCCAACTGATGAGGCCTCCAGACTCAAAGACTGAGTAACTATGGGGTTTTGAGCCTCTTAGGTATAATTTAGCTGTATTACTATTTTAACATAAGCTGACTTAATAAATTCTTCAATAAATGTATTGTTTATACATTTAATATTATATTAATAATGCAAATGTATCATATGTAATTATTAATATGTAATATGTTATATAATGTATGATAATAATATATGACAGAATAATATGTTAAAAATATTTACTATATTATTCATATATATATATACATACATATATATATATTCATCCTACTAGTTCTATTCTTTAAGAGAACCCTGAGTATACAATGTGTCATTTACTAATAACAATATGTTACTAAACAGGTTAGCAAGATAGGAAGCCACTGAGTGGCTGATGACCACCATCAGTTGGGAGCTTTGCCAGACACTTTGTGAGTTAGTGTTTGGCCAGAATGAGATTGAAGCTTCCAACCTATGGGAAAAAGGTTAATTGAGAGCAGTCATAGGAGCATTAGAGGATTTTCAAGACAAGCTCACTGTAAATACTAAACAGCCTTGATAGCATTGCCAAGCTGCAGAAAGGAGCCTTGGGATGCCAGGAGGGGAGTGTTGGGCAGCCCTGTTTCCTTCTGTCTGTCCTCCTTGTTGGGTGGGAGACACAGCAAGCCTCCACTCCTCACAGGAGTAGCCTTCCGCTCTGTGCAGCTTGCTGGGAGGATGCCCAGCTGCATCTGGCAGGGCGGATGAGGCTGCTGACATAGGCAGATGAGATGTGTGGCGAAAATCCAAGGGAGAGATGACATTTGAAAGATCTCTTTACAATTATTTCCCTTCTTCCCACTCCTCCGAGTGATTAGGCGCCTGGGGCCAATTCCTTATTAGGCTAGAGAAACTATCACCTACATCATCCCCAGACACCCCTGATTGCTGCAGGCTGATCTTTGCAGTATGGAGGCAGGTCAGCAGGAGTCAGGACTGCTGAGCATGCAGACACCTTGTCCCAAGTCCCTAAGCCCTTTAAAGACTGCCTCCATTTAGGAAAGTGAGGGAGAAGGCACCAGGTTCTTTATATGCTCAGTGGAAAGAATGGCTTAGGGAAGGAGACACGGGTGCCTTTTCTTTAGCCTTGCTGGCAAGCACATGATTCCTGGGCCAGAAGCTTGGCAGCGAGGCATCTTAAGTCCTATATCAGGACTACCTTACTTAAAACCAAGATGGAGTGCATTGTTTTCTAAGCAGTTTCTCCTGACCTTCATCCAGTAGCAAGCCTTTTCCTCTCTCACATTCCGGATTCATACCCTTGGGTCCATTATCAGCCCCCAGCTGGGGAGCTTTACTATAATCCTGACAGCTAGCCCTACTTTCCAGGTATCTAATGCAATTGCTCAGGGTACAACATCTGATATAGCATATTTTGAAAGGTTTCTTGGTGATTCCTGTATTTGATGCTGGGAAAAACTATCTTAGTTAGTATACCTTAGTGGCCCGATCCGCATGCCATTTTGGTGATCTACTTTTTTGGTGATCATTTCTGCAGTTTTTTTTTTCCTTCTTTTTCTTGTTGACAGTATGAGTAAAAGCTTATAAACAGTTGTTCCTATTTCCCAGGAGCAATCATAAGTAGTTCTGTGGGTGAAGCACTAGGAGTTAGCACCTTGTACTTCCAGGACTCCCTGAGTATGTAACCTTGGACCCTGGGCTTTTTCCAGTTTCACATTCTTGCTCTGCAAAGTGAGGTTGCCAAAGACAATCTCTTATGGTGCCTTCCAGCACTGGCACTTTGTGATTCCAATGAACACTTAGGAAATGGAACTGATCACAACCAACGGGAGCCCTGAAGCCTAGCTTCTGACCCATTTTAGCATGTGGTTCTCACTGTCCTGTCTCTAGAGAATAAAATATTGCTGTCTTTTTCACCTCATAAGCTGTGTTTTCTCAGATGTAAGCCAGAACTTTCTAGAGACCTTCTTAACTTCTCTTATTCCACGTTTGCTATGTCCTTAGAACATGATACTGAGCTGGTGGGAAATGGGGATCTCCACTTTGAGCAAAGGGGAAATGAATTCACTTCTAAATCAATGGCCACAACCTCCTGCAGTTTGGATATGAAATAGCTTTGAAAGTTCCCTGGGTTAAAGGCTTGTGCTCTAACTATGGTGGCCTGGATATTTGGTAAAACCTTAAATAGGGTCTAGTAAGAACGTGGGACCCTCGGTCTTTCCTCTTCTTTTTTTCACGTCCTGCCTAAAAGATCAACAATTTTTTTATAAATTTCAACTTTGATGTGACTGCCCCATCACAGGCCCAAAGTATCAACTGACATCAGTCAACTGATCACAGACTGAAGCCTCCAATACTATAAGGCACTCGACTCTTGAGCAGTTTGCAATAGTAGAAGATTGCTAGCTGACTGGGGTTGAGGAAAGGAAGAGGGAGAAAGAGCTGTGTAGAAGACTCCTGTAGGTAGAAACACACACAGGCACACTATTGAAGATGCTTTCTGGGCTTGAAAGGGACAAAGCGGCAACTGGAAACACTAGAAACAGGAGATTCAAGTGGACAGATATGACACAGTCTAGAGTTATGCATCCATTTCCCAATTCTGCAGAGTGACCTCTTGAGGCATGAAGAAAGTACATGCTCTTGTCATCAACCCCAGCACCACACACAGACATAACAGTTTCACATCCCAGTTAAATAGCTATTCCATTTGGGATTGCAGGATAATATGTTTCTGCTTATAGGGTCACACTGACACTGTCAGCTATATCTTTCTGTCCCTGTACCTGCTGTCTCAGATTTTGTCAGCCTTTGGTTGGATCTATCTTGTTCTGCCTCTTACTAGTTTTCCCTTCCCTTTTGTGTCTTCTCATACAGTCCTCTCAGGATCTTTATCTTAGACTCATTTGAAATGATAAGGAAAGATGTTCTCTGTACATTTCCTGAGAGAACATGATGGCCCAGAAGGTGACAGAGGCAAAGATGATCTTTCTATCATCTCCTGCCACAGATTGTCTGGAAACCTGGGGGATTAGTGAGCTCATGTAACTTCAGCTTTCTGAGCCCCTTGCTCACCACTGCTGAGCATTTTGGATGCTTTCCTATGTGTCAAGCCATCTGTAGACATTGAGGTATTATCTCTCCCTATACTTCCAGTGAAGTTCTTTTTCTCTTCTTCAAAACCAAAGCAAAGTAACTCAACAATTTGGACTAGACTTAAGAGTTAAAACCTGTGGCTTTTAGTCCTTTTCTGCTATAACTGTGGGGCCTTGCAGAAGACACATTTTTTTGTAGTAGCCTCCATTTTTTCAGGTATTAGAAAGGAATCATAATAACTGCCCTTTTCACATTACATTATTTTTGTGTATATTTTAGGCTATTATTGGTAGAGAAAGAATTCAGAAAACAGGATGTGTTGTGCTAATATATTGTTGTTCTATCCTTGGGCTTCTAGATGAGTGACTCATATTTGTGAAAGAAAATTTGTGTATGGTGAAACCACTGGCTTCATGAGGCTTTCATGGGGATGAATGGACAAGGGAGAGGTGCTAGTTAGATGCATCCTTTACTTAAGAAGATAAGGAAGGGTTTAGAGTTTTGCTAACTTCCATTTAGGGTATCCATTTATGTAACTGTTCATTTACGGTTAATGTCCTAGAACACAGAGACAATACCTTTCAGCAGGACTGAGAAGGGGAAACAGTAAAAGGCCAGGTGCTGGTGGAGTGAAGTAGTGTTGAGCAAGGGGCTATAGGTGGAGTAAGGGGTAGAGGATGATGGTCCTAGGGGGTGGTAGGATTTGTCTCTGAAAACCTCGAGCTTAAGACAGCCGGCTTGTCCTCAGGACCCTGGTCCATGGATGCGTATCTGGACTTTCTTCCTATGGAAGAGACTGATGGAAGAAACCAAGCTGATGATGTGAGAGTGCCCTTGTCCTTGCCCAAGAAGCCGCCTGCTCCCTTCTTCCCACTCCAATAGATTGCTTTCTTCCTTCAGAGCTGCATGAAAAATGTGTTTCCTGCCTTTCTTCAGGAGGAACTCTGCTTGGAGAAGCTCAGTGCTCTCCCTGAGATCTCCCAGCACAGGCAGTGGAGAGCCTGCTGTTGCCTTTGTGCCCAGGCTCTGCTCTGGTCTCAGAAGCCTATTGCTCAGTCTCCTGCTACATTAATCTCTTCTGTCTCCTTAGGGGGTGTCTCGATCTTTCTTAGTCTGTCACATGTAAGGTCCCTGTTGACCATTTTTGTTTCTGTATTTTAATGGTTTGGACTAATTCCCACTTTATTTTTGTATTTATTTTAACACAATCACTTATAATGAGGCTAATGACATTTTGTCTCCATGGTGGCGCATTTTAATTTGGTCTCGGAAATGTCAAAGCGATCAGGCAATTTGGTATCTCGGAAACACAAAACGTGGCAGGGACAATAGGTTTGTCTCCATCACTCCATCTCCCTTGTTATCTGCTAGCTCCTGGGGCCACCCGGTCCCACTTGGCCA
This sequence comes from Meriones unguiculatus, assembly GCF_030254825.1. Classification (NCBI taxonomy): domain Eukaryota; kingdom Metazoa; phylum Chordata; class Mammalia; order Rodentia; family Muridae; genus Meriones; species Meriones unguiculatus. Next base: position 165,608,376 of record NC_083349.1, read on the forward strand.
ATCCTCAATGCTGGCATGGTTGGAGACCAGAAGTAAAACATTGCCAAGACAAAAAGCGATGGCTCCGATGGGCTGACTCTCTCTAGCAAGCACAGTTAAGGTGATTACTCAGAGCTCAGTGCTGGAGCTGAGGGTGGAAAGCATAGTTTCCTGATGGCATGTCATAATCAGCGTTTGCCCTTCCCTCCAGCCCAGCCTTTCATGGTGCTGCCTGCATCTTCTTCCAGCTTTCCCATTCTTTCCTTTAAGATAGAGACAGCAATTTTATTTTCTTTTGCCTTTTGTAAAAGGTTTACGGATTTTGTTTTATGCATATGAGTGTTTTGCCTGCATGTATACATGTGCCCCATATGCATGCCTGATGATTGCAAAGGTCAGAAGAAGGTGGTGGATGCCTTGCAACTGGAGGTACAAATGGTTGTAATCTTCCATGTGAGTTCTGGAAACCAAAGCCAGGTCTTCTACAAAAGCAACACGTACTCTTTCCCTCTGAGCCATCATTCAATCCTCATCACTTTTCTTTTAATGAAGAAAATTAAAAGGAAGATAAATGAAGATAGAGGTTTTGTGGACCTCATATAGTCTGTCTCATCTTTTTATAACTCTTAAAACTGTAACTAGCATTCTTGGCATACAAGCTGTGTGAATTGCCAAATAATCTTGGATTTAGGGTTATTTAGTGAAAGTGTTTTGGGGTATTTAGATCAAGGGCCTTAATCCAGTTTCTTTAAGCATGGAACTGAGCCCCACATAGTTGGCACTGCCATAGTGAGATGGTAAGCAAATTATCTGATGGTGTAGGTGTATAGATGCTCTTATTGTAAGGTGCAGTTCACTAAGCATCATTACTAGCAATACATGGTAGGGCATCTGCTTCCTCCCCTCTTGATGGACTGGCTGACTGCCAGCTGCAGCTCACTCTTACCACCCTGTATCATGATAGAGTTGCATATTGCTAGCATGGTTAAAATCAAAATCTAGCATTCTATGTCTGGGTTGTACAGAATGCAGATTGCTAGTGTACCATCAGAAAGTCATCAGATCTCAAGGAGAAGGCCATCTGTCTAGCTAGCCTCCAGAGGCACTGTTGAGTTTAAGTGTGGGGTGGGGAAGTCAGCACTGTGTCTTCCTGAATGTGGAGCTTTCTTACCTGTGCCTACTTCTTCCTCTCCCAGATTTCTGCACCCAGCATTTCCTGTAGTCAGTGTTTTCTCCATCAGGTTTTGGGCAGGAAGGAAATAGATGACATCTACAGGAGATGTCAGTCCAGGCCATCATACTTGTTCTCATTTTCTTAACCCCAAGAGTCATCATACTTGTTTACTTTTCAGCACATTGGAACAGCGAAGAGAGATAGTCTGAGGGGAAAAAAAAATCTTCAGGTCAAGTTGGGGAGGGTTCCATGTTAGCCCAGGGTAGATTGTGACTCCTAGAATGGCCTCATAGATGTTTCTGTTTAGAAACTACCTTGTCAATTTCTTTGCCAGACTTTCTATGTAGCAGGAATACTTTATCTCTATAAAACAGCAATAAGTGGACAGTATAATATATTTCACTTTTAATAAGGTGTTGCCAGTTGCACAACTCTGCAGAGCAATTAGTGTCAGAAGCTGCTAAGCAATGGAGGGAAATGTACCGGAGTGTTTACAGACTGAGAGGATTTACAGCTGCGTTTGGAGGAGCTGTGGCCACAATGTGGAAGGTGGGGGAGGAGATGTTGACCATCTGACCCTGTTTGCTTCCAGAACTTCTCAAAAAGCGGCCCTTGCCTTCCATTATGATGCTGGCTTCTGGGGCTGGGTGATAGCAATCGAACCTTCTGAACTCCTGGAGACATGAGAAAACTTGGCTTAGGGGTTCCATAGATCTGAGTTTCTTTTATTTTTAAAAAATATTTATTTATTATTTATTACAATTTATTCACTTTGTATTTCAGCTGTAGCTCCCCCTCTCGCTACCTCCCAGTCCCACCCTCCCTCCTTCTTCTCCCCCTATGCCCCTCCACTAGTGTACTGATAGGAGAGGTTCAAACTGAACTCTCCCACTAAAGATGGCTCCCATGCAGACATATTTCTCTAAAACTCTTATCCCTGTCTGTAAAAAAAGATGCAAAAATCATATGAGAGCTAATATCTGAAGCATTTTTGTACTCTCAGCCCTCAAATCAGGCTAGGGCTTTTTGAACAGTATCATTCTTATTCCTCCAATGCTAAAAAATACAGGGAGCTTTTAAAAATGAAATCCAGGCTAGTTTGTGCAGATCAGCCCTGTATGCCTGGAGGATTTTGAGAAAGAAAGCTCTGCATATTAGCAACACTGACCTAAGATGGTTGGTCCCCCTAAGTGTAAGCCAAACCACCGAGAGTTTTTCCTTTTAGTGCTTATAGATACAGACGTCATCCCAGCAGATAAGGCAGGAATTCTGGCTATTCGTATCACTGGAAATAAACCACAGGCAGCAGAAAAACGTCTAAGAAGATGATGGAGATCTTTGAGAGGAGGGGTGGAACATGGATTGAAGATCAAAGAAGTTGCTCCAAGATCTGTAGATACAGTGCATCCCCAAAGAGGGTGAAGATGTAGTTTCTTAGCTTTGGTGTTGGTAAGGAGAGAATATATAAATTGAGCATCTTTAATAAAAAATGAATTCAGAAATGGTTCAAATGCATTTTTGAGCCTTTTGAGCTTTCCCACAATGCCACAAATGGAAAATGGCCACAGTGCCAAACAATACATCTGCTTTCTGATGGTTCAATGCAAACAAGCTTCATTGGGTGCCCCAAAAAGTTTAAAATATTGTATAAAATCTCCTTCAGGCCATGAGTATGCCGTGTATATAAAACATGAAGGAGTTTTGTTTTATGCTTAAGTCCTATCACCAAGATATCATGTCCTGGGCATGCAAATACTCCAGAGTAAAAGAAATATGAAAGCCAAAAAAAAAAAAAAAAATCTTCCCATCCTGAAATTTTGGGTAAAGGCTATTCATTCTAAATTTACATTTGTTTTCCTTTGTGCTTATACATTTGAAAAGCTTGCCAATGGTTTGCTATTTCTCTTGGAATGAGTTCTCAAGCTCGTGCTTATGAATCATTTACTATCTTGCCCAGAGTGGGCTCTGGTCTCTACCCTAGAGCAGTTCCAGGTAAACACAGCAGAATGTCATCTTCTCTCTGTCAGGGAATTTGATGCCCAGTGTGGAAGAGAACCCTGGAATACCTGAAGCACCGCAAAGCATCTCACCTGGCAAGAGTACTTGGAGTTACTCTTTACCTGTGTGCCCCTTTGCATAAACACTGGACCCTCAGGTGTTGCTCTGTGGTACAGAGATAGGTCATGAAACAGCCAGGAGGTGTTCCATAAGAAGCTGTTGAGTCAGGCCTCAAACCTCCATCTTAGTCTTTAGAAGGCAAGGTTTTTAGCCAGCTTCCTCCCCCTTTTCTTTTTCTTTCTTTTTTTAAATTAATTAATCCCATAGGATGTTTGCCTCCTTCCTCTCCTCCCAATCATTCCCTTCCCCCTCCCTGCTCTGTACCCCCTACCTTTCTCTTTTATGATAAGTTTCTGCCCAAAACAGTTTCTTCCATGGCCAGATGAACATTTTGAGTATGGGAGACGTTTAGGAGGAATGGCTCATGGAGGGAGAATGAATGTCTGGGGTTAGAGGAATGGAGGGATGGAGGGATGGCTGCGACCGGAGACTGTGGTCTTGGTGAAGGGACTCTAAACTAACAGAGATGAGCTGTGGATGTGCAAACTGGAAATGAAGGGACCAGGGACAAAAGTGAAGCTGTGCTAGCGAGGAAGGGAAGCTTGCTCGTTGAGAGCCTTGAGTGAGTGGAAGAGGGATTATGTGGCTCATACTGGAGACATGTGTGTGCTTCTAGAAGTGGCCTAGTCTCTCCCAGTCACAAGGTGTTAGATGGTGTCTTCTTGCCCTGTGGGACATATGCTTCCCTTGCAGTAACTTGGAGACTGGGAGAGGTGTAGAGTTCTTCGTCCTCAAAATTCTTTAGTAAGTCAGCTGTGTAAGAAGAAACATATACTTATTTGATTTGAATCCAAGGGAAAGAGCTATTATTCTTGTATAACAAAAAAAATTCAGGAAGTCTTTGTGTGTTTTAAACATCATTTCAAGTGTTTGCTACCTGTATTATTTAAGTTTAGTAGACACAAAGAATGTGTGATTAATTGGTTTGGATCATCAAAGCATAAACCAGGGTTGTAATTAATTTTGAAAGTGTGGCTAGGTGTCTGGGTGTTTGGATTTTACACATGGTATGTCATGGAGGGAGGCTACCTGAGAAAATCTGTGACAACATTAGCTAGCTCCCTAAGTGAGCAGAGAGCTGTTAGCTACTGGTAACTCATGGAAGCCATATTGGTGACTCTGTCACAGGCGTTCCCCTAGCTCTGTTTTAGCAATGCCCTGTGGGTGACCTTTACTAGGGTGCACTATGAAGAATTTAGCCTCACTGAGCTTTCTGGCCCTGACTAACGGCCTCTGGGCCATGTTACTATTCATTCTCCTGCTAGACCACTCAGTTTCAAGAGCCTCTTCTGTGTACTCAGACCAAGAGCCCCATGCTTTAGGGTGGGGTGCTGTTGGCTTCCTGGTTGCCCTGGAGTCTGTCTCTTTTGCTGCTCAGGTGCTGCTCCTGCCTTCTTTCTCTGCCCAGTCAGTGGAGCCTTCCTCTCTGAGCCTGTCTGCAGAATTCTACTGCTTCTGTTTTCACACCTTGGTAATTGGTGCTGTCTGTTGATAGTAGCTCTGGATAGTAATCCTATGGGGGAGGGGTCAGGAAGAGCCAAGGTTTCTCAGGCAAGTAGAAACTGTGTTGATGCAGGAGGAGGACTTGAATGGGACAGCATTCCTCTTCAAGTTGGCCAGCAGGCTCAGCACAGGGGCTGCTTTGGAGCTGGCCAGTGGGTACCTGGCTCTGTTCCTTGCTCCCTGAGTGGAGCTTTTCAAGGAGATGGTGGGAAAGGGAGGAGGCTCTCTTCTTGACCCTCCTCACAGTTGGGGTGGTGCTTGGGGGAGCTGGAGACCCAAGGCACACATGGAGTGCCAGAAAAAGGCATTATGCCCATGAAAGGACACAGGAAAGATTAACAACGCAAAGTCCCCAACTTTTAAAATAGCATAATGGCTGAGAGAGAAGCAGACAGAAGGCAGCAGTCTCAGTTATAGTGGCTAATCCATGCACACTTCACACCTGGGTAGCAGGTGTAGTTCCTGCCGCCCAGAGCTGAGCTGGGCAGGTCTGACTCCCAATTCCTGCACACAGATGCTGTGTGCTGATGCCTACATGGGAGGAAATGAATTTTTACCACTTCTCCTTTAACATTAGGAATCAAATTAATCTATCAAGGTATATATATATATATATATATATATATATATATATATATATTTGTTGCTAATGATGTTGATCACTTATTTTTGACCTCCTGAAAAGCATTCCGACTATTATAGAAAAATAAAACAAAAACCCCTCCTACTACCATTCTGGATGTACATGGCCCTTCTTCCAGATGGAGAGAGATTTGTCCTCAGCCATATCCATCAGGGAGGCTTCCTGCAGGGGAAGGATGAACTTTGGGTACAATTCACAAAGAATTTTAGAATTTCAAACCATGGACTTCCCTGGAGCTGAGGAAAGGTCAAAGCAATGATTTTTCACCAGGCCAAAAGGGTTAATGTTCCAGTTCCCAGCCTACTAAGGGCAGACACTGGATTATTAAAGTATATACCTACATGTCAGTGTGGCTCTCACTCCTCATCAAAGCAGCTTCATGTTTTAGGCTATGGAGACCATTACAGAAATCCACCACTGGCCAAAATACAGAGAACAGATTGTGGGATACAAAACACCCAGTTGATTAATCTATAATACCCATGCCTGTGACTCAGAAAACATTGTGGAAGAGGTAGCAGAAAGGCTTTAAGAGCCAGAGGACCAGGATATTTGAGGAGAAATAGTTGTCTTTGATATATGACAGGGAAACTGCAATCAGTGAATTGCAACCATATAGTCATCTAAATATGACCTGAACAAATGCAACACTAGTTGACATGCCAATGTAAACGCCATCCATAGATGAAGAACTACAGGCAATAATGGTGGCCAAGAGAGGGAGACTCAGTCTGCTTCAGGGTCAAATCTTATAAGCTATCCAATCCCACGTGGTCAGCCTTAAACACATATACACACAAACAACACTAAACAGACTCAGGAGATTGTGTGTGTTTGTACATGTAACAATACTATTTGAAGAAGACGTCATGGATCTGAAAGTGAGTAGGCATGGAGGTTGGAGGAGTTTGGGAACAGAGAAGGGCGGAAATGATGTGAATACAGTTCATATATGAAATTCTCCAAAGTTATAATATATACCACATACACATATATTTTTGAAATGCAATTATAACTGTGTTCTGGTTAACATATTAAGACGTTAAAAGAGACTACAAGGCAGAGAGAGCAATTGCTATTCACTCACACTTAGAATGCCTGAGCAAGATTTACCAGAAGGGTGACCTCCCTCCCACCCACAGTCCACGTCATGCTTCTGAAGGCTTTCTCTCTTTTTTTCTTCACTCTTCATCAGTAAAAGTTCAACACAGAGTTAACATCTACAGGGCGCAGGATGGCTTCAGCTGTTCTCGAACATTTGCTGCCCATCTTGGCCTGTGCAGTGACACAGGTGCCTGCTTTTTGTAATCAGGAGTGGCCCTGCTTTGCTTCTCTGCCTGGGGCTGTGGGGACTGGGCAAGTAATTGAACTCAGTTTCCTCACCTGTGAAATGGCTAGAACGCTCCTACCTATTACTTAGAGTTCTACAAAACGTAAGTAGAGTTGTCTCTCTGTGTCTATGGGGGCTGGTGCTGGGACTCTCATAGATGCCATGTGGTGTTGGCATGGAATCTATGCACACCTGCTGGTGTGCTTTCAATCATCTCCAGGTAACTCATTATATCTGATGAACTGTCAATGCTATGGAATAGTTATTATATTGTCTGCTTTGAGAAAAAAATGACAAAAGGAAAATGAACAATGTGCAGTGCAGACACAAGCATAAAGCTAATTAAGCAGTCCAGGAAGGAGTCATGGAGAGAGACTGGGACTCAGTGGGAAGGACAGAGCTACAGCAAGCAAGATGTGGCCATGAGTCATGTGTTTGGGAACTCAGCAAAACACTCAGAACGCCATACATTCAAGGATTTCGCTATAACAATGACTTGGGTTATAAATTTTCCTAACTCATTTTGATCTTCAGCTTTTATCATAGATCATTCTATCCAAGAGCCATTCCAATCCTTCACCCTTATAACTGTCCCTATATTTCCAGTGACCTCATGGTTGTTCCTTCATGGACGTATTTCCAGTGCAGTTACTGGGCATTTCTTTCTTTCTTCTTCTTCTTCTTTTTTTTTTTGGTTGTTGTTTGGAATCTCACCAGTTTCCATATCTTTCGTATTGGGTACAATGTAATGACAGATGAAAGCTTCCATAGGACTTTGACTCTCATATGGTTTGAGACCTTTGTCAAATGAACCTCAGTTCACTTGACCTATCCTGTGACTTGTTTAGGTGTTAGCCAGATTTAGGTAATGGGCTAGGAAAAGAACATGTTACATTTCCAGGTAAAAGGGTTTTAGTTGTACCTGGCCCAGATGAGCAAGGCAGGTTCTAGAGAGGCCTGTGCCTTTTGTACTGGGCTTCGTGGGTTGCTCTCTTTCCTTGGTTGTTCCTACTCTGAATGCTTTCCACTGCCTCCGTCTGGTCTCTCTGCTTCCTTTCATGACTCACTCTATCTCTGGCCCCTTCACAATGGACTCCAGTGTTATCTTTCCTTCTTGCCTAGAAACGACTGGCAGAAAATTGCAGCTCTTCCTGCTGGGTTTTGTTGGGGGTGAAACGGAGTGTGTGTGACTAAGACCCTGGCCCACGTTTGACTCTGCACCAGACGCTCTTGAGCTTCCGACCCTCTCAGAGAGGGTCTAGATGGCTGAAGAGCATCTAGATACAAGCACTGCAGCCTGCAGCTGGCCCTGCGTCCTCTTACCCCCTTCTCGCAGCACAGAACTGTTCCTTTGTGTGGGCTTCTGTACAGCCAGGCCTATAATTTATACAAGTGCAGCTGATGTTCCCTTTTAAATTGACAAAAGCAGAGGATGGAGCCCGGGAAGCCCCCTGACCCCAGAGCCCTGGTCACTGAAAATTACAGGCAGTGTACAGTGCACTGCCTCTTGATGCGCTGGCAGTGGGAGATGGTGGTTAATTTGCCAAGACTCAGAGGTGACCCAGGTTTAATAAAGAGGATTAATGGATTTGAGCAAAAGGTCGTGGCTGTTTCAAGCAGATAGGCTCTTTCTTCTAAGACAGTTTGCAGGCTCTCACTTAGTTTCTTCTCTTTGGGGAAATAGCTCAGCTGCCTATTTAAAGGGACTCACCCCTTCCTTTCCTTTGTGACACTATCTAGTCCATGTGTCCTTCAAGTATGTGCAAAACCAAGGGCATGGGGCACACTCCCAATCCACAAAAGCAACAAAAATCAGTTCTCTCACATGAGGTTAGAGAGAGTTCCCATTTATCTAGCGAACATTTTGTAGCAAACATCAAAACTCTTAGGAATATGATTTATGCTTTTAGTATGGCAATTCCCCTTCCTGTGAGTTCATCTTCTGCAACAGAGGTTGACCACAGACCCATGCACCAAAGTAGCACAGGGAACTGGGATTGTGGTGGATGCTTATGATACTAGCACACTGGAAGCTGAGACAGGAGGATTGCCAGGAGTTTGAAGGTACTCTGGACAAAATAAGTGATTACTAGGTCAGCCAGGCATAAAAGGTGAGGCCAGCTTATGAAACATAAAAACAAAAACAAATAAAAGAGAAATAAGAGGAAGAGATATTTAACTGCTTTGAAATATTCTTTTTTGTTTGTTTGTTTGTTTGTTTTGTTGTTGTTTTGAGGTGAGGCTTCTCTGCATAGGCTTGGCTGTCTTAGAACTAGCTTTGTCGACAAGGCTGGCCTCACATAGTGATCTGTCTGGTTCTGCCTCCTGAGTGCTGGAATTAAAGGTGTGCTGCATCGCTGCCCAGCTCCATTTGAAATATTCTTACAGGTTACCAAGCACATTACACAGAAGTTAGCTGACTTTGGTAAGCAACATTCGTATGTGTAAAGGGCATGGACCGACATGAATGCCTGGGATGCACAGTGACTTCATTTTTGTGCTTTGTCTCATTTATCCTTACTTTCTAATTGTCTCCACATCTGAATTCCATTATGTAAGATTAACATCATGGACCGGAGCATGGGTTCCTCAGGACTCTGGGCACGTTTGTATCTGGGAAATGAGGGTCTCACCTAATGCCTGCCCTGGCATTGTGGGATCCAGCCTCAGGCAGGGCTGTTCTCTGCAACTGAGGAGTTCCTGTTCTTTGTTCTCCAGGCAGCAGATAGAATGAGGGACAGGGATGAGGGAATGAGACATGGGGATCAAGAAGAGGAAAGGAACAAAACGGAGGCTCAGTGGACGTCTTTGTTAGGGTTTCTGTTGCTGTGATAAAATACAATAACCAAAAGCAACTTCAGTTTACAGTTCCACATTACCACCAACCATTGAAGAAAGTAAGGGCAGGAACCTGGAAGCAGGAACTAAATGGAAGTTATGGAGGAATGCTGCTTACTGGTTTGCTCCTCATGGCTTTCTCGGTCTGCTTTTTTTATACAATCTAGTACCACCATCCCAGGGATGGTACCACCCACAGTGATTTGGGCCCTTCCACATCAATCACCAATCAAGAAAATGTCTCACAGGCTTTTCTACAGGCCAATCTGGTGGGAGAATTTTCTCAGTTGAGGTTTCCTTTTCCCAAATGACTCTAGCTTGTATCAAGTTGACATAAAACTAACCTGTCAAAATGGGAATGAGGACCAATGTTGTGGAAGGAGCATGAATGTTTTACATCAACTTTGGTCCTTTTTTTTTTTTTTCTTTTCTTTTTTTCTGGAGAATCTTGAGGGAGAAGAATCTTCAGTCTGAGTATGGGTTACTGAACCCTGGGGGTAGGAGACCCTGCTACAGGGAGTGATATTCTAATTGAACAGAGCTTCTAGCTTCTTAGAGGTCTGTTCTCCAGGGATGCCACTGTACAGCCTCCTGTGGGGCAATGCTTACCTTAGGCGCTAATTCACCAGCTCCTGTCTTTGATAGTAACATCACCATACTTTTTTTATTGTTTCTCTGATATTTTGAAACAGTTTTCTTTGACCAAGCTCTTCTGGGTCTGGAGATGGGTTGTGTATCCTCTATCGAGTTTCTCTCCATCCCTACTGGCTGTGTTCATTTGCCATTTAAGGAACAGAAAATAAAACAACCTTTAACAGCAATTTGTCTCCAAACTGTTGCTGATGTAGGGCAGTACCTCCTTCTGCTTTTAGACATTAGCTATAGAAAAAGAGTGAAAGTTTGCTGATGGAGGAACTGATAGAATAAAAAGGCTTTGCATCCCTTCAGTACTCAGATCCATTTCTGAGGCGACAGCCATCCCAGAGGACCAGAGATCAGCACATCTCCAGCTCCCCATAGAGCTCATTTCTGGCTTAGCTGTAGTCTCCGGTGGCCCCATTCTTACCCCGTTACTCTCATATCTATGCATCCTACAACATAGGGCAGGCAGGATTTCCCTTAGAGTGGGCTAGAGAACTTAGGGAGGAGACCATGATGCCACAGGGAGTGCCCAGCACAGCATGGGTTTCTTGTGAGTTCTTTCTGAGTGTCATGTATCAGTGTGTGAGACTTTCTGAAGAGCAAGTCCAGTCTCCTTTGAATTGTTTGCAATATACCTACCTCAACCCCTATGCTGCCACCCTCGGCCATTTTGAATGAGTGTTGAGTGAGTGTGTGTTGAGTTGGTGGTGATATCCTAGGATGGAAAGGCACCATGAGTGAGAAATCGTTCTTTAATTTTTGGTATGATTTCTTTAGCTTAATCTGATTTGCACTCCTCACTTTATTTCCTCATGGAATATCTGTTATACCAGCATCAAGTTATAAGTACTTACTGATCCTATCTCTCTCTCTCTCTCTACGGGATTCATTCTAGGAGTTTCAGATGACAAATTCCATATACAATGTTTTATATAAAATGGTGTGATACTAGAACATAGCCCACTATATTCTCCAGCATGCTGTAAATTGGCCCTTGATTTATGATGATAGTGTGTGAATTCCATGTAAGTGTTAGTATAGTTTGTTGTTCAACTAAAACAAATAAAATCAAACCTAATTAAAAGCCTAGTCTGTAAGTTCAGTGCAAACTCCAAGTAATTCCCTAAGTGTGTTCATCCATGATTAATTGAATATAAAGATGTAGAAGTCATAGGGATGTGTGTGTGTGTGTGTGTGTGTGTGTGTGTGTGTGCTGGTGAGAAAGCACACACAAAGACACACATGCAGTTTTGTGCCTTGTTTCTTGATGTATTACGGAGATGTAGGAGATGTATTTCTCTGTGGAACCATGGTTAGAAGAAGACTTGGTCAATAAAAAGGTATCAACAAGAATACTCTTGGTGGATTTGTTTTGGAATAAAACCCAGGTTTTCACAAATTCGAGGGAAGTGTTCCACTCCTGAGCCCCATCTCAGTGCCATGATAATATCTTAAAGCTTAGTGTGTTCTACCTACTTTATCTCATATGGATTTTCTTGCTTGAGTCTCCTTTTTTTCTGGTATCCTCGAATGTTCTTCCTGAAAACAAAAGTAGAGGTTCTTTAGATTAGAATTTAAGGACAGGATGGGGCAAAATGATTTACAAGCAAAGCGGATTCTAAGTAGACAGTAGATATGGTCTTAGTCAATTCTTTCTCTAAGAGACCCATCGTAGAAACATCCATGCAGAGAGTGAGTGGAGGACCTTCTCAAGGTCCATTGACACTCAGGGCAAGTGATAGCGTGGCTGGAATGTTGTGCACAAATGGAACATAACAGGGACAGAGCTTCAAGCCTAGCCATTCAGCACTCCAACTTCTTGCCTTCCTTGGGGTCACAATCCTATCACCAGTCATTTCTTACTTTTTGTTAAATTCCATGGCCTTTGCCCAACTTCTTTATATAATTTTTCCTTGAATGATACTCATTTATTGATCCACTTAAGGTATAAATATTTCCTGAAATCGTTATCTATGCTCTTTTCTGCACAATTACAGGTACCAGGGATACAGCAAGTAGAAATTCATGCCTCTGTGGGGCAATTTCCATTCCAAGGACTGGAGATAGCTAGTAGAAGATAAATCATATAGGTGGTATAGGACAGTAAGACTTGTGGAACACAGTTCAACTGGTGAATGCCTAGGGTGAATGAGGAGGACATTATAGCACAGGTTTGAAGGAGAAGAGATAAGAACAGACGGATGCCCAGGAAGCAGCCTTTAAACTATTTACACTGCATTCCTGGATGCCTTGGAGTCAGCAAGAAAAGAATGCCTGTATCCTGTTGTTGTTTTCTCCTGGTTGGGCTGAGAAACAATTGATATTGAGACCACAGGAGCATTAATACAGGAGTGGGCTGGTTTGATTCACATTTAGCAGACTTACTCTGGCTTCTGTATGGAGGAGATAAGGCTATGTGGGGAAGCATCCTTCTTTTCTGGGAATTTTCTTTGGTTGGCATCATCAGCTGTTCTCTTGAGTCTCATTTTTTTTCTCTGATCCTGCCTTCCATCCTCTGACTCCACCTCATTTTATTGATTCTTTCTCTCTACACTTCTTATAAAATATGTAATGGAAAGGTGAAAAATGAGGAATATAAATTGTTCAAGTGTATCTGCATATAAGCACAAAGAGATCACAGACAGTAAAACACTGTAGTACAAAGAACTTTTCTTCATTGATGGGTCACGTGGATGGAGTTTGAGAATGACAGGTGCCTGCTGAGGGTTACAATCTTACATCATTTTGTTCAATCTCACCCTCAGAACATTTGTCTTGTGTGGGTCCTCAGCACAGTGGCATACTGGTAATGACAAACCTTCTGAAGGAGAAAAACAAGCCCTGGTGTGTAGAATTTGCTGGTTCCAAGGAATGTACCTTCCCACTCACAGCAGATTTTAAGCTACTGATGTCTGTGGTATGAGTTACCTAAGTCCCCACTGATATCAGACACACACTTGCCATCTGCTAAATTCCTGCTTCTAGAATGTCACATTGACTTCATTGATCACTTGCCTATTACAGTGGTTATAAGACAGTAATGACAATAACTGTGGCTTGGTTAGTTTCATAAATGTTTCTTCAAACTCATTCCTTGTTGGTTAGCAATTGCATCAATTACAAGATTGTAACTGAGATTTCTTAAATTTATACACAGATACACACAGACTTCCATGCACATTTGGTATCCCTACAATATAGAGATGTCCTAATAAAAGCACACATTCAATCAACAGGTATTTCTTTAAAACCTATAACCAGTGCCATGATTTGAACATTTCTCAGTATATACATCTTTCAAAATATCACAAGCCATCTGTGCTGGACAGTTTTATGTCAACTTAACACAGCTAAGTAATCTAAGAGAAGGGAGCCTCAGTTAAGAAAATGCCTTCATAAGATCAGGATGTAGGCAAGCCTGTAGGAAATTTTCTTAATTAGTGATTGATTGAGGAGGGCCCAGCCCACTGTGGGTGGTGATTCCTCTGAGCTGGTGGTCCTGAGTTATAAAAGAAAGCAGGCTGTGCAATCCATGAGGATCAAGCCAGTAAGCAGTATTCCTCCATCACCACTGCATCAGCTCCTGCCTCCAAGTTTCTGCCCTGTATGAATTCAAGTACTGGCTTCCTTCAATGATGGGTTATGGATTATGATGTGGAGGTGTAAGCCAAATAAACCTTTTCCTCTCCAACTTGCTTTTAGTCATAGTGTTTCAGCACAGTGATGAAACCCTAAGACCAGTTGGTGCCTGGATAGTGGGGTATTGCTGTGACAGACCTGACAGTGTTTCAGGATTGTGGAAGAACTTTGGAACTTTGACTCGACAATCAGAAAATGAGTTTTGAGAGCCCAATGAGTTGTTCCGTAGGAATTTGAAAGATAAAAATGTTGAGAGTAATACAGATGATGGAGGCCTGGCTTATAAAGTTTCAGAATGAAGATTAAACTCTATCAGGGCAAATTGTTTTTTGGAACTAAGACCCTGTGGTTCTGGTTAGCTGGGGCTGAAGAATCAGCTGTGATTAACAAGACACCAGAACTACTGAAACCAGATTTGCTGGGATACTCAGTGCTGGTCAGCTGGAGGTTAAATAATTAGTGATGATTAAGATGATACAAGTATCATTGAGATGAAATCTCTGGAATGTATTTCCTGAGAGTCAGCACACAGAAAGCTGTTTCAGAAGTGACCAAGGTTGTACCACATGCTGGAAGACAAACTTGGTAGTGTACAAGTTGCTTGGGTGTACTGGTTGTAAAGGTATTAAGTTGTCATGGAAAGCAGCTAAGGTTTGCCCCTGTGGAAGGTCAGGAGAGGCCATTGGTGATGTTGCAGCTTCAGTGGCAGCTGACGGCCAAAGATTGAATGAGCCATGCAGAGAAGTTGAAGCTTGGCACCATGAAGAAAGCCTAGGAAAGGTGAAAGTACAGCCCAGTTATAGCAGAAAAACCCAGCATATTATGGATGCCAGTGCCATGGGGTGACCAGCAAGAATAGCAAAAATGTGAAGTGGAGCCAGCCTGAGCTTAGAAGACAAGCTGTATGCTATAGAGAGTGGGGCTAGAAAAGTGACCAAAGACCTTTGAAGGAGCCCAGAAGATCATAAGTGGACCCCAGACATTAGACATTATATTATTTACACTGTTGGAGTTTGATTTTGCTTTGATCTGATTGTGACTGTACCCTGGTTCTTTCCTCTTGAAGTAAGAAAATATTTTATTTAGTTTTGATCTTTAGAGGAGCCCAAAGTTGAGAGATTTTGAATTTTAAAAAGAAATTTCATATTTTTACAGAAACTGGATATTTTAAAGGGACTGGACTTTAAATACTTAAATCTGTAAATTCTAGAGGAGGGGTGACTTTTAAAATTATTTATGCTTTTAATGTGAGATCTTGGTGATGAATAAGAAAGTAAAGTGATGTGTTTGTCGAGTTGACAGGGGATGCTTTATAATTTTAGGTCAACTTGACAGAAGCTAAAGTCATCAGAGAGGAGTTCCCTCCATTAAGAAAATGTTTCTGTAAGACTGGGTTATAGGCAATCCTGTAGGGCATTTTCATAATTAGTGATTTATAGAGAAGGGCCCATACTACTTATGGTGGTGTCTCCCTTGGTCTGATGGCCCTGGGTTCTATAGGAAAGCTGGTTGAGCAAGCCATGATGATCAAGACAGTAATGGCCTCTGCATCAGTTCCTGCCTCCAGGTTCTTACCCTGTTTGAGTTCCTGTCCTGACTTCTTTCAGTAATAACTATGTTGTGGAAGTATAAGTCAAATAAACCCTTTCCTCCCCATGACCCATTAATCATGGCATTTCACTGCAGCAATAAAAACCCTAATGACCAACTGTAAGGAATTAGCCTCAGCTCCAAGATAGATAAGACTCCCAACATCCCTGCTCACAGGAAATGTGTATTATAGAACATGATGAGGGGAATTGTCATGGGGAGCATGTGAACTACATGTAAGTACAGTTTCATATGGTGTGTGGACTAGAAGGAAAAGAGCAACAGGGTAATGAGCCAGAACACAGCTGAGAGGGAACCTACTTTAGATTATATTGCCACCTATTCAAGAATTCTCAGAGAGTAGCATTTTAGGTAAATTAGTGGTTATGAGATGTCACCTAGTGAAAAGTCTGAAACAAGCATTCCATACATATGGAATAGTAAGTACAAAGTACCTAACTGAGAACTGTCATGCCAGTGTCAATACACAGAAAAAAGACCTGTGGGAGATCTTCCTACAATAAAGAATTTTTTTTTCTATGATCAGAGCCATAGCCATTCATTAGGGTCATGGTGAAAGTTTGGGTATTTGAAAACAGAGCAAAGAGTATTTTGAGGCCTTTGAGTGAAAGATTGAGTGAAAGAGAGTGATCTATTTTTACAATTTCCCAACTCACTGTATTTTCTGAAAGAGTAGATTATGTGTGTTGAGGCAGACAAGAAATGAGGTGGGAGACTATGCAGAATATTGCTGGTGTGATTAGGATAAAAGATGATGAAACGAGGCATCAGGAGGAAGCTGGAACAGAGAGAGGTACTCATGGATTCAAGAAATACAGAAGTGGAGCCATTGAGATTTCTGGTATGTTGCAGGAAGGGAGGAAGAGGTATCTTCAGATCAAAGTACCTGACTAGGAAGAGCAGAGGAAGGGAGATAGACACACACATTTGCTATCTCTACAGTACCACGCCGTCCCCATAAAAAGGCTTTTACCATCTCCTTTGCCTTTCTTAGCACACAGTCAATAAATATTTAAGACCTATTGCCAAAGGACTCATCTAGATCCACTATGGACTGAAAAATGTCATTCAGGGAGATATGTCGGGGAGGAAGTTGGAGATGAATTTTACCCGCTGGCCATCCCCTACATGCTAGTCATAGACATCTGAGAGTCATTAGCATATTGGTATCTTCTCAGGCTATTGGTTTGGGCATGATTCTCAAGGAAGAAACTAGCGAGAGGTTACAAGGAGCTCCCACCAGGAAGTGAAGGAGAAGACTCAGAAAAGAAGGCTGTGAAGGAGTCACAACAAAATCTACAGAGTAGTTCTAAGGAAGACAGAAAAGGAGAGGCACTCACGATGTGGTGACTGTGTAGATGTTGGTGGTAGGGAATTCTGAAGAGGGCAGAGAACAAACCCTGAAGACTCTTGGAACTGGTCACTAGCAGCCTTAATTAGAGTCATTACCAAGGAAAGAGAACTAGGCTTGATGGGGGCTATGAAAACAATGAGGCAAGAAAAAGCAGTCAATTTCCATCATTTGTAGTTTTCTACTAAATCACCGGGAGGAACACTCTAGAAGTAAACTTGGACCCATTGTTACTATTGAAAATAAGATGTTATTCCTGTAAGCTTCTGGCTGTTCATTGTGTTGTATGCATTTCTGTTTAAAGACTTCTCATTTAACACATTGTTGATTCACTGGCATTTAGCTCAGACCCAGCACTGCAATAACTCTTGCCTCTACAATGTTGCTTTATCTGTTTTCTTCATAAGTCAGAGCTCAGATTCTGTCTACTGAGTTTTGAGATGGGATCCCAGTACTATGCATAGGGATGGTTTTTGAAATGACATCACCAATTATCAAGCATAAAACAAGGAAAACTGAGGCACTAAGTGCACCCTGAAGAGGATGTCTGTTTACAGTCCAAGAACTGAAGGGTGAAGTCCAATGCCCCTCACTGGAGCTCAGCTGGGAGCATTCATTCCAAGTGACTCAAATATTTTGCTGCCCTGTGAAAATTTCAAAATGACTGGAAAAACGTTTTGAGCATTGCTTTTGAGGTCACAGAAATTTTAACAAGTGGATGAATTGCATTAATGATGTGTTTGAATGCCCAGAAACTACTGGAGATGTTTGGTTGCATGTTTGGTGTGGTGATAAATATGTCACTTAGCTTTATCTTAATACTACACCTGATACAACTTTTTTTTTTTTTTTTGTGATGAGAGGGCTGGCGGTGTACAGAGAAAAAGTTGATTACTTAAAAAAAAAATCCTTCAAAAAAATGAGAAGTAGAGTCTGTAGGACATTGTCTCTAGGGGTCATCTGTGATGAGAGTGGAATGAGTTAGCTCATAGGGTGATCCACTCCAGACTTTTAAATAATGCCCTCCTGTAACTTTTGTATTTTTCATGTAGGTTTAACTTATTTCCTAATAATTAATTTCTGGGCATGATATAACTTTAATGTCTGGAATAGATTTTTTCTTATTATTACACTTTATAAATGCTTTCTGCAGGCATTGTGACAGATACTGATTTGGGCATATTTATTTTTAAATGAAAAATTACTTTATTGACCTCATAGCAAGTTTTAAAAATTCTTAGATGTTTGCAATAATAGGAAGACAATTATATTTTTAGAAAACAGCAGATGTATATCCCTTTGTTCTTTCAGTGGTTATATGAATCTCTAGAATATTTTATACCCCTTTCTTATTCCTATGTTTATAGAATTTCATTTTGCTTCGAACTTAACGTGAGATTTTGTTTGGTTTTGCTATAACACCAATCTCCAGGGAGGTTGTTTTTCTGTTTTCCTGAAGCTTTCTTTTCCTCCTCTGTCTCTCTTTCCTGACTTTCCCTCCTTTCTTTCACCTTCCTCTACCCTTAGATTTACTATTTCTTCCATGCTTTGTCTTCCTAAGCACTCCGTGTTGCTCTTTTCATTCTTCTCTTTAGTCTATCATGTCTATCTTTGATGACAGAGATACATAGACTGCAAGTTTTCCTTTTCTGCAGGAGCTTGTCTTTATGACATCACCCTCTCACCATGCTTGCTTACGTTGCCCTATAATTGCGTGTTATGGGCCTGGCACCTGATTTCATTGCTGATAGGGTGGGACCATTTTTATTCAGCCTGACACAGTGGACAAGAGGGCCTGGGAGCCTTCCAAATTCTACCATTGCCATTCCACACCTTCCTTCCATTCCAGACCCATGTCTGTCTCTTTCCCAACCCTACAAGATGAGCTACTTTTGTTAAAGGTAGTGCATACACTCCAGGGGTTCTTATAGGTATTTTTGTTGTGGTGGTGTTGTATGTGAAACCCATGCTCTCTATTACAGTTGAGACTTCTTGTGGTAGATTTTGGAAGGGGACAGCATTAGAACCTGAGTGAGTTTGTCATTCTAATTGAAATACCTGGCCAAGTACTCTTAGGTACAGCTTGTCTGTCACATACCTTTGTGATATTTGAATTTGATCTCTTTGTACCCTCAGATATTTCCTCCCTTGTCACTGAACCACTGTTGAACATCATCGTCTATAATGTCTTTGCTACTCTCTTCTTTCTAACTGCTGACTTCATGCCACCAGTTGGGAAGTGCTGGCTCATCTTCATGGTTTCTTGTGATTTTCCATAGGTACCATATTTGTTTTGGATTTACTGCCTTTCCTTCTATGTAGGGCACTTCATCTTAAAGTTATTTGTTCTGTTCCAATTGTGGTGCCTCTGAGCTCTTAATCTTTGTTAATGGACACATCAATACACTTGTCTCTTGTATAGACTCCTGCAGATTACCAAGGGGTCTGACCTCAACCTCCTTTCTCCTCTCTTGAAAATCCTATCATTTTTTTTTCTACTGTTCCCTTAGTATGGTAACCTGTATTAGTCAGGGTTCTCTAGAGGAAGAGAAAAAAAATTCTGTTATATAAGGGGATTCATTGGATTGGCTTCTACACTAGGAGTCTGGGAGCTCTGAAATAGCAATCTGCATTCTGCATAGGCAGGGAGTGCCATAGCTGCTCAGTAGCAGCAGCCAGAAACCTCAGCAGTTTCCTTCTGATGCTGAAGGCTGGGCTCTCTAGGGAGTTGCTGGCATTGAGTTCACATTGAAAGATGAAGAAACTGGAGTCAGATGTCTGGCCAATGACTGCAGAGATATGATTACTTCCTTTGGAAGATTAAAGCTTGCCCATGCTAGATGGCTTTCTTTTCTTCCATCTGGGCCCCCATCCCATTGCTAAGTGCCCACATAACCAAGGCAGGTCACTACCCCCAGATACTGTTGCATCTTCTCTGGAAACGCCCCCGTAGATACCCTCTGATACTTACTTTACCAGGCCTAGACATCTCATTCCAGCCAACTTGAAATTCAAGACTGGGCATTGGAGAAGCTGTTCTGCTGTTCTTCCATCTCCTTGGACAATTAATAATGGACATTCATTTTGTTTAAATATTAAATACACCGTTATATCTAGTGCTTCATTTAATCTCCCTTTCTTTTCCTGTGTCCCATGCCAGCCATTTGAAATCTCAGTTGCTACTGGAAGCTTAACTCAAACAGACCACTGCTACAGCACTTACTGTAGTCGCAGCTTCTTTTCCGTATAAAATGGAACTTTTAAATAAACAGTGTATTTTGACCCACTGACTTAAGGGACATGCTTTTGTGGACCCCTACAAAAATAGTTCCTTTGATTGGTCTTTAGCTTTTGCTTGTCACTACTTGAATTTGTAGCCACGCTTCATAGTTTTTGTTGTTGATGAATTGTGGGGGGAAGGGTTATGATCTGGTGAAAACAGACTTGGCCTCTGCTCTTGGAGGGCTGACACCAGTGGTCGGCAGGGTCCCTTCTCAGCTTCATCACTAACTCCTCCAAGATGAGGTTAGAACCCCATTTTCCCAGGATTCATTAAGTTTAGCTTAGGCCATATCTGATTAGCATGAAATCACCTAAGAAGAGGAGGCCTTGTGCGCTTTTGCATATAGAAACTGCTCAATTTGTGTTTCTAGAATTGAATTAGTTTTAGGATGAATCTTGGCCTCAAATATGTGCCATACTTTGCATCTATACATAGTTCATCTCAACAAAGGTTTTCAGCACTGGATAGCTATTATTTAAGCATGGTGTGCTGTTCTTGTCAACAGTGTGTTCAAAGGCCTGCCTGGGGCCCCATATAAGCGTGGGCATAAACTCTATTCTTAATACTAAGACATGTGAAAAATTTATCAGCAAGGTGTAATGATTCATACATTGTATTCATACTCTCTCAGCCTAAGAAGGTCATGCAGGTCCAAATCTTCCATCTTGTCATTTATATTAACTACAGATCAAGCTCTGTGCTAGATGGCAATGGTTTTAAAGAAATATAGTATGATCCTCCAAACACAAAAGTCAGCTATTGGAGAGTTGGGGACAAATGCAGAATTGTTCAGGAGAGCAAGTTACTATGCGTGTGTGTGTGTGTGTGTGTGTGTGTGTGTGTGTGTATGTATGTATGAGACTTTAGGGGAAGGATTCAGTGATGAAGTAGTTAGGCTCAATGATAGAAAAGTGTCCCTTAAGTACATCATGGACTTTGTAGACAATACTCAAAATTAATTAGTTAATTTGGATTTTTGTGACAGGGTTTCTCTGTGTAGCCCTGGCTGTCCTGTTCTTAGCATATGATCTTAGTATGTGGGAATACGCTGGAATGTACTGAATAGTCCATCTGTAAGAGGGTTATTGTGACCTTGAGTTGCTGCAGAACATTGGAGAACACTCACTTTCCTTCAGAGCTTCAGGGAAAGCACTTCAGGTCCCATTTTTCTGAGATTATGTCTGCACACAGCACAGTATGTATGTGAAAGTTCTGACCTTCATGCTAACACACGTAAAATGGGATTGCCAAACTGCCAGTTTACCTTGCACATTTTCTCCGACCTGAGCTGGATGACAAAGCTGGAGGAAGGGGAGTAGAGAATGTTCCTAGGCTTGCTGTCCTAATGCTGCTTCTGTGGCCTATGTATGAGAATATCTGGACAGTGCTGGGGATTAGAAATACCTAGGCTCTGCTTGCTGATTGAGGGCTCAGGGACAGGGCTCAGTTGCATTTCCCCATGTGGATCCGATGCCAGTAGTTCATGAACCAGATGAGAAACACTAATTTGCTGAGCATTTGCTGTTGACCAAGCACCATGCTCAATTCATTCATTTTATTCAGTCCCTTGCACTCCTTATAGTGACTACTGTGACTGTTACCATTTTACAGATTTTGTTAAAAGCCATAAAACAACCTCAGGCATAGGCAGGGTAAGTGATTTGCGCAAGATAACACTGCTGCAAAGTGACAACCTGGGATCAATTAAGATGAGGTGACTTCTTTCCCCTTAACTCTAGCATCTCAGGTGCCATAGCCCCAGGGGTTGTTCATTAGACAGCAGGCATACACAGGAAAAAAAAATAGAAAAAGAAAATGGTTACAACATGTGCTCTCAAGAAATCCAGACTCTAATCCCGAAGGCTGGGCAGAAGCAAGTGTTAAAATGAGGAAACATGTAATTGAAATGTCAGAATAGTGCATCAAATGGAAACTCGAGGCAAGAAATTATTTTTTGTAGTTTGTCTAGAGTTTAAGTTAGTCTGGGTGGCCTTTTGAAGGCAGTATACCCTGGACGCCAATTAGAAGTCTGTCATTTGTCTTCTGAAACTTTGGAAAGATAGGTAGCTTGAAAGACACAGAGATGCTATAGTCTCCTAAGCCTGGTGACCTCATATCACTGAAGTCTCTCACCCATGATTAAACGTATTTTCCACAAAATAGACCCTCATGGACTCTTGGAGGGAGGAGCCAGCTGTGAGAGACTGTGTTTATAAGAGAGGTGGATTGCCCATATCAGATGGCGGTGCCCTCCAATCTTCTACCCTTTCCAAGTCTTCAAAGCCGGAGCACTCTCCAGGTATACCAGGGTCCTGCCCATGAGACCTCTCCACCCTGGCCTAGGCAGATTTGCCCCTTTTCAAGGGAATGCAAAACCAAAATGAAATCTATAATTATCATTCCTAATTCCACTTAATTAGTCACAAGCCAGCAGCCAAATCTGCTTTCTCATAATTATCTGATAAGCAGTAAGCACATCTCATAGATTATAATTAACACTACTTAATTAAAATCTAATATACACACACCCTTTCCTCAAAATACATCTAATTGGGTTCATAACAGTAGTAGATAAAATATTCCTCTTTGGTTACCCCTCCCAAAGGATTTCAAATTCCTACTGTCTCTTCTTTTGGTCTCCCAGAAAGCAGAAAGGCACAGTGATTTGCAGATATTTCTGCTTAGTTTTTTTTTTTTGAAAGGTACATACGTTTCTCTTCAGGAGACCTAGAAAGTCCCTAGTCTTTCCTCCGTTCCACAAACTAAGAAATGGCCCACATATGTCATGTAGCTGGCTTATGCTTCACACCAGAGAAATGCCAGGTCCCAAATTTAAATTTCTACATGCCAGTGGTTCTCAACCTTTCTAATGCTTTGACCCTTAAATACAGTTCCTCATGTTGTGGTGACCCTCAACCATAAATTTATTTTTGTTGCTACTTCATAGCTGTAATTTTGCTACTGTTAGGAATTGTAATATAAATATCTATGTCTTAGGTCACCCCTGTGAAAGGGTCATTTGACCTCCTTCCTAAGGGGTCATGACCTATAGGTTGAGAACTGCTGATCTATTATTTTGGACAAAGCTGAGAAGACCCTATCTACTTATTTTCAAAGGATAAATGTAAATGGCAAAAGTGTCCCACACTGTCCATAATTAGGGAAATTAAAACATAAACTAGGACATGAACTCATACCTGTTAGGATGATATTTGCCAAAAAGACAAAAATAAATAAATAAATATTTTAGAAGGCCAGTGCTAGTGAGCATGCTGAGGAAGAGAGAAGTCATTCTGTTGTTGGGAATACAAATCACTACAGACCTTATGAAGACTATTATGGAAATTCCTCCATAAAATAGACAGAGAAGCATATGTTCCAACTACTCATTCATTGTCTGTCAGATTTATAGCCAACAACAAACAAAAAGAGATTAGTATAGCAAAGAGACATATGTACTCCATGCTTTTTACAGTGTGGGTCACTATGGTCAAAGAATCCACATGTGTATTTAACATTCTATGAATGGATAAAGAAGAACATATATATACACACACATGAAATATTCTTCAGGCATTGAAATCACAAAATCCTGAAGTTAGGAAAAGAGGATGACTGTGGAGGTCATGAAGTTAAAATCCAGAAGGTAACAAATTCTACTTGTCATTAGCACTATTTTCTTTTTTAATGAATGGGACTTCAAGCTCTTTTGAAACTCTACATGGCTGTGTTCTGCACTTTCCATTCACTGCCTTTCCTGGCTGGCTGAGGATCTCAGAGGTGATGCTCTTTTCCTGGCCAGGGTGAGCTAGTTGGCTTTAGGAGCAAGAGCAGGGCCCCTCTAGAAGATACAAAGACTGATTTTCTTTTTTTAAAATTAATTTATTTTTTATTAATTACAATTTATTCATTTTGTACCCCAGCTGTAGTCCCCTTCCTCATTCTCTCCCAATCCCACCCTTTCTCCCTCTTCTCCTCCCTTGTCCCTCCCCCAGTCTACTGATAGAGGAGGCCCTCCTCCCCTTCCATCTGACCCTAGCCTATGAGGACTCTCATCAGGACTGGCTGCATTGTATTCCTCTGTGGCCTGGAAAGGCTGTTCCCCTATCAGGGGGAGGTGATCAAAGAGCCAGCCACTGAGTTCATGTCAGAGACAGCCCCTGTTCCTCTTAGTAGGACACCACTTGGACACTGAACTTCCATGGACTACATCTGTGCAGGTGTTCTAGGTTATCTCCATGCATGCTCCTTGGTTGGAGTATCAGTCTCAGAAAAGACCCTGTGTCCAGATTTTTTGGTTCTGTTGCTCTTCTTTTGGAGCTCCTGTCCCCTCCACGTACAAACACTGATGTTCCTGAGGTTGCTAGCTGCCCATTCCTCAGAGAGCACGTTGAAGGAACCAAAGACATTTCACTATTGTTTTGTGTCCTTTTAGAGCTGGTGCTAGGCCAAACAAATGACCTGTGCTGGTTCTTCCTGTGTCAAAGAGAGGGGTGAGAGGGAAAGCAAGGAAGATGTAAGAGAAGAGGCTAGGACTCAGTTCATTTAGGGATGCTCTTGACTGGCCCCTCAGCCATGGATACTTGTGAGTGGTTGGCATTTGCCAGACCCAGTGAGAGTCATGCACAGAAATCCCGTTATGTAGAGCCAGAGGTCTTGCCAAGTGACCTCTGACTGTGTTTGTCTCTCTCTTTGGCATCTAGTATTGTGCTTGAAGAAGGAAAAAGTCAATACATGTTTTTTTTCCTATTGATAATGTAATTTATAGATTGCTTAGTTCTTTTCAGGCTGTGACTTAATACACTGGGGAATCGGCTTGAGGTGAGGTGATATGAGCAGATGAGTTGAGGAGGGCTAGGACATAAGCATTCTTCCAGAGACTTTCACTGCTCGTCTTGAATTGGCCTTCTTGATGGCAGAATGTTAATAATGGCCATCTACTCACAGCTGTAGGTCATCTAGCACCTACAGGGCCTATGCAAGGTGGTCCTATTGAAGAGATCAACAACAGCAAGGGAGAGTTATCACTGATGATGGCTATCCAGAGAGAATATTTGTAACAGACTGTGAGACTTGGTGTTGAGCTTCCCTTGTGATACCATTTTGGATCAAGAACATCAACTGCCTGACACCAGTGTGAGTAGTTATGGTCTACTTAGATTTGCTACTATCTCTCAGCCAGTTTCCTCCTTTTGTGACCCCATGAAGCCATTTGGGCTGTGAATAAGTCTGTAGCAGAATTAGCAGCTATTGGGAGAAGAACCAGATGTTGAGCTGTCGATCTCTACATATATCTATCAAAGGGGTATAGCAAAATACCCCATTGGAAATGACCCTGTGTGCTGGGAATTGACCTCATGGATTCTTTTCTAAAGGCAAATGCCATTTTTCTCCATGTGTCTCAGGTTCTTGTTTACTCCACCAATTTGGCCAGGAGGTGACAATTCTATGGATACTGCATATCACTGTCTGCTCTTTTTGCTGGTGTAGTTGGGAGTTTTTGAAGCCTTTGTCTTTCATCCCTTTTCCACTCCGGGGGAGGGCTTTTCAAATGAGCAGAGCTTGTTCCCCAGGACCATGGCCTCCCAGAGGATGCCTGGCTCTTTATCTTTTTCGTCTTGTTCTTATCCTTTCCATAACTCAGAGTGCACCTTTGCATTTCCCTGTCAGGGATGCAATCATCTCTATCCCTGGAATGATCTTGGGGAAGATGCTTCATTTTTTTTCTGTTCATTCACTGAGGATGCCTTGGTCACCTAATCCTCCCCCCATGCTGGGCTTTCCATAATATGTTGGATTGAATAAATTATATTTCCAAAGGTTAAGACAGGATTTCTGCAGTTAATTCCCCCACTGTTATTTTCTGAACCTGGGGGAAAAGAATGAAAGCTGAGGTTGAGAGGACAGTGTGATTCCTTCTGTGTCTACTTCTGTGAAGATGCTAACAATGCTGCCATACAAGCTCAGATCCTGCCTTTTCCTGTTTCCTCAACAGGACAGAGAGAACTCCTTTTGCCTGGTGCTACTGGTTCTGAAAGTTTTCTGAGCACAGGGTAGTTACGGTGGAGGTTGTTTTTCTGTCTGTGCCATCTAAGGCAATATGGGTGGAATGGAAGGGAAAAAAATAGATGGCTAGAGGAGGAGATAGGTGAAAGGAAAGTAAAATCAGAGGAACCAGAGGGGTCAGGGATATCATGAGAACACAGCCCACAGAATTAAGTGACTGAGGACTCATGTGGGCTTGCAGAGATCAGGGAGCCTGTAGGGGTCTGACCTAGGTCCTCTGCATATGTATGTTATTGCTGAGTAGCTGGGTGTTCTTGTTGTAATCCTAACAGTGGGAGGGGGGGCTGTTCCTGACTCTTTTTCCTACTTGTGAAACCTTTTGCCTCCTACTGGATTGCCTTGTCCAGCCTTGATGTGATGGTATGCATCTGGTAGTATAGCAGCTTGTTACAGCATGTTTGTTTGATGTCCCTGGGAAGCCTGCTCTTTTCTGAGAAGAGAGGGAAGTGGAGGCCAAAGACTAGGAAGAAGGGAGGGAGGGGAAACTGCAGTTTGGATGTAATACATGAGAAAAGATTTTTTTTTAAGTCAATTCAGCCATTTCTCCTTCTGAGCTCTGCAGGATCTATTAGAGAATCAGTCACATTCTCTTGCATGGGGTACCAAAAGACAGAATAAATACAAAACAGCAATACCAACAACAAAAATTAAAGGAGCATTTCTAAAACATCTGCTCACATGGTAATCATATCATTCAAAGTACGAGGATATATGCTATTATATTAATATAGTGGATGAGGGCAGGAAAAACCCAGCTTGCCAGGAGGCTGGGGAATGAAGCAGAATGCCACAGGGAACATCAGAAACTTTGTAGGTAGCTGCACAGCATTGGCTCCTTGTCAGCAGCATCCCGCTCCTGCACACCACCAAGCCCGAAATGCCTCCTTCAGGCCTTCTCTGTGACATGGTCCCAGAGGGAAGCACACAATCACTGTGCAGCCTCAAATGCCAAAGCTCCAGCACTAAGGAGCTTTACCTCCTCCCTTTATGTCCAGTATCTCCCCTCCTGACCTTCCTGCCACCTGGTCTTTCTTGCAGAAAGTGAGTCTGCAAGAAAAGTTCTCAGGCCAAGTCTCAGAGGGCAACTGGAGAGTATGCCGAGTCCTGGTCCTGGGGTTTACAACCAATTGGTTTTTGACTTTGATGTCCTGAAAGAAATTCATGGTTGTGTGAATCTGTGACTGATCTTGGAACAGAGTTTGCTGGAGAGATAGAAAAAGCTTCAGCTCAGCGATATAAAATTAAGATAGAAAATGAACCTGAAGATTATTCATCTCATCCACACTCCACCCTGTGGACATCTGTCATCAAATTCTACCATCCCAAACTTCTGAATATTTTCAGAATTTTGTCCATTTCTCTCCCTACTGACAGTCACAAGCTCAACTCGCCTCCTCATCACCCCTTGCCTTGCTTGGGGCTGCAGAGCCCTAATCATCATGGCCATCACCATTTAGAGGTGGCTGTCCTGGCATGAGAAGCTAACCCTACTTTGTCTTGCTTGTCATCCTTCAACACCCCCAGCTGCCTGCAAGATAAAGCATAAATTGCATCCCATGGTTCTTGAGGTCTGGCCACTGCCCCATACACAGCTCTATTTATCAACACGTTCACACCCCCCTCACAAACACTTTAGCAGAATGAGCTTCTTTTTCGGCTCAGTGCTACATGGCACACTCTCTCCCCCCTCCTTCTTCTTTCGTCCCTATGGCTTCATTCTCCCATCTGTCCTTTTCAAATCTCCACCTCTCAGGGATGCTCCTTATCTTGTCCGGAGCTTCTAGTCTCAGCCAAGCAGAGATGGTCTCTCTGTGCTTTCACCTGTTCTGAAATGCACACACAATGTGCCACCATGTGTGTCTGATCTCTTCTTTATATTAGCCCATAGTCTCTTGGAAGAAAACTATGCTTGCTTAGATCACTTGGTGGCAAAATTGATTATTAATAATAGATATATAGGTGGCATCTTTAGATGGTTACTTTAGTGGTAGGTGGGTCTGTCAGAAGGAGAGAAACAACTAGCAGCCTGGGATGTGACAGCCCACGTAGAGTCCATTCACTTTCCTGTCTCTTCTTGATCACCTTGGCCTGATCCACATAGAAGGCACCCTTAGCACAGGCAAAGACTTAAAATTAAGTTCACTAGCGAGTGAACAACAAATCAGCATTTATATGAACAATGTAGCTGTTTATCATGACAAGACATAGGCAAATTTATTTATTAAACCAAAATGGATGATATAAAAGTAAGAAGAAGAGAGAAAACAGGATGTGAAGATGAGTGTTGGTGTGAAGGGAGGCTCCTCTGCCCTGTTCTCCTTGTATAGTGAGAGCCGAGCCTAGCTTGTGCTAGCTGAGCCCATTGTCATATTTCATTCATTCATTACAAATAATAAAATGTCACTTTCTCAAATATTGTGCTATGCATGCTGACATTTGCCTTGTGAATTTTCATAGCATCTCTCCCTTATTCTTATGATTGTCTTTGTCTAGACATGCATGGCCAATGAAAGCAGCCAGTTCCTTCTTTGTACTATTCAGGTAGAATCCCCAAATGATGGTGCCCCTCTTGTTGACCCTGCTGAAATAACCTTATTCACCAATACCTCCTACTTCTTTGTCAATCTTTAAGTCCTAGACTCAGCAACCCAAATTTTTAAAGGAGTTGAGATTATTTAAAACTGCAGGCAACTCTAAAGTCAGCAAACCTATTCAGCATCCCAATTTAAAAATAAGATTGAACATAAATTTTCCCAGGGACTTCATGCTTCAGGAAAGAGCTAGCATCCTTCCATTAGATTCACACAATGTGTTTTGTTTTCAAAGGAAGAAGTCTTTAATCCCTAGTCCTCTATTTCTGGCTTTATTTAAAATGTGAGACTGAGTTAGATTTCTGTCCTCTGCTCTCCTCTCTCAAGAGCTTCCTCTCCTGCGCTTTTGAGAGTTAAAGTCCAGATGTAGAAGTGGCTCAGGTAAGACTCCTCTTTCTCAAAAAATGATTAAAGTTCCAGCCTCCTTGGTGACTCCCAGAGCATGCCAGAGAGGGAGAAGCTGGGTCACAGGGAATGAGCCTCCACATAGCTCTCTGTGCCTTGTCTTAGCCGTTTGTGTGGGGCAAAGTGGAGGTGAGAGGCTGAATCTCCTTAGGGCAGGCCAGGTTGTAAAAGTCTGGCTGCAGGCAGTGCTTCTGGCTCACTTGACAAGATGGCGCCAGCAGCGGACTCTGCTGATTGCTGTAGGGTCAGCTCATAGATATTTTCAGCCTCCCTTGAATTTTCATTTGCAGAAACACTGGAAGATTAGTCCCCACAGATGAGAAAAACAAAAGAATTCCTTGGAGGAGGAAGAGGAAACCTAATTGCCACAGGCTATTTCAGGATGTAGGAACTATTTGAGGTTTGCCTGGTTATCTCCACTTTAAAACTCAGCAAGACACCATGCTGAGAAAGTTTGGTGTGGCCCAGAGACCTCTCATGACCTTTTAAACCAGCACTCAGCAGAACTGAGTGGCAGCCTGGGACTCGAGGTCACCGACTGAGCCACATGTTAGGGAAGCTGTAGTGATTAGTTCACAGTACTGGCCTCCTCTGCCCAGGTGCCCACAGCTCTCTGAGATGCACTGTGTGTGTTGTCAGGGCTCTTGGGTTTGACCTGGACTGTGTCGGTTGTGTTGCTTCCTCCAAGCTGCATGGCTTTTGCATGAACATGAGAAGATAAAGCAAGAGAAATGTGTTCTTACTGAAAAGGCCACCTCATGCCATACAGGGTTTCAGCGAACAAAGGCTTGGCATGGCTTCTGGCTCTGCAGAGATATTTGAGGATTGGTAGAAGAGTTGCATACAGAAAAGAAAAGCAACTCAAAGACACTCATCTCTGAAAGAAACCACATCTGGAAGCCATCTTTGGTTGGTCTGCTGCTGTAACCTTCTCAGACTTCCTTCTCTCCCTATTTTCCTAATGTTTCCTGGCACCAGTCTCCCTCTGCCCCATGTCTACACTCTGATTGTAGTACCCCTTGAAGGGAAAATGTGATCTTGGGAAAACATTTCCCTATTCTATTTAATAACTCTTCCCTGATCTTTCTGGAATAATCCTTTTGCTTCAGCTTCTGTGGTTTATAAAATATGCTATGAGCATCCTAATACTCATTCCACTCCATTTCTCTGTGTCTATTTTTTTATTCGTATTTCAAAATTCAAAAGACATAGAAGGAAATAGTGTGAAATACTTGTGAAATGTCTTTCTTCTAGCCCTGTGCCCCAGAAGACCACCCCTCTCTCCCAGGACAAATCAATGTCATCAGTAGCCTTTCATATTAATATGGAAGAAAACATTCTCTCTTTTCCCACTCTAGTGCTAGCATACAGTATGTACTATGCTGGTTAGTTTTTATCAATATGACACAATTAGAATCACCTGAGAGGAGGGAACCTCAGCTGAAGACTATCCTTTACCAGACTGTGCTGTGGTCCGGTCTGTGAGGTGTTTTCTTGATTAACAATTGATGTAGGAGGGCCTGGTCTATTGTGAGCAGGGCCACACCTAGGCCCATGGTCCTCCACTGTGTAAGAAAGCAAGCTAAGCAATCCAGGAGAAAGGAAGCCAGTAAGCAAATAATAAGACTGTGTGGTTCGTGCCTCTCCCTGGGATAATGGACTACAACATGTAAACCAAATAAACCCTTTCTCCCCAAGTTGCTTTTGGTCGTGGTGGGTGTTTACCACAGAAATAGAAAGCAAAGTAATGTATATGGCCAGTTCTACATCCTGCCCTTTTATGTACTTCTTTGTCAGTGTACAAGAAGCTTCTTTACTGTTTTGTATATTCCTTGGTTGCCTTTTCACGCTATTCTTCTGCGTCTCTGAGCATTTTCTAGTTCTGACATCAGTGTTACTTCTCCTGGGAAGCCTTCCCTAGTCACTTCAACCTCCAGGCATCTCCCCCAGAGTTAAGCAAAAATGTTTTTGTTTGCAGAGCTGGCTCCTATGATAGGATGTGATGTCTTCAATGGTAGGAACTTCATCTTACCCCACTTTGTGGTACCCACAGTAAGGCAGTGGTTAGCAATGACCTTGTTTATGGCAAGAATGAATTAGTTTGTTGAAGGACAGCTTCAGGGACAGAACCTGCAGACGCTGCCTTCTCAGAGTCTGTGTCAGACACCAGGTTTGTTTGAAATGACCCTGGATGATCTTTCCAGCCACAAAAAGCCTTGCCAGGCATCTCTTGGGATGCAAATATGTGTTTGTCCTGATCAAAGCATAAAGGGCAGAATTTCCATGGCTCCTTCCCTCCAACAAACAATTGCTGTTTTGCATTTGTCATTTCCCCCACCCCCAACACACAACTCAAAAGTCAGCCAATAGGTAGGCATTGCCAAGTCACAGAGTGTAGAGCAGAAAAATGGGTTCTCTGGGTCCAGTATATTCAAGGTCATGCCTGCTTCGAGATGACTGACAGAATCACAGTGCTTCTTTCCAGGGTAAGGGCTACAGAGGGAAGGGGAAAAGGATATTGTATTCTGCTAGACTACTCAATGATCTCATTCCAGATGACACTGTCTAGATGGTCTGGTACTAGTCGTGTTAGCAGAGACCCATCCCAGGAAGAAAAGCACCTGGCCAGCCTCTCTCCATGGTAGCCAGACCCTCCCTGGGGATCTTCTTTACTTTGAGATCATCTCTAGATTAGTAAATAATTTTACATTAGGCTAATTAATTCTAATAGACTCATTAGTTGAGTCCTAGAGCTCATTCTCGAGGGAACGAGCCAAAAGCTGTGAGGATATTTTGTGAGAAAATTGTGTCATTTTCATCCAAGTTAATTACGGCCCCATCCCCCTCAAAATATATCCTCCAGTGCTTAGAGTTTGGTTTGCCTCAAGTCTGTAGAGCCAATAATGGCTTGATGAAGCTTTCTCCTTGGAAACTGTAGTCCTTTTTTTTTTTTTTTTTTTTCTTGCCTGTTTTGGGATTCTAAGAAGGGTAGAGCAAATCAGTGTTCAGCTTCAAGTAGCTCCCTATGATGTAACTTAGGGCGAGTAAGCATAAACAAAAAAAGAGAACTCATAAGATATTACTTAGTGACACGAATGTGACGTACTTTAAATGTTTGGAGAAAGGAGACATCACTGTGCACTAAAGGAATAAAAGAAGTTTCCAGTTTTCAATGCCTTAAAAATGTACTTGGAAAGCTGAGGCAGGAGAATTATGAGTTCTAAATCAGCCTGGGCTGCACAGTGAGTTCCAGGTCAGTCTGGGTTACATATTGAGAACCTGTCTGGAGGAAAAAAAAAAAAGAAATAAGAAAGAAGGAAACGCTAATTGCCTTGTTCAGTGAATATTGTATATTTACAATGATAAACCACACTGTACTTTCAAACTTATTAAAAATATTAACATCCTATCAAAAAGCTTTAAAATGCTTAAAGAGATGTGAATGTGAAGCCCTTCGATTTGGTCATCATACATGTGTAGATATATATTAAATTAATATACTGACTTCAACAATCTATATACCATTAAAACTTGAAAAAAGCAATTGGGATCAATGTAAGGAAGGTGATATTCTTTGGAATTGTGGATTCTTTATGTAAGCTGTAAAACCCCCAAAGGTTATGCAGTAAAGAGAGGTAACAACTAGGCAATGGCTTCAGAAAAGCCAGCAGGCAGCCAGCAGTGGCAATAAGTGAGGTGGATGAGACTTGAGTAGGGTTGTGTTGGACACAGAAAAATAGGTAAGATGTACTTTGGAAGTATTTTCAAGAGAAATTGTGCTTAGTGATTTATACCTTAGTGATAATGAGATGCCCCCATTCCTTCTTGGGAGGGCCCAGCCAGGGCAGCCCTGGTTCTGAGCTACTGGAATCCCTCTGCTCCTCTGCTTCCTCCACCCTCCCCCCCCCCACAGTGGGATGATGCTTCCATCTTGCACTGCACTTTCCCAGTGGCCAAAAGTAACTGCTTTTCCACAGTGCTCTCTGCCTCCACTTGCAGAGCAGAACCACTGGCATCCTTTCCTGCCCACCTGTTGCTTTTGACCTCAGTTACAGAGGAAGAGTAGCAGATGACTACCTGTGGCAGGGGGGGGGGGCTGAGGGATAATGAACAAAGCCTGTGTGAAGTGTTCCCATCAAGGCTCTGCTTTTTTCTCTTGGGCATCTTCAGGACCAAGGGGCTTAGAAGGATTCTAGGACAAACATGACTTGCGTTTCAATCCCATTTTTATAGCTATTTTCCTGAGGGCTTCACTGTCACTTTACACATGACCCTGAGGGGCCCACTGGAGTCTGTTTTCTGCACTTGGCCCACCCTTCCTGCCCAGGCTCCCCTGTGCTACATCCTTAGAGAGGTGAGAGGCCCTGTCCATACTTACAGCAACTTCTAAGGCCAAGGGTTTCCTGAGCTTCCCAAGAAGGTCTGAGTAGGGATATGGAGAGAAAATTGCTCTGACACCTCTCTCTCTCTCTTTCTCTCTCTCTCTCTCTCTCTCTCTCTCTCTCTCTCTCTCTCTCTCTCCACTTATTCTCTGCTGTCCAAATCCTGGCTGTTACTTAATCTACAGGAAAGGAGCCATGGACAAACACTGGCCTTCAAGACAGAGATCTGTCAGCCATGGGGCACTGAGCCCCTGTGCCATGCTAGCAAACACAATGCTATCTATGCCTTGATGCTCCCTCCAGACCATGGAGAAGGTGGTGACAAAGATCACATCAAGTCCTACAAGTTGCCAGAAAGGCAAAGGACCTCTGATGCAGTTTTTTTTTCTTTTTACAGAAAACCCACTTTTATATGTTTACTCAAAAGCAAGTTTCTAGACGTCGTTTTCATTTAATATTACAGTTTGTATGTACAGTAGGATATGTGCTCATAAACCTGTTTGCTTTCAATTATAAGCAACATGAAACAAAGACGTGGAGAGGAAAAGTCTTGCTAAATCATAATCATGACAGAGGACACACATTACTCTCATTACTTGTCACACCACACAGTTCTATTTAAGATAATGATAAGCATGTACTGGCTACTTTTGTGTGTCAACTTGACACAAGCTTGGGTCATCAGAGAGGAAGAAGCTTCAGTTGAAGAAATACCTCCATGAGATCCAGCTGTAAGGCATTTTCTTGAGTAGTGATCAATGAAGGAGGACCCCACCCAGGGGTCCTTTACAGGCTGAACTAGCCATGTGAAGCAATCCAGGAAGCAGCACCCCTCCATGGCTTCTGCATCAGCTTCTGCCTCCAGTATCTTGCTCTGTTTGAGTTCCTGTCCTGACTTCCTTTGGTGATAAATAGCAATGTGGAGGTGTAAGCTGAATAAACCCTTTATTCCCCATGTTTTTTTTTTTTTTTTTTTTGTGGTCATGCTGTTTCATCACAGCAATATAAATCCTAAATAAGACAATGTGGTTTAAGATATGTGCTTATATATACATTTGTATTGAGACATGGTAATTTTATAAGTTCTATTTAGCACCCTTTCTTGAATTCTAGGCATATTACAAGGCAATCAAAGGGAAGAGACAAAGCCCTTATAGTTTGACACTGAGATATTTTATATCAATTATGAAAGAATTTAAAATAATAATTATAAAAGATGTCTTAAATTTAGTCACAAAGGGACTGGAGGATGAAAGGGAAGACAGGGAAAGGATTACTAATAACACACTCCTGGCTTAAAGACAAAAAACAAAAAACACCCAATAAATTTGAGGGTTGGGGGCAGCTCAGTGGTTAAGAGCATACATCGCTTTTGCAGAAGATGCAAGTGGTTCCCAGCGCCCACCTATGCCAGGTAGCCCAGAGCCTAAGTGTATCTGATGCCTTTGAACTCCCTGGTTAAATAAAACCCAAAGATAAGTTTTGATTCTAGAGAGTATGTGAATAACTCAAGTCCTTTCAGGTCCAATCAGCAGGGCCACTTACCTTGTATATGCAGAAACACGCTGGACTCCCTAGTTTTGTCTTTTGTTGGAAAACTTTTACTTCATTCAAACTATAGTCTTGAAATTTACAGCCTGTCCTATCTCCTCAGTGTATTCTTTACAGAGAACATTTGCCCTGGGCCATGTATTAGGAGCCCTAGGAGGGGTTGCTGTGGAACTGAGAAAAATGAGGCACTGCCAGGGCCAGTTGTAGCTGTCCCAGAGGAAGCAAGTGGGGGAAGAGGGAGAGGCTCCTGCCCTATCACGAGATAGCTACCCCCACCATACTGCTTCCTGAGATTCACTCCGCGGTTTAGTGCATCTAGCTTCTTGCCAATTTATATTGGCTTGAAGAATGGTTGCAT
The DNA here is from genome assembly GCF_030254825.1 of Meriones unguiculatus. Classification (NCBI taxonomy): domain Eukaryota; kingdom Metazoa; phylum Chordata; class Mammalia; order Rodentia; family Muridae; genus Meriones; species Meriones unguiculatus. The sequence continues at coordinate 165,643,840 of NC_083349.1, forward strand.
GGCGGCGGGGAGGGATGCACTTCGAACATTTAGCCAGTGAGGTTGCGAAGCATGGGTTGGTAATACAGAAAAGGACCCAGAAAGCAAAAACACCTTGTCTCATTTACCAATCCTGCCATATAAGGTCTATAGCAGTAGCAGAGTTCCAACCAGAGCCTTGGTTTAGTGAACTCCTTGACACCTTCTCTGGGTGTTTCTTTGTCTTCTTTTTTTTTCATCCAGTGATTGGACTACTTCAGAGATTCAGTGTGTAACTACTACAGTAATGAGAAGTTGTAAAAACACAAACCATCCAATCGCCCATTTTCTGATTGTTGTCGAGAGGCAGTCTGGCTAGGTAGTCCAGGTTGTCATCAGACTCATTATGTCTGCCATGCTGATCTCCAGCTTGCAGCTTCCTGAGTGATGGGGCTATACACCACCATGCCTGCCTCAATTTCTTGTATTCAGCTTGCTTTGTGACTTTTATAACCAAGCAATCTGTAATCGGTGAGCAAGCTCTTATGTGGATGTGTGCATGCATGTGCATTTGTGTGTATATGTATGTTTGTATGTGACTGTGTGTATTATATGCACGTGTACATATGTGTGTATGTTTGCGAAGGTCAGAAGTCTATGTTTAATGCCTTCCTCTACTGATGGATACCTCATTTTTTGAGAAAGGATCTCTTACAGCATCTGCAGCTCTTCAGCTTACTCTCTGAGTAAACTACCTGGCCCCTCAGCCTTGTATATCTGCCTGTCTCTGCTCCTTCAGTGCTGGAGTCCAAGGTACCCTGCCATGCTCAGACTGTACATGGGGTCTAGGAATGTAAACTCAAGTCCTCACACTTGTTCTACCACCTCTTAACCCACAGGGTCATATTGTTGCTGCTTCCTTCTTCTTTGTTTCCTCCTCCTCTTTCTCTTCTATCTTAAGATTTTATGACATGCTCACCACCACTAAGAATGCAAGGGAAGGATCAGCCTAAATGTCACCTAGAAAATCCATGAAACCTTCTGTCCTCATTATGAATTCTGTCATGTCATACCCTTAGTAGAAAAGGGCAAGGAGGGAAGGTATCAGATCCTCCAGGGTGGAGATCTGTGCAGTTTGTCCAGTGTTAGGGTGGCAGTGCAGTGACAGGAAATCACAGCGTAGAGTTCACCCTTGTGCCCCCAGCCTTCATTGGGAGCAATACGATGGCAACTCACAGCTCACAGATGCTCAGCTATGCAACAGAATCACAAAGGAACAACTTGCTTGAGTGAGGGTTTTGGGACAGATAAAACTAGAAATAGTGCACTCTTTTTAATCTTAGAAATAAGTATAAATACATGCTTTAAACTTTATAACAGAGACTCTTAGAGCACAGTATCCCTATTCTGTCCCTTGGATTTTCAGGGATCAGGCAACCCCTTTGGAAGGCCTTCCTCACCAGCCAGGATGCACTGGCTGCTTTCTCTGACTCTCACTCTGCCCCTTGTCACAAAGTTGCTGTCTCCCAGATATGAGTGCACTGTAGCTGATATTAATCAAAGCTTACTGCTGCAGGTATATAAAAAAGTGGAAATTTTTTTAAATCTTATTTGAACTGAAAAACAAATATAGGTAGTGTTTGTAGAATGATAAGTTAAAACTTCCTGGTCTAGTGTTGAATATTTCAATCATTTTTTTAACCTTACATTCTCTAGTTCATTTTATGTTTCAATACTCTATAGAATGACTTTTCAACCTCAAAAATATTTTTGCCTCATCTTCATATCTTGAGTCACCTTGGGAAAAGGTTGTATTTTTACTCTGTTGATAGTATCTTTTGATAGAAAAAAAAACCTTAATAATTATGGATAGAACAACAGAGAAAGATACCTTAATATAAGGTATATAATAAAGGTCCACCTTAAATCTTTCTTTTTCCTAATACTTCATTGAAAAGGCCATATTGATCTATTAAATAGTCTTGGCACACTTGTCAAAATTATTTGAAATTATATAGAAATTTTTCTAGGATTTCTAATCTATCCCATCAGCCTATATGTTTAGCTTTATGCTTCTGAATTTCTGTCTATTTTTGGATGTAGATATCAGGAAATGCATAGGATTTCTGCTTTTGTTGTTTCTTTTTTAATTAATTAACTAATTACTTTTTATTTATTACAATTTATTCACTTTGTATCCCAGCTGTAGCCCCCTCCCTCCCTCTTCTCCTCCCATGCCCCTCTCCCAGTCCACTGATAGGGGAGGTCCTCCTCTCCTTCCATCTGACCCTAGCCTACCAGGTCTCATCAGGCCTGGCTACACTGTCTTACTCTGTGGCTTGGTAAGGCTGTTCACCCCTCAGGGAAAGGTGCTCAAAGAGCCAGCCACTGAGTTCATGTCAAAGACAGCCCCTGTTCCCCTTACTAGGATACCCATGTGGACACTGAGCTGCCATGGGCTACATCTGTGCTGGTGTTCTATGTTATTTCCATACATGGTTCTTGGTTGGAGTATCAGTCTCAGAAAAAAACCCTTCTGCCCACATATTTGGTTCTTTTGCTCTTCTTGTGGAGTTCCTGTCCCCTTCAGATCTTTCATCACTCCCTTCTTTCTTAAGATTCCCTGCACTCTGCCCAAAGTTTGGCTATGCATCTCAACATCTGCTTCAATACCCTGCTGGGTAGAGTCTTTCAGAGGCTCTCTGTGGTAGGCTCCTTGTCCTGTTCTCTGTTTTTTCCCTCTTCCAAAGTCCATCCCATGTGCCTTTATGAATGAGGATCATCTTACCCAGGGTCCTTCTTTTTTGCTTACCTTCTTTAGGTGTACATATTTTAGTATGTTTATCTTACATTATATGTCTAATATCCACTTATATGTGAGTATACACCATATGTGTCTTTCTGCTTTAGGGATACTTCACTCAGGATGATCTTTTCTAGTTCCCACCATTTGCCTGCACATTTCATGATTTCCTTGTTTTTAATTGCTGAGTAGTATTCCATTGTGTAAATGTACCACAATTTCTATATCCATTCCTCAGTTGAGGGACATCTAGGTTGTTTCCAGATTCTGGCTATTACTAATAAAGCTGCTACAAACACGGTTGCGCAAATGCCCTTGTTTTATACTTGAGCCTCTTTTGGATATATTCCTAAGAGTGGATCAAAGACCTCAACATAAAAGGAGACACACTAAATCTGTTAGAAGAAAAAGTGGGGAAGAGCCTTGGACTCATTGGCACAGAAGACAACTTCCTGAACAGAACACCAACAGCACAGGCTCTACAATCAACAATCAATAAATGGGACCTCATAAATGGGACCCCATAAATGGGACCTCATGAAACTAAAAAGCTGTAAAACAAAGGACACTGTAGTCAGAACAAAACAACATCCTACAGACTGGGAAAGGATCTTCACCAACCCTTTATCTAACAGAGGGCTAATATTCAGAATATATAAAGAACTCAAGAAGTTAAAAAGCAACAAACCAAGTAATCCAATTTAAAAATGGGGTACAAAGCTAAACAGAGAATTCTCAACAGAGGAACATTGAACAGCAGAGTAACATTTAAAGAAATGCTTAACATCCTTAGTCATCAAGGAAATGCAAATCAAAACGACCCTGAGATTTTACCTTGCACCCATCAGAATGGCTAAGATCAAGAACTCAAGTGACAACATATGCTGGAGAGGATGTGGAGAAAGGAGAACCCTCCTCCATTGCTGGTGAGAATGTAAACTTGTACAACCACTTTGGAAATCAATCTGGTGCTTTCTCAGAAAATTAGGAATAGTGCTACCTCAAGATTTGAGGGTTTTTTAATATAATTTTTTACAACTATAAATTTACTTGATAGCATTTTTTTCTGTCCTCCTGCTAGTCTAGGATGTTGAGTTTTTATTTTTTTCTCAACAAGCCTTGTACAATTTTCTTTGTAACTTCTTCTTTGCTTATTTATGAGTGTATTATTTAATTTTGACATATTGCAACATTTCCAGTGTTCCTTCAGCTACTGACTTCTAATTTCTATTCCCTGTGATAATAAGTAACATTTTGTGTGATTTCTGTCCTTTCTAAGTTTATTAAAACTTATTTTGTGATGTAACACATGGCTCATAAAGGAGAATGTCTCAGGTGCACTTAGAAATTCAGAACCTGCAATTGCCTAGTGAAGTGTTCTAGTTCTCTGTGTTGGATCCAGTTAGTCTGTAAGATATATATTTTTTAAATTTCTCCAATCCATGATTGGTTTTTCTGTGTGTTTCTGTAACTACAGCATTAAAATTTCATGCTATCATGTTGAAGAGTGACCTATTTTTTCCATCAGTTCTTTCATGTCTACTTATTTTTAACTTCTGATATTTGACATTGTATCTTCTTGGTGAATTGACTCTTATTTTTACATAAAATCATTCTTTGTCTCAAGTAAGTTTTATGTAAAATCTGTCTTGTCTGATAGAGATAATTCGCTCTGCTCTGATTTGGTAATGTTTGCCTGGACTACCTCTTTTCCATTCTATTACTTTCAATTTATGCCTGTTTTAAATCTCTATAGCTAGCATATACTTGAACATTGTCTTTTAATCTAGTCTGACAATCTGTGTCCTTTGACTGCAGTGTGTTGATTAACTTTAAATATTCACGTAACTAAATTAAGGAACACCAAGCCCCAGTAAAACATTCCCTCAGGAAGCATCTTAAGTATGTTTACGAGGAAGGGGCCTGAGTGCAAGCAGGGAAGAATCTCCCTCAATATGGGTAGCCTCCATCTAATTGGCTGGGAACCCAGATTGAACAACAGCACAAAAGGGCAAAGAACAGAATATTCTTCATTCTCTTCTCTCTTTATCTCGCTCTCTCTCCTGAGGCTCTTTTTCTGTCTTTGGACATGACAATTTTAGGTTCTTGATCCGAGCATGGGGGTGAATTCCTGCAATTATAGGAATAAGAAGGCAGGGTCAGGAGCTCAAGGCCAGCCTGGACTCTATAAAGCTCTGTCTCAAAAATGCCAACAAACAGGGACTGAGAGTAGGGCCTAGTCAGTGAAGTACTTGCCATGCAAACATAGGGGCCTGATTTGGCTCCTTAGCACTTTTGTAAAAAGCCGTGTTAAAGCAGCACATGTCTACAATCAGTCTTGGGGAAGCGGAGACATCTGGATACTAGGAGCTCACTGGCCAGCCAGCCTAGCTGATTCAATGACTTCCAGTGAGATTCTATCTTCAAAATAAGGTGCAATGTGACTGAGGAAGATACTTCATATCATCTCTGACCTCCAGTGCACACAAATAGCTACATGCTTATGAATGAACACACACACATAAACACACACAAACACACACACACACACACACACACACACACACAGAGCTTAAAGAAACTGTACAAATTAAAAAATAAACTAATAGAACTTTAGGTTCTCTGGGACATAGAATCCAAGACTTAGAACAAACTCTCATATTTGAGTTGGAAATTAGGAAATACACCATCAGTTCCTCTGGTTCTGAAGCTTTGGAGATAAAACTGAGTTATGATTCTCGCATCTCAGCATCTCTAGCCTGCAGATGGCCTGTCATGAGACTTCTGAGCTTTCATAGGAAGATCCGATTTTCCCACTAAATAACCCCCATCTGTCTGTCTGTCTGTATTGTTGTATTTGTAGTTGCCACAGGGAAAATGCATATATTCACCCAATCTGTAGCTCTCTACCACTTCATGTTACTAACGTCACAGATCATATTGTTCTCTCTTTCTGTATGTGTGTGTGTTGCACTTTGGTATTTTAAATCTCATGTCAAAATTAAAAGTAGAATTATAAACTAAAATTGCAGAAATGTATTTCAGAAATATTGCCTATGTTTCTATCTTTACTTGAAAATGTATAATTTCATAAGGTTTTGAGTTTTGACGCTTCCTTTTATTTAGCCCAAGACACCAATTAGCATTTCTTTTGGGGCAGGTCTAAGATAATGAACTACCTCTGATTTTATTCCCCTAGGATGCCTTCATTTTTTTTTTTTTCAGTTTAAATCAGTTTTGCTGGACATAATTTTATTGCGGTTTATTTTTCTTCAGTGTTTTCCACACATTGCCACTGGCCCATGAGATGTGTGTGGAGAAACACAGTTATATTTGCACATGATAAGTTACATTTTTACCCTCCTTTCTACATTTTCTTTTTGCCTTTCTATTTCTAAATTTGTTTCAAAACTCATTGATATATAAAAGCATATGATTGTACATACGTGTGGCATACTAGCTGATGTTTATTTACATAGATGCATATGCACGTATATATTTAATCAGTGTCATATCTAAAAGTGTCTATATCTTCATTTTTATTTTCATGATTAAAAAAAAAATGAAGCTGGCCTCAATGGCACACACTTGTAATCCTAGCACCCAGGAAAGAAGAAGCAGGCGGATCTCTGTTATTTTGAGGCCAGCCTCGTCTGCAAAGCAAGTCCAGGACAGCCGAGGCTACACAGAGAAACCGTCTCGAAATACCACCCAAACAAACAAACAAACAAACAAACAATAACCTTGAAAATTTTTTCTTCTAACTTAACAAAAATTCAGTAGATTATCATCATCTCTCATCATTCTACTGTGTAGTTTGGCTACACAGTATCTTTGGCTTGCTTTGGCTTATCTTTGTGTTGTGTCTGCCTGTCCATATTGGTACTGAGTTTGGAAACTTGCAGCTATCACATCTCTGCCTTTCTCTGCCCTTGTTTTGAAATTTGACAATGACCCAAGCACTCCCTTAGGTTCTGTTAGATTTTCTTCATTCTTTTGTCCATTATGTTTAGAGTGAATATGGGCAGTTTTCAAGTTACTGATTCTTCTCTCTAATCAAATCTGCTATTGAAATCTTGTACTGCATTTTATTTTATTTCTTTTATGTTAAGCTCCAGAGTTTCTGTTCATTGCTTGTGAGATTCAATTTCTGGATTTCTGTTGACATTCTAATTTTCTTCCTATTTCATCTTCTTGATTTCCCTTTGTTCTTTGTCTATATTTTCCTTTAGCTCTTTCAATATGTTTAAGACCCCTACTTAGATATCATTGCCTAGTTGACATGACAGACAAGCTTCCTCAGTGGTGGTTTCCAGACATGATTTTTTTTCTCATGATTGGGTCATGATTTTCTGTGGTTTTGGTATGTTTTGGAAGTGGTTTTGAGCATTGAATACTCTTCTACCTTCCTAATCTTTGCACGTTGGCCTTGATAATCTTTCCTAATTATTGGCCATCCCCAGGTTTGGGATCACCTAGTTTTGAAGATTTCCCAGTGCCTATGTCTGTTCAAGCACACAAATACACTGCCTAGGCATTTTATCATTCACTTTTGCATCGTTTCTTTTCTTTTTTTTAAATTTTCATCATGTTATCAAACGATATATCTTTCCCATAATGATCTTCTTCCCTCCATAATAAATGAATTTTTGATGCTTTTCTTAGAGTGCCCCAAAGTTGCCATGGTTTGCCTTCCCCAAACTAATATTTCCTTTGTGACTGACAGAGTGAGGAAACTAATGTTTTGCTTTCTTTCCTTCCTATGCTTTTATCTTTTATTTTTGTCCTCTAGAATTAAATTCATAATGGTTGATCAGCACCTTATTTAGAGCAATTACTATAGATTAGAAAATAGGTTTCTATTCTATCAGATAAGTACTTCCAAACCCTTTATTATTTTACAGTTGATACTCAGTAAATATTGATTCCCTTGGCCAAAATTCTGAATGCTTTTGACTAGGAAAACTTCAGGGCATGTGTGTGTTTGACTGCATTCATTCTGTTGCTAAGCTCTCATTCTGAAAATCCTTAGGGAAGAAGCCATACACGCAGGCTGAGATCACCGAGCCTGCAACCAACTGTCCTCACACACCAGCCTGGCAGTACAGTTATTACAATTCATATTTGAGACTTACAATGTCTTTGAAGAGATTGGAGGTAAAGTTTAAAAAGTTATATTTCAGTTATATCCAAAACAAAAATAAAAGTGACTTCACAAAATTATGCAACCTGGATTACCCTGTACTTCATTTGGCTCTTCTGGTATGAATTCTTAAAATCCTAAGGAGAATTGGCAGTTATCAAGATTTCTGCTTCTGAATTATAATTGAATTTCTTGGGCCACAAAATCCCTTCCCAACCAAGGATTGTGTGGTTCTATGAAAATACAGTGGGAAGGAATTAATTAGCTCAATAATTCCCATGTATATGTGCTTCCTTTCCTCTGCATCTGAGGAAGTCTTTAATATCATCAGTTTAAGCAACACGTCCATCTGAATTCACATATAGGCTCTGACCCTGAGCATTCCTACTCACTTTGACATTGTTTCATCTCCATCTGTAAGATGAATCTCTGTGTTAGTTGTGGACATGTGTCCCTTCTCTGTGACAAATACAATGAAGATGCAGTCATCACAAGGGCATTGTGAGGTCACAAAGCTGGTGAGTGGTGCCCTGGAATGAAGTGAGAAGCTATGGTGAGCTGTTAAGAAAGCTGATGTACCTGACACCAGCCTTACAGACTCCCCAAGGGTGACTATGGCTGTCAGCTCCACACAGTCAGATGAAAAACAGCCAGCGTTTAAAATACACATCCATTTTAAAGCAATCTGTATGTTTGGCTTGTCTTCATTTTTGGCACTTGTTTGTCAGAGGAGAAAAAAAAATGTCCTCCTAGGGAAATTAAATAAATAAAGTATTCCCTATGAAAAGGCAAAGCAGAGAAATAAATAACAAGCATCGTTCTTCCCCCATCAGAGTTTAACATCTCAGTATCTGATCAAAGTTTTAAAGTCCCTTTTGTGGGCTTATAGGACATTAGGTATGAGGTTTTAAAAATGCACACACTTAGAATCTCATTCTGATTAAATTTTCTATTCGGTACCACCTACTTTATTTTTGATAAGTTTCACAGGAGAAACTTGCTTATTTATTTATTTATTCATTCATTTATTTATTTTTGATGCTCCCGGCATTGCTGGAACTTGTAATATGAATTACTTTGATTTTCAAATGCAATTCTGTTGAATCCAGGCTGGGAGAAGAAATGCCTGTGCTTACCATCAGCTATAACACCCGTGCCCGTGCCCTTCTAGAGCCTTTCATGAATTGCATGAAGAGGTGTTTGTTGGGAAAACTGACATCTGGGGTAGGGTTACTATGTTGTGTTAGTCCTTATAGAAATTACCAGTGGTGGTATCCACTTGGCCATGATTTTTCTAGCTCCTTTAATTCTGATGTTTATGTCAGGCAGAGCATCTGTGGAGTGGTCTGAATTTTATGCTATTTATAGAGGTGTTAGTAAATCTCACCTCGGTTTGTTTTCTTTGTGTCTTTTGGCACGAGTTTATTTAGATCTGCACTCTCATTTTGTAGAAAAACACCACACGCTCTATTGTGGTTAGATGTCTCAATGTCACAGAGGGAGTTTATGAGTTAAGATGTGGTTTTCATAATGAAATTTGCAGGAAAATGAGTGAATTCTGAAGTGTTACAAAGTAAAATGATCTAGGTTCTGAGAGACAGAGTGGTCTCATGTTTTCACATATGCAGGTCCCAACTTTCAGTGTTTGCATACATGTATACAGTGGGCATGCAAGAGGCTACAGCACTGAAACTATGTAGATGACCATGGGATGACAGCAGAAGATGCTGAGGAGGGAACAGGGCAAGAGGACACATGTGACATTAAAACAGTGAAGGAGGCTACAGGAGTGGAGGGACATGGGGGGAGCAGGGGAAGAAAATCAGCAAAAATACATTTTTTTTTAAAAAAAACATGTTATAACTCTGTAGGTTCAGGGAGGGAGGAAGGATTTCGCTTTCTTGACTTAATGGGAAATTCTCTGTTTTGTAAGATTACTCATGGTCACATCACATAAGGTGCTTGAGACACAGAATGACACAAGAGTGATCAAATTTACCTGATTTTTTTTGGTTGTTTTGTTTTTGTTTGTATTTATTTATTTATTTATTTATTTAATGACAGGGTTTCTCTGTGTAGCCTTGGCTATCCTGGATTCACTTTGCAGACCAGGCTGGCCTGAAGCTCACAGTGATTCACCTGCCTCCGCCTCTCAGCGTGCTGGAATCACACGATTTTTGATTTTTTAATTAAGAAAACGTGGAATTTTTAGCAAATATGTAAAAGCACTTTTTAAAATGCTGTTATTATCTGTGAATCTGAAACACTTCTCTGCTTGGATTGTTCATTAATCTTTGTCATCTGAGCTCCTGACTTTTTCTCTGATGATGGGTCTTATTTCCCATCTCTTAGCAGTCTGTTAGCATTGATAGTGTTCTGGGCTCTGTTCACCTTCCCTATCCCGACAGTCGTTCGGCTGTGTTTGTAGCCACTTGAAGCCACCTCACCCGAGGAAGCTGTGGCTGTTCTGTTCTTTCAGCCATTGCCTTAGGCCTATCCATGTTTCTGGGGAGGAATGATTCAGTAATCCCTGATGGTGGATCTTTCTTCTCTGGATTCTCCTCTTCTTTTGCAGGTGCTAAGACATCACCTCAAAAGCTATCCTCTAACCTCGGGTGCTGCTGACCTATTCCTTCACAGTTTACTCGCCCAGTAGGATACTTTCTATTGGTGCCTTCAGGCAGACGTCTACAAATACTGGATATTTGTGCATTGCTTCCTCTTCTGAATTTTCCTCAACCTTTTCCTATTTTTGTTTACAGTATCTTCTGGGATACTTTTTCATTAGTTTAGGAGTCCATTGCCTAGGTTCATAGCCGTTACCTGTGTCAAGGTTGATCCATTAGTAGCTGCTCCAGAGCTCCCAAACCAAGAAATGGTTTTAATAGACTCTTCTTTAGTTCTATTAAGCCCATATTATAAACATAAAATGAATACTCTTCATATAACGTGGTAGAAAAATTTATGTTACATATTTTGACTATAAAGATTACATATATAGCATATTGAATATATCTACTTTTTCCATACATTTGAAAAGGCAAATGGCATGCTATTAAGGAGATATGCTATATAAAGCCAGGAGAGGTGGCCTATGTCTGCAACCCCAGCACTTAGGCAGCAGAGGAAGAAAGATAGCCCAGGCAAGCCTGGCCTCCATAGTGAGACCTTATCTCACAAAAACTAACATTAGAGCAAAGCCATCACACATGATATTGGCTGCTGTCTGTGTCTCCTGGCCTGGGATCCCAGACATCTGATCTGTGTTCTTTATTCAGTTGCCAGCATGCTTGGCACCTCACTACGTCACAGATATATGGGACAACTACACAAGCTGCCATCGGACCACCCTGCCTCCCTGAATGTGCTTCGCCTATTTCTTAGAAGGTTGTGCTCTCACTAGCTTCACTTCCTGAAGTTTGAAGATGTGTAGGAATTGTTACCTGCCCAAGCTCATCAGAGAAGGAAGTGTGCCACCCCCAATATAATTCTCATTTCATTTTCTTTTGTTCTTTTCTGGATAGTCCCACTTTTCCCCTCAGAGAATTGTTTTCATTCCAACAAAGTACTTCAAATCTCTTTCTAGCTGGCCTCCTCCACATTACATCCCAGAATTAAATCTGAAAGTCAGCTGCAGCCTTTTTGCTCAGTGAATCAGTGTCAAAGTGAGAAAATTTGAAGAGAAAATGGGTTTGTGCTGGTGTCTTCTATAGCTGGAGGGTGGATCAGCAGCTTCCTCAGCCTCTCTGGCCTCCGGAAGTCATCTTCTGAGACCGCTCAGAAAGGAATGCTCAGAGAGCAGCGGGGATTATTTTGATTGTAGCCCATAGTAAAACTGAATTCGGGGATGTAATCAAGAGAAGTTTATTATCAATCATTGTAAGAAGCTGGAGCTAGGAAATTACAGAGTTGGTTAACTCAGCCGCTCAGTGACTTTGTATTCACTTCTCCGCAGTTCCTATGGCTTTCCTCTAGTCACAGGGCCACTGACTGCCTCTGCTTTCAGCTCTTCATCTTCACTCAACAACATCTAGAGACACCGACATACATGAACTGTATCTGTGTTAACTTTAAATCAAATAGGAACATATTTCCTCCAGATAACACAACAGGCTGCCTGGGGGACATTTTGGCTGGATGTGGTCGCATGTCGTCAACAAGATCATTGATGACAGAAGAGGTATGATTATCATAACTGCCCTAGACCACGTGTTATAGTTTAGAGCTCATCCCTTCCTAGAACATGCACATCTGCATCCTCAGAACAAGGCCTGAGGCAGGATCTTTGTACATAGGCCCACTCAGACATTATGGTGGGTCTTAAATCCAACAAGAGTTCTCTTAAGAAGAAGGCTAAATATAAAGACAGAGACTGAAGTGATATGATGTTGGGGACAGAGACTGAACAAGGCAGCTCAAGCTATAGAACACTCAGAAAACTAGTAGCTAGGGGAGATAAGGAGTGATCACTAGAGCCAACAGAGGGAGGAGCCAGGGGAGCACTGCCTCTTAGGGATCAGTGACCAGCTTCTACCTCAGATGGTCTGAGGTGAAGCATTAGTTAGCCCTGGATATTTTTACTAGAACATACTAAGCCCAACATTAAAATATCATGCCTATTTATAAAGGAAATGATTCAGTATATACTGTAAAACAAAGTTGAAAGCATTTTTTTTTCCAAGTCAAGGGTACCACATATATAGTATTGGCCAAAATTTTAGTAATAGCAGTAGTCTCTTTATAGACCATGAATAAAAGATAACTCATGCTTCAAGGAAATGTTGGGGTTTTGAAAATGGTTTTGTGTTTTAAAAAGAGAACCAAGGTAGTAGTCAGTTATGGTGATAGAGTTCCTCAAATAGCCACCTTGACATTGGTGTCACACTGTTCACTGCAGGGATTTCAGTTGACATAAGGACCATCAAGAGCCAGAGAGCCAATTGCATTGCTCTAAGAAGGCCATATGTGGTAGGCTTGGAGGCTTGACAATAGTAGACAACAGTGTATCTTGAATCAATTGTCTCTCCATTGGAGAAGAGGAAACGGAAAAAAAATATATAAATTTAAAAATAGAATTTTAATTTGAACTAGGGGCCTTGGACAAGAGGAATCAATGTGAATAACAGAGATAAAGTACATGATTCAAGAATTTTATTCACATAAATTGGATTTATTCAGTTGATCTCATATCAAACTTCTAGCCTTCAGAGACACAGGGAACTTGAGCTGTTTAGCTTGTTTGTTTGACACAGTGTCCTGACAGCACAGGGTATTGTAGCAGAACTCACTGTATAGCCACGACTAAGTTTGAGCTCACACCTGCCTTCTTTCCTTAGCTTCCTGAGTGTTGGTTATAGGCATGAGCCACCATCTCTGCCTAAAATCTCAGTTGTTTTGAGACCCACCTCCATTTTCAGAACAGGCTTTGGAGACCAATGAATGTACCTGAGATCTTCAAAGTAAGGAGCAGGGCAGAGCCTGCCTGCTAGCTACAGAAGTATTGTTTCTGTATTGTCAATGGCTGCTTTCTTCCTACTGTCTTAGAGGCCAATGGTTGCCCCAAAGGCTGAACATTAACTATCCTTTTCCAGAAAATGTTCATAGTCATGGCCTAGACCACTAGGGGTCTAAGTTCTAGGGCTACAGAGAAGCCCATCTTCTCTCAAAACATTACTTACAAACATCTGTGGGCCAAAGTAAATGGATAGAATTCTTGCTAGTTATCTACACCTGTACTAAGTTTTAGGACTTGCAGGTGGTCTTTGTTGTTAGCACAAATTGTAGTGGTGCTATATATTTTTTGTTTTAATAGATACAATTTTGCCAGTGAATATGAACCATGATATTCACCGTGATCATGTTTGTGAGTTGTGTATATAAGCAAAGTACATGGTATAAACATTCCTTTTTGGATTCCTGACTCTAGTTATCCTAAAGATGCAGATTTAAAAACACTAGAAATTTCTTTTATAATAGAGAGGAGGGTGGTACAAAGCTCATGGGCTAAAACTGAGAGAAAAAATTATATATATATATATATACATATATATATGTATATATACAGTTATTAGAGATTTGATTTAATTGGCAAAGGGTAATCTTTTCAACCTATGGACTGGGAAGGAAATTAGATAACCACATAAAAAATTAGTTTTGACCTTTGTCTGAACCATATCCCCAAATTAACTATGAGTAAATTGTAGACTTAAACATGAGTTTAAAACTTGAAGAATAAACATAAAAGAAACATTTCATGATCTTGTATAAAATTCTTAGGTTTGAAATGAAAAGAATGATTTCTAACATATATATGTATGTATATATACATATAGTATATACATATAATATGTGTATATACATATATTATTCAGACTTCCTTCAAAACTTAAAACTTTTAAGCCTGTAAAGGCACCAGGATACAGAAGACAAGAACTTGTACACAGGATATATAAATACTCACACTCAACAATAATGCAGTATACAAGTCAACCTAATTTAAATATTCACCAAAGAAAATGTTTATCTAAGCAGCACAGGTAAAAGTGGTTAACATTTACAGGCAGGGAAATGCAGATTAAGATCATAGTAAGAGTCAATTCCATTCATAAAGACAAAGTCTGAGGCTATCTATAGGTGGAACATGTGATTAATACAGACAAGGTCCTGTCTTCATCCCAGAGCTGCAACACTAAAAACTAAGACAAAGGCAAAACAGAAACAGCAAAAGACCAGACTATTCTAGTTTGCTTTGTGTTTCTGTGATGAAGCGCTGACCAAGCTGCCTGAGGAAGAAAGAGCTTACTTATTTCATCATTGTGAACGAAACCTTGGTTGTTAACTTGACTACATCTGGAATCAACTGAAATCCAAGCAGCTGGGCACACCTGTGAGGAACTTTCTTTAATTGGATAATTTGAGGTGTGAAGCCCTGAAACGCTAAATCTGGGTCACACCTTCTGGTGGTTGCCTGGTTAAAAGGAAACGGAAGAAGGAAGCTTTTGCTTTTTGCCTGCTTGTCCACACTCTGTCTTGTATCCTATTGCTGAGGCATCCCTTCACCTGTATTAGGTCTTAATTCTTTGCAATTCCTATGTACACTGAAGACCCACGGCTCTCTAGGAATCCTGTGGGACTCCATCACCAGGCTGGGACTGCTGAGACACCCAGCCTCATGGGCCAACAACTATGAGATTCTTAACTTTTCTGTCAGGAGACAGCTATTGCAGGACTACTGGGGTTCTTAGCCCGTGAGTCACTCTATGATATTTCTATCAGCTCCATTCCTTTATAGAACCCTGACTATTTTAGCCCATTCCTGAGGGAAGTCAAGACAAGAACAGAGACCATAGGGGAACACTGCTTATGGGTTTGCCCCCACCGTCAGTGTATCCAGCTTTCTTACACAATCCAGGACCATGTGTCCAAGGATGACACCAACCAAAATGGGCTAGGCCCTCCACCTTTAGCGTATCAAGAAAATGCTCCATAGACATGTCCTCAGGCCAGTCCCATAGAGACAATTCCACAACTGAGATACCTCTTTTCCAACTGTATCAAGTTGCCATTAAGAATCGCCATGGAATAGATGATTACCACAGCTGGCAAAGGAGTGGGGAGACTGGGGCTATGTAGTTGCTTGACAGGATGCAAAATAACAGGGGCAACTGGAAGAAGAACGTGGCCATTTCATAAAATCAGCTTTTACTTTTGACCAAGCAACTTTATTCCTTGGCATCTATCCATGAGAAATGCAAATGTCTATTTTTATTTTAAAGGCTGGTAGGCTGTAGTTCCTAGTGTAACTATCGGTCATATTGGACATTTGGCGACAATGGCAGTGATCTTCAGCCCGTGGACGGAGGCAGTGTGCTGTTCCACACACTGCCTGTGCAGTAGGCAACAGTGCACACTTTTGAAGCATGCCTTGGGGGAAGGATGTTGTAGCTATGCCAGGCATAAAGCACAGAAGATTGCATAATTTGATTTTTATGATTGTTCAAAATGGGCATATCTGTGGAGAATATGCAGCATGGTTTCCTGAGAGTTGGGGAGAGCGATAGGGGTGACAACATGAGAGCGGGGATTTTTGTAGGTGGGGGAATATTGTAAACATGGGCAGTGGTGATATTTTTATAGCTCTGTAAGATTACAGAGAGTCATTCTGTGTGTAGACCTATGAAATGTAAGTTAAATTCTAACAAAATTATTTAACATACATAATGGGAAAGATTTCTAAAGCTCCTGCGAAGGTTTACTTTGTCCAGCAGGAAATGTGAGTGTAGAGTCAAAAGCCTGTAAATGCAGCTCATGGCATAGTTCACAAAGGGATTGTGGAAGGCAGACTTACCGCTTGGCAAAGAGACGTTTAAGTCCCATCATTACTTGTATCTTAGATAGAGATCCCTGGGTTTTCTGACCTCCTAAAAAACAAATAAAGAAGGTAAGAGCCCCATTAGTGAAATGAGCAGAGCGAATTGGTGATGTTTTGCTGTCTATATTCCTCTTACTTTCATACAACCTCATACTATGTAAATATTTTTTTGTTCCCCTTCAGCTCATAAAATCACATCTGACTTTTTTTTTTTTTTTTAGCAGACATTGGGTTCTATCTTAGTTTTCCTATTTGACCACATCCCATCTCTATTCCCTTTAGTCTGCCAGCACCAATGTGGAATTAAACGTCTTTCTTCTTTTCCTGTTTGCTAAGCAGGAACAGAAAGGTTACAATTCTAGAATCACTCCCTGCTGGACTGGGCCACATGCACAGCAATCTACCTAGGGCAACCTTCTTTGGAGAGATGAAAATCACACTCTTTGCAATTGCACTTATTTATTTATTTATTTATTTATCTATTTATTTTGCTGATCATTAATATTTATTATTGATTTATCTTGTAGTTAAACAGCTGTTATTCCTAAACCAGCTGTATACCCAAATCACCACACAGAGACTAGAATTTACTTAATTAACCTAGGGCACAATGCTGGGCAATAATTACTCCATCCTAAACCTCCAAGCCCACATAGTTTTTTCCCCATTCAGATTTTCCACATTATACTTGCTTTTAGTCATATCTTAGCTACAATTCATCTCTCTTCATGGTTCCAATTCCTCTCCTGCTGATCTCTCCTCTCCCACTCCCCCCTTTTTTATTGTGCATTTTCCTCTTTTTACCATGTTTAATTTCACTTAAGCTAAATTTGACCACACTCTTGAACAGTGATGGAACTTAGTTGCTATTAAGAGCCATTTTGCTCAGATGTTAGTAAATAGCATTTAGGTTAGTGGAGGCTGTAGTTGGACTTTCTCATTCACTCTTGTCCTATGAGGTAAGTGCTATTATTATCTCTACTTAGCAGATGATAAAGTTGTTCTGACATTGTATTTGGTTAAAAGTAGCTCTCCTGTGCTCCCTGCAGCACTAGCACAATAGCTAAGACATGGGAGCAACTTAGGTCCATCAACTGATAAAGGGGTAAAGGAAAATGTGCTACACATTCACAATGGGGTACCATTTAGCCACAGAAAGCGGTCATTCACAACCACACAGATGGACTTGGCCATCATTATCTTCAGAAGTGAAGTAAGCCAGGCACAGGATGCCAAGCACCACATGATCTCATATGCAATGTTGATCCCACAAAGGTTGGGAAAACACTGCTGGCTGGGAAGAGTCATGGAGAGAGGGTGATCAACAGCTATTGCACAGTGGAACGAGTGAAGATAATAATGCACTGTTCACCTAAAAACTGGCCTGCCAGAATTTTAAATTCATATAGTTCCCACTTCTATTACTATGTATTAATTGTACAAAATAATGGATACACACACACACACACACACACACACACACACTATGGCCATCTTTAATTCTATGATATTCTACCACCATGATATACCCTTTCTCAGCCTCCAATCTTTCATTTTACTCTCATGATGTATCTCTATTATTTTCTCTTTTTCTTTTTAATTATTGTTGCCTACATACCTCCATATATAACTATAACCTGATGTTTCCATTTAGCATTGCTAATACATACATGGTTTAAAGGCCAGCCACTTGGAATTGGATAATTAGGTAGGGGGCCATCTTAACTAGGATTTCTTTTGCTGTGATAAAATTCCATGACTAAAGACATCTTAGGGAGGAAAGGGTTTACTTTAGCTTACAATTTGTAGTCTACCATCCAGGAAAGTCAGGGCATGTTGTAGGACTCCAGCCCTACAACATGGTGTCAAGACTCAGCTGCTCTCCATGATCCCTTCATGTCTTCAAGCCTGTATCATCTGTGTGACTCTTATACATTATCAAGTTTGGCTGCCAGCAAAAGGTAATGCCTTGGCTCCTTGTGAATCACAGCTTCTAAATGCTGACCCCAAGAAAACAGTCCCCAGAAGATTTTGCCTCAATTTTGCTGGTACCTTTTAAATCACAGCTGATTCTTTAGCCCCAGTTTATGGGTATAGATTGTCTTAGCAAAGTGAAGTTTTCACCTCTGTGGTGCTTGTCTCTTGTTAATGATGGCTGACTCTTTAGCCAAGATGAGAGAACTGCAGATTATTAATTTAAAATACCAAATGGCTCTGATAAAGAATAAAGGGTCTCTCAAACATTTTTTTTCTGAACCTTCACAAGCCATACCTCTATTATTTGCAGTATTCTTAGCATTTTCTTCTAAGTTCCCACAATAGTGCACCAAACTTTGAAGTCTCAATCGCTTTTCTAGCCAAACATTTCAAAGTTCTTCCGCAGTCCTCAGTTGTGAAAATTCATGGTTGTAGTTCTGATTTTTAAAGTATTTTATTTGGGGTTTAGGCCTTTACTTCCCTTCCAACCTCCCAGTCCTATGTAGAAGAGAGATGTTTAGTGGGGAGAGGGTGCACAGACCCTTTACTTCTCCCAGATGTTTACGGTCAACCTTTTGTGTGTGTGTGTGTGTGTGTGTGTGCTTTATTACTCTCCACTAACAGCAAATGCAGCCAGAAGTCTCCTCGAAGCAGTTGCACACAGAAGCATGTCTCTTGTCTGTGTGCTCCAAACCACCACACTGTTCATCTCTGGTCCACCACATGCCACACTTTCTCTTTCTGGACTCCCATATTTGAATCCCCAGAGTCCTAGACCACACCCCTCTCACATAAGGCAGGCTATTACCAGCTATCATAGGTCATACCCCACATGAGACAATTATCACCTGTGGACAAACTAAAGCCCAACTAAAATCCCACACTTGGGATTAAAACAAAAACATATTTACACAATACAACTGAGGTTACAATGAAACCCGAACTTCCATTACACATGGTCAGACCTGTTAAAGCAACACTCTACTCCTGGTACCATTAGTTAAGGTTTCTATTGCTGTGAAAAAACACCATGACCAATAAACTACTTGGGGAAAAAAGCATTTATTTCAGCTTTTAACTTGTAGGCATACACCCAGGGAAATCAGAGCAGGAACTGAAGGCAGGAATTGATGGCCATGGAGAAATGCTCCGTACTTGCTTCTCCTGGCTTGCACAGCCTACATTCTCATAGCATCTAACACCATCAGTCCAGGGATGCTACCACCCACTGTGAATTGGGCCATACCACTTCAATCATCAATCAGGAAAATGTACCATAGACTTGCCTCTGGGTCAAAATGGTGGGAGCATTTTCTCAATTGAAGTGTTCTCTTCCAAAATGACTTTAGCTTGTGTCAAGTTTATATAAAACTACCGCTTTCAAGGGCACATCTCTGAGGAAGATTGATTCTCAGAAGTCAATAATTGCCTATAGTTTTTTATTAGGGGTAGGGACTTGTGAGATTTCCTCTACACATGTCAACTGGTATTATATCGTTTAGGTCGTGTTTAGGGTACCCTACTAATGAGATTTCTTGGTTATAGCTTCCCTGTCCCATATAGATGCCTTAGTTACTTTTCTACTGCCCTGACCAAGCAGCATGACCAAAACAATGGTTTTACTTATAGAGTTTATTGGGGCTTATACTTTCAGAGGTGAGTTCATCACGCCAAGAACATGGCAGTTGGCAGGTAGGCATAACACTGGTTCAGTAGCTGTGAGATTACATCAGATCCATAGGCATGATGCAGAACCTGAGAGAGAGCTAACTGGGAATGCATAAACTTTTGAAACCTCAAAGCCTGCTCCTGGTCACACATCACCTTCAACAAGGCCAAACTTCTTAATCTTTCCCAAACAGCTCCACTCACCAGAGACCAAGCGTTCAAATACATAGCCTAAGTGGGGCCATTCTCATTCAAACCACAACGATGGAAGGCACAGTCTCACAGTAGTCCTTGCCCTTTGGCTCTTGAATCTTTATCCTTTCTTGTTCTCTGAGTCTTAGCTGTAGGATTTTCATTGAAAATGTTTCCATTGTAGCTGGGAATGCTATTGTCAATTGTTCTCTGCATTTTGACCAGCAGTGGCATTTCAGAAAGCTGTAACTAAGACCTTACTTGTAGCTGCATGTCATACTGACTTTCGTTCCTGTCCTGTAGCATATGAAGGGAGAGACCTGAGCATGCATTTCCCTGTACTTCTTTGTACTTTCACTCTGTTAATGGAAGGATGATAACCACATTTTCAACAACACGGTACTAAATATCCATTGCCTCTTGGAGGTGATACTGTCTGCTGCTGTGCTAACACAGACCCTTGGGGGAGGCTCAGCAAGTGGTCTAGGAAAGTAGAGTCAACTCTCCTGAATTTTGTGCAACAATGCCTTAGGCCCATTTTGTAGCTGAGAAGCAGGACTGAGGGATAGGTCTGGATGTGATGTTAACTGTTGTGCAGAACAACCATGCCACCTGACCTTTAATGTGTGATGGGGCCTGCTTTTTCCTAGGGTGAAGTGCTAGAAGTTTAAGGAACCTTGGTGAGCAGTGTTAGACATGCCTCCAAGTAAAGTAGTGATTTGTGAGGTTTACCTTCTGTATCTGTCTTGAATTTGACCTAGCATCAGTTTTGGTTAAGGATACAGGTTAATGGTTAAAATGGAAACTCTGGGTGGCTCCTTACTCCTTATAAAATTCTGCAAAAACAATTCATTGTGACAGAGAGAAAACCACTTAAAGTAGACTCAATTCTGCTGATAGAAACAGGTGCTGTTTGAATGCTAAAAGGTTGATATGGGCTTTTGAAAGTGCTCAGGAAATTTTGTCACATTTATTTCCTAGAGGTGTGCATTCCTGCCTCACTCTGAATTGATGTGAGACAACCAGCTATGCCAACATGCCATCTTAAGTTTTTATTTTGTTGTCTGTAGATCTACTTGGGATTTCATCAGTTATCTTTTTCTTTATATTATTGTTTTCATTTCTTACATGCACACATGCACACAGACAGACTGACAAATAGACACGCACACACTTCAAGGAATCACAATTGATAACAACACAATGCTCAGATTTGTATTTCTTCTCTCATTGTCTTATTATGCCAACCTTCTTTTATTTCACTCTCCTGCGAAAAAATCCCTACTAATAAGAAGCCAGCTGTGTTTGTCTTCAAGTCCTTTTTCTAAACATGTAGTCAAGGAATCCATAAGTCCCTCCATTCGTCTATCTTTCCCTTTCCTTCTTTTTAAAACATAAATGTGTTTGCCTCTGCAATTTAGTGTATTATTTCTCCTTTTATCTTCTTTCCTCCCATATACATTAGTATGTAATAGTCTCCATATAATCATTGTATTTCTCTAGTAGTATGTAATTTATATATCCATTTTCTACTCTCTAGTAGTTATTTATTTATTTTTATAATTCTAGCATTTCTGTCAGCAGCGATGGTATCTATATCTTCCTCTTACACAATAATAGAAAGCTTAGTGTTCTTACACTTCCCACTGCCCTCTCTGGCAGGCTCCGCTGCTGAGAACATCTGGTTCCAGATGGTAGTTTTACACATTTTTAAAACATCGAGCATCAGCAGTTTCTTCAACTCAACTAGAACTTCCAGTGTCTTAATTGATTACTGCTCTTTCTTGTATGGCTTTGTCTTTAATTCTTTTTTCCAATTTTTTTTTCCTGAAATATTTGTAGGTAGCAAAATTAACAAGTTCTCCAAATCCAAAAATTCATATGGGGTATGAATCTGGATTTAAACAACAATATTGATCGCTTTCTTGTAAATGAACTTTCTTTTTGTTGTTGAGGTAAGAGGCTTACACACACACACACACACACACACACACACACACACTGCCCTGCTACTGAAGGGAACTCATAATTTTCTCTTTATCACTTTTTCAGAAATACCTTTTATACTGTATTTTGACATTTCACTGTGATGTTTAAAGCTGTGGTTCTTTTCAAACTCATCATTTTGGCACAAGGCAGAAGATTTATGTGTTTTTCAGCCCTTAGCACATTTCTTCTATATTTTAAAATCTACCGCATACTTCCTACTTGTTTCTCTTATGTATGATTTAGCTCCCTCTTCTAGCTTTCCAAATTGCTTCATAGACTTCATGATGATATTTCAACATTTGTTTTACTTTGAAGATCATATGTTTTCATGCAAAATATACATGTTTCTTTTAAAGTAAAGCCTATTGTTTTTCTCTTTCTCCCCTTCCCTTGATAAGTGTTTATTTTGTTCTGTTTTTCTTTTTCTTCTTTGTGTGTGTGTATTTACATGTATGGGCATATGTGAATGTGTGCATGTGGAGGCTTCAGGCTGATGGTAAGAATCACCCAGAAATGCCCTTGGACCTTATTCATTAAGATAGGGGCCCCTCAATCAAACCCAAACATCACTGACTTGCTTGCTAGCTTGTCCTGGGGATCCCTTGTTTCTTCTTTCTGAGGCTAGACTTACAGGTGGGCTGCCACACCCGCCCAGCTTTAACATGAGCTCTGAGGGTCTGAGTTCCTCTTATCACACACGTTTTGCAAGAACTTTAAACATGAGCCATTTCCCTGCGGCCTTGTTTTTGTTTTTAAAGAATATCATTTTCTCTCACATAGTGAAAATTATGGTATTTCCCCCTCATTGCTCCTTCCCTCTTTCCTTGGCCCTCTCTGAAATGTCTCCTCCTTTTGTTGCAGTTGCCATGTTTCACATCACTGTGGAAGATGCCTCATATTGTTGGGGGAGGGGTAGGTCTGCTGAAGGGGTTTGACTTTGGGCTTGTTGATGATCATGGATTACATATCCCATCTAGTTGATTTCTTAGTTCCTCACTGGCCCAGTTACCACACAAACTGCTTTTCAGTGGTATGTGGTACCACAGTGCCTTGATACCTTGGTTGCCTTGATACCTTGGTTGAGAAGTGAGACAGTGGTTGTGGGGACAGTAGCCTTAAGGACTCAAACATGTTTCAAATGCCTGCATATTTTTCTTTCAAAAAATTTCATATAATAGAAAGTTCTTGGCTTTCTCATTCTATAGATCATCTCTTTCATGAATTACACTCTTGTTTGATGTGCTAACTCCTCCTCCCCACATACACACAACTCTGCTGCTATTTCCTTTCTTTCAGAAAGTTGTCAAAATGTGTTGTCCATTGTAAAACTTACCTGGCATTGCTCTTACAAACTTTTTCTCCCACATAGCTTACATCTTTCCTCTTCTTTGCCTTTTCCTTCCTCAGTCTTTCTTCCCAGTATAGTGATCAAACTCAGGGCCTTGCTCATCCTTGGCAAATGTTCCATTAGGGAACATTGCTGTCAGCCCTTTATAGGGCTTTCTTCTCACATCATGGGATTTGTGTCAGGTTAAAGGGTAAATTCATTTGGGCTAGGAATGGCCTCTTCAAGTCTTAGCTTCTTTCAAGTTGGAACTTTTCTGAGAAGTAAAGGACTTAGTTTTTCTAGCTCTCTGGTGGGAGGGAAGGGCAGAAGGTCATTTATCTATCATTTCCCTGACACTCTCACTTACATTCTCCTGGAAATGCTCTGAGAATTAAGGATGTACAATTTACATCCTTCCACATATAGAGTCAGGCTCAGTTATATACTGTGAAATATGTCTCATAACAAAAAAAGAGTTATGGTTCAGAAGTTGATCATGTGACTGAATCTTCCCTTAATGGAAGCAGGGGGAACATGTTCATTGCAAAGTTGACTTTTGGATGGTTCAATCAAGAAGTAGAAGTTTGCAGTCAGACAATTTGGGTGAGGTCAAGAGTGTGGAGCAAAGGATAAGAGGGTGTGGTTAGGCAGTACTGTGGAGACACTGAATTGCACAGTATATTTGACAATGTAACCTAATCTTTCTGATTGTCCTGGGTGCTTGAAGGAAGAGGAAGGAGCAATATGGTAGGAGTGTATGGTCTCTAAAGGGAATGCATATCGACCAGATTCTAGGTATTACCTACAAGGACTTACAGATCCACACTTTCACAAAGTCACATCCTTTGACCCCTTAGGGAGGAAAGAAGAGGATATGGAGGTAGTTTGTGAATTCCATCTCGTTATACCCTCTGCAGACATATTGATCACAACTCCTCCCTGTGGCAGATAGAACTTCCATCTGTATTTCTATTAATGAGTCAGTACTCAGGTTTTCTGGCACATAACATGCTGTATTCCAGGTCCTGATCATCCAATATCCACTAGCTGCAAATACATGCTATTTCGCTGTGAGCGTACTATGACATCATATAGATTAGATCCAGGCACAAAGAAGCTAGACAACCAGTAGGCAGAAATGTGCCACGTTCTGGAACACTTTTGGGTACAGATAATGAGAAGAGTTTAGGAGTATTTATTCAAGGAGGGGTTTTCACATTGTGTATTTTACTTGCTCTCGAGGGGAAGTTATGGTTCAGGGTCTACTATTATCCTCACTTTACAACTGAAGAAGCACTGGCAATCTAATAAGTTGCTCAGGGTCATACAGCAAGTAAAATGTGGAACTGTGTCACAAATCATATGATCTGAGATTTTTTCCAGAATGTTCTTTGCTCAGACATAGTGCATGCTGGCCCTTACACACATAACTGTAGGAACTCTTAATGTGAGATGAAGAATTCTGAAAGCACATTTGTGAGCTTGATAGATCATAGCTCTCCAGATTCTGAGGAAACTTGTCCCCAAGGCAGAGGCAAATAGTCTAGGAATGTTAACTTACTCAGGATGGAAATTTTGACTTTTACTCATATACGGACTTCTTTTAAAGTAGAGGGATCGCAGCAAAATGAAAGGGAACCGAAGATAAAAGCTGTCCACACAACTCACTCACTTTATCATATTCCACTTTTCCTTTTGCCAAGTTAGAAATATATTGCACAGAAGAACCAAAATTTACAATCTCTTAGCATTCATTTATGTTGCAAATTGTTCCTAGGCTTCGGTTATTTCTTCTGAAAGTGATAATATAAGCAATGAACCATTTAGTTGTTGCTGTTCTTGTAAAAGATATGTTAGGTGTTTTTAATTTACAAACTGAGCAATGCATTGCCACTTCTACAGTTCTGCAAATGCTTCCTGCTCTCCTGCACTGTACAGCCATGTCTTCGGTAGTTGAACACATGGCTGTATACGCGAAAGTGTGCCTGTGTCTCAGAAATCATTGTTTGTATCTTGTAAATAGAATGTTTAAAAGAGCTATGTAGACTGGGTGCTTTGTTTTCAAGGATGAGCAGCTGAAATTAGCTCCTTGTTATACCTTTTTTGGAACAAAACGGTGCTACATGCATAATATGCTCTGCTCCCCACTACGGAGTGGCTGGGCTAGAGTGGAAGTGCTTAATCCTCTTCACGGGGTATGAATTGGAAATTGAGCTTTGCAAACGAAGTCAGAGATAATTTTCCATCTTCATTATTTATGGAAATCAGTTACTTTATTTTAATTATCTAGTGCTTGTATCGTCCACATAAAATGCTTTTCCTTTTATTTAAACTGCAGATAATTGCCAGTAGAATTATTCATTGGAAAGTGGAATCTACTTTTTTGATCTCTAGAAAGCCTATTAATAATGAATGAGGATGTTATTTATTTGTTACAGTTCTACAAATGGAAACGGAAGAAAAACTCCGCATCATTCATTTATCCCCTCTGCGATTACTTAAATAAACTCACCTCGGGAGAAATCTAAGAACATGGAAAGCGACATAATGAGAGTGCTCCCCCCTTTTCCTGCTTCCAGTAAATATTAATGAATACCTTGTATGGCCAAAGCACCATTAGATGAAGTGGGGGGAAAAGGTAACCAGACATTATTTTTTTTCCTTTCAGGACATAATAAACATTCATAAAATCCTTGACATTCACAAGGGATGTGCTCTGAGACCTTCATCAATTTCTGTATTCATGAATCTGACTACAGCATATCATTTACTACATAAAAGGCAATAAAATATAACTGAAAATGTAAATGCCCCCTTGGCTCTCTAATGACTCTAAAAATACAGGCTCAACTAATTTATAAAGCTATTAAAATAAACTCCATTCTTCACATAAACTCCATACCATGATATTTCTCACTTAAACAATTCTGCCTATTTAAATAACTTGCAAAAGTAGCTTTATGAATTGTTCATTCTAGTTTCCAGATGAAACATGTGGTGGAATTGTCTATGTCTGAGTCAATGTGGAGTCTAAATCTTCAATCTTATTCTAAAAATGTTATTTGCTGTCCAAAGCACTACGTGATTGGATCTCAATTTTTTAAAGCAAGTTTGTTACCAGCAAAGGAAGCAAATAATCTTACTATAAAATTTTCTTTTTTTATTTGGAATCTCCAAAGTCTGAGGACTCAATCTTCATGTCGACAAAGAAAATCAGATTGATTAGAGATGGGAGCCCAGCACTTTCCCAGCTGCTTTTGGTAGCTATGGGGGCTATTTACCAATAGCAGTCTTCAGATATTGATTAAAATTTTAGCCTCAACAAAATTAAAATATAATATCAACAATACACTCAAATTCCATTGCAAGTAGCCAAAGCCCCAACTTTTATAAACACAATATTGTATTTACTTAATCAATACAGAATAGAACAGAATAAATTCCCCAAGTCCAGAGACAAATAAACTACTCAAGTTGAGCAGCTGCAGGAGATGGAGGAAGGCTTCAGAGAGGCAGTTTTTCTCTGAAGTACTGTTTGGGGGCTGAGAAAATGTCAAGGACAAAGACAGGGTAAGTACAAGAGACCAAACAAACAAGAGGCTTAGGGAGCCTCTGTGGGAAGAGGAACAGTTTGTCCACACCTAGGAGTTTTCCTTCAGTGTAGAAAACATAGGAATTGCTTTCCTTCTGAACAATATGACAGAAGTACAAACAGTATGTTTAGAAAATGCAGGGAAACAAATACTTTCAAATATTCTGTGGCCTGGTAAGAAAGAAAAAGGAAGTTGTAGATATACAGAGTAAACAAACTATTGCTTCACAAGCCCTGCAGTTGGGCTTGCATGGGGGAATCTTCTGCTCCCTCATTTCCTAGAGCTTAAATTTGAGGAGTTGTGTGTGGACAGTAGAGAAACAGAGTGCCAGAGTGGCAAAAGCGGTAGGAATGTACATCTTCCTCTACAGCGATGGACTCTAAAGGGTAAAAGGGTGTGTATCTGCCTGGCTGAAGTATACCAGTGAACGGAGGTTCACTGTTCACCACTCAAAAGGGCCAGTGACTTGAGGGTAAGGAAAGCTCACAGACCAAAGAACACAGACTGTATCACCAACAAAGGCCATTTCCCTTAGCTATGGGACTACATATGAACTTAAAGGAAGGAAGGGAGCTGTGTCGGGAATGGGAAACCAAAATAGTCCCAGTGTGTGTGCTCTGATGTACAGGCTTCTGTTACCCTCCAGCTACGGATGTTCTGGGTTTTGTAATCTGAAGGAAAGCTGAAGTCTTAGTGTTCACATTCTTTTAGTGTCAGTCAGTTATTAGGACCCCAAAGGAATCTTTTACCTGGAGAACTGGAGAGGGTAGAAAATGCGTGGTTTCCCTGGAGATGCAGGGGTGGTAGAGAAAAGCAGCTTTACTCTGGCCTTCGGGGAAAGGGACCATTTCCTGGGGAACAGATTTTAACCCGAAAGGTTTACAAGCATCTTCTACAGAAAAGCCGAAGGGAGACCTTGACCATGCTGTACAACTATGTATCTCCCAAATTCTTGACTATTAAAATTGGGGTCTTCCTTGGGTTTTTCCCAATATAATGGATGGAGAGAGAGGACTGTGTGTCTGTGTGGGAGAGACTGCATGGAAGGGGAAGAGCAGCTCCCCCTCCTGCCCCCCAGATCCTGGAACACAAGGCTATGCTCATGAGAGAATCACAATTCCTATGCTACTTCCAGAAGCTCTAAAAGGAAAGTTCAAATGACATTAAGGGTGGGGAGATACCAGTCCCTTGTGAAAGACTGTAAATCCCCACTGAAGACTATAAATCCCCCCATTTTATCCAAGTTTTCACTAAAGTCTCCACAAATACATAAGGAAAGAGATCATCAAGATGCAAAGTCCATACTTGTAAAATGTACTAAAGGCTCTATAAAAACTACAGGTTTTGCAGCTTTTCAGAAGTGGAATGTTTATATATATATATATATATATATATATATATATATATATATATATACATAATTTTATTCAAAGAGATAAAATGACTATCACAATATAACTGTGAAGCAGAGAACATTAACCAGCTACCAATATCATTCACATATAATAAAAACATTCAAAATTCAAACTATAGTAATTGACAGTAAAAACAAAAAACAAACAAGCAAAAAAGCAGGTGACCTCCATCTGTGAAAGGAACTGGTGACTTGGAGGTTAGCCCTGAGGAAAATGAAGAGTTGGTGAAAAGGAAGTTCTCAGATCTCCTTAGTTTGTTTTGCTATTGAAGCCCTAACGATGCTTCACTGGAAGCATCCAGACAAAGAGAAGCTGCTACCATTTCTTCCAGTGTTAGGTGCCATTTAGTAATGTTCTCTAAGATGCATGTGTGTAATACCGTGTGTTCCTGTGAGTTCACACTGGTTCCCCAGCACTACTTGGCTTAAGTTTCAAAAGCCTGAGTATGAAAAAAAAAAGGAAAAAAAACTCTGAAAAATATCAAAGGAAAGTTGAAGGTTCTTCAAGCTAGGTGCAAAAATTCTATGTGTAACTAAAGCTGCAGAATAAAGAGAAAGAAAGAAGAGGTTAATTTTCCAGAATTAAAATCAAAGTCAAAGGTTTAAGGAACAGAAATTCAAGTGGATATAAACAACAAAGTACAAATCTAGATGTAGTTTGTTAAAACTGAATAATGCCAAAACCACACAGACCTTAAACAGTGCAGACTGAGACCTCACTTAAGAGTTATGGGAAGATTTTCCTCCATCCACATTGGTATGTCATCTTTGTTGGTCCTGTGCTAGTGGGGGCAACCCTAACCACATGGCAATAAGGGCAACACTAATTAGACTCATAGAGTAACAATATTGCAGAAGAGGCCATGAGTTTGTGAGGGCATGGGGGGCATGGGAAGTGTTAGAGGGGTGAGAAAGAGGAGTGAAAGTAATGAAAATTCAGGGTACTCATGCATAAAATTTTCAAAGTCAAATGGTAGCTGTGAATCTCTTATTGGAAAGAAGCTTACATATTTTGGCTCAGTTTCTGCCCCATTGATTTTCTCTCTGTGTGTACATAATTTTAAGAAAATAGAGACCTTTACAACATACAAAGTTTTGTTTCTTTTGCTTGTGTCACACAGCATAGCTATGTTATTCACCTGTTTATCAAATGGTTGTTAATGTTTGATACTGACACTAAACAAATTATCGTTACATAAATTGCTGATAACTCAAAATATGCACTATTCTAAGTACTTCACAAAAGCAATTTTGTTTAATCCTTTTAAAAAAGATTTATTTTTGTTTCATGTATATGTGTGGGCTTGAATGAGGTCACATGAATGAAACATGTGCCAACCAAGGCCAGAATTTTCCAGAATTGGAGTTACAAGTAGTTATGATCTACCATGTGAGTGCTGGAAAGCAACCTACATTCTCTGTAAGAACAGTAAATACTCTTAATCACCAAGCCATCTTTTTAGGCCCAGAATTTGTTTACTTTTAATAACTCCATTAGATGGCTACTATGCCTATTTTATGGTGAGGACACTTAGCTGTCACTATTTTTTGTTTGTTTGTTTGAGGTAGGGTTTCAAGTCCAGGTAGCCCTTGGACTTACTTTGTAGACCAGGCTGGCCTCAAACTCACAGAGATCCGCCTACCTCTACTGGGATTCAAGGTGTGCACCACCGGACCTGGCTAGCTTTTGCTATATTTAAATGTCATAAATATCATTGGATCGGTGTCCTTTTGTCTGCATATTTATCTGACATTTAATGTAAAATTTTAGCAGTGAAACTGTTTAACCCATCAGCTCCCTGAAGATAAAGGCATTGATGCCAGTCAGCAGTCTAGGAAAATTTCATTGATTAATACTGTTGATGACAGTGACTTCAGTGGAACTTTGGCAAACTAACTGTTGACACTAGTTGCAAAGTTTGAAAACTTCTGTTTTTATTTTAAAGGCACTATTACAAGACTTTTATTAAGGTCTTTATAAATTTATTGTCATCGTTATGTATGTACAATTGTATCTGAATATTTTCACATGTGACATTAGCTAGGTGTATTTTTTCTGTATTTGGGAAGCTGAGAATTGAACCTACTACCTTGGTGAGTGCTATGTCGTGAGCTGAAGGAAGCCCCAATGCTTCATTTCTTCATCTTTGCTGAATTTCCTCTTTGTGTTTGGTAGGTTTCCTAGGAAGACTTGGCCTGTGTGTTTTCTTAGCATACACAGGTGGCAGTAGATTTATATGACATATTTGTGTCATGTATTCCTTAAATAGAGTTTCACTATTGTGTTAATGACTTTCTGAAATTTTTGGTAGAAGACTGATCATGTGTTCATGATTTTTTAAAAATTTTACTCTATGTTATCCTTTGCTTTTATTAATGTTATTACTTGTCTATGAGATTTTATATGATAATTCAGCAAAGGCACAGAATTTGCTGTTCATAGTCATTTCTTTTATTTACTGTAACCCTTGCCAACCTCTGGTGCCTTTTATTCTACATTAAGCTTAATTTATTATTAGTTCCTTTATATTCTCAATAGCTGAGATATGGAATCATATGTACATCAATGGATGAATGTGTAGAAAAATACTTGGTATGCATCCAATTGTCATTCTCCATTCTGCAGGGTCGTGGATCTTATCTGGGGTCCTGGAGTTTGACTTCTAGATGGAGAATGAAGGGGGAGTTCCGTTTATTTCAGAGGCAGGGAGAGCACTTTAGGGAGAGGCCCAAGTGTACTAGGCTGAGATGTGGAAAAGGTTTTTCACAGTGTTACAGTTTAGCTCTTTTAGCATGAGATCACTAGTGGTAATGTAAACTCGAGCATTCCAAAGCTTATGGCGATACCAAAGTGTTACAGCTGTTAGTTAACCTGCTATGCTAAGCATGGCAGAGTCCATGGACAAAAGTCCATGCCTGGTCAGCTTGCAACCATGATACAAGTTTGGCAAAGATCTGGCCTAGTGGACTGGAGGGCAGGCCCAGTGAGATGCTGTTCTGCAGGGAATAAATGATGTATCTCAGGCAGTCATGGTGAGGGTATCACATGGTTAGTTAGCACATTTATTTGAAATCAGGGATTTATAAACTTTGTGCAGTGGGTGAGAAAGATTTCAAGGGTAAATGTGTTTGATTTGCTGGGGTTAGGGGGTGGGTACAGTATACTTGATTTACATGTAATAACTCATTTTCCATGTAGTAGTATGATCCTATCATAAGAAGGAAAATACTGTACCTAATTATCTTAGGGTGAGGGAAAATTTTACAAGTATATTTGAAGATCACTGCTTAAGACTAAGATACTAATCAGGGTGGGGTATTTTTTAAGAATTCCCAGATGCTTGCTGGAGCTGTTTCCTTATCAGGAAAGGGTCTGGCCTGTAATCTGCCCTTAGGTCTATGTGACCCTCCTTACAAGAACAGGGGGGACGTTTAGAACCCTGCGGAGCAAAGGGCATCTCTCATAGACAGCATGCAAATATATGACTATCAGGAGATGTCAGACTTCAACCTTATCCAGCAGAGCCCCAATCCAATATTTTAAATGTTATTCATCTTTTAAAAGAATGAAAGTTTATTATGGATACCATAACTGATAGAGATAGAACCATCTACATAAAATAATCTAAACACTAGAACTCAGGAGCATAACCGGTCTTTTCATATCTAACAAAAGATTATCAGCCACAATATAAAAGGGAGTTAAAAATGTAACACAAAAACACATCCGTCCATCCTTACAACCTCCTGCCTTATGGTCTCTTCTGTTTGCTCCTCTTGCTCATCCTAATTCTAGGGCTGGTAGGTGCCTCGGCAGCCTTCATTTTATCTTTTCCATAAATTCACCTGTGCATAACACTTTCCTTTCTATGTCTACTGTGTTGGTTTTGTCACCTCACGCATTATCACATGTGTTAGAGGCTAGTTCTGAGCACATTTTATCCCTTCTACCCATCTGCATGTCATTACTGAGCTCCCTGAATCTGATCTAATCACTGAGATTTTGTAAAACATATTTCATGTCTAGTGATGCAAATCTTTCTTATTCTCCCTTTACAAAATCTCCTTAGTTATTCTTTGCTTTTTATGCCAGCTCAAATTTAAAAGCACTTTGTCATATTCTAGCAAAAGGAAAACCAAGTTGAGATTTTTGTTGTAGTTTTATGATTCAGAGATATTCGTTTGGAAAAAATATCATGACATTGTTCCTTTTTTCTTTTTTCTGAATAAAGGCTTACCTTTCAGTTTAGTCATTTCTTTTCTTGTCCTTAGTTTTGTGGCTCTATGCTTTTACAGTTCCTATACTTTCTTTGTGGAAGTTAGCCCCGAATGGCTTACTTATTAGTATATACTTTTTTTTCCTACTAAAGTATAGTCTTCCTCTTTTTTCATCATATATTTAAAAAATATTTTTCCATATATAGATATTTAATTTTCAATTTGTATCCAACAAAATTGGTGTCAACATCTTGTTATTTTTACCTTGTTCTTACATTAATTATTTTTTGTCACTTTGACCAAATACCTGGAAAGAAAGAACTTAAAGAAAGAAAGATTTATTTTGGCTTACGATGAGTTGAGTTTATGGCAGAGAAAAAACCTAGAGCATTTGTGAAACAGGTCTTTGAGAGTGTTTATAGCATAGATTAACTGAGGCAGAAAGAATGACCCTGAATGTGGGGAATTCCATCCTAAGGGCTGGGTTTCAAGAATGAATAAAATGATATTTCTTACTCCAATTATGTTGTCAAACATAATTATCACTACCATCTTTTGCTTCCTGTGTGTCACACTGATAATTTTGTCCATTTTTTCTTATGTAATGGCTCATTGCCTGAAACTTTCACAAGACTGATGAATAGAGCAGTAATAATTACTGACCTGTGTGTATCTTCTCCCCGTTCACTCTTGAAACTGGCTGTTTTCGTCTTGATTAAGTATCTTGAAAATTCATGATCACTAAAAGCTACTTTTGGAAAAATATAGACTCACTGAGATATTTGTCTTCTGCTCTATATCAAGTTCACATTATCTGTTAATTTGCTTAACAAAATATCCCAAAATTAACAAACTGTGTTTTTATAATATACTATTTGGTTTGCTATCTTAATATTTAAATGAAGAGTTTTTACTACGTGTGTCTGGTTTTTCATTTTAATGCCATCTTTTACCAATTGTTAAAATTGATGTTATGGCATTTTATGAAATAAATTGAGATGCAATTTGTCTTGTTGCATACTTAGAATAGAAGACAGTCATGAATACGTCTATGAGTGTAGGTGTATATACATATGCAAATGAGTGTAGGTGTACATACATATGCAAATGTGGATATTTTTATGAAGAGTAGGTGCTTTCTGTAAATTTGACAGAATTTATTAACTACCTGGTCTCAACGTCCTCAAACTTTTGATAATTTATTGCTTTCTCTTCACCATAATTACAGGTATATTTCAGTTTCAGCTTTTAAAATGACAGAATTTTGCCAGACACTGGATGGTGCACACCTTTTATTTCAGCACTCACAAGGCAGAGGCAGGTAGATCTATGGGAGTTCCAGGCCAGCTTGGCCTGCAGAATGAATTTGAGGACAGCTAGAGCTAAAACAGAGAAACCATGTCTCAAAAAACAAACAAACAACAACAAAATGCATTTTTTGTTTTATCAATAAATAGATTATTTGGCTAAACTTTCAAATTATAACTTAGTAAATGTATATAGTATATAGCATTGTTCTTTGGGACAGGTTCTCCTGTATCTCAAGTTGGCCTCAGACCTGCTATGTAGATAAAGATATATAGCCTTGAACCTCATGCCTCCATCTCCTGGGCACTGGGATTACAAGGATATAGTACCACTTTGCACAGGTGTGGAATGCAGGGCCTCATGCGTGCTAGGCCAGCACTATAACTATACCAATTGAACTATGTCCCTAACCCTCCCATTTCTTTCTTTCTTTCTTTCTTTCTTTCTTTCTTTCTTTCTTTCTTTCTTTCTTTCTTTCTTCCTTCCTTCCTTCCTTCCTTCCTTCCTTTCTTTCTTTCTTTCTTCTCTCTCTCTCTCTCTCTCTCTCTCTCTCTCTCTCTCTCTCTCTTCTCCCATGTGTTTCTATACTTTGTCTCCATACATGTCTGTGTATCACATTTGCTTCTAGAACCTACAGAGGACAGAAGAGAGCATCAAATCCCTTTTGATTGATGTTACAGATGGCTGTAAGTTGCCATGTGGGTGCCAGGAAAGGAACCCACGTCCCCTGAAAGAGAAGCCGGGGTTTGTAATTGATTAGCATCTCTTCATCCCTCTAGGATTTACAAAAAAAAGTTTAGATCTCTAAATCTATTACGGCCCTGAAATTTTTAGTTCCTTTTATATTTCTTTTTCCTGTTTTCTAATTAGTTTCCAAGTAACTAGTTAATGTTTTCTTTCTAATATAAAGCATTTGCTGGCTGCATCCTAACCATTTGAGAAAATTTTATATTTAGCTTCGGTTTTATAGCTGGCATTGCCTTTAGTTTGTCCTTTGACCTTATGTTCATTTTGTAGAGAGATTTTCTAATAGCATTTCTATTTATTTCTAAGGAGTTGTTATAATTTTTCTCTCACTTTAGTGTAGTTTGAGACAATAGTGCTTGTAATTTCTGCACTGAGAATTTAGTGATACTTTTTTGTGATAATATAGGTTGTTTTATAATATTCATGTCTACTTAAATTCATAGTGTGCTCATATTTGTACTATTTTCTATTCGGAGAGATGTGAGTAAATCACATTTTCCAATACCTATTGACTCCATATTTGTTTTTATATTTTTTTTTCTTGCTACCCTGCAAGTGATAACCCAGGGACCATCTTTAAGAAGAGAAATGGAACCCAAGACCCCTCCCCACACCTTCCCACCAGAAGTGCAGTTATTGTGTTTCAAGGGATAGTCCGGATGTCACTGTGCACCACTTAGCTGTCCTCTTCCCTCACTGTATGCTTCTCTACGTTGTAGAGCTTTCTGAGCTCAGGGGCTGGTAGGAACACTTTATCTATCTTGCATGGGTTGTGAACCTGAGGTTTCAGGAGCACAGTGGAGTGGCGGTGCTTTTTATGCCCATTTATGCCCATTTCCTGCACTTTATTTTATGATATGTGACAATTTACTTGTCCCAGTGTATAAATATAACTCCCAAATTCTGGCAATGAATAGAGCTCCATGGGTCTGTCTCCTTGAAGAAAATTGTTCTGTGTTCTTTTCCCTCTAGTATCTTCAAAGAGGTGTGTGTGTGTGTGTGTGTGTGTGTGTGTGTGTATACATATGTATGTATGGGTGCATGTGCACATGTCATCTCATACATATGGAGGCTAGAGGTTAGCTTTCGGTGTTATCCTCCTGGTAGTACATAATTTTTGAGGCAGCGTCTTTCCTTGCCTTGGGGCTCACAAAGATGACTAGACAGGCTGGAGAGTAAGCCCTAGTAACATGCCTGTATATGCCTCTTCATTGCTGGAATTAGAAATGCACATCACGAAAGTGGTGTTTTAAAGTGAGTTTTGGTAACCAAACCCAGGTCCTCACATTTGCACCGCAACCATTGTACTGACTGAGCTATTTCCTCGTCTCTTCACGGGCATCTTTGTAGAAAGTTGACGAAGATAACATCAGGAGATGCTTAGTCCAGTAAAAAACTAAAAACCAAACAAAACAAATCTGCTACAGAAATGTCTCTAAACAGATGTGGTCAAATATAGTCAGTGCTATATTTAAGAACTCTTATCTGGCCAGATTGTAGCAGAATGCTTAACTCAGATAAAATCAGCACTTCAGGAGAAGCCACACCTCTGATCTATGGAGTGAAAAGTTAGTTACAGAGATAAATAAGAGAGTGAAAACATACGTGAACAAATGAACTTATACATAGCTAAAAAGGTCTGTACCAGGATGTAGGGAAAGAACAAAAGTGAGGGAGGAGTCCACTGTAATGCTTCACCTTCAATCCAAAGCCTGGGCTGGAGGATGGGTATTTGTAATGTTACCAGAGGAACAGCAGGTTTTGAAAGAAAACTAGTTGTAGTTTTTTGTTTGTTTGTTTGTTTGTTTTGTTTTGTTTTGTTTTTCTTTTTCTTCTGGAAAAGGTCTTTATTTTTAAGGAAAAAAAAACATATAGGGAAGAAATAACCTGCAATGTAATGGAATAGTAAATGAGTTAAAGATTAAAAAGTAGTGGAGAAATTTCAGTCAAAGAAATGGCTATATTAATTCTTCTTAAAAACATCTTTATACATCACTATATGCAAAGAAAATTTCACAATAAAAATATTGAAAAAAAATGAGTCTGCAATGTAGAACAAAACAATGTCCCAAAGTAGGGTTCTTGCACCTGTGAAAATGGTTGGTGGCATTGGAGAGGGAGCCTGCCCATTGTCTAAAAGGAAGGGGTCCATTTGGGTACCATAGATCTGAAAGTTGCACTTCAAGTTCACAAAGCTTTTGAAAATATTTGTTTGGCAATGTGAAGACTAGTGATTGTATGGATCAGCTTTGTATTTTTATGATGGAAGTTGACTTAAAAAAACAAAGTGAGATCTAGATCCTCTTGATGCATGGTCCTTGGTTGATGCATTAGTCTCTGCAGGACATCGTGGGATCAGAATTGTTAGCTTTGTTGGTCTCCTTGTGGGGCTCCTGTTCTCTCCATGTCCTTCTATATTCACCCCCTTCTTCCATAAGACTCCCTCTCCTCTGCCCAAAGTTTGG
Source organism: Meriones unguiculatus (assembly GCF_030254825.1). Lineage (NCBI taxonomy): Eukaryota > Metazoa > Chordata > Mammalia > Rodentia > Muridae > Meriones > Meriones unguiculatus. The sequence continues at coordinate 165,681,013 of NC_083349.1, forward strand.
CTGCGAGTCCCAGCATCTGCTTTGATCCCCTGTTGAGTAGAGCCTTTCAAAGGACCCTCTATAGTAGGCTCCCATCCTGTTCCCTCTCTTCTACCACTTCTGGTGTCTATCCTGCTTGCCATTCTGCATGAGATTTAAGCATCTTCCCTAGGGTTCTCCTTAGTGTTTAGTTTCTTTAGGTCTGTAGATTTTAGTATGGCTATCCTATATTTTATGGCTAATATCCACTTATAAGTGAGTATGTATCATGTGTGTCTTTCTGTTTCTGGGTTACAACACATGTTGCCAATTGGCTGCTCAGTCTCCATGTGGGTTCCTGAGTAAAGGGAGTAGGGGCTGCCTCTGTCATGAACTCTGTTGCCTGATCTTTGATCACTCAGCTCTGGAGATACAGCCTTGCCAAGCCACAGAGGAAGAGGATTCAAGCAGTTCTAATAAGATTTGACAAGCTAAGGGCAGATGGCAGGGAAGGAGAACTCCCCCTTTTAATGGCCTAGGGGAATGGGATTGGAAAAGAGGAATGGAGGTGTGACTGGGAGGAGTTCAATCAGGATATATAATGAATAAATTGTGAAAAAAATTTAAAATTAAAATATAAAAAAACTATTAACAAAAAAGAGGGGGAAATTTATTTTGGCTCATGATTTTGGAGGCTCCAGTCCAAGATCTTGCAGATTCCTCAGCTTGGGCCTCTGATGGGAATCACAGAGGGCAAGAGTAGTGAGAATATGGGGACCTCTTACTTTACCAGTTAGGAAGTAAAGAGAGCATGAAGAAGAGACCATAGTTTCTATAATTGCATTTGAAAGCAAACTAGCAGTGACCTAAGGACCTCTTGTAAAGCCACATCTTCTAAAAGTCCCTTGTCTTCCCGGTCATGGCATCCTGTGCATGCACAATCCAGACGACAGTAATGTGTGGCTAGCAGACAAGGGACAAAGATTAAGAGAGCAAGCCCTGCACACATCTCTGCATGGCAGAGGTATACCCCAAATGATTATGTCTCTTGCTGACAAACCCTCAAATGATAAAACAACAAAGTCTAGTTTTTTGCCACTAACAATATAGCACAACCACCAGTTTAATTATATATCTAAGATGAAAGTATAGGGGCAAGGCATTTATATAATTTGGAGGGACCTGTTTTAAGGCACATGGTTGCATGATGAGATCTGCTTGGAAAAGAGCCAAAGTTGTGAAGTACAGCTTAGGATAGAAAGACTCAGAAAATGAGATTTTTGACACAACCCTAGCAGAGTAAACAATGCAACAATCTCAACTGAGTGATCTGTTAGCTTAAGAAGTTTATTTACCCTGATAAAGGCACAGGAGGAATTTATTGTTAAGATAAATACACTTTGAAAATAATTTATTTTTTGAGATTAAAATCATATCATTTCTCCCCTCCCTTGAGATCAGAAACTTTTTCAAAAAGTTTCTAAAACAGTAAAGTATTGCTCATTTACCTTATTGGCCAAGACTTTTTTGGAATCATAAAGTCATGGCTATAGTTAGCTCCAGTTTTCAACTAGCTGCAACGCAGTCACTTAGGGAAGGGCAAGCCTCAGCTGAGGAATTGCATAGATCAGATGAGCCTGTGGCAAAGTCTATGGGGCATTTTATTAATTGCTAATTTATGTAGAAGATCCCCAACCAATGGAGAACTAGTCATTGCTAAGGAGAGGAGACTGGGGTATTATAAGAACGCTAACTAGAAAAGATCATCCTGAGTGATGTAACCCAAAAGCAGAAAGACACATATGGTATATACTCACTTATAAGTGGGTATTATCCATATACTATAGAATAGCCATACTAAAAATCTATAGTCCTAAAGAAACTAAACAAGGAGGACTCTAGGGAAGATGCTTAATCCTCATTCAGAATGGCAAACAGTATAGACATTGGAAGCAGGAGAAGACAGCGAACAGGACAGGAGTCTACAACAGAGGGCCTGGGAAAGACTCTACCCAGCAGGGTATCAAAGCAGATGCTGAGACTCATAGCCAAATTTTGGTCAGAGGGCAGGGAATCTTATGGTAGAATGGGGAGATAGAAAGATCTGGCATGGACAGGAGCTCCACAGGAGACCAAAAGACCCAGAGAATCTTGGCCCAGAGGTCCTGCAGAGTCCAATACTCCAACCTCCAACCAAGGGCGATGCATGGAGAGAGCCTAGACCCCTGCTCAGATGTAGACCATAGGCAGCTCATTCTCCATGTGGGTTCCCTAGTAAGGGAAGCAGGGGCTGTCTCTGACATGGACTCAGTGGCTGGCTCTTTAATCACCTTCCCCTGAGGTAAGGGTAGCCTTGCCAGGTCACAGAAAAGAGGATACAACCAGTCCTGATGAGACCTGATAAGTTAGGGTCAAATAGTAGAGAAGGAGAACCTCCCCTACCAGTGGACTATTGGAGGGACCCAGGGAGAGAGAAGGAAGGGAAAGGGAGGGTGGGACTAGGAGGAGATGAGGGATGGAACTACAGCCTGGATACAAAGTGAATAAATTGCAATAAATAATAAATCAAGAAGAAAAGAAAAAGAAAGCCAACAGAGTAAGCCAGAGAGAGCCAGTAAGCAGCATTCTTCCACGGTTTGTGCTTTAGAACCTGTCTCCATGTTTCTTTCTTGAACTCCTGTCAGGGCTTTCTATAATGGACTGTGGTATAGAAGTTTATAGCAAATAAGCTTTTTCCTCATCAAGTTGGTTTTGGTCAGTATTTTTATCTCAGCAATGCAAAGTAAACTGGGACAGTCATATAACAGAAATACTAACTGTAGGAACAACATCTCTTATCTAAAGTGCCTGGGAATCAGAAGGATTTCAGACGTTCAACTTTTTTCCATTTCCTTTTTAAATTCTTCTTCCTCCTCCTCTTCCCCTCCTCTCCCTCCTTCTCTTATTATTATTATCATTATTATTTTACAATTTATTCACTTTGTATCCCGTTTGTAGCCCCCTCCCTCATCTCCTCCTGGTCTCATCTTCCCTTCCTCTTTCTCCCCTATCCCTCACTGATTGGGGAAGTCCTCCTCCCCTACTGTCAGATATTAAATTTTATGTTTTTATATATAGATTTGTATTTTTATTGAGAATTTCATACATGAGTATTATATTTACATTATTTCTACCCCTCCCTCTGTCCATTCTGCCTCCTTGTATGTTCCTCAACCTCCTCTCAAGTCTATGACCTCTTTTTTAATCATTATTGTTACACACACACACACACACAAACACACACACACACACACATAAGCATCCACACACACATGCACACACACAATTCACTCAGCCCATTTATTATTGCTTGTATGTTGTGTATATGTGCTTAAAACTGGCATGTTGGGAATGATTAAGCTATCAGTGTGATCTTTCCTACAGAAAGCTGCTTCCCCCTCTCTTAGCAGCCATTGACTGCCTAGAATACTTCATCTGCAGATTCATGAAGTTACCCACATCCACATTGGCATGTCAACTGATGGTGTCATTATGCAGGTCTTGTTTAAGCAACCAAATTGTTGAGATTTTACGGGTACTGCTTCTCTGTCACATTTAGAAGACACTAGCTCGAAACAGATGCCCTGGTCATCTGGCACTTACAGTCTTTCAATTCTTCTAAGATATTCTCTGAGTCTTAGATGTAATGGTTGCATTGTAGATGTATCAATTGGGGTTAGATACCCACAGTCACATACTTTTCTGCACTTTTGCCAGAAATGGGGATCTGAAATAGTCTTCTTCTATTGCAAAAAGATGCTTCTTTAATGAGGGTGATAGCTATACTGATCTGTTTGTGTAAATATAAATATTAAGAATATAGTTAGATAAGAGGGTTGATAGGGGCTCACAGAGACTAAAGTGACAATCACAAACCCTGTATGGGTCTGATCTAGAGCCTCTGCATATAGGTTATGGTTGCATAGTTGATGTTCTTGTGAGACCCCTAACAACAGGAGTGGTGGGTAACTCAGACTCTTTTGCTTGCATTTATGATCCTTTTCTTCCTAACAGATCACCTTGTCCAACCTTGATATGAGAGTTTCTGCCTAATCTTACTGTAGTTTTTTATATCATGTTCAGTTAATATACCTGAGGCCTACTCTTTTTGGAAGGGAAAAGAAGGAGGAATGGATCTAGGGGAAAGGGCAGATGAAGGAGACTGGGAGGAGGGCAGGTAGGGAAACTACAGTCAGGATATAATGTATATAAATAATAAAAATTAAAATTAAAAATATGAAAGAAAAAGAAGAATACAACTAAAAATATATTGGTTTAGGAAAGTATCAGTAGCAGATTCTCTTCTAGGGTATATGAACTCTCCAGCCACAGGTGGATTGGGTAGTATCAGAGATGAATTCCCTCTTACTAATGGAATCCAATTAGACAATCCAATTAGACAGCTGTTGGTTACCCTCAAGATGTTAAGTGCCATTATTGCACCGTTGGTGATGTCCTACTAGGCTTGTCATTGTTGTGGTTCATAGGCTTTATAGCTGGGTAGAACTATTGATTGTTTTTCTCCTTAGGAGCCTACATAGCACCTTCTAAGGCTTGCAGGTCAGCTGCAGCCCAATTCTCAAATCCCTTGGTTCACAGAATGTAGTGTCCTCAGTAATAGGTCTTACCTTCAAGTTCTGGGAGGCAACAAAAAGCAAAGGCAATGATCTTAAGTTCTCAAAGTATCTTTGTCTCCTCTGACCAACAACTTGAGAGGTTTCTCTTGCCTGGGCACTGGGGTTTTGTTTGATAATTGGCTCTTTTGGGAACTTTATTACTCTGTGTGGTGTAACTGACACACACATAGTGTATTAAAAACATCTTTAATGTTATTTATCTCTCCTTTCTTATTTTCCCTCTGTTTTGCGTTCCCCACTGATTTAAACAAAAAACAAAAAAACTTTTACTTCTTTTTTCTATTTCCTGCTTTTACTACTACCCCATTTCTTGAGTTGCTTTTTTTTTTCCTTACTGCCCTCCCCTATGGCATCTTTCTGTTTTTCTCATTTTAGCAGTTATTGGAGTTTATATATTTAAATCTAAAGATAACGAGATGATTTTGACAAATAAAAAAGAACATGTGGCATTTGTCTCTCCGGGCTTGGGTTATTTGGTTTACTTCATTTAATATAATATATTCCAGTTTTGTCCGTTTGCCTGCAAATTTAAGGATTTTTTTTCAGCTGAGTAGTGTTCTATTGTATACATGGACCACATTTTCTTTATCTATTCATAAGCTGAAGCTTATATAGGTTGTTTCCATTTTCCTAGCTATTGTGAATACAGTGAAAAGGAACATGGCTGAGCAAGTTTCTCTGCAGTAGGATTTTAAGTTTTTTGGGGCATATGCCTAAAAGTCATATATGCGAGTCACATGGTGGATCTAATTTCAGCCTTTTCCCACAAGCACAGTAAATGCACCAGTTTGCAGTCTCACCAATGGTAAAGGAGTGTTACCCTCTTGTTTCTCCTTCATCATTTTCTGTCAGGTTTTTGTTGTTGTTTGGGGGTTTTGTTTTGTTTTAACCATTCTGACTTGGTATACAAATTCTCAACGTAGTTTTAATTTAACCTGCTACATATGTGTAGGGGGTATGTGTATCCCATGTATACATGGGATCATCTTGTGGTATCTTTGACCCCACTCCTTGGTTCCCTCTACACTGCCTCCCACTCTTCCACAAAACTCCCCTATACTTTGGCAGTTCAGTGGGTCTCAGCATCTGTTTCTATCAACCTCTAAGAAGACAGTTTATGCTAGGCTCCTGTCTGCAAGCATATAGCAGAGTATCATTAATAGTGACAGGGGTTGACTCTCTTCTAAGGGGTGGGTCTCAAGTTGGGCCAGTCATTGGTTTGCCATTCCCTCAATCTCTGCTCCATCTTTATCTCTACACTTCTTGTTGGCAAGACAAATTTGCATTTCCCTAATTGCTATGGATGTTGAACACTTTAAAAGATATTTCTAAACCATTGTTATTTCTTCTATTGAGAATTCTCCGTTCAGATTTTAGAGCATTTTTAGGTTGGGTTGTTTGTTTTCTTGATTCTTTTATTTGGAATTCTTTGTAAATTCTAGATGTTAATCCTCTATCAAATGCATAGCTATTAAAGATGCTTTCTCAGTCTATTGTTCTCTTTTTACTCAATTGTTTCCTTTGCTGTACAGAAACTTTTTAGTTTCATGATGTCCAATTTGTCAGTTATTGGCCTTGATCCTAAGCAAACGAGTCCTATTCAGAAAGTTCTTCTTTACACCTATTCTGTGTAAGGTACTGCTGTGTTGTCTTCTAAAAATTCCAGTGTTTTGCGTTTCACATAAAAGTCTTTGATCTCCTTGGGGTTGATTTTTGTGCAGAATGATATATATAGGTCTAAATTTATTTTTCTACATATGGAAATTCAATTTTCTCAATACCATTTCTTGAAGATGCATTTCTTTCTACAGTGTGTATTTTTTTTTTTTTTTTTTTTTTTTTTTTTTTTTTTTTTTAGCAACTGTCAAATATCAGATGACTACATACATTCATGTTTGGGTCTTGTATTTTGTTCCATTGATCTACATGTTTGTTTTTGTGCCAGTAATGTTCTGTTTTTATTAGTTTAGATCTGTAATATAGCTTGAAATTGGCATGTTAATCATTCCAGCCCTGTTTGTTTGCTCAGGATTAATTTGCCTATCCAGGGTTTTTGTTTGTCTGTTTGTTTTTGTTGTTATTGTTCATTATGAATTTTAGGATTCTTTTTCTGTATTTGTGAAGAATTCCATGAGATATGAAAATTCCTTTCTCTACTCTAGAAAAAATTTATGACCCATACTTCCAGCAGTCTAGAGATGTACATTGTCTACAGGTATATTGTCAATTGTTAACCTTCAACTGGGAAAGAATCCTGGCAATATTCCCCAGTTATACTTATTGGCAGCCACAGCCCTTTGGTCAATGGGTGGGACTATCAATGGGCAAGCCACCAGAGTTACACTTTTTTTTATTAAAATTCTAATTTCTGAAGCAAAGGGCAAATTATGAGATGGAATAACTCCAGAAAAAGACAAGTAAAATGATCAAGGGAATAACTGAGTCCTGAAGATAAAGGCTGCTCATCTGTGAAGAGAGAGAAACTGAGAGCTGACAATTATGAGAGCATGGAAGGCCAAGAAAAGTCCATTTCTCAGTTCTGGAGTACTCCTGAATGTGTGCCTAAAATCTTTGGGAAATAAGAAGAAGGTTAGTGTGTCCCTGGAGAGAGAAGTGAGGAAGGGGAAAAAGCACAGACACCAGTCCAGGGTCTTTTGTCTCTGTCAGGGTTCTGCCATAAGCCACTTCAGTGGTTTTGATTGTCCTCTTTGAGATTCAGACTTCATATGCATAGAATCAGGAATTGAATTAGCTGGGATAAGAATGCTTTCTGCCCTATTCCCTGTTTTCTCCCTCTTCTGATATTTATCTCATTTGCCTTTCTGAATAAGGATTGAACATCTTACCCAGGGTCCTCCTTTTTGCTTAGCTTCTTTAGGTGTACAGATTTTAGTATGTTTATCCTGTATTATATGTCTAATATCCACTTACAAGTGAGTATATACCATGTATGTCTTTCTGCTTCTGGGAAACCTCACTCAGGATGATCTTTTCTAGTTCCACCATTTGTCTGCAAATTTCATGATTTTCTTGTTTTTAATTGCTGAGTAGTATTTCATTGTGTAAATGTACCACAATTTCTGTATCTATTCCTCAGTTGAGGGACATCTGGGTTGTTTCCAGGATCTGGCTGTTACGAATAAAGCTGCTATGAACATGTTTAAGCAAACGTCCTTGTTGTATACTTGAGCAGCTTTTGGATATATGCCTAGGAGAGGTATAGCTGGATCTTGAGAAAGTGCTATTGTCTGAGAAGGTGTCAGACTGATTTCCAGAGTGGTTGTACAAGTTTACATTCCCCCAATGAATGGAGAAGGGTTCTCCTTTCTCTACAACCTTTCCTACATGTGTTGTCACTTGAGTTTTTGATCTTAGCCATTCTGATGGGTGTAAAGTAAATGTCAGGGTCATTTTGATTTCCATTTTCCTGATGTTTAAGGATGTTGAGCCTAGCACAGAGGGCCTCTGAAAGACTCTAACCAGCAGGGTACCAAAGCAGATGCTGAGACTCTTAACCAAACTTTGGGCAAAGTGCAGGGAATTTTACGAAAGAAGGGGGAGATGAAAGACCTGGAGGGGATAGGAGCTTCACAAGGAGAGCAAGAGAACCAAAAAATCTGGGCCTAGAGGTCTTTTGAGACTGATACTCAAAGCAAGGATCATGGATGAAGCTAACCTAGAACCCCTGCACACTTCAGCCTCCAAGTAGGTACCCTAGAAAGGGGAACAGGGGCTGTCTCTGACATGAACTCAGTGGCTGGCTCTTTGATCACTCCCCCCCCCCCAACAAAGGAGCAACCTTACCAGGCCACAGAAAAAAACAATGCAGCCAGTCCTGATGAGACCCGATAGGCTAGGGTCCAATGGAAGGGGAGGAGGACCTCCCCTATCAGTGGAATGGAGAAGGGGCATGGGAGGAGAAGAGAGAGGGAGGGTAGGATTAGAAGGGATGAGGGAGGGGGCTACAGCTGTCATACAAAGTGAATAAATTATAATAAAAAATAAATAAAATTTAAAAAAGAATACTTTCTGCTTCACAAAGGACCTGCTTGTTTTTCTGCTCTGGTTTGTGTGTGGTTTAATGGTTCCAGCATTGGAATCTTGTCCTCTTGGTAGCAAATAGAGCCTTTAACAGGTTAAGTGTAACAAAGGTTCACTAAGTCCCAGAGCATCTGAATTCTGTCTTGGGAGGTGTTTCAGGTCTGGTAGGAATAGATTAGTTTTCTAGAGAAAGGTTTCAGTTGAAAGGACGCCAGCCACTCACCTCCCTGCTTTTTATACATCTGCCAGTGGCCTGCCTGTGTCACCTCTGGTTATCAGAAAGCCAATGTGTCTCACTATATGCTAGTACCATGTTTTCTAAGCTACTAGATTCAGCAAGTCAAATACCTCTCTTCACTTTAAAGTTATCCAACAGCAGGCAACTTGTAACAACACAACACAGTTGAAGCCATCTTGTAACATGACAGTCGTCTCTATTATCGATAGGTCATCAACATCTTATACAGGTTAGAAGTATGAAGGAATTTGGGGATGCTTGTGTGGATTTGAGGTTGCCAGTGACATAATTGTTTCAAAAAAAAACATTTAGTAGTATAAGCAATACACTGAATGAGAATGTCTACAAGCGGCCCCCCAAGATCGTCTTTAGCAATGATGGCAGATAAGACAGGATTGCACTGATGCTCATATTCAAGGTATCTGTGGCCAAAGAGAGAAGACAAACTAACATGACTTTGCAGGGATAAAAATAAAAGAAATAATTATGGATTCCTTCATGTTCCATCTAACTATATTTCTTTGTTCGTAGCAGTGACTGCCACAGTACAAGAACAAAAATTCCTCTCTCTTTATTGGGGCAAGGTGTTTTCAGAAAATGACAAAACCAAATTACTGTGAATTACAACTTAAGTTGAATTTTCACTATACTGTGATTTCCCCATTCAGCCAAAAGGTTAAGTTCTTATTGACATTCTGTATATGTGTGGGTAAAACAGTTTTCTGCAGTCTTTGGGCCCCGCCTTCTTTTTTCACCAGAGCCTCTGAGGGTGAATTTGTCAGCCTGGCTTTTTCCAGTAACCTGGTCCTGACTAATACCAAACCCCTAAGGGAAGAAGCTCACGCATATTGCAAAGTATTTTTTTTCCCCAAAGAAATTTATTAGACTCCATCTAACAGAGTAGTGTTCAAACAGTGAAACTGAAAACATAAAATTACTTTGATGAGCTCAAAAACATAGGGAATAATAGCAATTTGAGTTAAGACTAAGAAAACAGAAAAAGGATCAAGAAGAATATTGAATATGAAAACTCTAACAGTTGAGTTTTAAAAAGCAGAAGGAATCAGTAGGATGCTATAATTGAAGAATCACTTGATTCATTGTAACAATATATCACACAGTTCCTCAATACAGAAGAAGAGAGGCCAAATATTGGAATATGAATTTTTTTTTAATGTCAAGAAACTTAAAGTATAGAGCCATAGTCACATCTGGAAAATAAAGATCTCAACAATGATAAATTGTAGTTGAGTCTAGAGATGAGAAACTATTTGAGAGAATGCATATTTAAAATTAAAAATCAATAAAAATATTAAGGACAAAAATGATTCAAGGAATGTCGGGGGAAAGAAAAAAATCACAGTTATAATCATAATGACATTTAAGAACATTAAGTCTATGGTTGATGCTTTCATCTCAGCAGCCCCTCTGGGGCCTGGTTGGTTGGCTTTGTTGGTCTTCTTGTGGAGCTCCTGTCACCTCCAGGAGTGTGTATGTTCTGGACTAGGCTCTCTACATTGACTTTGCAGACGAGCAGCTTAGGCTTCATGTGGGTCCTCTAGTAAGGGAAGTGGGGACTGTATCATTTGCTAGCTTTTTGATCCCTTTCCTCTGGCAAGACTGCCTTGCCAGGTCACAGGGGAAGACAACACTTGCCTCAGTCCTATGCAACTTGAGCTGTGATGAATGGGAAAGGGAACTCCCCTTTTCTGAGAACTAAGCAAGGGGTAGGGAGAGGGAGGGAGAGTGGGACTGGGAGGAGAGGAGAGATGAGGCTATACCAGGATGTAAAGTGAATAAATTTTAAAAATAACATTAAGTCTGAAAAAATCAAAACGTAAAAGCAGAGAAAATAAGAATGTAATTAACAATAGACCCTTTAGTGCTATCAATGGATGCTAGAAAACAAAAATTTAACACTTGCAAGCTGATACAGCTTATCTAGAGACATGACAATAACAAATAAGATTTCTCATATGGCGTTATCTCATGAAGTTATAGAGGCTAAAAAAGTCAGCGAAAAGGGCAAGCTGATGTCCATATGAAGCTTTGGGCCTTCCGCTGATTGGATGTGGCTGCTCAAGTTACGATAGGCCATCTGTTTTTCTCAGAGTTAATGTTACCATCATCCGTGTCACCAAATTAATGTAAATATCACCAAGAATATTTTCTTAGATATGGTAATATTTAAGCAGATATTTGGGTAGTTTTGGCTCCAATTGACATAAAAATTATTCATTATAAATATCTAGACATAAAAGAGACAAACAGAAATTATAGATTGCCTATGATACTGAGAGAGAAATGTTTGAAACATTGATAGAAGCTTAGTAGATATCAAGAAGCTGACTATTGGTACCTATTCCCAAAACTCCATTGAGAGTTTCAGTGTTAAGAGAAAAGAATTAAGAAGTTAGTGAAGTATGAATTATGACTGGAACGCATGAAGATGATGCACAGAAGATGCAACTGTGGCACAGAAGACCCAGAACAATCAGTAGGAAGATTACAAATGCACAAGTGTGGAGGGGCACAGAATGGCAGCTGCTGACATGTGTGCAAGAGGTCAGATGCTCTTTCATGGCCAAACCACGTCACAATATTAATGTCTCTATGGAAAAGTGTCCTGAACTTTATTTAGTAACATTAAAGAGGTCATAGATAATTGGAAGCATATGCTGTATTCATGATAAAAGGCAATATTACATGGATTTGAAATCTCAAACTTGTCTAGATGTTCAATATAATTCAATCAAAATCTCAGTGGGCTATTTAATGGATTTTGAAAAATTTTTAACTGTATATTTAAAAATTATTTTAACTGTGTATCTTACTAAAGGCCTCAGCTCAGTGAGGTGAATTATGATGACAAACTTGTCCTTCTACATACCTAGGTTTATAAGAAAATAGTGCTTACTGAAACATAGTACCCTTAGTGGCTCAGTCCTGTAATGCCTGCACTAGAGAGGCTAAGGTAGGAGATTGCCAAAATATGAAGTCTAGCCAGGAACACAAAATGCTGAGATTTGAACAGACTGACAAATAGAACTGTACAGAAGTTTAGAAACAAACCTATGCATAGAACTTTGATATCAGATGGAGAGGGGCACATAAATACAGCTTAAAAGTATGAAATTAAAATTTTAATTTTAAGGACATTAAGGGGAAAATACAAAGGATTTGGTTATATTACATGATAACCAAAATAACTCAGATGCATTAAATACAAAAAAAAAATGAGAAAAATATAAACTTTGAGTCTGATTCTAGAAAATATATGGAAGAATAGATTTTAGAACAAAGCACTACATATTTTTAAGACATTGAAGGCAATCATGGGCTAGTAAGATGACTCTAAAATAAGAATGGATGAAATCAAATCTTATGACCTGAGTTCAATCCCTGAGACCCACACAGTGGGAAGAAAGAATTGCTACCTACAAGTTGTCCTCTGATCTCCACACATGTGCTGTGGCATATCTGCCCCCTAATAAATAAATAAAAATGTAATATAAATTTTAAGAAGAAATAATTACTATGAAAACATTGTAAATTTAACCCACTAATTGAACTGCTTAGGTCTATATGTCCCAGATGTGCAGTGGAGGGATGTTTAAACACTCCAGGTATCACACTGTTCAGAATAGGAAGGCCTGGCACAACACCCATGCCCACATATGTGAAAACGTGGCAGCATGTTTAATTCCTAATATGGAGGTAGCATGGGACTTCCTCGACTAGCGATAGTAAATGAGGTGGGATATGGATGCCGTATGATTAATTACATATAGATTATTGTAAAAGTCTTTTGTTCTGGATGCTGGGTTCAAGTGTAACTGCTATATTATTATAAATGAGTATGGCTTAATCATCCAGTCCAAAACATTTAATCTCCATCATTCCTCTTCAGTCAACCCTGCTGCAACCATTGCACATTGTTGGCTAGAGAAGGCAAGTGTTAGTTTTTCATTTGCTGTGTAACACACTCTCTCCTTCTTCTAGTTAGGAGCTTAAGCTAAAAGTAATCATTATTTCTTTCCCTTCCTGGGGTCATGAATTCAGAGAGGCTGCAGTAGAGCTGGCCTGGAGTTGTTCACTCCAAGGTGCTTGTGGACTCAGCTGGAAAAGAGTTGACACCCATAGCAGTAAGCACTGTAGGGTAGATTGTGACTTCCCACACACGAGAAGGAAGCCAAGGTTTAATGAATAAAGGGCTCGTTTAGATCCGAAACAACATAACAATGAACAACTGCGTCCTAATGCTCAATGATTCCCATTTTCCTCTCAGTAGCTGAGCTAGCAATCTCAACTCTACATTGTGTGGGGACTGGGGAGAAAAAAAACCAGTGTAAAAATAACAATTTTGGTTATATACCTGAACTCTATCAAGACTAAACAGTGGGTAACCCTAACCCTGAGGCGCTCATGCTTCCTCCTATGTGCGTACTATTGTTCTTTTTCTGATGCTCCACCCCTTCTCCCATATACTTGTACTTAAATCCACATTCAAATCCACTTAATAAACTCAAATTTGCCTCATTAAAAATGTGGTGAGAAGCAAACACAATGAAGTCCCTTCTTACTTCTTATGATTCCTCCAAATGACGTGCTAGTCTTTCCTTGGTGCCATTTGGCTGGATTTCCTTCTTTGGTGGAACACCATCTGCTGAGGTTTAACAGTGTAAGGTCAATCTGGACAGACTCTGATCTTGTTTCCTGGAGCATCTTGCTATTCTCTTTGCAACTAAGGGCTATCACTATATCTATCTATACCCAGATTTCTATCTCTATCTCTATATCATCTATCTCTACCTATATCTATATCGTCTATATATCTATATCCATATCTATATCCAATCTCTCTCATTTGCTCTTATACTCTGTCTCTCTGGCCTCCCCCCCCCCCCTCTCTGCTTTCCTATAAAGAAATTCACTGGGGAAATTTTGTGAAGCAGTGACCTGTTGATGTAAATTACACTTGCCTTCAGACAACCAAGCAGGATCTCAAGATGAAAGCCAGAGCCCACGGCACCCACAGATCTAGTTGAATTTGAGCTCATGCAGCTCTTTTCTCCTTATACCCCTACCTGGATCAAACATCTTATTTTCAACACCAATTAACAGCCACTGTGATTCCTTTTACTGTTTTCCTTGAAGGCTCATGGGACACTGATAAAAATAGAACTCACTGTAGCTGCCAGGACACACCAATATTATCCTGGTATCGCCATGTTTTTAGGCTTGAAATAATACTATGTTGGGGCTTATTGAATTTCAACTCGAAGGTTTAATTCTAGTTACTCTGTAAACCTTGTCCCTAAGCCCTGTTATACATTTCATTGCCTGTCTAGACTCATCCTTTTCAACCTGCTGATTAGAAGGAAAGCTTCCTAAGGCTCCCACACCCTTAGTCCCATGATCATTACCAAGATAATGATAAATGATAATGTTGCAATGTTAATGAGGGAGTAAATAGCATGTTAATGACATTTGCAGATGTATCTAAATTAGGATAAGTTGTTAATAGCAAAGAGGCAAGAAAGACAATCATAAAAGTTTTTAAAAAGTAGAAATGCATAGGAAAAAAACATAGTAACAAAACAAACTCAAAATTTGACTCAAATAATATATATTATTATTTACAAATAATCCCTAGTTAAAAAGTGGCAACTCTTGTTCTGGAGAACTGAAGTTAGAAGAGAGAAAAAGATCTCTAAAAGAGGTGTTATGACTCATAAAAGATGTTTCTGTTCAAATGTGATGGTATCTTCCAAGGCTTGTGTTAAGTTAAAAACTTGCTGGAAGAGCATACCATTTAGTTATCCAATGCCAAATGGTCAACCCTAAAAACATACATGCAGGTAGCATGATATAGACTGAAAGTTTATACTTAATTCAAAGTCTTAGGTATTCCATTTGTAAGAGACTAAGGCAGATCTCTTGGAGCTTTATTGGTTTTAGTGAGGATGCGGCTTTCATAAAGAAGCCAGGCCTGTCCCCTTGAATCTTGCTTCATGTTTGTGCTTATACTTTCAGAAATGTGAACTAAGAAACTACTTGCTTTATAAAGCATAAACCTCAAATACTTGGTTAAAGCAACAGAATCTAGACTAAGGCACAGACATATTGTGCATTATTTAAAAATAATGACTATATAATGGTGTTGTAAATTTAATAAAGTTAATTGATTCTGGAAAAATACTTTCTTTGATTTTTGCAAAGACCTTGTAGCCATTATCAACCATCCTGAACAAGTGTGGAACTGACATGGATACAGGTCCACACTTTCATTTACAAAAAGATGAAATGGAAAAAAAAATGTGAGTCAGAACTTTTGTTTGCTATTTTTTTTTGTTGTTGTTGTATCACACAATGATTTTTGAATACTCAATGCATATTTACACAATTTCTGTGTTGTTCATGGTTTGGTAATTACTGGACCTGTATATATAATCACCATTGCTAACATTTTTCTCTGTGTCTTTCTTTATTGTAACAATGAGCATTAAGCATTGGTTTGCAGTATTTGCTGACTTACGGGGTTAAACACCCTAACCATGGTCACTCTCAGGCTATCAGCTTGATACTGCTCAATAGGGCTTAGAAGGGATACACCTCTTTTCCAGTTCCCACATTTACCTGCAAATTTCACGACTCCTTGATTTTTATTGCTGAGTCATTTTCCACTGTGTAGATGTACCACAATTTCTGTATCCATTCCTCCATTGATGGACATCTGGATTGTTTCCAGCTTCTGTCTATTAAAAATAAAGCTGCTAAAAACATGGTTGAGCAACTGTACTTATGTGTACTTGAGCATCTTTTGGATATATGCCTAGGAGTGGTATAGCTGGATCTTGAGGAAGCATTATTCCTAAGTGTCTGAGAAAGCACCAGATTGATTTCCAGAGTGGTTGTACAAGTTTACATTCTCACCAGCAGTGGAGGAGGGTTCCCCTTTCTCCACAACCTCTCCAGCATGTGTTGTCACTTGAGTTTTTGATCTTACCCATTCTGATGGGTGTAAAGTGAAATCTCAGGGTCATTTTGATTTGCATTCCCTGATGACTAATGACGTTGGTTGAGCATTTCTTTAAGTGTTTCTCTGCCAGAAGCAGAAAGACACACAGGGTATATACTCACTCATATAGACATATAATATAGGATAAACCTATTAAATCTGTACACCTAAAGAAACTAATCAAGAAAGAGGCTAAAATGCTCAATCCCCATTCAGAAAGGCAGAAGATGGACATCAGAAGAAGGAGAAAACAGGGAACATGTCAGGAGCCTGCCACAGAGGGCTTCTGAAAGGCTCTACCCTGCAGGGTATCAAAATAGATGCTGAGACTTATGGCCAAACCTTTGGGCAGAGTGCAGGGAATCTTATGAAAGAAGTGGGAAACAGTAAGACCTGGAGAGGACAGAAGCTCCACAAGGAGAGCAACGGAACCAAAAAATCTGTGCACAGGGGTCTTTTCTGAGACTGATACTCTAACCAGGTACCATGCATGGAGATAACCTAGAACCCCTGCACAGATGTAGCCCATGGCAGATCAGTCCAAGTGGGTTCCCTAGTAATGGGAACAGAGACTGTCTCTGCCATGAATTGATTGGCCTGTTCTTTGATCACCTTCCCCTAACGGGGGAGCAGACTTACCAGGCCACAGAGGAAGACAATGCAGCCACTCCTGATGAGACCTGATAGACTAGGATCAGAAGGAAGGAAAAGAAGACCTCCCCCATCAGTGGACTTGGGGAGGGGCATGTGTGGAGAAGAGGGAAGGAGCCAGGGATTGAGAGGGGAGGAGGGAGGGAGCTACAGGAGGGCTACAAAGTGAATAAAGTGTAATTAATAATTTTTTTTATTTTTTTAATAAAAATTTTTAAAAGAAAAGAAGGGATATGTCTCATTCTAGGAAATTTCACCACATGGAGAAAATGTACATGACTTGAAAAACATAGGAAGCATGAAGTGTGGTAAGATAATTAAGAAGTAGTGATGGCTGTTGACAATTCACTGACTTTTAAAATGCAATTAGTCTAATCCAAAGTTTACATACTTTGATTTTAACAACAACAGTGCTTAATCTTTAGCTCAATATAATTCCTGAAACTTTAAATTCTCTGACAAGTCTGTGCCAAGTCTAGCAAATTTGTCTCAGGGACTTTATTCCAGAGACCAAGGCCTGTGCCAACATATGCTGGGCACTGCACAGGCTCAAAAGCAAGTACAACTACTCTTTCCCAAACATGATTAATCTTCCTCAGCTGCACATTCTAGAAGCAGAGAAGCCATTTAACACTCCGCCTTCCTGGATTGTAAAACTTGCCTATCAACCTCCAATTTCTATTTATGTCACCTCTGAAATAACTCTTGGGTTTTGTCCTCTGTGGCAAATTCAGAAGCTCTCACAGAGTCAAGCCTAGGTAATGGCTACACCGGATCTGCGTCCATGAATCTCTTACCTCATCCAAGTGCTGCTCTTGCACTTAATCTACAGTTCAACACAACTATTAGGAAAAAACCATGTACCACACTGAAACCAAAGTGGGGAGCTTTAGCCTTAGTGTCTCCTCCCCTGGATTCCAGTCCCTCACTGAACAAATGATGGTGTTCTTCCCAGGCAGTGCTCCTTGTTTAAGCAGTTCTGTCTCCTAAGATCACTCCTCCTACAGGTTCTCAACAGAGGGTGCTGCATTTTTCTCTTGACGGACAACTCAGATTTTGCCTAGCTTACTGAAGAAGAGTGACCTATTCCTTCCTCTGGATCCCTCTCAGCACTTGTACCAAATAAGGAATATTCAATGTGTAGTTTCATTCCTAATGTCTGGCTGGCATGACATTACTGATCTTAATGACTTGCTAGCTCTGTGATCCTAGGCAAAGTATAGAACCTGTTTATAGTTCATTTTCTTTATAAAGTGGGGAGAGTGAATGCTTTTCCTTAGGGTTGCTGGGCAGACTAAGCTAGGTACTGTTACTGACATACTAGTTCCATTTCAGCTATGTAATTCTGATAACTAATCTATTGATAACTGGAGTGGATTGAGAGGCTTATGGGCTCACTAAGGCACACCACTATCCTGTGTCTGTGATGGTATGTCCAGACATGGTTTGTTCCTGAGAGCAGTGTCCTCATGAAAGTGTTAATTTCTTAATGGGTTCATAAAATGATTGCACTATTGAGAGATGCAGAAAGTAGGAGTTAGGGTCTAGATGCAAGAAGTGGGTCACTGAGGCATGCTCTTGGGGATATGCTCTGTTCTTTTCCTGTATCAGCTTTTCCTTTTGGCTGCCATGATGTGAATCACTCTGCCCTAACCTGGCCCTCCACTCCACAATGGATTGACACCTCTGAAACTTGAAAGAAAATAATACTACAAGTTTTAAGTTGTTCTGTCAGGTAATACAAAAAACTAATAACAAAAATAACTAATATAACAATACATGCTATTTCTCTTCTCCAACTCCAGTTTTTTGTTTTTGTTTTTTGTTTTTTTTCAGGGTGAACATAACCTTGTCCTATGTGCTAAGTTCCTGTAAGATTGAGAGGATAATGGGGTATTCTTAATTTTTCCATTCTTTTGTTGGTTCTTGTTACAGAGTGCTTGTCCACTGGCTGTTTTATGCAGAGTAAGGAAGGCACAGCTCTTAAAGTTCCCTGCTGGATCCAGGTTTAATGTGGATAGTCTAGGAATCTGGTAGCAAAGTGAGTCCCTATAATAGACCTGACATAACTCAGCTTCTGCTGTGGACAATGTCTGAAGGAATCTAAGTCATACTGATTGTTTTAAAGGAAGTTACTGTATATAAGTTGGAAAACAAGATCCCTCTACAGCAAACATTTAGAAAAAAAAAGATGAAAATTCTTGACATGGCTCACCCCTGTAAAATAGCCAGTAGAATATAGGATGCAGGGCTTATCTCTAGTGGGCAAGAATAGTTAGGGATTAGTGGTAAGGTAATATATTGGGCTTTTAATGTTCTTTTAAGAAAACTAATGAAACTTTAGCTACTACTAATGGTTATCTTGCAGTGACGTGGTCCAATGAAAGCATAAATTAACACAGCTAGCTTCGGCATAAAAGTCTAAAAGAATTAGCCTTTTGGAAGGCCTTTTTCATTAAAAACAAAAAAAAATGAGCAAAGCTCTGAAATGTATGGTCTAAATCACATCCTCATAAAATGTGTGTGTTTGTTAGCAATAAAACATCTAATCACATATTGCTCTATGTGAGGGGCATCTGTCAACCATCATTAGAGAAGATTCTTCTTGTAGTAGATGGTGATTAACCTTGAACCCTACAATGGACAGTGTGCAGAATGTAATATACTTTAAAGTTCTTTGCCATGAATGGGATATCTTTATTTCATGCCTCCCCTCAAGTCTCAGGGATCTATATGGAAGAAGGGGAACAAAAATTGTAAGAGCTAGGGGTGGCAAGCAATTTTAAGGAAATAACATTTTCAAGACATAGCACTTATGAACTCACAGAAACTTCCATAATGCTTGTACAAGCTCAAGCCAGACAAAATTTTTTGCATGAAGGATGAGAGTTGGGTTCAAAGACCCACAAACAGCCAAAAAGATAAATGCTTATCTTATTGGGGTGAGGGTGTGAATCAGTTCTCTTTAGTGGAGTGATACTAAGTATATCAACCTCACTCCAAGTCTGGTCCCATGTTCAGGAGTAGTTGTCCAAAACAAAACAAGCACATGTTTTTCAGTATTATTTTTCTTTTCTTTTTGTTTTTATTTTGAAAAGAAAGAAAGAAAGAACATGAAGCTGGGAAGGATAGAGGGAAGATCTGGAAGGAGTTAAAGGACAGGAAACAATAAGATAAAATAAAATGTATAAAATTCTCAAAGAATATTTTTTAAAAATTCTATATTCATGTTCTAATTCTAGCATTCAGCTATAAAGTATTAGGAGATATGATCTTTAAAAATGTAAGGTAAAATGGTTATATGTACACAGCACAGACTGAAAGGTGACAGCATGTGTATCTGACACAAAGGAAGCCACATTTAAGCCAAGGAGCAGGACCTCAGAAGGGCTCATCCAGCTGACATCTTGATTTTGGACTTTTCTAGACTATCGTGTAAATGTCAGTGTGTAATATTTGTTAAGGAAACCAAAGAAAACAACAGAATGATGCAGACGGACAAGAGTGGAGTGAACCCCGGATCTGTGCAAAAGAGTTATGAGGAGAGCATGCAAGAGGCTAGGATTTGGGAGTGGCATTGGAAATTCAAGCTTTGTAAAGCAGTCAACTGGTAGCCCATAGAACACTTAATCTCCTCTAATAAGTTCAATTTATTTCCTGTTCAATTCTACCTTCTCATACCATTCCCTATTTCTGCCCATTTTTGAGTCTTGTCAAGCTTTATCCATGCCCTAGTCACACCTCTATTTGTGTAACCTGTTCTGTATCTATCACCTCTTGGTAATGACCTCACAGAGTCCTCTGGCTTCATTCATTTATTTCCTTCTTGTGGAGCTAGGTTGATTATAGAGAAGGCTATTCTGAAAAATGGAATGGACAACTGAGGAAGGCCAGGTTATAAAGACATTTTCATTCCTGCCAAGAAATTTGAAACATAGAAGGGCAGTAAAGAAAGTGTGTTATGATTATGATGAAAGTTTGGCATGCATTCTCTCTCCCTCTCTCTTTCTCTCTTCCACTCTTTGTCTACTGTGCATAGCTAATAAATTATGGAAGAATAGTAGAAGGAATGAGGCCATGTTTTATGATGAGAATGGAGGAGTGTTTT
Organism: Meriones unguiculatus; assembly: GCF_030254825.1. NCBI lineage: Eukaryota > Metazoa > Chordata > Mammalia > Rodentia > Muridae > Meriones > Meriones unguiculatus. The sequence continues at coordinate 165,701,706 of NC_083349.1, forward strand.
CTTACTCTTGAATGGCCAACAGACGGGTAGTATATTAGTTTTATGGTGTGCTGTATGCACACACACACACACACACACACACACACATATATATATATGCACACACATATATATATTTATATATATATTGCCTTCAAACAACACAAATCTATTATCTGATGTTCGGAAATCTCATATAGGTCTCACTGTGATAAAATTAAAGTACAGACAAGCCTGTGTTCCTTTCATGGAACTTTTGTTCATTGCAAGAATTCAGCTTTCTATGGCTTTAAGATAGGGGCATTCAATTTCCTTCTTTATATCAGCTCAAAATCACCAGATGCTCCTAAAGGCTTCACTCCTGTCTTTGAACACTGGTTTCTGTATCTCAGAGAAGCAAATGAGCATCTATTCCTCAGCATGTCACCACTCCAACTCAGCCTGGGGAATATGCGCTATTTTAAAGATTGGCATGATTGCATTGAGATTATTTGGATGATCAAAGATCCTTATCACAGGGTCCTATTCTTGTTCACATCTGCAATGAACCTTTGGCCAAAATGTAATTGAATATATTAATGGATTCTGGGATTAAGACATAAAAATCCTTACTGGACTATTGGCATAATGTTCTTGGTGAATGAATGCAATTTACCCTTGTACATTCAAATGCTGATTTCTCTACCCAACTATTTGGTTTCAATCCAGGCATTGCATTGTAATGCTTATTCTAAGCATCACCTTTTTCAAGTTTGTGTAAACATGCTGCCATTTGTTTTCTGTATTGCCAATAAAAGCAACTAGCCAATACTGAGAAATGGAGAGAATAGGGTGGGGCATCCTGGTCCAAAGAGGAGGAGAAATAAGTGAGTGGGAGGAGAGATCAGAGAGGGAGGACCTGGAAACATCAGGATAAATGAATCAGACCTAAAATATGACTAAAAAGCAAGTATAATGTGGGTAATCTGAATGGGAGGAAGCTATGTGGGCTTGGAGGTTTAGGAAGGAGTAATAATTGCCCGGCATTATGTTCTAGACTAATTAAATAAATCTTAGTCTCTGTGTGTTAATTTGGGTGTACAGTGGTGTAGGAATATCTGCTGTTTAACTAAAAGATATCAATATTAAATATTAATAATCATCACAGTGGAACACTGTTCTGTTGACACTGGGCAGTGGCCTTTTGTTTCCTTGTTGGTGCTCATCCAAACACTGGCTTGGTTGTCTGATAATATGCTTTGATTGGTCTGTGATGACTTAAAGTTTGACTTGAAATATGGATACTTGGGCTCCTATCAGATCCATACAATGAAACTTTCTATTTTTGAAGCTTTCTTGACTACTCAGCTGATAAGATGGAGAAGCACTATTCTATATCACTCATTGGTCCTTATCCCCCTCTTTGTATTATTTTGTCCAGTTGCAGTGCTGAGGGGATTTCATCAAGAAAATCATCCATGTTGGGCACCAATTTTTTCTCTTTTTCCTCTAGTAACTTCTAGGAATTGGGGTTCTATTCTGTGTCTATGTTTCTAGATGTAAGCTCTCCAAGGTCAGAGTGTCACAACCAGCAAGGGGTAGAAGGTACAGAGGATCCTGGAGTGAATGGTAAGAGAGGGAAGTGCTTTTTAATGGTACAGTCTGTTCAAATCTTTATGCTGATGAGACAAAGAAGAGCCAGAGACTGGGAATTCTTGATCCCCAGATGTTAAGTTTCTTGGGGAGTTGTTAAAAACAGAATTGTTTTCTTCTGAGAGTCTATAGCTTTAGATGAAGTTGTAAGCCTGCAGGGCCAGATCTACTTATGCTGATGTGAAGCAACTGTTAACTGAGGACAGTCACTGAGTTTCTGTTGTTAACATTGTAACTGAAGGTCAACGTCCATGTCCACAGCTAACAATAGCTCCTTGCATGTTTGCTGTGTACATGGAAGAATCACTGTCTGTGGGTGAAATGATGTACTGAGAGGTTTTCCTCCAGTGTGTCTACCTGCTCTCAGCTTCGGGAAGGCATCAGACTTCTGAAAAGCCTACACTAACCTCAAGTCCCTACCGAGGCAGGGATTCACTAGAATAGAGGCTGGGAGCTTCCACTGTCAGTCATAGAGGCTTCTGTAGCCTGACTGACCATTCACCATCAGCAGCAACAAATGCTATGAATTGCCCAACCCAAGGTCTTAGGAAGGAACAATATGCTTTGTGCATGTAGGTTGGAGGTACATAGCTGTTAGAAAAAAACTCACATGAATGAGTATGAGTGACTGAGATTTGGTTCCTTTAAATCTGCCATACTTTTAAGCAACCACATAGATTTAGGTGGCTGTAGAGAGGAGAGAATGAGAGGGCTACTTCTTCCTGCTTAGATCAGGCTAGGGAAGAACATCTCACAGTGCTCAGTCCCTCAGCTCTAAGGCCTCTCTCTGTCCCTGGTGGCATGTCCTTGGACTAGATGAAAAGAACTTTATTAGCTTTCCTTTCACACCCGGCAGGCCCAATCACTTTTGTAGGTTTTAATTAAAATGTTTAATTAAGCACAGTTTTAGCAGAAGAAAGTTAGGTCTCCTTGCTGGACAAGTCCCCAGGCTTGGAGTCAAGGAGAGGAAAGGAGGAAAGGAGATGTATGCACCAGCTCTCAGTTCTGCCTCAGCCAAGAATGATGCCACTATGAATGGGCAGATATGCTCAGGTTTCTTTCCACTTGCAAGTGACACTGATTGAAATGAGGAAAAAAGACTTTGACTCCAATATTCTCCTATGACCACTGTAGCAAACCCTTCCCTACCCCTACTTTTGAAAGTCTGGGCTGTCTACAGGCCTCCAGAAAGGCCTGCACTATCTTGTCAGTTTGGTATAACTCTGTATTCTCAAGCTCTCTGCAGTCATCACTACCTTCCCCAGATCCCATCATGTTCAGAACTTGACTATCTTAAGTATTTGCTCTCAGGTCCCCATTCTCTATGGACAGTCTATGGCTCAGCTGTGTCACAAAACCTATGTGATAATGATTCTAAGTCACATTGCCCTTCAGTAAAAGCCATGGCTTCCAAGAATAATCTGCAGATTCTTAAAGACAAAAGAAGTAATGTGATCATATATTTGCTCAAGAATGGCACTTGGTGCTCCCCGAATCAATTCACACTTACAACTTTAGAACATTTTGTTCTGAGTTTCACAACCAGCCAGTAAACATATTCTACACCCCTAGGCAGAGGTCCCCAGCCTTCCAACATTCTGTTTAGCACTTTCTCTTCTAAAACCAAGGCTGAAGTATCTAGAAAAAACAAAAACAAACAAACAATAAACCAGTGTAGAAGGCTCTCCTGGGTTTTGGAGAGAGGATTTTTTTAGCCTGGCTTGTGGTAACCAAAAAACCTTGTTATTTGGGGAAAATACAATACAAGTAGGTTCCACTGTGAAAGGACATAATGTGACAATGTTGAAGAAAAGTTATTTATTTCTAGACATCTTGTGCTCTGTGGATGACTGTACTAGTCAGAGCAATGCATCCTCTGACCTAGTATGTTTTCTGATGGTTTGGCTGATGAAAAATTGTAGAGAAAGTTTGGAAGAAGAAAACAAGGTTTGAGTATTTTTTTCCCATGTCTACTTCTTGGGTAACTATGGGACAGTGGCCTTCCTCAACAAAACACCATGTTTCTCCTTCTGCTAACTGGGACTTTCTAAGAGCTCTTTCTAGATCACTGTTCCAGTAATGGTCCCTCCTTTGGCTCTATGAATGATAACAGCACTCAGAAACTCAGTTCTAGGAATGCGTGCATTACTACTGTGAACTTCCTCATGCCCACCCCTGTAGTATGCCTTCATTGTTTCTTCTTCACACTAGCCAACTGAAATGTGCTGTGTATTTCCACCTGGGATTCAGAGCGTCATCTACTAAATCGGCAGATAAATCTTGAGGAGTGATAACTATGCAGCTGCTTTGATGACATTCAGAGTGAGGGGTATTCATGTTCACTGATCCTTTTGTGTGAAGAAAAGACATTGTTCTTTCCCTTTGTCTTACACTGATGGATGTACTTGAAGATAACATGTAAAGGCTATGGTTGAGTGGAGGTGCACCTTTCTATTATTTGCCACCACAGAAGCATAGGGGAAAAAAAGGATTTGCTGAAAGGTGAGCTTTATTTTGGGCTCTACTCACTCAATCTGTCATTTATTCATTGATACATTTATAGACAGTAATTTAATTCCGTTACTTCTTAGGTTTGTGATAATAACACAAAACAATGTATGTGAACACAGTAAGTTGCTGTTAACAAAAATAACTGAAAACGCTATTAAGATTGAAGGGTCATAGGGCCCAGATACAGGAGAGAAGCTTATGTCAACAGCAAGGGCCAGTCAGGCCTGAGTGGCTGCTTCCCTTCTTGAGGGTTCCTTTCCTATAACTCTGGCTGCCCCAGCCCTCCTTTTCTCTGACTCCCTTCTCTTCGAGGATTCATTTGAGGACTGCACTAGCCCCTAATGATACTTTCCAAGACAATCTCAGAGTAGAATTTCAGAGATTCTGATCATCAGTCACTCTTTTAACATAACAGCGGGGTGGGTCACAAAACACTTGTGGGTCTTGCTTCAAAACTTCAGAGGTGGACTAAGGATCACATATGCTTTTAAATAGCTATGTCACATTAAGATCCCCCCACCTCAAGCTCTCTCATGTGTCCTTCTCACCATCTACAACTGTTACCCATGCCCTCTTTAGTTCCTAAAGTTGGAGGACATGGTGTCTTCTATGCAAGCTTGGAAGTTCAATATATATGCCTCAATTCCTGCATCCTTATTTTGCCTTCATTTATTTAATTCCTCAGGGTAGTATGAGAGATTTCACCCAGCTGTGGGTCTAATCAAGGAATATTCAAGGATAGAATGCTAGAGGGAAGAATGAAAACTTTTGGTAAGCTATAGGGGACCATGTCTGGATTTGAGAGCACATTGTTAGTGTAGGTCAAGGGATGAGTGGTCCTGTTATTTCTAAAGTTTAAGTTGGTGGCTTTTCTGAATTACTTTTTACTTCACAAAGCCTTTCCTGGCAGCAAGCAGAGGCGAATCAGAACACACAACAAATTGCCAAGTGATGTTTTCTGCTTTAGGGCTTTATTTAAAATATATTTCTTCTTTAGAGCCCATTTGGAGACTTGCTACTGATTTCTTTGTCTCCCAGCAACATCAAAAGAGCCAATGGGAATGAGATTTTTTTCCCTTAACATATGTATGCTTTCACTCAAGGGTAGAGGGAAAAACAACCCTCACAACTTCTAAACGGGTTCCCAAAATAGAGCCAGACAGCAAGGGAAGCCAACACATGCCTCACAACCTTGCAACCCTTCTCAAGGGAGCAATTAAAACTTAGAGAAAAAGACATCCTGAATGCATGGCTCCTTAGAGCAGCTAAGTGTGGGGGTATCTCCTACCCTGTCTCTCTCCAATAATAGAATCATCAGAAGAAAAGCAGGTCATTGAAGGACTCAGGAGTGTGGAGTGGTGGGGCTGCCAGATGAGAGTTCTGGGTATGCATCTAACCACACAGATGTCAAATAGGAACTGTAAGGCCATGCAATGTCTGCTTGTTCATATGTTGGCCTAGTACAACACTTTGGGCTGATGCTCATAGGCTGTGGGTAAGCTCTGTTCATCCCAGACAGTCCCAGGTTTCTGAGCTTCACTGCTTTAATTTTCATGCCCAAGCCTTGGCATGATCTGTCTTCTCAGGAGGCTCTATTTTTCATTACTTCTTCGCCTTCAACATGTCTTTCCTTGGCCTATCTCTGCCCATCTTCTGTTTACAGATAGATGGCCCACCCACATATTCTCTTGATGCTGGGACTTACAAGATGTGATGCTTTCTATATCTCTGACTAGACTATCAAGTCCCCAAGGCAAGAGATACTTTTTCTTTAAAGATTTATCCATTTTATTTTATGTGTGAATAGTTTGCCTGCACGCATGTATGTGCACTATGTATGTGCCTGTGCCCGATCGATTCTTTTAGGCCTGATGCTACAGGTGGTTGTGAACCACCTTGTGTGTGCTGGGAATTGAACCCAGGTTCTCTGCAAAACAACAAGTAGTCTTAACCATTTAGTCATCTCTCCATCCTCAAGGCAAAAGTCTTTATTAGCATTTATTGATGACTAAATATCTAATTGCTGACTAAGCCTTTAACTTAAACTATCATCCTTGTTTTGGATGAACTGTGGTTTCTTACTATTGATAGGACCCAGACTGACTGTACCATCTGATATCTGAACTATAAATTGTGGCCAGTAGTATCTTGTACAGCTGACAGAAACATTCAGGCCAGCAGATAATCAGGTTGTTCAGTCATTTGCTGCCAGGTTTGATGACCTGACTTCAATGCACAGAAGTGGAAGGGGAGAACTGATCCCCTCTGACCTCCATACTTTCACCACATTACACACACACACACACACACACACACACACACACACACACACACACACACACTAAATTAAAATAAATAAGTGAAAACCCATAAATCAGCAGTTCTCAACATGTAGGTCACAACCTGTTAAGGCCCCGCATATCAGATATCCTGCATATCAGATATTTACATTACAACTTGTAACAGTAGCAAAATCACAGTTATGAAGTAAAAATGAAATAATCTGGTGGTTGGGTGGTCTCCACAACATGAGGAACTATATTCAAGGGTTGCAGCATTAGGAAGGCTGAGAACCACAACCATAGACAATGCACAGAAGAAAAAGATTTTAAGTATGTAACTGATAACGGGGGCTCAGTAGCACTAATTATTTTTCTGCTTAGAATTAGTATTAGTGAAATGTTGTTGCATGAATCTCCTACATAGGGACAAGGTGCTTTTAGTTTTCATTCATGGAGAAAACATTCTCCTTGGTAAAAATCAGCCTTCCTGTGCCCCACTCCAAAGATTTTCCTGCGCTGTCTCCTAATCACACCATGTGCACTCGGTCGAGTTTTCTGAAAGAGCCCTGGAATAAGCATGCAGAGCTTTATGATCTGACAGCCAGGCTCTGAAACCGAATTCCCTGTTGGTGTGACTCTTTCTATACCCCGTTTTCACCATCTGTGAAGCAGGTTCTGGGATGCTCCCTGTTCTGTGTGTGTGTGTAGGGGTGGGGTGGGAGGTCACCTGCCTCCTTCTCTTGGCCTTGTATTCAGCCTGGTATTTGTTTCTCTGTCCAAGGTGTGCCAGGGACCTACAAGGAGCTTATACTGAAGTAGGTGGAAAAAAAAAATAAAACCTCAGCAGAAGATAGGCAGTGATTGGTGGACATGTAGACATATAGAGAGGTGACTGCATTAAAGTTTTCAGCTCTCAGTGGCCATGATTACATTCTAGTATTGCAAACTGCCAGGCACACAGTGGGAGTTCAGATTCTAGAAATATAGCCTAGACTCAGGGAACTAAAAATGTGGGAGAGCTTTGTTTAGCTAGTGAAGCAGTGATTCCGGCGATTCCGAATTATCACTTGGCTTTCATTTCTCTGAGGTCCTGGTTCAGCAGCTCTGGGGGAAGATGAAAACTTACATCTGTTTAAGAAGTACCCCAGGCAATTCTGGTGGAATTTTGTTATCTGGTTCCCTTTCTCTAAGGTAATTCTCCCACCTGGGAAATCCTCTCCTCTGGGAGGCAATTAGAAGTTTGATGGATAAGGAGTGAGAAGTGATAGCCATCTAGGAATGGACCTGTGTAGAGGTATCTGTGACAACTTGTGTTGGAGAACCACCATCTCTTGTAGCGTGTGGAGCTGAACAACTATGAGTTTCTGAGCGCTCTGGTGAAGGAGTGATCGTGACCCCATCTCTGCCAGTGCATGGAGGGCTGGAAGGCAGCAACCTCTTATCACCTCCACTATTGCATGCTGGGACATACTCCCATAATGATGCTCTCTGAAGCACAAAATATGCATCTAATGGAATGTCATTTTTCAAGGTAGAAACTCACATGGAAACACACACAGTGACTTTATTGCTTTATATCATGAATCACAATAGAATAGAAGATTGATGATGCTAGTTAACCCTCAGATCCTAACACTAGAGATTAAAATTGGACATTTATTCAAGCTTTGCCTTCTGATACTACCTCTACATGTTGCTTTCTTGGGTAGAATGCCTTAACCGAATGCCTTAAAAATTATTCTATGGCTTAGACTTTCTGCAAGCCCCATCGTTCCAAGATACAACGTATTATCCAGAAGTTGTCCTTTTTGATAGGCTTCGGATCCTACCAAGAAGGGAGAAATATGTTTCTAAGCAGCTTGGTGATGAAAGAGGGTGAGAACAACCAGAGGATAGAGTGCGCACCATTCCCACGCTGAGTTTTGGAAACCATGACTGGAAAAAGACATTCCAGGTTGTCTTCCATCCAGTGATCACTGATGTATTTGTGCCTCTGATTAATGAACTTTGCAAATTAACCCCCATATTGCTCTGTAATTGTGATTAAGGTTTCAAAAAAAAAATCACTTAAGCGTACGTTTCCGCTACTTCAGACCCCATTCCAGCCGGATGGCCAGCTCCCTCTGCTGATGTCCCAAAGATAATGCCAGTCTCCTGACCTCTGAATTTACAATTAATTACTGCATTCAGCACCTAAATTACCCACCCACCCCCGTTCTCGGTATGCCTAGCTTTATCTCTCTGCACACACAAGCCTGGCTTTTAATTAAAGGCCCTCCAAATTAAATGAAAACAAATTCAATTATTACATCTCATTGGAAGAGCTCACAGCATATCCTGACAGCATTTATCCAATGGGGAACCCAGGGAGAGCTCTGCTCCCACAACTTAAATTAATGTGCCCCGTAAATGATTTTTCTTATCATTGCCTGAACAGGTTTTCTGCCACTGGGTCAGCTCTAGCTGTGGTCTTTGCTGTTGTGTGTGTGTGTGTGTGTGTGTGTGTGTGTGTGTGTGGTGGAGGTAGGGATGGGAGACCAACATATGTTCTAATATAATCCCTTTTTTCTGTTCTGTATCTGTTCTGATCACTCCTTACTTCATATTCACTGTTTCTGCATGGAAGGAGCAGGTCTCCCATTCTGCTCCCTTTGTGGCTAGGAGATAAATTCCATGCAGTCTCTGTAGGTCTAGAGGTGCAGCTCAGACATGCACCTTTTTAGATCCTTATCCAGGGCACTTAGGGATATCCAGGGGACCATGGGAATGTTCTTGGATCCCTACATAGCCAGAAGTGTAGAGAAATGTTCACTGAATCACAATTATTGTTACTATAGATCATAACAATAATCATCATAATAATGAGTTTGTTGAGAACTATAATATACTGGGCTTTGCAAACAGCACACCATTAGACACCGTCCATCCCCAGTGGACCTGTTATATTTGTGGAAGCAAAGTAAGCCCTGAATAAAAAAAGCAACAGAAAGGAACTGCAGGGAGTATAGAAAGGGGAAGAAATAATTTCCTTTCTGGGTCCTAGGCAGCAGAGTCGTATGTCTGTCTTCCTTGCCTGGGCCACACTGCCTGCTCTTCACTTTGTATAGGGTTTCATCTGTGGTGTAAGACTCTTTAAGTGGCAAGGTAGAGGGCTTGTAAGGGGAGGAACTTCTGGCTGGGAGATAAGAAAATTGATCTGACGCTGACATCACCTGACGCTTTGGGATATAGGTTCAGGACAGATCCTGTTGTCTCTATTCATGGTTTCAGGCAAAGCCTTGGAAGCTCTGCTTCCATAGACACTGGGGTGGACTGCAGAAAAACACCCAGGTGAGGAGCGTGTCTGGAATTAGAGGTGTCTGAACGGTCTTCTATCCTAGGGTGTAGAGAAGGAAGGTCCAAATGCAGATTATGATAGAAAGAAAACATGTGCACAAGGAGTGGGGGGGCAAAACAGGAGAAAGACGCGTGGGCTGTGAAAAGAGAGCTGCAGTCCTAAGCCTGGGGCTGCCAAACACCGTCTGATGGTGTGTCATGTGCCCTCAGACTCAGTCCACACTCTCTGAGGAAACAGGCATGCCAGCAGAACTCTAGGGAACATCTGAAAGTCCACGAGAAGGGACACCAGATCACTGTGCTTAGCAACGCGAGCTTCCCTGGTGTCTCCTGGAGCTGTCAACCAGCTGGGAGAGCTGAGTATTTGAAGGACAGGAGTCACAGTGTCATAGTTTTTCACACTCTTGGTTGAGCAATCGTCCTTTGTAGCTGCCTTTTCTGCATGCCATGCCCTGTGCACATGAAGCCCAGCAAAAGCCTGTTAGGGATTAAAGAAAAGCAAAAATGGAACAGCCTTTCAAGATACTTGTATTCTGATTGGTGTGGAAATGTACACGCGTAAGGAAATTGTAAAACGTCAAATTCCATTTCCCTGTGATAATTCCTATAGTCTCTCCACATGCTTATGACTCGTCACAACACATTATGTGGTTATTATCTTGTAGCTTATTCTGTGCTAGACCAGGCTTCGTCAAACTCTAGGTTTATTTGCATCTTTGGGAAACTTTAAGCACCCACCACCACCGCCGCCGCCCTCAGTACCGCCTCTGGCACTCAGCACTTCTTGCCTATGAGCTGAGTGAGACAACATCTCAATTTAAACTGCCTGAGCCAGAGCTCTCTCAGGCTCCTCTAGACATCCTATGCTTTGTGCTTCTCTTCTTAGCATTGCTTAATAGGCCTAGTCACGTCTATGACCTGTACAGGCAGTGTAGCCTTGTGGTGAAGAGGAGGCTGTATCGGAGTCAGAGAGATGGCTCGGCAGTTAAGGACACAAGAACATACTTCTGCAGAAAAATTGAGTCTGTCTCTCAGCATCCATTTTAGGTGTCTAACACATGTAAACTCAGCTGAATTTTTTTTTAACTGGTGGGAACTTGCACTCATGGGCACACTCACACATACATGCACACGTGTGCTTTCTCTGGCATACATGCACGCGTGCACACACACACATACTTGGGAATAGTAAGAATAAGTGTTTAAAAAAAGAGTTTAGCCATCTGGCTGACCTTGGAAAGTTACTTTGTCCCTAGTTTGTAAGGTGGAGAGGAAGACACTGGTACTTGATAAACTGTGGTGAGGATCACATGAGTAATGGAAGATGTGGGAGTTGAACTAGCGCTCTGCTGTGGTGTTTGTGAGTGGCAGCTTTTGCTCCACCAGTCCTGAAGGGTACACTTGTAGGTTTGTCTGTGCCCTCTGAAAAGATACATTCACATCTAACTGCTCAGACCAGCATATATAACTGGAAGTAATGTGTTTGTAGAGGCAATCAGGTTAAGATGAGGGCAAACTAAAGGAGAGTGGACTCAGGAGATGGTGGTGGCTCTTGTAAAATTAAGAGTCATTGAGGAAGATCTGAAGACACAAAGGAGCAGTAAGAAAAAAATGCCGTATGAAGAGAGGTGGAGATTGGAATGGTGTGTCTATAGGAAGGGGGCACTGAGAATGCTGCTCACCTCATGTGCACAAAGCAGATTCTCCCCCAGACCTTCCAGAAGACCCTGTCTATGTCACCATCTAGATTTTGGACTTCTAGCCTCCAGAATTGTGAGAGAACAAATATCGGTTGTTCCTAACTACCTGGTTCATGGTGATTTACAGGCTGAGTAAGTGCTGTTCTGGGCAGTCACTGAACATCAGAAGGTAAGAGGGCTTGGAAAGCAGAAGACCTTAGTCAATGATTACATGGTGAGTTGGAGGTTGCCCACCATGAGGACATTTATGTGAGCAAAGAATTATGGAGTGATTTTCACGGAAGTAGATGTTGCCGGCACATTTTATGTATTGATTATTGTAAATTAAATGACAAATATATTTTTCTCTCATCCAACTTGAAGATTTTAATCATGTTGTGGGACATAATTGGTGTGATGACATTGCACATCCAGATGACTTTAAAAATAACATACATGAAAGAAGATTTTCCATAAGAGGGTTATTAACCACAAGGTTCTATTCTGGGCTCCTTCTGTCAATTTATCCACTACAAACACTGATTCCTTCTCATGCTTCTAGTTTCTTCTTTCAATGATATTTGATAAATCCAAGTTAAAGTGTTTTTAAATTGAGCTAGTAAATAGATATACAGTAACTTGTGTTTTGAGTATATGTAGGATTGTATTGCTCTTGAATAGGATGTCATTCATAAACATCAATCTAGTGGTCTGCTGTATGCCTGGCATTATATTGGAAATAAGAGACAATGGAGACAGTAAAAACAATAGTTTACATTTTTAAAAAGTTGAGTTCTGGTTGTAATACAAAGAATTGAGTTTTTTACACACACACACACACACACACACACACACACACACACACACACACGTCTTTTTCACCATTCCATGGACCTCTATAACTGTTCCTTTTCCCTGCTCACAAACAGTTCTCTGTTCTACTTTCAAAACACATCTTTTTCTATTACCTTCTTTGTCTGCCCCTTTCCCATCTTTTAGACTCCTTCCCTCCCATTATCACTTTTCTGCTTTTTGTTTTGCTTTTAATATTTTAATAATTTATTCATTATATATCCTGATGGAAGCCCTTTCTCTCAACTTCTCCCAGTTCCGCCTTCCCTCCCTCTTCCCCCATTCCCCTTCGCTAGTCCACTGAAAGGGAGAGTTCTCCTCTGCCATCTGCCCATTGCTTATCAAATCTCATCAGGACTGCCTGGATCCTCTTCCTCTGGGGCCTGGTAAGGCCCATCACAAGGGCAAGTGATCAAAGAGCAGACAATTGAGTTCATGACAGAGGCAGTCCCTGCCCTTACTCAGACACCCACATGAAGGCTGAGCTGATAATTGGCTACATCTGAGGAGAGGGTCTAGGTTCTCTGCATGAATGGTCCTCTCACTTTTCTACTTTTGTTTTCTACACACACACACACAAACAAACACACACACACACACACACACGCACGCACTTAAAATGTCTGGTTTTGTGCCAGCAGGATGCTATTATTACTATAGCTATGTAGTAGCAACATGCTATTATTACTATAGCTACATAGTATTGTTTGATTTCAGGTATTGTGATTCCTCCATTTTATGAGGTCTTTATTATATTCCAGTCTGTCTACTTATTACACTGTCTCAGACCTGCTAAGAACTGAGGTTTAGTACATCCATTGCATGGAGGATGAAAGCACACTCCCTGGGACATACCCAGGTCGCATGTTAAATGGCAGAGATCCATTTTTGTACCTGGGTGGTCTGATTCTGAGCTACACACATAGCCCGAGGCACACACACAGGTCAGTCACCTACTGTACTAATGGAACTTCAGGTGTGGCCGTAGAAAAGGCAAGCCAAGAATCACCGTGGACACGGGAATGCACAGGTACAGAACTTCCCGATGAAGTCACTATTGCCGCTCGCTGGGAGAGAGGCGAGAACAGCACCTGTGGTTGATTCATCTTTGTAACAGCTGCTCTGGTTTGCTCCAGGTGTCTGCCCCCAGGGAGGAGCTTCTGTTTGGAGGTTGTGCAGGAGCCTGCCAGGCAGAGACTACTCCACTGAGCATGTTCAGTGGAGCACCACAGGGAGGCCGCCAGAGTTGGGTTGGCCACATACCCCACTGGTCCCTGGCTCTGGAAATTTCTCTCTTGGTATCCTCACTGTCTTGTCAGACCCCAGAGATTCAGTTTCCTAACTCCAGGCGAGGTTCATGTTTTTCCAGTCAGGAGGAAAATAGCTCTTTGTCCTTTCAAAGACGTGAGAACCAAGCTGAGAAGCTGCGCGATTACGGAGAGCGATCATCTGCCTGCACAGCGCAGCTGCCAACCTCGAGTACAGTAGCTGCAAGGTGATGAAGTCCTCATGAGGACTTGGAGAATCTTTTTATACCTTCCTGGAGTCTGCACACCTGACTTGCTCATGGCCCAATTGATTTTAGAGATCGAAAATCAGTACATACTCTGTTACAGAACCCACGTGCCTGAGGCACGGAGAACTCACTGCTGAGAGCATTGTCTCCGGTTTCGCTGAACTTCCCAGATGTGGCCTTTGATATTTTCCCGCTCAACAGTCTCCCCCACTCCACTGAAGCCTTGAAAGAAGACAAGTCTGAAAGAGGTCTATTTTTAGTATGGAGTCGGGTTGTGAAGAGACCATGAGTGGGAGAAGTGTCTTCAGGCAAACTGCATATCCTCAAGCTGCATATGCCCAACCCCTCCCCTACCTTGTCATTTTTAAAAATTGTACTCTACTGTTATTGGGAATAAAGTTCCTGGTTCTCAATCCTATTAGATATGAGCCCATCAATATCCACCTGGAAACATTCATAAAGTGTATTGATAATAAGGACAGCACAGTACTTAGAGGTAGATCTGGTATAGACTCTAACCCTACCACTTTCCACCTGGTATCCTAAAGAAGACTTCAAAATCTCAGTCCTTCTGTTGCACTTTTATCAAAGAGGAATAAACATAATAATACCAGTTTATGTTTTACTCCTCTTGTAGAAAAATAATATATGAGAAACTGCTTTGCAAATTGTAAAATACTGTACAGAACTTAATTATTTTTTTAGAAAGTATGAATGGATTTTTCCCCTTTTAAATTATTCATTTTGCATCCTGTTTTGTAGCTTGGAGAATGAGGTGTTTGATTCTCAGTTCCTTGGAACTGTGTGAACATTCACATCAATTATTTTATTTTACTCCCACACAATGTTTGCTTTACCTACAGAATTCACTGTGGGATTGAGTTGTCTGGTATTTAAAGTAAGTTGGGCTCTGACTTCTAGGCCTTTCAGTGTTTATTTATTTTTTTAGTTGCACTCATATGTGAAACTATGGAAATGGTTAGAATGGGTAATTAGGTGTTACTTATCAAAGCAACGTGGACTTATTAGTAACATTTCTTTTGAATTCTGGAGTTTGTAAACATGAAAGTAGGTTGTGTTTGAAGGGAAAGAATCTGTGTCCAGTGAGGGAGATCATTGTTTTCTGAACGTGTGTCGTTTTCAGAGTCTAAGATTAATATTCTTTCTGAGAATCTGCTATTTTAGGTGGCCATCCTACTTTTACTTTTGGTTGCTGTGATTAAAAAACCCTGACCAAAGCACCTTAGGAGGAATGGACAGCTGGTCACATTCACAGTCAAGAGCAGAGAGAGAATGGATGCATGCTTGTTTGTGTTCAGGATCTCCTGCCTAGGGAGTGGTGGTGCCCACAGTAGGCAGGTTTTCCCACCCCATTTCACAAAAGACAGGACCTCAAAGACAGGCTCACAGGCCAATCTGAGCTAAACAGTTTTTCATGAAGAATCTCTTCTCGGGTGATTCCAGATTGTGTCAGGTTGACAACAAACCATTTAATTATTGAAACTCTACTCCTTGGCAACTTGACACAATATGGAATCGCCTGCAAAGGGGAAGCACAGTGAATTGTCTGGAATGGATTATCTTGTGAGCATGTCTGTGAGGAATTTTCTTAGGTAGGTCAATTGAGGTTGGAGGGTCTATCCTGAATGTGGGTGACACTGTGTCATCATCTGGGCTCTGGACTAAGCATGGAGAAAGCTGGCTGAGCAGGAGGCATCCACACACAAATTCATTTTTCTTTGCTCGTGAATGTGAAAGCAATGCAACTAGTCCTCAATGTGACATTCCTACTAAGCTGGACTGGAACCTGGAACCATGAGCAAAAATAAAGTTTTTCTTAAGTTCCTTTTGCCAGGATATTTTATCATAACAACAGAAAAAGAAAAAGTGTAAAAGAAAAGAAAACCTACTAAGAGTGATCTAAACTAAATGAAGATGTCTGAAATCAGGTGTCTTGAGAGAGGCTGAGCAGAGACCAGAGCTTGTGACATGCTTGAAAATATCACTGGACTGAGAACTGGAGCCCACTCTAGCTGTACTGTTTCCAATATTGTCTGGCTACGTACTGTCCTATTTAAAGTAAAACATTCTTATTATAGAAAAATATACATAATGTAAAATTGACCATTTTAATCATGTTTTGATGTACAGTTGCATGGCTTAAGTACATTCTGATTATTATGCAACCGCCACCACCATCCATCTACAGAGCTGTAAGGGTTGTTTTTAGAGAGAAATAAAATCATTTCTGTAAAAGCTCTTAGAAGAGCATAAATTCACCATAGGAATGCAAAACATTGTCATGCCTCTTATTGCCCAATAATTTAGCAGAAAGGGCAAAGTTCACCTTCAAAGGGTTGCTTTACTTGTAAATGATTGGAGAAGGCTGAATAAACGATCTCTTTTGAAGGATTCAAATTAGTGGAGATGCCCCAGGGATTACCTGTAGCAATTGAAGTCATGCCCAACTTGAACTTTCGACAAATTTGCATCAATCACTTCCTTATTTGAACCTAAAGTTAGAAGATATCATTTCCCCCCTGCTGCACATTTGAAACGAGAGGGTCAGGAAAGCTGAAAAAGTCAGGAGAGGGAGGGAGCCCATGTGGTCTAATGAATAGTTCTAAAAATAGTTGAGAGAGGAAAAAAAAAAACACAAAAAAACCTCTCCCATGTGAGATTTTGAAGTTCTTACAAATGCTTGATGGTATTCTGACTTTCTCCCAACTAGCTCTTCTATCCTGTCTTCTCAATGAGGTTTGTCCACCTCAAGGAGTACAATGAAGCATGGCCTGCACATTCATTAAAAGATAAATTCCTGAAAGCAGTTATACATTATAATATATATATTACACGTATATATAATAATATATATATAACACACATATGTATAATCTCATTAAAGTTTGGAAACTGGATTAAAGAGAACAAAAATGTGGAAAGGACATGTCTCGTTGGACAGAACAAATCAGATGGCTTAGATCTGTGTAGAAATTGTCAGATTTGATCTCTTTCCTCCTGAAAAAAAAAAAAGTCATAGATTAAAACAGAAAAGTGTTTTCCTGTTTGTAGTCTTCTTTACATTAAAGTTTCCTTCCTGTTTTTCCTACCTTGAAGAGAAACTTACAAAAATCCTATTGTAATTTATTACAGATGTCAAAAAGAAGTAAAAATACCAATGTTCCAATTGAAGAAAGAGGCCCCTCCCACTGAAATGGAGTTTCTAGTGGATCCCATCTCAGGAATTCATATTTGCCTCTGAACTCAGCAGATGTGGTTTTCTTTGCTGCCTCAGTGAGATTATTCTTTGGTAGTGATATGACCTTTTGTGTGAGGAAGTCTTACAGAATAGATGAATGATCCATCCATGGGGGAAGTAGGCTATTGAAACGTAGGTTTGGTAAAGTGAGGGACCACTGCAAGGAGATGAGAAATGACTGCCTGACATTTGCATTGTATGTTATTGAAATTAGGTTGAAGCGGCCTGGTTGAAAAATATTGGTAGGGATCTGAGGAAGTGCTCATAGCCTGAAAGCTTCTGTGCTTTTTATAATGAGATAACAAAGCAATTTAGAGCCTCAAATACTTGGTTTCAAAATTACATATATACTTATATATGTATATATGTGTCTGTATATATATATATGTAATTAAAACTATATTATATATAATACATTTCATATATATGAAATGGTTTTATGTATGTATTTGATTTTTATATGTTATATATAAAAAGATATACACATATTTATATATATGAAATGGTTTGTGCAGACAGAACATGGGATCTGGTTTCTTAAGGGGCCACATTGTACCACAGAGGACAGGCCAGAGACTCCATCTAAGGTAAAAATGAGAGCCTAAGCTTGGAAATGTCAGTGGAGAGGGCCACACTTGCCATGAAGGATGTCTGAGTTTTGTGCTAGCTCTTGTCATTTATTAGGAGCCTGTCATTCCTAGGCTTAGTTCCCTGTCAGCAAGCTTCCTCCATTTGTTTCACTAGAGCTTGCTCTTGACAACAGAAGCATTAGGTGACAACACAGGGTTGGAAAAACTCAAATCTGTCATCGCTGTTAGAAAATATTTCAGAGAACATGCCGTACTAATGATGGGTAGAAGGCATCCTCTTCCTTGAAGAAATGCCCTCACTGCATCAAGACTTAATGGAATGCCTGTACCTTTATCTGGATCAATATGAGACCTGGCAATTGAACAGCATCTCTGTATCTTTTGTAAAAATTGCGTTGAAGGTACTTTTCCACTCTGTCACTCAAAGTCCTTTTTATAAATCCCAGTGATTGCAGCTCCACACGATCTCACAGTAAATTTCTGCTTAAGTTTGGTTCCAAGCAAAATGCTGTCTTCACTGATGAATTTGTATGCTTTCTGTTTTTAGAGAGCAAGGAATATAAGCCAATGTCCTTTCCATTTGCCTTAGCTAGCACAAATTCAGAGGCAAACACATTATCAAAATGTTATGTGCTTAGTTCAGGTACCGTGAATGTTCTTTCCTTCTATTCCCTCCAAATGATGTGTTTTGCCTTCTCCTTAGAAGATTTGCCTTATCATGTAGGGCCACCTAAAGTCCCCTCAGTAGGTAGAAAAAAGGGGAAGAAAGAATTTTTATAAGCATATTTACCTGTGTACCCATCTGTTCTTATTTTTATTTGCTCTAACAAATAAAGTAATCTTTGCCAATGATCAGGGCATAGTGTTGCTTCTTATTGAGGCTTGAGAATAAGAATTGCATACAGTGACCTCAGTTCTATTCCCATCTTTTTTCTATTCTGAGCCATCCTATGCAAATTACTGAATCTCTTTGAATTTTATTTTCCCAATCCATTAAAAAGAAAATATCTAATTCTCAGATTGCTTTGAGTGTTGAAGGGTATAAAATGTAAAAGAACACTATTGTGGCATGTAGTGTATTAATAATAAAATAGCTGGGTGTCTGAGAATACATTGCGGTGCTTCCTGCAGCTTCTGGATACACTTTTTAACTTCACTAGCAAACTTTCTTCCCATAAAGTACATCCTTGAAATGAATCTTATTTTTTTAAAATAGTGTTTATATTTGTTCTTTGAGAATTTTATACAGTGAATTTGATCATATTCATCCCTCTCCCTGAACTGCTCACTGATCCTCCCTCACTTCTGCTCTACCTACCCATCTTCTCTCTGTGTGTCTGTCTCTTATCTCTCTGCCTTCCTCTGTCTCTGTCTCTCTCTTTCTCACTTGCTCGCTCTCTGAATTCTCTGTAGCTTTCTGTAGGGTGCTTTGAGAGCTGAGGACCTAGCAAGTGCAGAATGGCCGTCTGGCCAGTAAAGGAACTGCTTCCTGTCCAAATGTTCTTACAAGTCTTGAAGAACAACCATCAATAAAACCCGGGCTTCCCAGGAGCTCTGGGCATACCAGGCAACCAGCCATAGGAATAGGACACACGAAGCCACAGACAGCTCTCCCTGTGGGCTTGTAGACGCAGCACCAGGAGGTCGTTCTGTAGCCACAAATGTGTCTCCAAGGGTACATCTGACTGCTTGGGACCATTTATCTTGGCTGCCTGTCCCTGCTACTCAGCAGAGTCACCGCGTGTATGCCAGGTCCTCCCAGAAAACCATCCATTGCAGAATGGTTGACTTTCGTCACATAGCTGACCTTTCTTTCCCCTCCTCTTCTCCAAACCTCTTCTATTGAGTCACGCAGGTGGGTAAATCTTCCCCTGCTACATCCGCATGCTGGGGAAATTGGCTGGCTCTGCTAAGTGTGATTGAGCCGTTTGTTTTTAAGCTGCACATAAGCATTGGACGAGATTTATAGCACTTTCCTTCTTGCCGAATCGACCCACTGGGAACCATTAAAGTTTTATTGCTCTCTGCAGTTGCCTGGCCAGAGTGGAATTGAGGGGGCCTGTAGTTGGAAAAGCTTTTTCTTCCATTGGCTTATTCACTGGGAATGTTGGGTGTGTGTGTGCCTTTTGTTCAGTCTCCTCAAATTTTGGTCCCAGCTCTGTGCCAAACTGCTCTGAACTCTTGGGTTGACTCTCTTTGTAACTATGCACTAAGGGTTTAAACTCTGTTGGGCTTTCTCTGTGGCCCCACAGCTCCAAGGGAGTCTCATATAGATCAACTGAAGACCATGATTCTCTCCTTGTAGTCCCCTTATCTTGGTGAGCTGTACCCATGTCTTTTTTTTTTTTTTCCTATGTCAATGGTCTTCACCATTTATCTGCAGACTCTCATTTACCTCTTCAGGTTGAGTCAATGGGCAGATGTTCTTGTTATGAATCTTAAAATGTGAGAATTCTAAACCTTCCAAAAGGATCAGCAATCTTAGGTATAATGTGAATCAAGCTTAACATAGAATGAAGAGCACTGTTTTCTAACAGTATCCAAGTGAAGGATGCCTGGGCTTTGGGGACATTTATTGACCTGTCAGGATCAAAGCTCATCAAAGCTCATCATAAATTACTCCAGCTTTGTAAAATCTAATGTGATGTTAGTAAATGATAGTAATAATAACAACAATCACTATCATGAACACATGTTTCATTCGGGGGCTGCCCTTGGATAATTCCGTTTTTTTTTTTTTTTTTTTTTTTTTTTTATGGAGAAACCTCACAAAATAGATATAAGGAAGTCAGAGCTCTAAGAAAATACATTGAGTGGACATAGTGTCAGCATAAAGCTCCCCAGGGCTTAGAAGATGCACAGATTCTCCTATCTAATCGTGTGCTTTATCTGCTGCTCTGTCAGCTGTGGAGGTCTGATGGTCGTGTCTCTATCAGGGCAAACTTAAAGCTGTTGTTAAGTTTTATACATGGAAATTGCATTTTAGGATCAAAAGCCTTGGGTGACTTGTAAGATTTTTTATCATCCAGGTAGCGATTTGGGCAACCATCTTGTGGGAGACGGGCTGAGAAAGTTCACATGGTCAGTTATTATCCATAATAGTCTCCAGGTCACAAAATTCAGAGCACACAACGTATTTGAGAGCTGTGTAGCAAGGTCAGAGTTGTAGGGTTCAGTCCTTATTTCTGTCAGTCACTAAGGAGAGAAAGCCTTCTGGGTGCCTGTTTTCTCATCTATTACATGAGGACGGTAACAAACAAACAAACTACTTTGCCTGTATCAAGGGCAAATAAAAGACAGTAAACTGGCTACTCAACCTAGAACATAATAAACCCTCAGTAAAATTTAATGTTTATTATCTTCTATTTTAAACAGCAAAGGCAATTCAATGTATCACGTGTTGAACCTCACAGTTTTGGGAAAAGGTTAGTAGTATATGATCACTTAATTAAGACATTAGTATCAGACAAAGATGAAGCAAGGCGTCTGCTCTGAAGCATTCTATTCCACTGAAATGACCCCAAAGCAGAGCAGAGGACATAAAAAAAATCTCATTATATTCCCTCGAGAAGCCACTGTTTTTGCTTCCTCTAGACTGAGCACATACAAGTTCTGTACTTAAACCAGAAGTCCAATGGGACCTTTCTGGGTTTGATTACAATTCCCCTGAGAGAGACACTGGCCTTACTTTATCATCAGCCTGTCATCTTGTTCCCACACTATAATCATGCAAGTACTGTGGGACTTGTCCTATACTGTGAATCTTTCACCTTCCACACTCAAAGGGGAGGAGCTAAAGTGAACATTCCTTTCTTCAAGTGTTTACTACATTCACACTTTCCACATGTCCTCAGGAGGGCAAGATGGAACAGAAGGGGGATCTCAGTGTGAGTGAGAGCATCTGTCTGTGTCTGTGTGTTCAACAAATTCTTCTCCTTTTAGCCTTCATTATTTTACAATAATTATAGCTGTAAGCTTGATTGATGTAATTGTAATCATAACTGTATTGGGTGTTTGCTAGGTTCCAGCCATGGTTCCAGGCAGGTGACAGTTGTAAGAGAACACCCACTTCAGAGCTTCCCCTAACACTCAGGACTGGAAATCAGTGGCAGCTGTGTGGTTGGTTCTGTGGGGACCCCTCTCATTCACTTCAATGTTACCACATCAAGCTCACAGAGATGGCTGATGCCTAGGTCTTTTTATATATGGAATCTTCTGGGGAAAAAAAAAAGGTATGAACTACCATCTCCAAGGGGAATTTGTGACTCTGCAGAGCTGTTCCCTAAGATAGATACTTCCTTCCAGAACTTCTGAATAACCCCCAGCTGCATTCTCCATTTTATTCTCCGTGCTTATGGTTATACATGATCATGTCAGATGCTGGTTTTATAACCTGACTTCTTCATTAGAAGCTTGGGTCATGTGCATGGGGCTTTTGTCTGTCTTGTTCGCCCAGTATTTCTACCTGGGGGAAATGTTTAGGATATAACAAGCTGTGCATACATATTTACAGAATAAATACAAACATTGGGTGAAAGAATTAATCAACTTAGCACATGGCTTAGTTGGGTGGATTAGCTTCCTAAGCTGAAAGTCTGGTGAGTTTGTCTTGAACCTCCTAGAGAATACCATGGCAGCTGCCATCCCTTAAGTGCACTGAGAAGCTGGCTAGACTGAGATAGTACAGGCAAGCAAGAAGCCCATGACTTGCATTTCTGTATGAAAGTCAGATGACATGACACACAGCCTGTATCAGTTTCCTTCCCAGTCTCAAGATCTCTTTGTGAAGTGGCCCAGCACTGACCCCTTCAGTTCCATGCATATGACATCTAGCCTTTGTGTTGAGACTGGACCATTGACTGTGGGTTCTCTGTGCTAGTTCTTCCATGCCCCAGTCATGGTCACACTGAACTCTGAGCTTAGATCTGTCTTCAAATGTAAGCCAGTACTATATTGGAAATTTTCTAAGAAATCTTGGCCAGATGCTTGCAAACATTTGGGTGTAGTATAGCAAAAGTAATTGAGGTGAGAACCAGAGATCTGAACTGAGGCCAACTGCCTCCAGGATCATTCTACAAACAGCCCCTTTATCTCTGGAGCCTGTGTCTTCATCTGAGCTGTGAGGGTGGGCAGCTCCCTAGACCCTACTGTTCAGATCACCTTGTTCTGTCCTGCTATTGTGAAACTCTGCTCATCAGTCTCTCAAGTAGCTAATCAGAGGGAAGCTCAGCCTCTGTCATCCTGGAAAGAGGTCTTGGAGAAGAGCAAGTAAATGAAAGAGCTGGTACCAAGCCACTGTTTAAACCAAAAGTGCTTACCTCTGTCCTCAGTCCAGTGAATGAGACTTGGGAACCCAAGTTCACATGGCTGGGAAAACAAAAGTTGGGCAACTCGAGCTACTGTTTTGAACTTTAAGTTTTGTTTAGACCCATGTGCCTAGAGGGGTCTGTGCCTTTTCTTCAGATGTAGAGGCCCACAGAATAAGGAGTGAAGGAAAAAATCAGAGAGAGAGAGAGAGAGAGGGAGGGAGGAGTGGTTCCATGGTTCTGTGTGCTGGCCAATATGTCTTCCAATTTAATTACTTATCTCTCCCTCAAATTGTTTATGGTACACTACGTTATTAAATGCACCATAAGCAAACTGCTCTTGAAAGAGGAAGTAGATTTATTTGTTTTAGTTACCATTCCAACAAAATTCTGTTTCTTCCACTAATTAAGACTTCATTTGCTAATTTAAATGCTATACTAATTAAAGTATAATTCTGAAAATGTAAAAAGAACTTCGAAAAAAGAAAGAATTAAAGAAAGAAAAACAGGGGTAGCCTCTAGGAATTACATTAAATTTATTGCATCCTAGCAATAGTAAGCTGGGAAATTATTTCATTTGCAGCTCATGCTGGATCCTGGCAGCTTCTTCATACCCATTCTTACACTTCAGCTCATTAACACACACTTCCGCTTTTGCTCATTAATGGGAGTTTTCTACTGAGGCTTTAAGATGAGTTGTGAGTTAGGTCCTTAAAGCAATGTTTAGAGTTTCTTCAGCTGGGCCACACGGTGTGTAGCAAGCTGCTGACTGACTTGATGTTCAGTGAGGGTGTATGTTTCAAGGAACAGGGAACATCTGGAGTTCCACTTTGTAATCAGTTTCAGCACCAACTGTTCTTTTAGCTCCTCTGTTTTCTCTAGAATCCATGGTATTTTAGAGAAGGAGGAGTTTATGTTTTACAAGAAAGAGGATTTGGTTGGTTGGTTGGTTGGTTGGTTGGTTGGTTGTTTTGGCTAAGTCATGTCTGTTATTTTGAAAATCTGAAGGGTGCTCATAAATAAGAGCAAGAGATGTGGAGATTCTAGGAGTCATAGTGGGCCTTTATGACCAGGCCTCCATAGGAATCTTTCAAGGGTTAAAAGCATTCCAGCTTGTGAGAGAGAAAAGATAGCTAGGGACAGGAGCATAGGAGGCAGTCCCCAACTCCCTTCCCAGCCCTAATTTTGAAGCTGAAACACCAGAGGTGAGACTAGGAACCTGATTTCTTATTCCCGCTGAAGCATGTGGCCTCTATCATCTAATTAAGTCAAAACTCATGAAGATAACTATGTTCCCGTTTAATGTGTTCAATGTTGCCTAACTACCCCTTAGACAGCACATTCTAACAGTAAATGTTACTTGTTACTCTCGGTTTCTTCAGGTTAGAATTTCAGTGCTGCTTTGTGTGTGTGTGTGTGTGTGTGTGTGTGTGTGTGTGTGTGTCAATAGGTGTGGCCATTTGAGAGTCCACACTAAAAGTCACTCCTGGGCTTCTCTAGAGTGAGTGATCCCTCAGGGAAAAGAGTTGCTCCGCTCCCTCACCTTATTCCTGCCCTGGTCTATTTGTTACCTCTCACCATAGCCATTACTAAGGAGGAGACTCCAAAAAGCTATAGACGCCAAAAAGTAGATGTGCCATCTTGCTTTCTCTGCTTGGGCTCACACTCTTCTGTGCAGAGCCTTGATCTCACACCTTCCCTGTCTGTCTGTTGTTGACATTGTGCCATTGACCTGTTACGAGTACAAAAATTTTGGGGAAGGTAAACTCCCAGACTTGCTCAGACTCCGTTGTCATAGGAAGAAGTCACATTTCTCCTTGAGAAGGTTGTGGCAAATACAGGTGGAGTGGGAAGCTATTTCTTGAAAGGTCATCTCTGTATTTTAATCTGCCTCCTGGCTAAGAGCTCAGCCTTCTAGCTATGGGCTGCCCTAGAGAGACAGAGCCAGGAGGCAAGAGAACTTCCTTTTGGGTAAACAAGAAGAGCTATAGTAGAAAGCGAAGCTCTTGGAAGAGTCTATCTATATCTCAATTTTGGATTTTCACTGCCAGAAAGGAGAGGGCTGGGTGAAGCAGAATGACTTCCAGTACTCGTCTGGATGGATTGGCCCTGCTTTTTGTTAGTGACTTTCTTGCCAAATGCTGAGTAAAGATGTTGGTTCTGTCAAACTAAAGCCATGATGTAAGGAGAGGCTGCTTTGCCCAGGTCGTGGCTCAGAGAGGAGAAGGGCGGGTGTAGGCAAGAGGCAGAGATGGAAGATGTGAAGCAAAGAAATCAGCACTTGGCTCCTGTGTCAGAATTGCCTTTGCAGCTGTATTAATCTATAGAGATGTGGGGAGAATTATGTCAAAAGCCTCTCCAGAAATTGGATAAGATGTTGTTAATTCAATCATACAGCTAAAGCAACCTGCCATTCCATTGGCAGGCCGTACGTATACTTGCCTCACTTTGTACCTTTGAAGATGCTGAAGAGAGGGTAGAGTGGGTAGCTTTCAACAAAGATATGCCAGTAAGGCAAGGGGGATGGGCTGACATCATCTTTGGGCATTGCCCACATGTCCTTTCTGTGCCTGGGGAGAGCGGCCAGTTTGTTCTAATGTTGTGCACACTTTTCGCTCATATAGACCGTTGTTTTTTCTTAATTTATTTTTTCAATTTATTTTATTCATATGAGTGCTTTTCCTGGATGTATGTCTGTGTACCGTGTGCATGCCTGGTGCCCGAGGAAGTAGTGAGCCTCCATGTGGGTGCTGGAAATCGAACCCTGTTCCTTCAAAAGGATGACAGGTGCTCTTAAACCACTGAGCCAACTCTCCAGCCCTTCGTACAGACCTTTTGTCCAAGGAATACATAATAGTTGCAGGCCATTGGTTTCAGAATTCCAGCTTTGAAATTTTAAAATAGGGTAGTCTCAAGTGGCAGATTGTTCATCCCTGCTTATTTACAGCTAGCACTGAGCAGACGATTCTGACTCAATTAAATTCTGAGTAGTTCCTTCTAAGAAATGAAAACACTGTTTAGTTTCTAATACTTGTTTCTTAAGAAATGCCCAGGGGTATGTCAGAAGGCACAATTGGCCTGATCTCAGAGCTCCTGAATATATTTTGTAAGCAAATATTTGCCCAAAATCTACTAATGGGGCTGGTCTGTGTATTTAAAACCAAGAAGCTTGTGGCCATCCAGAAAACAAAATAAGATTTGATCCATGGTTGAGAAGGAGTTCATATCTCCCAGGGGAGAGAGCAAACTTCAGGTGGCAGGACCTTGTTTCTGTTGCTCTGACTCCAGCTGTGAGCTTGGGTGAATAAACCAACCTTTTACAATTAAAGGAATGATGTGAGCAGAGCCAGTACAGTGAGGTATTTGATTGAGGGCGGGGCAGAATAATCGGATGAAGGAATAAGTTCCTGTGGTCTCTGCCATACAGATGACATAGGGCTCCATCATGACACTAAAGTTCGTCTTCCCATCTTCATGCCCAGGTAGGGAAATGAGTAAAAAGAGCTTAGGATCATCAGTTGGATGTCTGGGCAGATGTTAATACTCATAACAAAGATAGGGAAGTTAGGGGAAGAAGGGGGTGATGGCAAAGGAGAGAAGTGTCACTTTATCTGGGAGATATGCACAAAGGCTTCATGATGCCTGCATGGTTATTCTAGGAAGTGGCTTCTGTTGCTCAAACCCAGCCAGGTCATCTAGAAGTATTGAGGGTCAAAAAGAGTGACCTGGAGCAGGATTCCAGTAGCAATCTTAAAAAAACCTTTCATAAGAAGTAAAATAAATCTGGCAGGATGCCCTCCTTTTCCCTCTTTCCTGTTCCCTCTGAGGCCTCCCCTTTGTCAGGCTGGGTGGAACAGGGTGACAGGATATCGATCGGTATGAGATAGATGGAAGAAAAAGCCCTCATG
Organism: Meriones unguiculatus; assembly: GCF_030254825.1. Classification (NCBI taxonomy): domain Eukaryota; kingdom Metazoa; phylum Chordata; class Mammalia; order Rodentia; family Muridae; genus Meriones; species Meriones unguiculatus. Next base: position 165,728,556 of record NC_083349.1, read on the forward strand.
CCCACTGAATCAATGCCCCCTAAAAGACTGTAGTGAACAGGATTAAAGGTTGAAAGACGTTTATTGAGGGGCAACTCTGAGTGTATGTTTTATTACTCAGGCCCTGTACTGGGTTTATAGAAATGCCCAGCCTGGACGTTGCCAAGAGCAATAAATCAGGGCTTTCTTCTTTGGATGGCTGCAGGTTCAGTGATCTGGGGTGTGACCCCAGGCCAGAGGCTGGAAGAGGGGGTTGTCTTTAGGCCATCAGGGATGGGCCAGAGTCTGAAATATGGGGACGAAACCCCTCCTGGTACCTCCTGCCGTCATTCACAAACGAGATCGAATGGTGTATTTTTCCTATTGGTAAATAGCTCTGGGATGTGTAAGAATTAGAATGTCCATGTCTCTCCCGCCAAAATCATTTGTCTAGCCTTTTGCCTGACTGACTCAGACGCTATTACATGTGTGGCATCCACACAGCTGGCCATTAATTGGAGGCCAGAGCTTGATTAATGAGCATTATGCTAATGCTGGGTCAGGGAGCAGATTATGTGTAAAAGACCAAAACAGAAAGCCAAGGCAATAGCAATAACACCACCTTCCATCCTACTACCTCCCAAAATAAGTTGGCAGCTGGAGACAAGTGGAGAATGGCATACTGATGAGACTGCATGCCAGCCTGCCACTTGTCTTCCCCCCAATCATTTGCAGTGTCTCAGAATTGTGATATCTCTGTGCCCCCAAGGAGCAGCTGCCTGCATCTTAGGAAAAGAAACTCCCCAAAGAAGTGGTGGGGTGCTGGTGACTGGTTTGTAGGAGACATAGTCTCAGACTTGTATCTGTTTAAAAGACTCCCAAATACACACACAGATGATAAACATGCCATTCTGAGTGTCCTCACACAAAGCGTTCGTGCCCAAGCAGAGGACTTGGTGAGGAAGTCTGAAATCTGCCACTCACTCTTCGGTATTTCTGGCTCTTCTAGCAGGTGGAAAGCTATTCGTTTGCTCCTTGTCTGCCAGCCACGAGTCTCTCTTCTTGTTCCTGTTCTCATCTTCTGGAGTCCTTCCTTCCATCTTCATCTCATCATGCTCCACACTTTGCAAAGGAGTGATTGTACCCCTTCTGTGATGTCAGTTATGGGAGATACCTCCTTATTCTTTCAGTGCCGGCACCAACTTTCTGTAAGCTCCAGGTCTTTATCACAGCCATGCCAACCAACAGCATCAAATGTTGCTCCATGTGCACTAAGATCATGCTGTAATTGTCTTTATTCGTTGTCTTGGTTACCAGCTCACATGAGTATGATGGACCGGGTAATACTGAAGCATACTTCAGCCTGGACTTGTACTGTTCCAGTTCATACACCTCCTACTTATTAAAGTCTGGATCCTACCCTCTTATTCTATTAAAGCTTGTTTTCCAGCACTTACCACTGTATCCAATTACTGCTCATACTGCCATTCCTAGGTAGAAGAGATTTTTGCTCTGAGTTGGCTGGGCTTCCCAACTGAGACTCCTGTACATTGCAATGATGACTCATTATACTCTGAGGGTAGCTGTTGCTTAGGTCCCTCATCCTTATTCCCCATCTTGGGGCTAATGGCATTACCCACAGTTCCCATGGTACAGTCTTGGTGTGAGGAAGCAGGGCCTTAGCTCTCTGTCCTGGAAATGATTGTTTTTCAAGATTATTCAGAGATTTATATAACATATAGTAAGACCATTTACAACACCATGAATGACAAGAAACACAGAAAGAGACTAGGTATGTCAGCTAGCAAAAATCACAATCAACCATGAAACTGGCAGGCTGGCTATGCGCTGTAACAAAATTGACCTGAAGTGTGAAAATTATATTCCTGATTTTAAGTAAAATGATATGTAAGAAGATATAGGCCAAGACAGGTACGGTTTAGTGAAGACATCAATTAAAAAAAATCTTTCTATAGACATAATTTAAGAGAGCACAATATACAGTTACCAGAAAAGCAGACAAAACCTCAGGCAATATTGACATAACCTATACCTGGTATAATGCATCTTCATTTGTTCCGTCAGATAAATTACATCGGAGCGCGATATTATACTGAGAAGCTAAGAAAAGAAAAAAGAAAAAGGACATGTTCAGTGGAGATCAAATTGGAAAATTAAAGAAAGAAACCATTGCAGATGTGAACTATTAAAGGAATTATTTCCTTCAATTTTTTTCTAAAACTGGCATTATGTCCATCAAAGACCCTTTACAACATTCTTTTTTTCTTCTGGTTTTAAATGAAAGGCCCCCTGTTTGAACCCTCCTCAATATATTTCATCAAAATCTATCACATCCCCACACCAATAATGAAGGTTGACAACAAATGATCAAACCTAATACAGGTACAGTGCTTGGGTAGATGAGTTGCTGAGTGCAGTTTTTCTTAAAGACTATTCAAAACATGGAGGTCTTGTTCTTTCTGGCCATAACTTGAGCATTACAGTGACATCAAGAATTTATTCAATAGAATAAACCCTAGGAAGGTGAAGGAAAATAATTCTAACAAAAAATAATTGAAGGAATGAGAGATATTTAATTTGGGAAAAATATCTTTGGTGAAACATTTAAAGCATTAAACAACAACAACAACAACAACAACAACAAAAAAAACCTTGGATAAGTGGGATGGCTTCTAGTGCCAGCTCAATGATGCTCAGGATCACGGTGAGGCAGCGCTCTGTGAGATACAGACTTTTAGTCATTTGGAAACTAGTAATGCCTAGCAAAGGCCTCAACTTGAAGTGATGAATGGCTGTGCTTGCCACGCAAGTGAAAAGTGCTTGCAGACACTCACACAGCATCACTGGAGTCCTGGGGCAATTTCCCCTATACCAGTTTATATTAATCTGGGACCACTTGGGAAGCTAGGCATTTTGAGGGGATAGAATTTGATCAGGGGAATGAGTTTTGTGTGTATTCAGAGACTACCAAAAGGAGTTACAGAGGTAACCATAGGAAATGGGTACCACTCTCAGAGACAGCATGCCAATGCAGGGTTGGAGTTCCTCAGATCCAGGAGCTCACAGGAGAGGCCCTGCAGATTCACTGCTCCTGTGTGTGAAATGCGGTTCTCTTAAGAATATGGATGTTCAGAAAAGAACTAGAGGTTGAAGACAAGATCTGTGCCACTCCTAAAATGCCAAAGCCAGTGACATCATTGGCATCTTCAACTGTTGAACTTCACAGAGGGCCAACTTGGCAAATACCTGGTAAACATAGTCCTTGACACTCCAGCCTCAAAGTGTCAGAGCAGAGCAAGGGATGTACATCAGGTGCAATTGTCTGTCTCTGGCACAGGCAATCCGCACACCCACACACAAGTGCCCAGAACAAGAGCAGTGTCTGCATTCATCCTTTGTTACCCAGGTGCCAGGCCCTTTGCCTCCAGTTGGTGACATTTACTCTCTGGGGACAGAATCCTGAATGGCCTATCCGCTCTGGTTCACACTAACTTTCATTATGCTCTCTGTTCCTGCTTTCTGCCATTTCTATTCTCTTTATATTCCCTTCCCTTGCACACCCACAGTCACATGTGTGTGCACAGTGTATGTGTGTCAGTGTGTTGTATGTATTATACGTATGTATCCATGTTCTGTTCCCGTGTGTGCATTTGTATGTATGCACACTGAGTCAATACCTCAGTCTTAGCGGTTTTGTTTTGGTTTTAGTTTAGTTTTTTGTTTGTTTGTTTGTTTTTTAATCAATTGTCACTATCTTACTTTTAAGACTGGGTCTCTACACTGACCTAGAGCTCACCACTTCTATTCAGCAAGCTTGGGTGGTTTTCCCTGTCTCTGCTTTCCCATTGCAGGGGTTCTAGGTATATGCCATGGCATCCAGCATTTTATGTGGGTCATGGGATCAAAACTCATGTCTCTAGTCTTGCCTGGGAAGCACTTTACCACATAAGCCATTTCTCTAGCCCCTTCCTTCCTTCTTTTGATGATCCTTGGTTTCTCATTGCATAAAAAACACCTGTGATGGTCACAGTGGGCTCCTCACTTTTATGCTTGTCAGATTTTGAAACATTAATGTTTTTGATACGAACAGCTTATTATTGTCATGGCTGTTTTGTGTCTGCTATCTCATTTCATTGCACTGTTTTTCTTTGCACCCTGTATGACATGTATCTGCAATTACTGCTTTTCCAGTTAGTCCCTTTATCAAACTATTCATATTTACCGACGAAATTTTAGAAAAGGCAGATAAACAAAAAACAAAAATAACACAATCTTCCCTACAAGTGATTATTTCAAGTCAGATGTTTCATAATATCCTTACTGTGTAGTCATTCTTTTATTTCATAAGCCAGAAGTATGTATTCATGAATTATTATATGTATAATGGAATTTTATACGTATAGCATTCACTATGGTGGTTCAAAGGTGTTTTATTCATCGTTGGTGCTATTCCTATCCACAATCATCATAGTAACTGTTAATGCCTGCACAGAGCTGTAGCTCATGGCTTCTTTTGTTTTGATTTAGCTAATGTTCTATCACTGGACATTTGTTTAATGAGCATTTTTGTTGTCATTAGTGTGTATGTTTTAATTATTGTGATATATAAAATACATTGTTTTTTTTCTAGTTAACAACACATTTAAACCTTTTAATTGCTAAAGTATCTAGGTATTTTTTTAATACTATATTTAAACTTTGGTCCTTCACTGAATCCATTTTTTCCCCAATCCAAGCTTTTAGTTCCTCATCCTGCATGATATGCAATAATAAATTCAGGTATTCTCTTTTTTTCTCCTTTCCTTAGTGAGCCCTCTTCTTCAGGGCAAAGTTTAAGTGTGTTTATCTGGGAGTATAGTATCTGCACCACCCCTCTGATCTTTGAATCAAACTATCATTTTAAAATGGTGAAGTGTCTGGAAGCACAGAACAATGGAGAACTTTTGTCATGAGATTACTGAGAAACTCTTCAAATAATTTTAATCTTGTGCAACAAATATTGATTCACTGGCTTCTGTGTGCTTAGTCCCATTTGCTGTAGAAACAGGCATGGGTCTGTCCTGAAAAGCCTGACAGCTTGATTAGGCAGAAAACTAGGCAAGCGATCATAAAAACTATTAATGAGTTTAATCAAAGCCAATGCCTCAGTAACAGCTGAAGATACGGACTGAGAAGTATATGTACAAAGAGGAGATGGAGCCCAGGAGGCAATGAGGAGAGCTGAGGTGCCCACTGCTAGCAGGCCACACAGTATAGTCATGTCAGGGCATGACCGAGACACTGGGCACTGTTCTTTAGACACGAGGTTTGAAAGTTCAGGGCTCAAGTGTCATAAGAAATAACTCTTTAGTCATTTTCTTCTTGGAATCTGAGAAATGAGGTCTAAGTAATAATGACTCATGCTAGAGAACAGGGCACCAAAAGTCATCTCTCTTTCTCGTGGACACCATCAGCAAGGCACAGTTTTGCATATGGTACACTGTCTGCATGAGAGTAATGAGTGGGGGAGAAAGCTTTTAAAAGAGATTAGGACCAAATAGGTCTCAGAAACCCAGATAAGAGGTTTAGGTGGAGGCTTAATTAAAAACTACGTACAAGGTAATGGGAAGATAAAAATTGTGATCAAAGCTGTGCTTTAAGATTCACGCTGCTGCAGGAAGGGTCTGGAAGGCCAGGCTAGCAACCTTGGGACCCATGAAGAATCTATCATAGTAGTTAGTGCATTAAGCAGAAAGAGTTTGACCAAGACCTTTCACCAGTTCAAAAGAATGTTCTAAGCAACCTGCACATTTAAAAGAGTTATATTGTGCTATGACTGACATGTGAACTACACACACATAATCTGTGCACATACACATAGAGTTGGCATCTGTACACAATCATCACAGTTAGTACAAGAACAGAGCCCTCACGCCAGCATCTCATCCCCTTGTGGAAGCCCCCTTCCAGCCCTCCCTCCCTCTCCCATACTTCCTATCACTGCAACCTAGATACTTTCTAGAAGTAATATTCATAGACTCTCATGTTGCGTATTAGATCTAGGTGCTTTCACCAGGCTTAATTACCCTGATACTCATTGCTGTTTGTTTGGTTGTTGTTGTTGTTTTTTTTTTTTGTTCGTCTAACTGTTTCTCTCTGTGTCTCTGTGTCTTTGTGTCTCTGTTTCTCTCTGTCTCTGTCTGTCTGACTGTGTGTGTGTGTGTGTGTGTGTGTGTGTGTGTGCTACCCATGGAGGCCAGAAAAGGGAGCTAGAGTTACAGACAGTGTGAGTCTCCAGTATGGGTGCTAGGAACTGAGCTTGGGTCCTCTGGAAGAGTAGTAAGTGCTTGTAAATGTTGAGCCATCTCTCCAGCACTTTTTTTTATTGCACTGTTATGTTGCTTATAGATGTTGGCTATTACAAATAAAACTGCTATGCATAAATGTGTTCAGGCCTTCTATAGACATAAGTTATATTTCCACTAGTTAAGAACCTGGAGGCAGAATGACAAGATCATACACTATGCATCATTTTCACTTGTTAAGTGAAGTGTGCATCATTTTTATATTACTGAAATATTAGTAGTAGTTTAAATGTAATTAAATATATTATGATGTATGCAGGTAATAAAAAGTTTGAAGTCTTTTAATAACGATGAATATGAGCTCGAATTTATGGCATAAAGACAACCACAACATAAGAAAAAAGCAGGTTGTAGAATGCTGTAAATTAACTCTCCAAAATCTTAGTGGCATTTACACATATTCATTTATTTATTTAGTTGTGTAAGGTGTTTGGATGCAGTTTTAATTACTATTTAATTTGTTTTCATAATTAGAAAAACATTTTATAACTCGCCCCCCCCCCCCAAGTAATTATAAGGATCCTAATCTCAGAAGGTATATAGGGGGTTGGAGAAATATTCAACTAAACAGCCTCTGGGTAACTGAGAAGCTCTTACAAGGTAGGAACTTATGGAGAGAAAAGCAAACTATAATTATATATTTCCTTTCCTTTTACTTTTTAAATTAACTTTAAAACATTACCTATTTTTTTCTGAAAGGGAAGAACATTTTATTTTTTAGTATACAGGAAGAAACAACCAGAAATCTGTGTTAATAATAGCTTGATTATTTCCAACTCAAATGTCACTAAAGTAAACATTGATGTATAACCTATGCAGATCTATGCAGATCTATGCAAACAATTATTTAAATTGGAAGAGGAAGGAAGTGGGGTACTTGAGAATGGCAATATTTGCTAGATTGCTATTATGTCAGAAGGGCTTCTTAGTACAAGCCACCAAAATGAGAAATGAAGGACACTGAGCTTTGAGAGGACCCAGTTAGTCTTAGTAGGAGGATACTGGGAAGCTCAAGGTTAACATAATGTAATAACAAGCCATATGAAGTACTTTATTGTCTCCAAAACATTTACATGCATTAGCTGCCTTAGGCTTGGAAAGCCCAATGAGGACCGGGAGAGGGATTTCATTTTAATCTCCATTTCATAAATGAGATGAGTTCATAGAAGTTAAACAAAAAGACAACAAATATTAGCAAAACTCTTTAAAGATTTACAAGAGAATTCTTACATACTTTCTCATTTAAATATTACAACAACAGGGCGGGGCAAGGAGCAAACATAGCTTTTGTCCTCCTTACCCATTTTTCAGATAAAGATATTGAACAACATTATTTTAAATAACTTGAATGAAGACATCAGACATGAGGTCAACTATCTGGCTTCTAGTGCCAGTGTTATTTAATTTATTCAGTAATTGTGACATGCCTATAACTGTCATGTGCTTGAATGAAGAAGCCATTGTTCCTTTATGCCTTCAGAAAGGAAATAATACCTGGTCAGCTGAGTGTGAATGCACACTTACTCCCCTGTAATTATTGCCTTATTTACTGTCCTAGAAAGCTGAAAAAGCTGCTCTCTCTCTCTCTCTCTCTCTCTCTCTCTCTCTCTCTGTATGCTTGAATGGGAAAAGAATAGCAATTATTTTCACATTCATGGGCTTTGATGATACAGAATATTATTCTATACAATTTGAGGCTCATATTCCTTGTGACAGTTTTTTTTCTAATTTTTATTTTATTTTTATTAATTACAGTTTATTCAGTTTGTATTCCAGCTGTAGCCCCATATCACACCCCCTCCCAATCCCACCCTCCTTCCCTCTTCTTCTCCTATGCCCATTCCCCAGTCCAATGATGTGTAAGGTCCCCCTCCCCTTCCTTCTGACCCTAGTCTACCAGGTTTCCTCAGGGCTGGCTTCATTGTCTTCCTCTGTGGACTGGTAAGGCTGCTCCCCCCTCAGGTGGAGGTGGTAAAAGAACCAGCCCATGTTGTGACAGTTTTTTATACCAAGAAATAAAGAGTGCATTGTTAGAAAGCAAGGACATAGCATCTGCTTCCAAGCTTTGATTCCATTTTTTTTTTTTTTGTTGCTCACATTTAAGTTCTCAATCATTGTCCCATTAAAAATACTTGCTCCTTCAGCAGCACACTTAGAAGAAACAAACAAACAATAACAACAACAGCAACAAAAACCTAACGACTTACCTTCTCATTGCTCTTAGAAATTCTTTTGGCTAAAATCCACTTATAAGTGAGTACATATCATGTATGTCTTTCTGGGTCTGGGTCACCTTACTCAGGATGATCTTTTCTAATTCCATCCATTTACCTGCAAATTTCATTATGTCCTGTTTTTTTAATAGCTGAGTAGTATTCCACTGTGTAAATGTACCACAGTTTCTTTATCCATTCTTTGTTAGATGGGCATCTGGGTTGTTTCCAGTTTCTGATTTTATTATGAACATAGTTGAGCAAGTGTCCTTGTGGTATGGTAGAATACCATTTGGGGATATGCCCAGGAGTGGTATAGCTGGGTCTTAAGGTAGAGCTATTCCCAATTTTCTGAGAAAGTGCCAGATTGATTTCCAAAGTGATTGAAAAAGTTTGCACTCCCACCAGCAATCAAGGAGTATTACCCTTTCTCCACATCCTTGCCAGCATGGGATTTTAGCCATATAGTACAAGTTAATCATCTTACAATTCACAGACACAAAGAAGATAATTAACAAGAAAGAGCCAAGGGATGATGTTTAAATCTCAGAAGGGGAAATAAAATAGACAGCAGAGAGGGAACAGGGTAAGAGAAGGAGCACAAAGAGCAAAGGGGGTTGATATCAGACCTGGGGAGATGGAGGGAAGGAGGACAAAGAGAATGCAGAGAGAAGAGAAACCTTGGTCAGAGACTTCTCTGCGACAACAAGCTGGAGACCTATGACAGGATAGGCTACTGTAAGGATATGAGAGTGAGTCTAGCTGAGACTCTTAGTAGCAGATGTCATTGAGACTGAAGAGGCCACTCCCTAACTAGGCATGACTCCTAGTGGAGGGAGCAGAACACCAATCCACCCACAAAAACTGTCACCCAAAATTTATCCTGCCTACAAAATGTGCAGTGACAAAAATAAAGCAGGGATAGAGGGAAAGTCCAACTAATGCTGGGCCCAGCCTGGGACCCATCCTATTAGAGACAGTCAACCCATGACATAATTAATGATCCTTTGCTATGTTTGCAGATGGGAGCTTAGGGTAGCTATCATCATAGTGGCTCCACCAAGCTGCTGCTGAAAACAGATGCAGAGACCCAAGCCAAACATTAGGTAGAGCACAGGGAGTCTTGTAGAAGAGTGAAGGGAAGATAGAAGGTACTCAGAGGAACAGTAACTCTACAAGAAGACCAACAGAGCCACCTAACCAGTGCCCAGGGACAGGCCCATGAGGACTGAAGCACCAACCAAGGACCATACATGTGCTGGACCTAGGTCCCATACACAAATGTAGCCGATGGGCAGCTTGGTCTTCATATAGGGTTCCTAGTAAGAGGAGTGGGGGCTGACTCTGACATGGACTCTGTTGCCCGCTTTTCCATCACTTTCCCCTGCTGGGGCTACTTTGCCAGGCCACAGTGAAAGAGGATTCACTCAGTCTTTATTCAACTTGATATGCTAGGGTGGGTGGGTAAGGGGTCTTCCATTCTCTGAGGAGTAGGGAAGGATGAACAGGAGGAACAGGGAGGGAGGGGGAACTGGGAGGCAAGGAGGCAGGAGGCTAGGACTGGGATATTAAAGTGAATAAATTAAAAAAAATCTTTTGGGAAGCTTCCCTACATTGACAAGTTTGAGAATCATAGTCATGGCAGGATTACGTACAAAGAGTAAAATGATTAGCTTAATATAGAGTGCTTGGTAATGGCACTCTCATTTGTATTTAATCCTAAGTAATTAAAGGCAAGAAATCTCTACAATTAAGCTGATAATCCCTTAAATTATTGCCCAAGGAATGACCACATCTATTGTAAGCTCAGCCAGGGCCCTGGGGAGGTATTTTTGTTTGTTTGTTTGTTCGTTTTTCTTGAAAATAAGAAGGCAAGCGAACGTTGTTGTAGTTTACTCAGCCAATCTCATGATACTTGGCTTCACTCAATCTGGCTGGTGTGAAGGTTACTAGGAGGAATTTCCTGGCCTTCTGCCCATGAGCAAGAATACCTTTGATTCCTTTGTATCACCCTTCTTTTGAAACTCTAACAGGACTTTTTTCAAAAGATTGAAATTCACTTAATTGCAGAGCTGTGCTTTCCAGACGCAAAGATGTCAAATGAGAAGTGAGATAGATATCTGGGATTAAGTCTCCCACCTCCGAGTGCAGCCTTTTCCTCTGCCACACTGAACAGCGCTGGGAGCAACAGCATCTTCATTCTCACCGTTGAGGTCACATCCACAGTGCGTGCCTCATTACTGCTTCTGAAGCTGCCCATTGAGCTATCTCAGCCAAAGCCTTGGATTCTTAAAGATGACAGGAGGAAAATAACTTGTTTTGAGAAAGGTGGGATATTTATACCCATATGCAGGTGCAAGGAGGAGCAACTTGGGAGCAACTCTAGGATGTAGAGGAAATGTCTACAGTCTGTCTCTCTGTGTTTAACCTGCTGAGACAGCCTGCAAAGAGCCATCCTGTGGGTAGTGTAGTGTAGGCTTGGGGAGGCAGGCCTATGCTTACCCTCAGCCAAAGTGGAGAGGTGACAAACACATCTTTTACCCTATTACAATATTAGGTGCATGTGGATCAGAGGGGGTGATCCTAACTCCTTGCTCTCACCTTCATTCTTGTTCTTCCTTCCCTTTCCCTTCTTGTCTTCCTCTTCCCTCCATCTCCTTCTTCCATTCCTCCCTTCTGATCTCACATTGAGCTAGCAAGTACCAGAGGGAGTGAAAGTGTTAGGGTTTTGCACATTGCTCCCTTACCAGAAGCAACACCACAGAAATTACCGTGACCAACCCTGGCAGGGTGTCCTCCTCGGAGGACTGATGGAGTGCTTTGCATCAATTCTCACTTAGCCTTTGGGAGGGGAAGAGGAGCAGACTGTTATTTTCCATTGTTGAAATATGCCTGGAGACAAGCTGACAAGAACAGCCAGGACACATGGTGAGTCGGGGCAAAGCCTCAGGTTGCACCCAGTATCTTCAGTGCTCCCAAGTGATGGGCTGGTTTTCACAGAAGTAGCTAATGGAGTGCTAAACAGGAAGCAGAGGTTGCTCCCCTGAAAGGCAGTAAAGTTCTTGGTGGTTGTTTATGAAGGTGTTGGAAGACAGACCAGTGGATATAAGCTATGAGGAAATACCAGGAAATTAGCTAATTTTAACTTCCACAAAACTTTAAAGGAGAAAAAAAAATAGATTTTTCTCCCCATTGGGCTATTAGTAGAGGCTGAACCTGAATCACTTGTAGGTGAACCCTCACTGCCTCAGTCACATTTTTAAGGCTTTTAGTGAAGGTAGATGAATGGGCAACCATCTCATGTTTTCACTGCCTTCATCTAGTCATCCAAAGAGGTGACATCTTTAAAGACTCATGGTGGGGGGAGTAGATGCTGACCTGGTCAATGGGTTTCCTTTCCATTACAGAGTGAATCAGTGCTTTCTGAAGATGGAAGGGTTGGAATTGTCCTCATTTCCCTTAATGGAGTGATAAGTTGGGAATCTGTTGTGTGGTGAGGGAAGGGGACATTGAGAAACATACATGTCATTAACTACTTAAAGAAGCAAACTCCTGTTTTAGAAAGCCACTTAAGGACAGGGATAAGAGGTCATCCAGTGGTTATAAGGTGAAGCTCACTGGGCTCAGCCCCTTCAGTCTACCTGGCTGCACAGTGTGTCTCTGCTTGCCTCCTCCCAAGGGAGTGGTGGGTGGAATCTTGGACAGAATCAGTGTTTTGTGCTCATCTCTTCAAAGTGGCTCTTATCTTGGAGTGTGCTATAGTGGAGGCAGCCTCAGCATTAAATTGCTCTGAAAATTGGACATGATGAACATGGCAGCTGAACGTGTTTTCGCTACCGCTAAAAAATATGAACTTTGTTCTTTTTTTATTTTTTCCCCAAGGAGTAGGTTAATTTTATTCTATGTTGTTCTGCATACTTGGGCTAGGAGGGGTGATACTTTTGCAGAGACGTTTGCACACCCTTGGCTTCACCCACCCTCCTCCTCTGTCCCTTGCAGAGTTACCTCTGGGGAGGCAGGGAAAGAAGTGTTTGTTCTGACAGTTTTTTTAATCAAGTTTTTCAGACACATTGAATTATTTCTTTTCCATTGTTAAGGAATGCAGTGGCTCAGGACCCCCACAACCAAATTTTCAGCACAAAAAAGGGAGAAGGGTAAAGCCTACCAGAACCATGCTCCCCATGGGGAAGGGTTTGAAGAGTTTAGCTTTACTTCCAGCCATACTTCCCTTTCTTTTCTGATCCCTAAAATAATAGTTGACACTCACCTGCTCAGGGACACTCAGTCATGTGCTTTCTTTATGCTCTCACAGACTCCCCTCCTTTGCCTTCAGCAACAGCCACAGGCTGTGTACATACATCACCACACTCTCCAGCAGGGTCTGTATTTGATTTACATATTTTTCTTCTGCCAACAATTTGCAGGGTGAAACATTTATTGAGAAAGGGGGAAAAAAAGAAGATGGTAATGAATCCCTCTTCCCATTCATCCCACCAAGTGAAATGTTACAAAGAAGATTTTTAAAGCAGAAGTTGCTTTCCAAGAAAGGCTTCCTTTGGTTCTCAGATGCTTCTGACATTAAATTCACCTCCTTGCTTGGATATCATCAGCCACTTTATGATTAAGAGATGGTCTACCACTGCATTTTAGGCTGAGTGACAGAGCAAGAAGGCTGATCTTAGGCAGTAGATAACCTTTCCAACGATTTCTGATGAGAAGAGAAAAAAAAATCTCCATTTGTTTAATCCATCAACATGTGTGATGTAAGCTATTTAAACTCGATGCCCATCACATTCTGAAATCTTAATAGTTAAGGTTGCAGTGTCAGGGGGAAGGGTAGGGTCTTCCACCATGAATGGTACCAAAATCTTCATAAGGGGAAATGGGAGACATGTAGGTTCTCTTCACCATGTGAGGATACAATAAAGATATAATCATTGGAAAACCAGGAAGTGGGCTCCCATTGGATGAACATCAGATTTCCTGGAGCCTTGATATTGGATATTCCAGTCTCCAGAGCTGTGAGGGATGGATATTTATTGTTCAACACCTTGTATCTATTGTACTTTGTTATAGCAGCATAAACTAAGAGAAGTTGTTAGTTCCACTCAAAAGTACTTCACCCTCCTAGGTGGTTGTTGCAGTATGAGAGGAGGGCATAGCACCCTGCTCCGATCTGTTTGCAATCCTGGTGTGATCTTGGTGTGATCCTGATTCAATTGTGAAGTGACTTTGGTGTGATCCTGGTATGATCCTTATAGGATTTTAATGTGGATCTGAAATTCTGATGTGAACTTGGTTTGATTGTGATGTGACCCAGATATAATTTTGATGTGGACCTGGTGTGATCTTGATGTGATCCTTTTACGATTCTCAAATGGATTAATAGCGTCCTACTGACTTAACTTCTAAACATTTTAAGTAGTTGCACAGAGTAGTGAGCAGGGGCTGAGAGTGGGTATATAAGTGAATATATGTAAATTTATGTGCTGGAGAGGTAGGAGGAATAGAGGAAAAGGTTTGAAAAAAATGCATCATCTTCATCTCAATTCCAATTCTGAATTGAGAATCATCTCAATTCTCTTTACTGAAGCTTGCAGGGCTCTTTTTACTGAAAGACATGTTACCCTAGTCTCATAAAGAATTTGGAAATAAAGAGAAAAACAATGGCAGAAGCTTACAAGCTCTTAATGTATTCATTTTAAACTATGCAACATACATAATTATATTTAATATTTAAGGTTGTAAAATGAGTTGTTTTTATTATATATTTTATTATTTTATAGATGGGGAACTGAAGCTTAAGTTCAGCGTTTTCTCCAAGATCACAAAACTAATCAGCTTCGGAGTTAAGATTTTTATACAGTCTCTTTCATGTCCACAAAGTGAAATATTGACTTCTTTCCTTTAAAAACTCTTTGTCTGATGGGAACTATAGAAAATATTTAATAGTCCAAAGGAGGACAGAATTCTATTTCTGCTCACTACTGATTATTTATGAATGGAGGTTTTTAATTTGAGAAATAGAAACATTTAGTATATAGTGAAAGAGCCAGAACTTAGTGTATATTTAATACATGACAGTTGTCAAGATAGGTAATCTGAATGTGTGTGTGCATATGCATGTGCGCATCAGACAGACACTTGAATGACAGAAATGAGACTCAGTCATCCTGTTTGCTATTCACAAAAGACTGCAGTTGGCCAAGGGAAGTTTCTGAGTCCCTGAGGGAACTTGATAAGGATATCACATAAAGAGGATATTTTAGCTGGAACTTAAAATGTGTTAAGAGTCAGTAGGCAGAGGTACGGAAGTGGATGTGGAGGGACCTGTTGTACTCAGTTAGTTACCTACGTGTGAAGACAGAAGTGCTGAATAGCACCAGGCACTACAGTCACTCAAGACCTCCTATGGGGTCATGCCAGCTGAAAGCAGAAAGAAAAGGGTGAAGGGAGTGAGACTCAAGATGAGGGTGCAGGGCGTGGGAAATTTCCTGAGTTTTATGGAACACTAAGGTAGGCATATAACCTGGAAGCTAACACTCCATTAAGGATCTTCCATTGGCTCAGAACCCAGCCCATCAGAGTCAACAGGCTGGCATATGGACAGGATAACCTTCATGTTAGCATTGATGCTCAGAATAGCGAGGGTGATGGCCTTCTCTGCAGTATGCCTTCACCTGCCATGGCTCCATGCATAGCCTATCTGCTTAAAATACTCTTTTCCATGCATGTGACAGAATTCACCCATAAGAACATGCTTGAGCTATTGCATCTCCCTATCACAAAAGCACCTCTTATGGAGGAAATAGCCCTAATGGACATCTCTATTACAGTAATAGCCAAAGGCATTGCTTTCAAGCAGTATTTGGAGGCAAAAAAAGAAGCAGGCAATAATCCATGGGTTTTTTTTTTTTTTTTTGCTTTTTTAAGGTGTGTGTGTGTGTGTGTGTGTGTGTGTGTGTGTGTAGGAGGGGGTCATCATCTTACATACAGAGTCTTTATCCTAAGCCGGGTAAGGCTCACCTAACCACTCAGTGAGAAGCCTCATCTCTAGGTTATCTATTCTGTCTATTCTGTCTGAACCCTTAGTCATTCATGTTATTGTTGCGAAGACTTTTTTCATTATAATATTCTGTTCAGCCCAGGAAGCCTCCTAAAGTATGTGTGGAAACTGCTACCTGTCCTTTCTTGAGAAGCCAAGTGGAACCCCAGGCTGAGGAACATGGCAAGGGTTCTTGTAGGCCAAGGCCCTTTTAGTTCTATGTCAGCCAGAGAAATCACAGCTTTCTGACTGCCTCACAAAGCATTTGACCTGCTTCATTGTCCTTTAGCAGTCCTTCCATAGGACAGGAATTTACCTGCTCTTATGAAATACAAATGTCTCCTCCTAATCTCCCCTAAGCAATGAAGCTGCCCTGCTGTATGGAAATTGAGACTCAATTTCTATTTTTCCAAGACTGCGTCCTATAAAATAAACTCTTTGTAAACTTAAAATACTGTTATATTAAAAATGCATTTGATATATCTAACGTATTTGCACAGTAGATCAAGAGCAGCTGTGGGAGAACGTGCTGGCTTTCTACCTACCCTCATCTACATAGCCTGGTTTTCAAAACTCTTACCATAGTTTTGCCTCCTTCTACCCTTGTTAAGAGAAGTGATTTTTTTAATCACTCCAGGGTGGCAGGAAAGAGAATGAATGGTCTTGGAGTGGTATGGGGTATACATTGCTTTACTTTACCTAGGAGCTTCTGTTTTGGTGGCATTAAGCCCAGTGTACGTTCAGAACTTATAACTCTTCTTCTAATCCTTAGCCTAGTGTTCTTTCTCACTTGCTTTGCACACATGCCACACAACTGTTCTACTCAGCCCTTTTATATATGTACACAAACACATCTCAAATATATATATTTGAGATATGGTCTTTCTAAATTACTCAGGAAGGCATTGAATTTGAGCTGTCTGAGACAGCTCAGACAGGCATTGAATTTGTGATCCTCCTGCCTCAGCTTCCTCATCCGGGCTTACACTGAGAAATTTGGATTCTAGACCAATGTATGCTTGGGAGAATATTGGAATCTGAAGGACAAAGGTCTAATTTTTGCTGCTTTTGTTACTGCCAGTTCAACCTTGGGAACTTGGGTAAGGTATTGAGTCATCCTTATCATCATCTGTGAAACAGTCATGAAGACTTATATATTAAATGAGCATTAGTAACTCAGTAGTGCTGGTCACACGGTGGATGATAAACTAGCATTAGCTGGTATCACGGCTCGTCCAGCCTTGTCAATGATTCAATGCTGAGGTTTGTAGCTTTAAAGAAGACGAGACAATTTTTCTGGAGAGGCCTAATGAATGAGAATGACCATGCAGGAGATACTCTTCCTGGAGGAGTCTGCCTTGCTGTTCCTCCTTTCAGCATGCATTAGCGTAGACCTTGGAGGAAAAAAAAAAATGGAGGAGCTGAGAAAGTGGGGGTGAGCAGTGTGAGAGCCTGGTGCACAGAGACTTTTAACAAATGCCCGTGGAATTTATTCCTTTAGGAAGAGTGAGCAAATAAAACTTTAAATCAAGAAGAATGTGATCAGAGCCGTATGTGGGGACCCTAAGGTACAGTTCTTTTAGAAATTCTTCTGATGGCTGCTGTGTAACTTAGAACAAACTCCAAATGTCTTCTCAAGGCCTACTAAGCTCCTCGAATAACCGCTACCTACACACCTGTCTCATTTTCATAAACCCATCAAGCCTTTGCTTGCCAGTTTTCTCCATGTGCAGCACTTCCAGGAGGTTTCTGATAAACTTCTCCCTCCTCAGTACGTCACTAAAAGGCCTGTAGCTCACTGAGGCCACTCTCCTTACTAGCATTGCGCTGCTCTCCAATCTCTCTATCTCACTTGGCATTATTCCCGGTATTCCATGCATGCTGGAATATTATTTACCTTGCTGCCTCAAGCAGAGGCTGTTAACTACACGAGAAAGGAATATTTAAGAATTTCCCTCTTTCAGAGCAGGGCCAGCACTGAGGTTCTCTGGAGCTACTGCTGAGCAATTGAATCATCTAATGACAACAGGCTGGTTTCTTGGTGCAGGTGAGAGACAGGGAGGCCCACAGCCAAGGCAGGGTGCAAACAGATAACACACATCTCTTTTACAATACTGAATGCCACCTCAATGAGTCTTGCAGTGAGTGCCAAGAACAATGTAGATATGGTCCTCACAGAATGCTCAGCACTGGGAACAGATCACCAAGGTGGTGATGACAAACTACAAGAGATTGGGAGACCACAGGGTATCATGGAAGATGTGTAGAAATGAACACAGTAAGCATTTTCAACAATTTCACATCATTAAAGCTCTTAAAAGCTGGGGAAGAAAAAGGACAATCTCTTCCCTCTGGACTGACTTGGGAAACCAAGCTGCAGCTAGCAGAGGTGAGAATCTGACAGAGAAGCCAAGAAGGGAGGAGGGGACTTTCATCGTAGAGTCTGCAGTGTGTAGTGGGCTAGGCAAGAGACATGAAGGTAGTGGGTTTTGATGTCTCCCCTATAGTGGGCAGGGGAAGGCTAGAGAGTGAGTCAAGAGGAAATGTTTGAGTTTAGCTCTGATTTTGATTGTTGTTTATAGAGGAATCAAGGAGACTTGAGTGTGTTTCTAGTTTGAGAGTAAGAGGGTTACATGAAAAGAAGAGGATAAGCTCTTTTGATTTGATAGAAGACCACAGACAGGGAGATGTGGGATCAAGAGCTGAGTATTGATCTTTGGAAAAGGAGGAGGGAAAATTTTCCTCATAATTATAGCAGGATGATTTAAGATATGTACCCACTTTCCCTCCATATCTATCTATCTATCTATCTGTCTGTCTATCT
This sequence comes from Meriones unguiculatus, assembly GCF_030254825.1. Lineage (NCBI taxonomy): Eukaryota > Metazoa > Chordata > Mammalia > Rodentia > Muridae > Meriones > Meriones unguiculatus. Next base: position 165,746,961 of record NC_083349.1, read on the forward strand.
ATCATCTGTCTGTCTGTCTGTCTATCTGTCTGTCTAGCCACACACACACACACACACACACACACACATATATATATATATTTGCATATAAGGGCTTAGAGGGAGAAAAGGGAAGGGATAAATGTAATTATATTACAATTTATTTTTTAAGATTTACTTATTTTATTATATAAACAATGTTCTGCCTGCATATACACCTGAACTCCAGAAGAAGGCACCAGATCTCATAGATGGTTGTGAGCCACCATGTGGTTGTTGGGAATTGAACTCACGACCTCTGGAAGAGCAACCAGTGCCTTAACCTCTGAGCCATCTCTATATTATAATTTCAAAGAAGAGATGGACTCATTTTACTCTGGAGGAAAGCTGTGCTTCCCCATCAGATCTAGATCTTCTCGGCAATACATTAAAATAAGAGGCCTTTAGAAGGTGAGGTTTGAAAAGCCATATGAAGACCAGAAGGCAAGTTCAACAGTCCTTTTAAAACAGGGTTTGGTAAGTGACCCAAAAAAGTTACTCCCCATCCTCACACAATCCTTTCTAAAGAGCTGGTGTATTATCCATTTCGAAAATTCAGACCTGGCACATGGTTTCCAAATTGCCATCCTCTCACTATGTATAGAAAGCTCAGTGAGAGGACAGAGGTAGACAGCTATTAAGAGCGATTGGACTTTGAACCCATGTCAAACATGTGTCAATGTGTTATACTCTTTCCCAGATAAAGCATCCACAGTGACCCTGCTTGAATGGGATGTTTATTAAGGTCTCCAAGTCTCTAGCAGCTTCAGGGAGTAGCTCAGAAATCTCCCCTAAAACAGACCCCAAAATAACTGAAATGTGTAGGCATGTTCAAAACATCTGAGAATGGCATGAGCGCCTCTGTCCAGGTGGGCAGAGCTGGTGTTCTTGCATATACAGAATCAGCTTCAAGGCTCACAAGAGCTTGCCTACGTTTCTCCTGCAAGAAGTCCTTGGAAATGAGCTGTCTGTCTTGCCTGTCCCATGGATGGCGTATATGAATGTGCATTTACAGAAATTCTGAGGCTGACCTGGATAAAATCCTGTGGGTCCAGAGTTCATGTATGCTCTGTCCCTGTCACTCTGTGACACAGAATTTGTAATCACAAACAAAACCTGGACAGATTCCATGCCAGTCGTGACTTTAATTAAAGCTATTTAGAGGGGCTGAAGCTAATTTAAAGGTGAGTGCCAGTGGGTTTCTCAAGTCAAAAAGTGCTAGTTTGACAATTAATGATGGCACAGGACTTAATTGGATCTAGTTAAACAAGGAGAAGCGACAGAGGGAGGGCACAAGCTGAAGGGACCCTCTGTCCTAGTGGCAGAGGGAGGCAGAGTTGGGGCTAAGCTCTCATGGGAATGAGTGTTGTGAGTGTCTTAATCCATTTCTTCCATTTGCATGTGAAATGAATGCTGATTGCAGCTCAACTTTAATAGATATAGAAATGTGTCTGCTCAGAGCATTAACTGGGACATAAAACCACAAGCCAGGACACTTCAAACACCTAGAGTGCGATGTTTGTCCTCTGACTCAAACCCAGCACTTTAAATATGCCAATTAGATTTCTCAATAAATAAATCTAGGAGAGGTGGTCATATGAATTGACTTTAAAGCAAGTAGTGAGAGATGCCAATATGATCCAAATTAATTCCTGGCGTTCCTAACTCCTTGGTTCTTCTTTCCAAAATGTGTATATATTCACTGTTTCAACTTCTCTCCCTACTAACTTGGTGAAGCCATCAGAGATTACATGTGAGCAGAATCTGTTGTAACAGTGGATGTGAGCTTTATTTTAATCCCCCTGAGCCTTACTGCTACAGTGAAAATAAGAAATCTGGTTACTATGGTTCTACTCTATACAACTGGAGTCTCTATAAAGTATGAGAGTCAATCACAAATATGGCATATTTTTTGACCTGCATAGGCCTATACTGAGTGTGGTCAGAATTCATTTTAAATGACTGAAGAAGAACCCATTTGTCTGAGAAAATGGTCAATAGGCTTGCCTATAGTTTCATCTTATTGAGGGTCCCTTCTCTATGATGACTCTAGCTTGTGTCAAGTTGACAAACAAACAAACCTAGCCAGCACACCATTTAAGACTGTTTCAGCTACCGTCTTGTTCTTAGCATGGCAGATAACACCACTCTAAATAAGATTCCTAGTCTTAAAAGTGACTATTGACATTACCAGTGCATCAGGGAGGGTACAAAGCAAAGGGTTAAAATGAGTGACCTACAAGGAAGCCATGCACATCACAGCAAAGATCAAGGACTCAGTACCTCCTCTGCATCACAGTCCCACATCTAGCAAGTACTAGCTATGTTCTCTCAATGATTGAGAAGTGTCTTTCTCACTGTGTGTATCTGCAACTTACTTGCAGTGACTGTTTTGGCTCATGGATGCCATGGGTGCTAAATCCTACATCTCTGACTCCAAACATGCTGCTCTCTTCCAGGCACGCTTTTATCAGGCGACCACACATGTTATGGAAATTGGTTAACTCTTTTAACAGTTACCGTGGAACTGAAAAACAGGAAGTGCTAGACAGATGAGCTTCAACAGAGACCTCATTTTGTTCGGTCAATTAGAAAATGGACTGAGGCTTCCACATTTATTCCACACGGGCAGCTGCTATTAGGCTTAATTTGAAAAGTCATTGGCATTGACTTCGAGTTTGTAGAGCTGTTCAGAGTCACTTAACTCTGAGCTCTTAACCTTGTATTAAGTACTGATTACCTTTGTTCAGCAAGGTGAGCCTTCTGACCTTTTCTTTGTAGGAAAATGGAGTCAGGAGATTGGTGAGATATTTGTACAACCCAGTAGCTACTCACTTGCTTCTGACTTGACTCTGTCCTGCTTTTCTCTAGTCACACTTGGGATTCTTTTTCTATTTCTTCAAGAATTCCTACCATGAAAGTAGTGACTCATGCCTATAATCCGTGCACTTGGGAGGTGAAGACAGGAGGATTACTCCAAGTTGACTGTCAGCCTGCACTATATATCAAGATTCTGACTCAAAAAAAAAAAAAGCTTCTAGATTATCTCTCTCTCTTTAACTTGCTTGAGGAGGCCTTATTTTATAACTTAACATTCTGCCCTGCACAGCAAGTCATTTTTATCATGGACATATTTACAAAGCTGCCTGTCTGAACTCTGAACTGATTGTTTCTCATTCTCTAAGAATGTAAGTCTTGGTACTCCAAGCATGGATCTTTATGTAGAAGACAATATTGATCTAAGCACAATAACATCTTCTGTGATCCGTGATCCTAATACCAACACTTGGGAGGCTGAGGCAGAAGGACTGCTGTGAGTTCAAGGGCAGCCTGGGCTAGATAGTAAGAGTATATCTTAGAAGGATAAGAAAGAGGTAGGAGAGGAGGAAGACTATGCTTAAGCCTAATAATGTTTCATTACTTATTAAGCAGCTTTTGCAGCACTGAAAATATTGATCACATATAAGATATCAGTATCGGAAGTACCAGCTTTATATTACTCTTAATTAATAACTGGCAAAGTTTTGGAACTTATCAAAACTGATCAAACTGAAAATAGCCTTTTGAGTATACTGCTATCCCTGTATTAGGTGGTCTATATTAGAATCACAGCCAAGAAAGCTATAACATCTCTTTGTTCCTACTATGTATTTGAAATGTAATGATATCTGCCTTTAGACGTGTTGTAAGAATAACACTGTAGTAAAAGTTCAGTGTGCATTAGTTTTTCTTTTCTTCTTTCTCTTTTATCTCCATTGCTGCTGGCAGCACTACCACCACCATGCCAATCACTGTCACCACCATCAATCACTCCGTTTCCATTAACCACTGTTCAGCACCAGTTCCACTACCACCACAAACTGTACCACTATCAATCACCATTATTACCATCACCTCTACCATCATCACCATTATCACCACTCTAGCCATCACCACCATCAATCATCATTATTGCCATCAGCACCAATACCTCATTCAGCTGATAAATAGCATCAACACAAACAGGGGCCCTGTCAATATTGATATTTTGGACAAATAATGTCTCCATCCGTAGGCATAAAGCTAGAACAGAAGAAACTCATAGCCAACTCAAACTTGGAAAGAATTGTAGGCTGTAGCTGTAGTAATGAGCCAAAAGAGTAAGGGAAGAGGAGACAGTCTGCCTCTCTACAGTCTGAAATAAGTGGCTGATAATAAGATTCAAACTGTATTTATATTCCTTTGGGGAGGGATATATAGAGGTGCCATTCCAGTAACCATGTCCATGGAAAAGGCAAAGCCGCTCTTTGAAAGTGAAGGGGAGCAGGCATGACACTTCAGATTCTGTTTGTTCTACATCATCAAGGGTTTTCATCCCTGTGATTCCATAAGATACAGTCTGGAACGAATATGACATGGTTGCAGAGGGGCTGGAAGAAATATGAAAGCTTCTGCCTGCCAAGTGAGGGTCTCAGTGGTGGGACGATAGTGGCAGAGCAGATGACAGTGAGCTCACTGATTTCCTCGGAGAGAAGGGACCAGAGGATTTGCACAGACTGATTCCTTCCAGTCTTCTGTTTTTGTATTCTCATCAGCATGGAGACCGAGCACTTACAATACTTAGCCAAGCCAGCTGCTCCCTGCCATCCCTAAAGAGATCTGGCCAAAATGGGGCTTATAGTATAAACAATTCATGTGGGTAACATGCGATTCTCACATAGATCGTAGGAAAAAGAATAAGTCCCCAACTTTGGAAGTTTTATGTCAGGAAATAGATGTTTAGGCAGGACAGCTGATGAAAAAGACAGGAATGCTCAACTGCTGAGTCTTAGATACTTTCTAAGTATCTCATTTAACCCCCAGGATCATGGACTATGAATATTGTTATTTAAAATGTAAAGAAATCAAAGGCTAGTAAATTTAGGACTGTTATAAGGTCCTGCAGTGAGTCTTTCATATAGTCTTGGAGATTCTAAGATGAGTTCTCTTGACACCTTCTTCATGCATCTTACTGTTGTATTTGGAAATGTAGACAGTGACCTTTCTTAGTCCCTTAACTTGCACTCCTCTTGTATGTATGGAACCTTATTTATTCATCCATCCATGCATCCATCCATCCATTCACTCTGTGATTTCTTGGTAGCTCTTACTTTATACAGTGTAATAAGCACAAGAATATAGCAATAGCTGGGTGTGGTGACAAACACTTTTAATTCTATTACTCATTAAGTAGAGGCAAGTGGATTTTTGTAGGTTCAAGACCAGCCTCTTCTACAGAGTCATTTCAAGGACTGCTAAGGCTACATAGAGAAACCTTGTCTTGAACCTCCCCCACCAAAAAATATGTAAAGGAAGAAGATAAAGTCCTTGTCTCAAAGAGTCTCAATTTATGTTGATGTAAAAGGTATAATAAACTAGAAGACTGCAAGCATAGATGTCTTCTATGAAATAAGGCAGTGACATAAACATCATTGGAGGAGGATCTGGGACACTTCAGCTCATCCATTCAGAGAAAGTTTATATGAGAAGACAACAGTGACCTCATCATGAATAGGAAATATGTCTCATGGATGAGAAGCCAGGGACAAAAAGCAGGGATATCAAGAGTACTGTCTGCTCAGGCTTTTGATATATAAACATAGTGACAGTGTCAGGAAGGTTCATACAATGAAGATCATCAGTTGATAAGGCTCAGATGATCTGAGGCTTTATAGGCATGGGAAGAAATTTGGAGTCTAGTCTAAATGCAATAGTAAGGCACTGATAGACTAAACCATTGAAGTGAAATAGTCTAAGTATCATAATAACCCTGCGTATTAAGCATTGAGTGGACTATAAGAGAAACGACTGCAAATAATTCATGGAAGGGAATTGTGTACATTAGTATGATAGTGAAATGTGCAGAAGATATACATGTGCACAGACACATGGATACATATATGGGGAGCTGTTTGAAAGGAATAAGAGAATCAGGGGAAGGAGAAGAAAAGACACAAGAGGATAAGGGTGACGAATATAAAGCAAGTACATGATGTATATGTATGACACGTCACAATGAATCCCATTATCATACACTAATTTCTAAAATTAAAAATTATATACAATCCTATATAAACCCTATGTAAGTCAAATATATAAAATCAGATCTATATACATATACACATACATACATATGCACATATTCACCTATAAGAGAATTGGCCAAGGAAAGAGTTGCTATATTCTTTAGGTTGAACAAAAATTCAAGATGATTCCTGGATTTTGGCCAATGCTTCTGTCATTGGCTGACTGTAGAGAGTATTACTAAGATGGAAGCATAGCAAGGAAAAAGACTGTGTGTGTGTGTGTGTGTGTGTGTGTGTGTGTGTGTCTGTGTGTGTGTGTCTGTGTGTGTGTGTCTGTGTATCTGTGTGTGTGTGTTTGGAGATGGGGTAGCAGGGTCTAAGTTTATTGCGGCAACACACAAGTTATATTTTTGAATCTTGACTGTGTAGACAAGAAAAGGCATTGTACTGAGGATATAAATTTGGGGATAATGAAATCATAAACTCAAGTTAAAGCTGCAAGATTGCATAAGGCCCTCCCATACAGGGTCTGACAGAAGAACTGAGGGTGTAGGGTGGAAATCCTCTCTAGGTCAGGAAGATAATAGGGGTACAGTTGCACAGAAAGGACCTACCCCAACAAGCAAACAAATAGGCTATACTTTTATAGGAGCCTGCAGAAGAAAGCAGCCAGACTCATGTGTCTTTAACGCCTGCAGCCACATATTTAACTAACTGAACATTCACAGCATTTGGAAATAAATTGTTACTGCACTAAACAAGCTTAGGCTTCTTTCTCATTCCTGTTATGTAGCATTTACTCTGTGTGAGGGATTATAGGCAGAAATGATTCACAGGAGGACTGGGTAGGCTACATGCAAACACTACATTGTTTTACATAAGAGACTTGAGCATCTGCAGGTTTGAGGTCCACAGCAGGACCTGGACGAATGCCCATAGACTCCAAAGAGTACCTGTATTTCTTGTAAATGCTGCTGAGAAGAGAAACACAATGGGAAGATGAAATGACTTTTGGCAATTTGGTGAGATGGAGTGGCTGATGACCTCGATAAGAGCTGTTTTGTTGGGATGGACGGAGTTGAAAGCTCAATTGCAGAAGGTTCAGAAGGGAACGGGAGGTGAGAGAGGGGAGAGATGGAGAATATAGACAACGCTTTCCTCAATCTACTCCTAATTACACTTAGTCCTATACCACAAAAGCTAGATATTGACAAGACGGCGAAAGGCCATTTGCTGTTCCCAAAATAACTGTGGCAAATGGGGGGAAAGCCAATTTTGTGGTCCAGCTTTGTAACTCAGTCCACTTTTAAACAAGTTTCATTATCAGGAAGTTATTGCTTCTATTGACCTGAAAGATGTAAGCTTGTTTTCACTTTATGGAGCCAGAAGCATACTAAGCTTCATTAGTACACCACTCTGTACTCACAAGGCTTCAGAGCCCCCATCTTTCTGCATTGGTCCATAATCATCTCTTCATACCCTATGTGAGTATACCCTATGTGAGTCCAGGGAGCATTGTGTGCACTTGTCTGAATGGTGGAAACTGGCTTAGCCTATTTTGTGTTGTTCTAATACCTGATGCTGGGTAATGGACAAGGAACACAAATTGATTTTGCTTGTTTTCTGTGGCTAAAAGTTGAAAACAGCTTGATGCCAGTCTCTGACTGGGGTCTCCTAGCTGCATCACAGCATGGGGAAATGGTTTGGGGATGCAGCCTAGTTCAAAGCAGTTTAAACTCATGGGTGGCTTTACTGCACAACAACCTGCTCTTTTGAGAACTTACTGATACAATGTGAGCTGTGTTGATCCTTTCCAAGGGTGGTAATCTATGACCTAATCTCCCCCTAGACACCATCTCTTAAAGCCCCATACACCTCAGTACCCAGTGGTCTAGGATCAAGCTTCTAGCAACTGAGTCTTTGCTTGCAAACCACACCCAAACTGTGAAATGAGTATTTCCTTATCTAATTTTGCTTCTTCATAAGTTTGAATAATGGTATTTTAGGCCATACAGTCTATGTGGAGAACATGTCGTTTCATGTCAAAACAGCAGTTTGGAGAGTAAAGTTTGATATTCTCTTCATCTGCTGCCACTATGACTTAACTTAGCTCTTATTTTGGTGGGGTAGTAGTCCCATGGTATTATTTGTTCTACCTTCACATCCTGACTCTCCAATTCTGGGAGGCAGATAAATGCTAATTTCTTTACAAATGCCTTGCTTTCTCACAGCCTACTGATGTTTTCAACCTAAAGGGGGAAAAGTCTGGATGATTCTTCATTAGAAGTATGCTATTAAAATTGTCAATTTCTTGAAATACATGGTTGAAAAACCATCATTTTTCCCCACTGTGTATTACCCTAAACTATAGACCTGTCACCAGGCAGTGTTCTCACATGTGGGTACAGAGAAACTGTGGGAAGATCCAAGTGGCACTTAAATTACATTCTCCCTTTGATTCTGAAGGCAGTTAGTGCCATTTAGCAGAATTCTGGTGCAGTTGGTTCCACAGAGGAGAAGGCTGTCCTTTTAGACACGCTACTGCTGCAGTGACTGAGGAAAAGAAATCGAGCCATCAGAACAGCAGGGCTGGCTTTTCTATCTGGATCTTCATGGAATTGAAAGGAGGAAGGATTCCATGAGCTCACATGGTTGGTGGCACTGTTAACTGCTTTGCATATGCTCCAGGGTAGGGCAGACCAGGCAGCCTTTATTTGCCCAGTTCTCTGTTTGGGTACCAGGAAACTTTTGGTTCTTTCTGCAAATAATACCAGGGTAAGAGGAAAAATGTAGGTGGCATTTCTTACAAGGCCTTTTTTTTTTTTTTTGTCTGATGGTTTCTTAAGAGAATGTTTTCTGTACATAAGTTCTGACTGCAAAGCATACCCCATTATTTTCATCTGGGACCTAAGAGTAAGGTGGTACTCTTCCTGTCTCACACCTTAGCTAAAGAAAGAGCCTCCTCCCCAAGGGTGGTGGCTAGAGACTGCATAAAAGCTGTTGAGAAGAATGGCATCAGATTTCTGGTCATCTTGGTGAACAGATGCTAAAATCTGTGAAGATGTAGGTCAGTGTCCCTTTAGAACAAAGGTTCCCCGGAGCTTCTTGGCCAGACATAGCTGCCATGTTGCTGAAAATGGCAGTGCCACTCAGAGTAAAGTTATCCCAGAGTCTGGACTTAGTGAGTTCTACTTGCCCTCCCTTAGACACTCCATGTATAATTTTTTTTTTCAACTGCATCACCTTAATCAAACACTGAACTGGTTAGTTTTCTGTGAACCTGATATAAGAATCATCAGAGTTTAGGAAAGCCTCAGTTGAAAAAAAGGCCTTCATAAAACCAGGCTATAGGCAGACAAGCCTGTAGGACATTTTCTGAATTAGCGATTTATGGGGAAGTGCCCAGCCCACTATGGGTGGGGTCAGCCCTAAGCTGCTGGCCCTGTGTTCTATAATAAAGCAGGCTGAGCAAGTCATAAGGAGCAAGTCTGTAAATAGCATAACTTCATGGCTTCTGCATCAGCTCCTGCCTCCTGGATTCTACTCTCACCACTTTTGATGATGAACTGTTATATGGAACTGTGAGCGAAATAAGCCCATTTCTCTGTTTTATTTTGTCATGGTGTTTCATCACACCAATAGTAACCTTAACTAAGACAGGGACCTTTCATAGCAATCCCCAAAGGATTTTCTCACGAGATTTAAAATGAAAGATGAATAGTCACATGAGGCTATAGAACTAGAACTTTAAACATAAAAGATTTCCATAAAACTGCAAGCATCAGAGTGAAGTCAACTCCAGTATGGACTTGTGCAATCCACAGATATAATGGTATTAATTTCTAATCCATATTCAAAGGAACTGTAAAATGTTTTGCTAGATTTAGCTAAGGGAGTCCCTTTTGCCTTTCCCACCCTCATCTTTGTTTATTCTCACAACAGCTTGGATTTACTTGGTAGACACCACATTCATGCCGTGCTCTATATAGCTCAAGGCACAAGTATGAAGTGGGCACAATTGACACACTCTAGGGATGTTAGTGAGACTTAAAGAAGTCATGTATGTCACTTGGAGAAGTAGCAGAAGAACTCCAGCATATAGCGCAGACTCAAACCCTGTAGCAGACAGGTATGTAGAACCCCTTTTTACCTTTTCTCAGCTGTTGGTTCTAGTTCTCTCCCACTAGACCACGAGCATCGTCTCCATCAACAATACAGGTGAACAACTATGTCTTAAGTATTGGTTGAATCTTCCCTAATAGTGAACATGATTTGACTCAACATCCACTCTCACCAGGACTTCTGTGTTATATGAAACCAACATGTGTAGTTTGTGTACCTAGAAACATACCCAGATCAAACTTCAACATCACCTTTTTGTTTCATTGCTATTCTTAAATTCTGCTTCAGTCCATGAAGTCTTATAACTTCATCATAGTGCTGCCCACTCATCTGTTTGTGCATGTCTCTCAACAGCCTCAGCAAGGGAGATTTGAAGAGAACTCCTGTCTAGCTGAGTGTCAGAGGAGATTCCTTCTTAAACACTTGCCTGTGGTTACTTCACTGGTTATATTACCAAATTTCTCTCTGTATTTATGAAAGCGATCTCCTGTCAACACATAGCCAGCACCTGCTCCATGGAAGGCCTTGTGCTAGGCACTGGCAGGATTCAACGATGAATTAGGCATGGTCCTTGCCCACAAGCAGCTCACAGATGAGATGTGCTAGACAAGATTCAATTGACATCTGGGCTCTGGTGAATCAATGGCTCTCATTTGCAGTCGATCTTATTCATCACAATCATGGAACAGTTAGTGAATGGTCATTGAGCACACACATTCCATAACAGAGACTTTAGTCACAGTGACTAATCAAAGAAGACAAATTCTATGGCTCTTTCTGCCTTGAGTCCTTTCTCCCTCCCTGAGAAAGAACTGCTTTAAAAAACCTTTAATAGGAGGTGTCTATAACTGACTTGTGGGTCAAAAGTGAGGGGGTACCATTTATTTCGTGCATTATCAAGTTTTATGTATCTTCTTTTAGTACCAACCACTTGGCATACTCCTTTCCAGGGTTCTCTTTCTGCCTTTCTTCTCGGTTCATCTTTGTCCTTTATGAATACAGGCATGCCCTGGCTTAGGAGAATCCAAGTGACTGGAAGATTGCTCTCTTGGGCTTCACCCTGTTATTATTATTGTTATTATTATTATTATTATTTTTAGTTTGGTTTGTTTTGGTCTTACCATCAGTTGCTCCCTTAGTACATTATGTAGAATTGTGAGATATAGATTCAGTTTCAGCAGGTGAAGAGGATGTTGGCCAGCAGGACCTGGAATATCCAAGTCTAGATAATCTCTGCTTATTTGAAGATGAAATTAAGAACTCTCCTTGTGCTTTAAGGCAGATGGGACTGTCAGCTTCTTTAAGTCCCCATATTTCTTATGTATCTTGTTTTCTAAGGCCACATACATCCATAGACTCCTTTCTACCACAGTAAATACAGGGTAAAATTCTCATAAAGGTCCTGAAATGTCTTATACTAGATTGCCACTATTGATACACATCTACTTTTGGTTTCAGTGGCCAAAATATCAATGTGGAACAATCTTGGAACCTTCACTCTTCCTTGGCTGTGACTAAGGAACTCTCTCCCCTGTTAGTTATCTCCACAGAAAAGTCTTTATAATCATTGTATGTCAAATCTAATCAGGTCCAGCTGCTAAGAGAAGTACTGTAACTTTGCTACATGATGGGCCAATGAACAAGGAACCACTATGGAGAAGTGTAGAAGATACAAATGACTTTCTGGTCAGAGGTGCCTTCTGAGATGCTTACATCAGAAATAAAGGCACAAATCCAAGACTATGTTCTTAAGAGCAAACAACAAAATGGTATAATCAATAATTTCCCCAGCAACAAAAAGCAAATAAAACAGCTTTGTGCTTAACAGAAAGCAAAAATTTTAATTGAGTTTACCATTCCTTCTACTGTAGACATTATGTATCCCAACAACCTGTAAAATAATATAAAACTATTTCTTCTGGAAGGCTTCCAGAAGTTCTGGAAGATTGTCTTGGTAGGATTATTATAACGAATCAGAAGAGTTTGACGGAAGAAATAAAAAGAGCTGTTATGAGGTCATGAGTGTAGTAGCCTTGTCATGTCCTGAAGACAGTATTTCATATGTTGCTTCCCCATTCTCTAGCCCTTATACTTTTTCTGGCTCCTCTTTCATGATTTTCTCTTAGCTTTGCAGTGTGGAGAAAAGTCTTGCTAAAGATATCCCATTTAAAGCTGAAAATACTCAAGTCATTATTCTTAGTACTTTGGCCAGTTCTGAGTGTCTCCGTTTAATGCTGCCTACTGCAAAAATAACTTCTCTGGCCAAATGTAAGAGCACCCCAGGTATATTGGTATAAACATAAATATTTTTAAAAATTGACATCATGACCATTTAGAAAAAATAACAATAGTAGCTTCTAATTAAACTATGGCTTGTCCAGCAATGGATTTTTTAAACCATGCTTAGAGTACTTGGGTTGGATTCCCTTTGAAGTATCAAGTCCCAAATCCAACCAGAAAGCCATTGTTTGCCTCATAACAGCTATGAAGCTATTGCACCAGTGGGAAGATTTTTCCTGGCAGGTCAGCATTGTAGCATGGATTATGTAACAGAGGGTATGACCATCTACCAGCACAAGACTGGCACAACATCAGGCATGAAAAATTTTAGCATAGATGGGGATATAAATACATGAGATGTCACTCCTAAATGAGGATCCCTTCACAGCTGGTACTTGGTGAGGGAGGAAAAATCATTCTTTAGGGGCATATTCTCTGGTTGATTGCCCATACTCCAATGGATGGCTCTACATCCATTCAACATATGAAGAGCATTAAGTGGACTTAGTGTGTTGTTAAAAAGGAGAGGAAGAGGAGGAAGAGAAGAAGGAAAAAGAACAATAAGGCATAAATTGGGTAGTGGGCATGTGGAGAAAGACCCAAGAGGGAGATGGAAAGGAGGAATTGGGGATAGAAGCAATTGTGTTTTTACTGTGTGCATGTATGACATTTAAGAAATTATTAAAAAAAAAAAACAATGACAAAAGTACAGAGCCACAACAACAACACATACTTACAGTTGGCCTGAGATTTATTCTGTAGATACTTCTCGGAAAGGTTGATTGAATCATGTAGCTAATAAGTGGCCAAAAGTAGCCTGGAGCCCAAGTTTCTGAAGCAAAATTCCAAGATCTTCTATCTACTGTTAACATTTTCTTTAACATATATTTGGAAATGCACATACCTGAAATCCTGTCAATGGCATGCTGGCATGCTACAAGCAGATGTGGTTCTGCAGAGGAGACACCCTGATGAGAATATTTCCTTCATGTTTCCAGGGAACTGTTCAGTCAGGCACATTTCAAACACCACATTTTCATCTTTATTTTTCTGAAGTCCCCCCTTACCATTCAGAATCTCTAGATATCAGTATTCGTTTTTCTGCTTTAGAAAGCTAGAATTAGTCAGCAAAACCCTCAGAATTCTTTCACATGCCAAAGCTTCCCTACAGGGTGGGGGTCTGGCTAGCTCTCTAGCATCCTACTTGGTACTTAAAATTTCTATGCTTTGTTGGGGGCTGCATAGCTAACACTGATTAAGGACTCGGGATTCACCCCAAAGAGGATGGCAGTGGTGACAGTTAAGGCCTCTCCTATGGCTGCGAGGGTCTGTCTGATTTCTCTCTAGTTCCGTGTGAGTGTCTGTATCTAATTAGTACTCACACCATCATTGGCAGATGTGGATGTGTTGAAATAAGCTCACTTTTGAATCAAGATGTACTTTAGAGTAAAATTCCAGGTTATTCTATCCAAATCTCTGGTCTTCTGACTGACGTATACACCAGTACCCAGAGGTAAGGAAACAACTAGTTTTGCTCTTTGTTGGTCCAGATATATAGAACTTGTATTCATACAGCTATCACACTGCACGAGGCATACTGATCATTAAAAAGCATTAAGCAGAGGCCCAGGCTGAAGGCACAATGAGAAATGTCACGAGGGTAATCACTAAAGTCTTGGGTAGCTTCTAGCCTAGAAAAAAAAAATGCTCTTTTCATGGATCTGAAGATTGATAGATTTGTTCTCTATGACCTCAGAGGGCAAATCTAAAAGTGTAAGAAACACATCTCAGTTTGTTACAAGAAAAAAAAAAAAGTAGAATAAAAAAAAGAACAAAAAAAAAGAAAAGATGACAATGATTGTGGCAAGAAAATGGTACATATTGGGACTTCCAGACACTAGAGATCAAGAAATGAAGCAAATTCATAGGCAAGAGGTGATGCTGAAGAGGGGACTCAGTGTTCACTTAGGGACTGCACTATGGCTCGGGATCACTGCCACTTCATGTTGTTTCTGACAAGGGCTGGTGACCTGAGAAGTGCTTTTGGGAAGCAAACATACTGCGTTTGTTCCTGGAGGGGTGCTCCATAGTAAGCACAGAAGACAGACTAATTTCACTTTGTTTAACCCAGATTTTTCCAGATGCTGTTGCTGTCTGCCCATTTTTCTTCTTTTGGAGTCCACATTTTAAACACCCATGAGAAATACTTTGGTACAGATCTCTTCTTTCCGTGTAATTATAAAAAAAACATCCTGAAATCCTGAATTCTGTGGGAAAAAAAAATGTGTCTTTGGTGTGATGGAGGCCTGTCTAGAGGGGACATTGTTAGGAGAAACGTGGGTGTTCCCAGGGCCTCGAGCTTGATAGAGGGTGGGCTCCCCAGCATGTTTACCAAGATGGAGGAGATAACCTAGTCTGATGCAAGTCGTGCGGGTTCTGGTGATGGAACAGCATAAGACTGTAGAGAAATGATCTCATTTCTGGCAAATCCCCATCACTTATTCTCAGTGTTTCTTTTAGCGCTTCCAAACAGTGTCCTGTTTCTCAGGAAGCTATGGTGCTTTCAATTAGAGAACAACTATCCAGGCTACAAGGGCTAAGGGTGGAGATTCAAGTCTTATTGTGAAACCATCCCAGCTTCTGTCATGAATGTAGTGATGATGGTTAGATTAAGCTGCATCTTATTTTCCATGCTTTCACTAAAGCAAATGGCTTATTAGAAAAAAAAAAAACTTTTATTGTTAATTGTCATATATACTGTGCCACCAGAAAAGAGGTCAGGACTCTTGAGCTCTCTGAAGACAAGGGTGATGGCATTTATACTGCATGTGAGGAAAGACAGCAAGTAAGCTCAATTTTGTCAACTGAATTGCTTAACATGTAGAGAAATGAAAGCTTTATATTTTTCAATGGGAAGAAGAATCTGGAAGATCAGAATGAAATAAGACAGAATTTGTCCTGTTCGGTTGCTACCTCATTAGTGTGGGTGCTGTAGTAAGTAAAATGTTCAAAGGGTTTTAGAGGAAGTTACTTGTGGATATGAGGTAGAGAAGAGCCCTAGCAATGGCCTTGTACTCTCAGAGTGGAGTCATTAGCTCCATAGACCCTTCTCAGAGAGATAGATAATAGCTCATCTTTCCCTGCACTGATTCAATAAAAGGAATTACCTGGGACTGTGAAACCTCACTTCTGCTACTAGTTCTGAGCCTGCACAACTGTTGTGCAAGAGCTGAGCCTGGGTTTGGCTTGCAGCATGATGACTACCCCACTGAAGTTGCCTGAGAAAGAGAACAAGCATTTTCAGGTCTGCTGCCCACCTTTCAGGAGCATTTTGTTTCTGGGTTCCTTCCGTCCTTCAGAAGGCTATTAGGGATCTCATGACATGCTGCTTTGGCAATTAGTTCAGAGTAAACTGAACAGATGCGGGGTTTGCTCAGGGACTGTAGCCTGTGCATTTACAGCATTAAAAAAAAAAGTGACATAATGACTGTGTTTAAATTGTGCAGAGATATTTATAAAAGTGACGAATTTTCAAGCTGTTCTGAGGAGATGTAGTACATGAGAGGAGAATGGAGTGAACCCGCCAACCCCCTGTTACAGCCCTCCTTTATTCCATTTGTGAAGTTATTGAGTCTCATTTTAAATGCTCCTGATTTGTATTAAATCCACCACAGCACCAGGTAGACAGTGAAAAGAAACTAATCACGCCTTTAATGCTGGTGAGAAAGGTAATCCAGATGCTCATGGTTTTGAGGTAAATAACCTGCTTGTTAATGGTTTAGCTCCTGCCCTCCCTCAGGGGAGAAAATTAGCTTTCACTACGGGAAGCTGCCTTGGAGCTGGACTGCACAGCCCCCTCTTTGCTCTTAGGTAAATGCGGTATCAGACTTCACTCAGTTTCAGAAGGCCATGTTACCTGATAAGGTTAATTGATTTCCATTGCTTTAATTAACAAAATTTCACTTTTTATATAATGAGGAAGGTTTGTGTTGACATGGGAAGATGGAAAGACGAGTATCAGTAGCATAGTTAGTGGACGGCTTAGGCCCTTGGAAGAGTTAAGGGGTGTAGTAATTTTGAGCCAGAGCCACAAGGGGCAGGTGGCCATTACAGGGACATGCCCCTTCTTCTCTGGGGACCCTAACAAGCTCTGATAAGGTGAACTAGACTCAACACTGGCTTCACCCAGGTCTCCGATGGCCTCAGGAGAGCCCCTGTGGACACACTGTTAGTTCTGATGTCCTACCACATGGCTCTCTTGGAAGCCAGCACCATACCGAGTCAGTGTAGACTGTAACTGGACCAATCTGATGTCTCTATCTTTGCAAACATAGGACCAAGCCCTGTCTCTGAGATGGTTCTGTCCACCTACTTTCCTTATGCTCTATGGGTCCCATGCATCAAACCCAGCCTCCTCTGCAGCTCCCTAGGAGATGACGTGCAGTGGGCCTTGTTTATGCATCTGGCATTAGTAGGCGGCAGGGAGATTTGCCCCTCGTTGTTTTGATCAATCTTTGCTGTTGAAACCTCTCAGTGAGTTGCAAGTGATTTTCCCTGCTGTATATGCAGGTAGGGGCAGATCACTTTCAATTTCTAGTGCGGTGACAGTGGCACTCTATCAAGTTGTAGCACTCCATAACCATGAGTGTGGGGCACCGTGTTGCAAGTGCGTATGAAGTGATGGCAGCACTTGGCTGTGCATCATCTCAGCCCTGTCTACAGATGTGTTGTGTGTCAAAAGCACAACATTTTTCAGTGCTTTCCTTCTCTTCCTCCCTCAGGGTCTCTGAAAAAGAGAGGCCTCTGGGGATGGTTGAACGGAGAACTGTAAAACTGTAATGTTTAGTTCTGATGCCTCAGGAAGTTAAGGCCTGGCCAGGGAATATAATAGAGAAGCTTTAAAGCATCTTTCTGCTGCCCTGATAGAATGTGCTTGCGGAAGTCTTACAGACTTCAGACCCCTGTTGATGAATCTTCCTTTGTGGGCAACAGAAAGTGAGTATCTTCCGCAGGCTCCTATAACTCTTATCCATAGGAGTCATTTTACAGACATCCTAAGGGACACCAGTTCTTCTTCCTCCACAAAATAAGAGGAAGCCATCTCTAGCAAGCAGGTGTCCAGATAAGCCTTCTTGTGATGTGTTCAGAAGACTTTGAATTTTCATCCTGAGTTCTTGTAAAGAAGAAACAGCACCATCCAAGGTTACCCTAGAGTGACTTGCTCATGTCCAGGGGCACAAGTGGACCAAGAAATGTACAGATGAGTGGTGTATCAGTTTGATTAGTTTATCTCGAGCGCCCATTATCTGCCAGGAAGACAGAATTATAGAAATCCAGAAATGAATCTCACAGACAGAAAACATACCTAGAGGTTATATTCTGGGTGTGTGACAGAGGACAGAGATGCAAGTGAACAACTAATGTCTGCAGTATCTGGACTGTGAAGAAAAAGAGGGGAGGGAGGGCAGGTGATGAAAACTTTAGTCTGTGCTCAGCATCCGAGGGCTAGTGGTAACATTCAGCAGAGACATGGAGTAAGTAAGCCAGGCATGCAGCCCTCAGAAGGAGAGTCTTCAGAGAGAGGTAACCAATTGCAATTTCAAGGATTTATCGAATGTCATGAGCCAGACTCTTTTCCTCCTACAGGGTTGCCTAGTCCCACCTTGATATGAGAGTTTGTGTCTAGTCTTATTGTAACTTATTATGCTGTGTTTGCTTGATATCTCTGGGAGGTCTGCTCTTTTTCTGAAGGGAAACAGAGGAGGGATGGATCTGGGGGAGAGGTGAGGTCTTGGGAGGAACTTGGAGGAGTGGAGAGGAGAGAATATATATAATTCAGTCTCAGAAACAGTCAGTTTCCATTTCTTAGGACTGGAAAGATGACCTAGCAGTCAAAAACTGCTTGCTGCTCTTGCAGAGGAACTGGTTAGGTTCCCAGCACGCACAGGCTCATCACTTCCTGTAATTCCAGTTCTAAGAGTTCTGATTTCTTCTGGCCCCCACAGGCTCCTGCATGCAGGCAATGCATACAAACACACACAGGCTCACATACTTATACATAAATTAAAAAATAACTACATTAAAAAACTTATATAGTTCCCTATATGAAACTCTCTGTCACCGTTTCTCATACAACACACTTACATACATACTACACACCTCACACACTACATACAGACACACCTCTCACATACCTCACATACCACACACAGACAGACACAGACACATACACACTTACACCTCTCAGACCTCATATACTACACACACACACACACACACACTTAATACTCAGGGCTAGACTCATAGTACAGAGGTCAACTGAATAAAAAACATGAGAGAATGTGGAACTAATGATTTTTCAGACTGCTCATGACTTCAAGCTGGGACTCTTGCTAGTTTCTGCCCATTGACTTTCATTGCTGAATTGCATAGGGGTAGGCAGAAATGAAAAAAAAAAAAAAAAAAAAAAAAAAAAAAAGGAAAGAAGCTTTTTCTTATGAATGAAGAAGCACACTAAAGGTCCCAGGGAACTGCAATGTAGTGCTGAGTGTGTAGAGATGACAGCCAGCACTGTGATTTTCTTTAGTAGAATTTCTGTAAGACTCAAGAGCCATGTTCTCATGAGCAACATTTTATGCTGACCCCATGCAGATGGACCTCTCTTGTAATCCTAGTGTTGACAAAGTCCTAAGGACAACATAAGACACTCTCCTTTCTCTTATTTAAATAGTTCACTTTCTTTTATGAGAAGATGGAATGTCCTGAGCTCAGGACCTGTGACGCTGTGATCATATGCCAGGGCCTTTGACATAATGGTGGCGTTCTCTCATCAGACAGCAGAGCCAGCTCGACTGAGCTCAGCACAAGGAATGTCTAAGGCTCAAATAAAGGGGGACAGAGCAGCCAGATCTAGAGGGGCGACAGCTTCTGTAGCAGTGAGGAGGTCAGAGTGAGTGAAAAGAGGCACTCCTTGACATGGCAGGAGTTATAGGATGGAAGGGCTGTGGATAAAAAAGATCTGTGAGCAGGCCTTCATGCAGTGTGGAGAGATTGCTGGTTTAGAATGAGAGCTTCAGGAGCAATTGGATGGATTTAACCCATGAACCTAATACTTACTTAGCTGTGTATCTTGGCAACTTCTGTAACCTCTCATTGAAGTTTCTCATCTTTAAAATAAGGAGCCTAACTCCAAGGGATGCTGTGGGTATTAAATAATATGTGTGAAGTTATCAGAAAATGCCTAGCGTGTATTAGGCATAAACATCCATCTCTATTGCCAATAAAATGGTAGTTTACTTAAGGGTGGAGGGCATTGTAGAGAGTCATAAAGAGTTATTGAAATTTATTCTGAAGCCTCTAGACATGCTCAGCCAGTGCAGCTATGTGGGTATGACAGAGCAGGGATGATAGCAAGAAGCTCAGCCTAATTTAGAGAGGAGCAGGCTCACCCCGTTGCCGAGACAGCCTTTGTGAGCATCCTTCCTGCCTTTTTCCCCTATGCTGAGGATCCACCAAATTGCTCCTGCTGTTGACCTAGCCGGTGACTGGTGTGCCCTTACGCACTCTCCAGCAGCGTTCCTTCTTTTCCAGAGGCTTGAGGATGCGGTGCTGCTGCTGGTCTCCATCTACCACACTGGGAACGAGGACCTCCTTTATTATGCCATCACTGAGCTTCAGCCTTAGTGAACATGGAAAATGTGGTCCTGAGACCATTTTCCTAGCAAGTCTGACTCAGAACAGCTTTGCCGCATGCCAGCTGGCTAGGAGGACCACAGATGAGAGGCTTTACTGCCCTGGTTTTTGTGGGGTACTCTAGGGACAATCAGGAGCTAAGGAGACAGAGGTCCAGTATTGGACCCCATTTCTGCACAACCCCACCTTCCTTTCCGTGCAGCTTACTGTCCCAAGTAACTGTGGCTCATGCCCTTCCCAGTAAACGTGCGCCCCCTCCCCCATATTGGTTGGTCCCACAGACCCAGGATAGTAGGAACAGGGGCTTCTTTAGAAAGAGAATCAGTACCGTGTGAGAGCCTGCCACTGCGCTGTTTGCAAGATCATCTCTGAGATGAATTAAGTGTCTCAGTTCCGAGAGATTGCAGTGCTCGCAGGCTGTCATCGGAACAATCGTGTTCGAGGGAAGCAAACAAACACCGCTGACACTCGTTTTCTGATTCCCAAGAAACAAAATGTGAGCTGATGGAAAGGGAAGGAAAAATAAAACCTTCTTCCCTTACAACAGTGAGTCAGAGACTGATACACCACTTGGTGCTGCTTCCTGGTCCTGCTGCCCGCCCAGGGTGGGAGCTGGGGCCTCAGGCAGGGCCCCACAACCTTCCAAATGTTTGGGAGCAGCTGGGAGAACAGGGCTGTAGTATCGGATCACAGCTTCCGTCTGTCTGCTTTAAGATCATTGCTTACACAGTTTGAAAGTGACTTGAGGGTTTCAGCGTAGCGCATTACACCTTCAGTGGATGGACAGTTTCCCAGGCAGCCATCCTCTGAGTTCTATTTGGAGACCACTTTAACACAAAAACTACTTACAGAAGTAGATTTGTAAGGTAAGAAGCAAGAAGTGATGGGAATGGGGGCATGATTCCTTTCTTCCTAAGTCAATTGGCTGTAGAATATGCACTGCTTCTTCCTATAGCAACAGATAAAGGAACTAAAGTGGTTGCTGATTTCCCCAAATAGCTCAGAGTCTGTAGCTAGTGCCACAAGCTTAGGGTGACTGAGCTTGCTGCCCTTCTTGTCCTCCTGGCCCTAGAGGCAGGTGCTGCAAACCTGCAGGATTCCATGGTTCCCCAGGCAACAGAGGTATGATTTCTTGAGCCTTGAGGACCAGACACCTTCTGATTACATGTTTATCTGTAGCAATGTGGTGGGTGAGCAGGCCAGCAGGTGGCTGCACTTAGAAATTGAGGGAGTCTTTGTATCTCTAAGACTTATGGAGAGGGCTACACAGGTGGCAGGTGTTCAGAAAAGCTTTTAAAATAGTAGCAAGTGCCTTAGGCAAATAAAAAGGGTATTGACATTTCACATTCTATATGTAATATCTAAATAGGTGAGTCTTAATTTCAACTATCTACCTTCATAAAAGCTCTTCCCAGGGCCTAAGAAGAAGTGTGTGTGTGTGTGTGTGTGTGTATCGGATGCTTCTCACTGGTTCTATTATGGTAGTAATTTGTTTCCAGATCCAAATCTAGGTAGAGTGAGGCTAACTTTAAGTCTAGCCTTGGGCATCAAGAAAATGTTAGAATACCCAACGTGTAGAAAGTCATCCGAGGCCACAAAAGGGGAAAAGAGGAAGTCCCCATGTCTTTTATGAATGTCTGGGGTATGAAGAAGTAAAAACAGGAGACACTAAGAGAAAGTGCAACCACCAAGATCCTACTGTCTGACTGCAGCTGCCACCTGCCCTTCCTCTCCAAGCTTCTGCAGACAGATTTCACTGGATCTTGGGTCCTGAGACTTTTTTAATTATCTCATTTAAATTCTCCAGCCCTATAAAAGAGACTTTCATCTTAATGGCAATGAAAGCACAGCTTTGATCACTTGAGGCCTTTCTGGGGGCCATGTGTTGATGCATTTAAGGCAACAGAATTTAAGGGAAAAAATGAATGCTTTACTTTGGTTGGAAAATACATTCTTATAAGCCATATGGGAAGCATGTAGGGGACCTGTGAGTAATAAGCCTATTTTACCTGATTCAAGATTCTGGGTTCTTTACCACTTGGATTAAAAAAAAAAGATATTAGTAACCATATAAAAAATCCCATGATTCTAAAACAGA
Source organism: Meriones unguiculatus (assembly GCF_030254825.1). Classification (NCBI taxonomy): domain Eukaryota; kingdom Metazoa; phylum Chordata; class Mammalia; order Rodentia; family Muridae; genus Meriones; species Meriones unguiculatus. The sequence continues at coordinate 165,769,215 of NC_083349.1, forward strand.
TTAAAGCATTTCTCAAAGGGCTGCTTGGTTCCTGGACCTATGCCACAAGCCTGCTGGGTATTTATCATTCTCAAGATGCTTCATTCTCCCTGAAGTTCTCAAGATAGATATGGTCTGGGACAGGAGCATTACTGAGGCAATTGTCCTTCTGGACACCCCAGCAAACGAACTTTGTCATTGCCCACCGGCCCTCATTGAAACCTCTATTTTAAGAGGCTAAGATTCCTTGGTCTCCTTTAATGTACATAGCACTGTGGCCTACAGAGCCCTGGTCTTGCCAGAGCGGCCACCAGAGGGTGAGGCGTACTGATTGCTCCATTCAGTTCTTAGGTCAGTCTCATTATGACCTCCCAGGTGTAAGCTGACAGCGAGTCTGGAAGTGAGACCTGGATTGGGAATATGGACATCCAAGTACTTGTTCCTTCCGCTTCTATGTGTAACTTTTGGAAAGCCACAGCCTCTCATTCTGAGCTTTCTTTCATGGCAGAAGAGTGATGGTGATGGTTGTCTAGCCTGAGGTGAAAGACAGCTAAGGGTTAAACCAGGTGTTCTTAACAAAAATTATTTTTCTGTGAAAGGGGTACTTTACTGTGTCTTGAGATATTTAGTTGTCATAACTGGACTCAGGAGATGTAACCAGCAAAGAGAAAGCAAGGTCCAGGGTGGCTGCTAAATACAGGCACAGGACAGACCTAACAATAAGTTCTTTAGCTCGGTGTGTTAAGTTCAAGTTGAGGCATTATTTTTTTTAAATACTTTTTCTTCTTTAGGGGCAGCGACAGGCAGACTGAGCACTGTCCTTGTACTGAGCAGAGCTGGTGAAAACGGAGACAGCCAACCCATCTTGCTCCCGTGGTTCCCTTGCTTGCTCTGTTCAAAGGCAGCCATGACCTCTGCAAGCCCTCTCACAGACATGAGAGCCCCAAAGTTCATCCTCTCTAAGGGTGTTGGTAGTTCAGCTCTCTCCTCTTGCTCCTGGGAGGCTCTATGAAAGCATGGCTCTATGTGTTCACACTGGCCCTGAAACTCAAAAAGAGCTGGATGGACAAATGATTTAATGAAAAATTTACCAGCGTGGCCATGCTTTTGTTTGGTAATTTATAAAGATGCGTAAAATTCAGAAAGATGAGTGGAGCTAAGATGTAATATAAAAAAAAAATGACAAAAGGAAAAGGGCAGGTTAATTTTTTACAACTGCAAAAATCTTTTCAGACAGAAGTAAGAGGGAATTTTTAAAGAACCTGGCACCAACTACCAGAAAGAGAAGAGGCTGACAAACAGTAACAAAACAGCCCATAACGTCTGAGATTTAAAGGCTCAAGGCAAAGGCTTTTAGAGACTAATGAGCAAAAAGTAAAAGACCAGAAGAAAAGTGAAGCCCAGAAGTTCAATGTGAGGAAACTTGCTGGGAATCTATCTTAGTAGTAGTAGGGTATGTGCTTAGCATGTGCGAGGTCCTGAGTTTGAGCTCCAGCATTAAATAAATAAATAAATAGTAAGGTAATACAATTCAAAATAAATTGGTGCATATGGCTAACATGAGGAAATGACAAAGACAGTTTAAGAAATTGCAATACTTTTCAAGCCCTGAAGCTTTCTTTCTTTCCAGGAAATAGGCTAGTGCTTAGGAATCTTATAGGAGAGGGAAAATACAGGAACTCACTGGAGAAAGACTTGAGGCGAAAGGTGAGGCTGGACCCTGCATGGGTCCCATCCTCCTTGGAATCCTGTAGTCGTGACAGAATGCCTCAGGCATATTAGAATGCCTAGAGCATCATGTGCACAGACCTTCTAGAAGGATATGAGCTCTGAGGACCCTGCTGAACTGATGTGTAGAGGCACTGTCTTCAGGTATGAGGAGGTGGTGGGGTGTGGGGAGTAATGAATCCACAGGCCAGCTCCTCCTATTCATTCCTGAACCTTCTATTAAAAAAAAAGAGTACTGACTAGGCCCCTGAATAACCAGATCTCTTTGTCATTTTCATTTTTAAAAAGTTATTTTACTTTTATGAGTGTTTGGCCTGCATGTTAGTCTGTGTACCACATGGATTCCTGGTGTTTGCAGGTCAGAGGAGGGCATTTGATTCCCTGGAACTGGAGATACAGATGATGGTGAGCCACTGTATTGGTTCTGGGAATAAAAACTGGGTCATCTGGAATATTAGCCAGTGTTCTTAACCCCTGAGCTAGCCCCTGCCATTTTGCTTTTACTCTTGATTCTTCATCAATGCTCATTTCATTGGAAAGCAAAACAGAAAAACAAGTCTTTTGTAATAGAGTGGGTCTAGGTCCAAATCACCCAGCCAATGGCTAGCTATGAGATTTTAAGGAATTTTATTACTTTTATTTCAATTGCCTGATATAAAAAGAAAGGTTTTAGAAAGTATACCCCTCTTAATTATACAAACAAAACATTTTCGAGATTGTGAGCCAGTTGGGGCCATAAACCATTTCTTATTTGCCTTTCTGTCCTCGATATTTGGTAAGCTGCCCAGGATGTGTTAAATGTTGAGTTTGTCTGGAGATAATAATGAAAGCCAAGTTTTGAGTACTGCACTGCAACATGCTAGGAATTATGCTGTATGTCTTATTTTGGTTACATCTGTTAATCTGTAAAACATGCTCATTAGGTTTGATGCATCATTAACCATGTTACAGAATAAACGTATGGGTAACTTTCTCAAGAGCTCGCTAGTTTTCTGTTTTTCAACATAGCTAAGTGCCCAGGTGTTTCAACAAGCCCAGGAGTCGAGACAGGCTAGGTGTGAACTGAAGAGTGGCCAAAATAGTCTATAGCACTCACACAACATTCTTTAGAAGTCTGCCCTTACAATACCTCACGGTGTCTGCCTAGCATGCATAATCAGAGACCCCGACATCCTAGTGCAAGGCCCATGCAGCTTTATTCAGGGTCCTGTTACTCATGATGCTCGGGCTTCCACAGCCTCTGCAGGATGCTGCCTCCAGTGTTGTGCTGTAGAGCACCGACCACCCGTTCTAGCTGGGTGTGAGAGGGCTAAGTGCTGCTAGCAACACCTGGTTCCTTCAGAAGTTTAGCTTGATTGTATTCCTAGTAATTACTGTGCTCCACAGAAGTGGGACAGAGACCTGATTAAAAGCATTAGAAGAGCAACTACATAGTCTAAAGGGACGAGCGGATGGCTTAATGCGACAGCAGATTCATCAGTCTGAGAACTCTTGTCTTAGGGAACCCAGTGCTGATTCTTCAGTGTTTTCCCTCGGCTTCCCTGTCTCGAAGCCTACTGCTGGAGAGATGCTTTGAGCAGCTGCCACTCCAGATGGACATCTAAGGCCATGTTATCCCTGCAATTAGCATAATATACTGGAACATTACCATTAATCCTAGAGTCTGGGCAAAACCACACAAAAGTATGCCAAGTTGGTCTTTCAAGCACAGACTGGACACTCAGTAGACACAATAGGCAGGCAGGCAGGCAGGAAGACATGACAGACAGACAGACAGGCAGGCAGATATTCTCCCTTTCCCAGACACACTCATTCACACACTCTTCATACTCCTTTTTGTTTCCCACACGAAGAGCAAACTAGGGTGGGATAAATTTCATGTGTATATGTGTGTGTGTGTGTGTGTATGTGTGTGTGTGTGTGTGTGTGTGTGGATGGAGGGAAAAGATTTTAATGATGAATTAGCAAGAAAACACTGCAGTGAGAAAATCAGCTTTTAGAATTGCACTCAGTTTTGCTGAAGAAAACAGGAAAGATGAGCAAGAAATGAGGCTTAATTTTAATGAAGGGAAATTTGAAACTAAGTAAAGAAATTGCAGGAAGTGGGAACACTTGGGATTCAGACAAGAGCAGAGCCTCACATCCCATTGTGATGGACAAGACTTTATTCTTTAAGATAGAATATGTGCACATAACAGGCAAAGAGGCAGAAAGCTCTGTGCAACCCAGAACAGAAGTCCGAAGTGCAGGAAGGGACAACCCACTTTTTTCCCAGAGGATTTCTGTGGAGGTCAGCTGAGGATACATCTTTCTCCTCAATTCTTACTTCTCTTCCATGTGAATTCTTGGAACACAGGGAATGTGCTGTGCATCTTGGCAAGGAGTCATCCTCCTGCTGGAAGCGACTAGATCAGATTTCCCAATAATGTGTTCCTATGACATCTTTAAACCATTAGGTTTACCTTGTAAAGAATTCAAAATTGTATTGTTTTAATATACTAAAAGTATGGTATACGCACAAACATAAATATACATATGTATCTTCTCATCTTTTTGGTTCTTTGGGTATTTCTACATTTCAATAGGCATTGGAATTACTTCGATAGACAGACTTTTGTTGGCACAGACAGACAAAAAATACATTATTTCAACTTGAGAGTTGGCATTAACAAACTAATGGGAGGAAGAGGGAGGGAGGAAGAAAGGGAGAGAGAGAATATGTGTGAATATATACCAGCTTATTAAATCACAGGGAGATTGTGGATTGCCTCCAGATGATGTAACTCTTCTATCCTAGCATTTGGGGAGACCTGGAGCGTGCTGATAAATACATAAGAGCATGCTGAAAGCTCAAGAGCCTTTCCCAAGAAGGTCTGCAGACTTAGTTCCATGGTCTGAATAGTTAGCCCTTCCTCACTGCTAGGACTAAGGCTTTGCACCTCCCTTCTTTCTTCACTCAGACTCCTCTCTAGACTCTCACACAGTAGTCAAAGATGGAAGAATCTTTGTAAATCTTTGTAAAAAAGAATCAAAGTAAATAAAATGTTCGCAAGTCTGAACTCTAAGTGCAGAAAAAGACTTAAGATAAAATAGGGTGTATGGTACTTTATGTAAAATATACATAAAAAGACTTATATTTAGACTATTGTATCTTCTCTATGTATAGCCAGCATATATAGATACTATTCCTTCCCTAAAACACTATATACTTAGTCTATATATATGATAGATGTATAATAGCATATATTTTCACATGTATCTCTCAATATATCTAATATATGTAGTAATGAACATATAGTATTTTTATGTAGTACTATATACCAGCCTAGAGTTTTAAAATTTTTTGTTATACACAATTCTTTTTACACAAAATTACATACACTGCTTGTTTTTTCTTAGATTTTGTCAACCTGACACAACCCAGTCCACTGTGAGTGGCACCATTCCACACAACCGGTGGCCTTGGGTTGTATTAAGAAAGCAAGCCATGGATAGCCAGCCAAGTAGGCAGCACTCCTCCACTGTCTCTGACTCAATTCCTGCCTCCAGGTTTCTGCCCTGGCTTCCATCAATGACAGACTGTGACATCAAAGTGTAAACCAGATGAACTCTTTCCTCTCACAGCATCAGAGACACAAACTAGTACAGCACTCCATGCATACATGATGTAATCAAGGATATAACTGACCTCAATATCTAGGCACATGTATAAGCACACACACTCATTAATAGAACCTGATTTGCTGTGACGTGAAAGTTGACTTTTGATATCTTATTGAAGTATGAAACAATCTTAGCTTCTTTCAGGGGTAAGGATAGTCGGTGCCAATCGGGCAGTTACATATGCAGAGCAGTGAGGTCTGCGCTGTAATTCTGATTCCCTCAGTGGCTCTGACAGCCCCTACCTTGACTGGAGTAGAGTCAAAGCTGGTGAGGCTTCCAGGCGTTCTTTCTGAAAACAATTTCCACCCTTCCCAGGCAGTGTAGTTTTGTGGAGAAACCAAACTTTTCATTTTACTAGAAATCTGCAGACAACAGGGTTTGTCTACATTTCAATCCCAGCTCTGAATTCTTGCTTCTGTTTTGCTGAGCAGGGCTGTCATTACAGAGTCGGGCATACCATTTTTCTTAATTCCCCCCCCCCCCCAGTTTCTTGCAGAAATGCTTCACATCTTAGATCTGAGCGATGTGGAGGAAATTTCTTCAGACCGTGCATGGCACAGGCAGGTTTCTGAAAATGTTCTCAGTGAAGAGCAAAATCAAACACACAGATCCCAGACTTTCCCTCCCCCCCCAAAAAAATACAGAACCCCTCCAGATAATTTGGGGAGAGCCACAAAATGCTGAAGTAAATCCTTATCAGGAATTTTAATGAGCAAAATAAAATATGAAATCTGTGTGATTAAAATCAAATCTTTCCCCTTCTGCCCAGCAAGCACAGGCTGCCAGAATGAAGGCGCAGGCAGGCACTGGGAGGCCTTTTGTATTTAATTCCTGCCAGGATTTTTCTCAGTTCAAAGCGCTCTGCTCAAGCCTCCACAGGGGTAACAGAGAACTCTAGAGAGTAAATAAGCTCTCCTCTGTGTGATTTCGAGTACTGGACAGCAAACAATAAGCAAACGTTGCAAGACCCAGACCAATTTGTCTTCTTTTACACACCTGCTAGGGTGGGGACCTCACAGGAAGTTTGAGGGGTGGCAGGCTTCACTCTCCAGTGCATCCCCCTTCAGTAGTATGCTCTGGGTATTTTTGTCCCCTTTAAGTTTTTGTAAATCTGTGACCTTTGGGGTATGCTGGGTGGGAGCGTATCTACCCACATATCATGTGCGGCCTATCATCCATCGCTTCCTGGAAGTGATATTAATTCTTCCTGTAGGGTTCATACCTCAGCTCATTTGGAGATAGACTTAGTATAGCCCTGCTTTGAGCTCCTTACTCTGAACTCAGTATGCTGATGGGTCAGTATTAATAGCCTTGGCCCCAAATGCGTCTCCTTAGCCCTTACTCATTACATAGTGGTGGCTTTTGTGGAATGACTTGGGGGCACATGCTAATTGAATTTCCACAGTGCCGCCTCTTCAGTTTGTACTATCTTTCTAAATACATTCTGGTCTATTAAACTCCAAGGAGTGATTTCATCTCCCATTTCTGTAGCAGAGAGGGAAAGGGTGTTTCAATAAGTACCAGAATCGAATAGACCACAAGTGGGCTGCTAGGACCCTCCAGAAATCCAATCTTTTGCTTCTTGGAGGAGAAGGTGATAATTGATGTTTTGCCACGAGACACCCCAGTGGGAAGTGTGAAGCTGGCACAACTCTGGGCTTTGGCGGGGTACATTTCCCCAGCTTGTTTGTGTGAATGGGAGTGAAACAAGATGGGAGCATTGGCCCACAGGTTTCCATGTCCCTGGAAAGCAGTGGCCGAGGCATCGTGTGAACGCACCTGTTTCCTGTTACTCACGTCAGCCCTTGTCATGAGTTCCAGTAGGTAGATCCTTATTTTAATTTTGTCTTTAATATTAATGATTTAATCTTTATATCATATTCTTTGTGGGAATATTCACTGAGAAATATGGCATCTACATTCATACATTCATTCTTTCAAGAAATATCTGTTTGAATAAAAATTTAAAAAATTAAAAATGCAGTAAAAAGAGAGAGAGAGAGAGAGAAATATTTTCTGAGCAGATGTTATGTGTCTGGCACTACGCTAATCTGCAGGAATAAAACAGCAGGGTAGATGGGGTCATGACAGCTTGGACAACAAAATGAACATACAGATTCAAACAGATTTTGGAGACATATCTGGGAGCACGCATTGATGAATGGATGAAGACAGTGGGTAATAAATAGTTCTTGTATTATTGCTTTTAGCAGTTAGATCAAGGATGTAGCATACATGTGACCTGGGAAAGCTGAAAGGATGCTTATCAGGTGCTCTCAGGCATTTACTTCTCTGATCTTTAATCCAATTGCTTAATCAGTACACACTGGATTCAACTAGCAAAGGTTTATTTATGTTTTTCAAAATCTCATTGCTTGGGGACCACCTTATTCTTATTAAAAAAGAGCATCTAGAAGGAAGAATCCCTGCATTTCTGTTTGAGAAAGATCCTATGATAACTTTTAGCATATCCCCAGTGGAAAATACCATGAACAAATGTGAAAATAAATATGTGAATGTTTGTGGGAGTGTGTGTAGGAGCACAGGGGTAGAGAGAGATATGGTGTATGGAACAGATTTTAATATTTGTCTAAACAGAACATAAAGAAATAGGCAAAGGTACTGGATGAGAAAAACTATGTGATTTAACGTTAGCATTAGTCATTGTTAAGTAACTTTGCAATATGGTCTATTTCTCTTCTCTTTTTAAATATCAGCCTTTTGTCAAATAAACAATTGAAGCTGCCATGGTGTGTTAGTATGAAATCATGTGTGTTACAGTGTGCACTTGTGTGATTGAATGTGTTTTGTTTGGCACTGCACTTTTTGAGGTTGTCTGGTTCCCGTATGTCATCCAGCTGGAGTCTGCAGTTGCCTGGTGTGATCATGCATGCTCATGTCCGCTCTCAGGCTTGAAGGAGTCACATCGAATCTTATTGTTATTTTCATAGAGGTCAGCACCATGACCGTGGGCTTGAGCTTCTAATAGCTGATTAGCACTTGGTACATGTGTTTAGTACAGTGTAAGTACGCATTCTCACACATAGTCTTATACACATGAAGGCTGTGTTTGCTCAGCCTCATATGTGCTGACAGTCTGATATGGTCTATCGTCCAATGCATCATCCAAAACAACTATAAATTGAATCAATTTGACTAAAATCAATGCTCTTTTGTAGCACTGCTTAAACTCTAAGTGGAAGTGAAGGCTTTGAAGCTGTTTTCCCTGAATAAATTAGGCACTTGGGGAGCTTTTGATAGTAGCAGGAGCCTCTGGATCCTCCCTTGTCCAGCAAAATACCCTCTTTCCAGAAGCTGGCAAGTAACTAGAGAGCAAAAAAATGCAGGTTTAAAGTTTTTACAAAATAATCCCCCTCTCTGAATCCTCAACAACCAACATGTCTTTGTCCATTGACACCTTTAGTTATGAACCTAGTGACCACAGATTCTGTGGCCTAGGTTTGAGAAAGACAATGGCTGACAGGTGACTTAAGCCCTCGAGAAAGAGACTTCTGTGCCTTTCTGTTGGCCTTTCTTCAGCAAAAGAGAATAGTCTCTCTCTCTTTGTGTTAGCTATCCAAGGGACCAGCTACAACCGCAACACAAAGCCAGCCTAGTCTGCTCATCACATCCAGAGAATGACAGAGAGTACTACAAAACCCTTTCTAGACAGTGTTTCCTGCAGAGCCATGGTTATGGGAGAAAGAAGAGGTGGTATGGGGCTAGAAAAAGCTCTCAGTTCTAAACTGTGAGATGGCTGCTCTCCTTTATTAGCCCACTAGGAGTTTCCAGAGAAGACCCTAATTTTGAAGATTTTACTTTTGTAGTTATAGAATGCATGCTTTATTGGGATATGAACATTCCAACATTCCTTTTGATTTGTGAAAGAGGAATATAGTTTGTGTAGAAGTAAGAGCTAACATAGATATGTGTGATTTGGACTCTTGTATTTGCTGCATGATAACTTGTATATAACACCCACTCTGGTACTTACTGCAAGAAAATCATCTCATTTAATTAAAAGACTGTGTCAGAAGGGGTTATTATTCATATTTTATACATAAGAAGAGATATCCAGAGAATAAAGAATCTAAAAACCTTTACATAAGTTGATTGGAAAACCAAGATGTAAAACCAACTCTGCCGAGCTAACTCCAAGGACATAGGATCCAGAAAGTGGCTCTTGGGAAGAAAGGGGAAAAGAGGGGACAGAGGGAGGAAGCAGAAGGGCAGCCATCCAGGTTCTCCTTCAAGTAGATTGTTAATTAAATTTACCAAATAAATGGCAGAGTCATACAAATCAAGTATGCCTTTCAATGAGTTTGGGTACGTATTAGGAGAAAATACATTTTAATAATTCCAAACAATCAAGTGAAGTGAGAAAATGGCTCCTGAGAAACACATCTCTTCGGCATGCTTTGACGGGACTTAAGCTTTTCCTGAATTGGTATTCATGTCATGCAGAGGACGAGACCGATTCAAAGCCAGCTTGTCTGAGGCATTTCCTCGGAAGCTTTGAAGGTGAAAGAATGTGAGTCCATACTAACTCACTGCAAATGTCTTGGAAATTCCAGAAAATGATGTTTTCTCTAACAAGACGGATGGGTTAGGCCAATGACTCATGTCAGACCTGTGGAGTCGTGGAACTCTTTTTTTTTTTTTTTTTTTTTCTAGACTTACCTCTAGGAGTCTTCAGCTGCAAACACTGGTGACTCTGCTTCTTGCTTTGGACATTTCTGACCTCACTGGGCAAATGAAGCTCAGTCAGCTCACAGTCGGGCTCAGACTTAGAGAAAAGAGAAAATCTGGCCAAGGAGAGCTTTAGAGAGACACAAAAGAAGAGGGTGTTTTGGCTGGGTGATGCGCGTTGGTCTGAGTGGTTAGAGGATCCAGAAAATACGTGCTATCATCAGTTATGGCAATGTGTTAGCCTGTGGGTACCCTTCTTTTAGGAAAATTGAAGCTGGGTTGGCATTAGGGACAACGCATTCCAATCCATCCTGGAAAATGAATTTTAGCAAGGAATTTGCATCTCATTCAGAGCTTTAAAGAATCTGCTTGCAGTTGAAGGGGGTATTGGACAACAGCTGGGTGGCCTGTGAACTGTGTCCAGTGCAACTACTTCAGAGGCAGCCCCGGTGATAAAGGATGCTCTGATTTTCCATTCACAGGCATCTCACCTGGGTGCATTACTCAGCTGGGCTGTTTGAATGTCTTAGCTTGTCAACACGATGTGCAATGAATTTTAAAGAGCAAACTCTGATTAATGTCCCGGGTTAAAATGATCAGGCTGGAAGAAAAATAAAAAGTGCAGCATCTTAGACCAGTGAAATCATGAGATTTTGAGCAAAGCATGCTTGAATATCTAGAATGTATTTGATCCAGCGCTCTAAGACTGTGAACTCTACAGTATGTTGACTGGAGCTCTTTGTGATCATCTGGTTCTAAATAAGATGGTGTTTTAAGCAGATTTTTTTAAAAGCGAGTCAGAGCCAGAACGTAGTTGGAGGGATATAAGTGGCTTTTATTCAGAACCATTGCAAGATATAGAGAAACATTTAGAGTATTGCAAAGCAGCTAGTATGGGGTTGGTTGGCAAGATGGCTCAGCTGACAACACTCTTGCTGCCAAACTTGATAATCTGAGTTCATTTCTTCAGATGCACATGATTGAAGGAGAGTGGTGATACCCCTAAGTTGTTCTCTGCTCTCCACATGTCTACTATGGAATCTATGTGTGCATGAGTGTATGTGCACTTACGCTAAATAATAAACAAAAAAAATATATGATTATTTAAAAATAGTATAAAGCAGGTGAAAGCTACCAATATAGAACTGTGCTTAACAACAAATGTACCTTAGACAAGTAGAAATTTGAGGTCAAAGAGCGAGGTAGCAATCACTGGGTGGAAGAGTATCAATAGGAGTTTTTAAGAGTAAAGGGGATTGTGGCCAAGCTGATGGTAGGCCAGGGTATTACCTTGGATATAGTGCAGGGTACGCAATCCAATCAGATACTGAAGATGATGTAGATATGGAGGGGATCTTTGTTAAAACTACATTTTATAAGAATGTGTACAGATGGACCTAAGTTGAGGACAAGGACTCTGATATTTAGACAAGCAAAGAGTCCTTTGTTAACATAGAGGTTTGTAGTATGAGGTTCAAGGGAAACAACTTGGTTCTTATAAAACATCTAGGCTCTTTTACATCTGCTGCTAAGCATGAAGTAGCATGCCATTCATGGCATCTGTCATAAAGAATACTTTCTTGGACCTTTGCTTGGTGCCAAGTAAGCTACCTGATCTTCTACTAACCTAACTCTCTGATCTTCAGTCTTCTCACCTGTGAGTGGGAAAAATGTTAGTTACAACTCTCTCTTAGACAGCCTTGAGGTTTAGATCTAGTTGGTCAGTAGAAGGAGTCTTAACAGTAGAGTCAAGGAGCACTGTCTGTAGCCACCATCTTCATGAAACACCTAATAAGAACATGAGTTTGCAGTGGGGCTATCAAGCCAGTAGGGACGTGAGCAGGGCTGTCTATTGAGCTCAGGACCAGAAGCTCAAAATAAAATAAGAGTGCATATAAAATAAGAGTGCAGGTCCCACCATTTAACATGCTGAGCACTGCTGAACCTTTGTTTCCTTTATTTTATTTTGCTGTTGCTGTTAATGGTAGTGGTGATGGTGTGTGTGTGTGTGTGACTGTAAATGGCACTGAAGGCCTCATGTATTCAAGACAAAGGCTCTACTACTCAATAACATCCCCGTTCCAGAGAAAGAGTCTCCTTAGGTAACTCATTTATTTTATAATAAATGGTTTTCATGCATTAAAATGTCTCTGAAGTGTTGATGTCTTTGGTAGCATGTTGTAGGCTAATTAGAATTTTTCCCCTTAAATCCTTCAACTTTAAAAATATTTTATAAGAAGTTTTGTTCTAATCTTTATTATAAACACATACACACACACACACATACACACACATATATATATATACAGTGAAGTTAATCATACCCACAGATTGTGCAATGCAGTGAACCTCTATACAGTTAGAGAAGCCATCTGACACAGAAGCTGTGGGGTTGCACATTAAATTTTACATGTTCAGCATTTTATATACTCTATGCACTTATCCACCTCCAAAAATGAAAATCCATGGTAGAAATAGAATTCGAAATAGAAATAGACCATGTATGGATATAACCTAGAACCTCTGCTTGGATGTCGCCCATGGTAGCTCAGTAACCAAGTGGGTTTCCCTAGTAAGGGGAACAGGGAATATTTCAGACATGAACTCAATGGCAGGCTCTTTGACCTCTCCCCTCCCCCAAGGGAGGGGCAGCCCTGCTAGGCCACAGAGGAGAACTTTGCAACCAGTCCTGAAGATACCTGATAAGCTAGGGTCAGATGGAAGGGGAGGAGGTCCTCCCCTATCAGTGATTTGGAAAGGTGCAGGGAGGAGATGAGGGAGGGAGGGTGAGATTGGGAGGGAATGAGGGAGCGGGATACAGCTGGGATACAGTTCATAAAATGTAACTAATAATAAAAATAAATAAGGAAAAAAATAAATAAAAATAGAAAAACAAGAAAGAAGAAAGTGGTTAAGCCAGTCAGGCAACATAAAGATAGTGCACAGAAATTTATATTCCTCTTTCATAACTGTGTCCACTATCTGTTGTCATACCCTAATCCCTAATCATGCTTGTTTTCTTTCCTACATGTTGTACTGTACTGACGTATATATTTGCTTACGTATATGCATATACTAGTGGCTAGATTCCACATATGAAAGAGAATATGCATGGTTTATTTGAGACTGTTTGACTTCACTTAATATTACACATCCTAAGTCCATCCATTTTTTTCCTTTAAATTTTGTGATTTCACTTTCCTTTATGGCAAAATTATATTCATATGTATACATAAATATATACATTTATATACACACATATATATACACACACATACAAACACAATTTTCATTATCTTTTTATCTGTTGAGGATAACTAAGTTGATTTCACATCTTTGTCATAGTGAATAAAGCAGTAATAAAAGAAGATTTGTGTCTTATAAATAATTATTGTTTATAAAAATCTAAACAAAATTAAGATTTAATGAAATGCAGTAATTGAACTAAGTTTGGGAAAATAGACATGAAGATTTAAAAGAATGTTCATGTGAGTCTGGGAGATAAAACCATTATTTTGTTAATAGCTCATGATCTTTCTAGTAGCGGGTACCCTCCCATTTGTAACCCACACAGGCACATTTATGGCATATTGTATACCTATTCATGCTAACAAAACAGAAGACAGGTGTCTAAGAGCAGGTCATAAACCATGATTTCTAATCCCCTCTCTGTTATCCACAGAAGATTCAGAAGTGGCTGTGCCTTTCTTTTCAGCTTTTTGTCCACTATGTTTGTTTTGCTTGATTGGCTTGACCACTTTCCTTTTTATGCACTGGCCTCATTGTTCTTGCTCCTGGGCAGGAAAAGGGAACACAGCCTTGTCTCAGCCAACATCACACCTACCTATTCTTCCTGGAAGGCTCTTCCTGTGTACTCAAATTCCCAGTCTTCCCATCCTTCCTACTCCTTCTTGTCTATTTCCTCAACCTCTCTTTGACATATTTTTTCATCTAGCATTGCTGCAGTCTGTAACACTCTACTAACTTACAACTTACTCATCTCTGTCCCTCTTTGGAAGAGACAGAGTAAACACAAGAAATGTCTACTGTGTTGTCCTTCCTCTATCCTTCAAGTCTAGACCTGTATTACCATGTAGCAGAAGCTCAATAAACAGCTGTTGCCTTACAACATCGCTGAGTTCTGAGTCATGTCTGCCAGAAAGGAAGCTGAAATAGTGTGAGATGGCTTTACTGCACACAGTTACAAACATGGGGAACTTTGTTTTGAGGTAGTTTTAGTTAAATTTGGTGGTTGTGTGGGGTGCTTGCCCTAATGTCAAGACAAAGTATACACTGATGTGCCCATTCTCCAAGGAACCAATCCATTCAGTGGTCAAAGCTATTTCATGAGCAAATGAGTTTCACAGTGCTCAAGTTAATATAATGTCACAAGAGTAATATGTCCAATGCTGATGGGGCCAATTGACTTTTATTGCCATTAGATTCCACTTTAGAAACTGCACATGCATTAAGCTTCATATTTTAAAAGAGGGAAGGTAGATGCATGACTCTCCTAGACCCATTTAAAGCCTTCACTTTTAAGGTTAAGAAAATACTAAGTAAAGCAGTGCTGGAGAAAGGTTGAGGACTATGCATGATATTTATTTTAGTAAACTTGCAAGCTTCTCCCCCCTTATCTTATCAGATAGGTTTCTTTTTCTTGTTTGAGTTTTAGTTTTATGGTTTCCTATGTGAACAACACCTCACACACGCATACACACCACACATATGCATGTAAAACATACTATATATATTACACACATTACATACCCTTATATACACCACACATATGCATACACATGCACATATAAACACTACACATACCATGCTATATACACACATGCATACACATACATCACACAGCAAACATACATACACAGAGATTCAACATGTAAAATAAGCACACATCACTCACTTGCACACTTATGAATACACACATATACTATATGCTCACATAATAAAATACACATGCAAACATATGCACAAACACACACACACAAATACACAATACACCCTGCACAAACCTTATATACCACCCATATAACACGATTATAACACACCACACATAGAGACCCCACACACAGGGACACACTCATATACACCACACATAGACACACACACACACACACACCCCACATACAGGCACACACATGCTGAGGTGTGGTTTTCAAGGTCCTATCATGTTTAGCAAATATTTCAGAATAAACGATCTGTTCATCTTTACGCTGATTGCCAAGATTGCAGTGCGACAACAAACATTATTTGTGGATGGAAGCTGAAATCACAGCCCACTCTCCCCGCTGCCTGCCGTGATGAACAGACGCATCTTAATTTTTCCCAGCCATGTCCATGACTTGAGAGCTGTGGAATCCAGGAGCACATGCCTGGCTCTGTGCTGGACACAACTGAGACGGTTGTCTGTGAGGAAGCCATACCATCATGGCCCCCAGGCTGCAACCTGCAATGGTTGCAACAGTAGTGCACTTTGGAGAATGACTGTAGCTATAGTGTGAAATGGTAGCAGCGTGAGCCTTGCTTTCCCTGATTGTTATGGAGGAGAACATGTAAAACAGTAGCAGAAGAGGGCTTTGGCTACAGACATCCTGAGCTACCCACTGCTTAATGAACAGCATATGGAAGCCAACCCGCATTTCCAGAGCATAGAAATTCTATTAAGGTTTCAAAGTTTTCTTAAAATCACATGTAGCCCCCCCCTCTCTCTCTCTCTCACACACACACACACACACACACACACACACACACACACGCACGCACACACACAACCTTCTCCTATTTGTAGTTGGCCTGAGTTTGAAATTGCCTAGTTTTTTTTTTTTGTATGAAGTTTAGTGTTCTATGTAGAAGGCAGCTTATTAAATCCAATGAATATTTAAACTGTTAATTTTTATAATGTCCAAAATCATGTTTTTATAGAGACCTTCAAAGCATGATGCTAGTTTTTATAATAGCCATAACAAATTTTCACAGACCTGGTGACTTAAAACCTTTGGATTTTTTTTTTTTAATGCTGTATTTCCAGAGTCTGGCTTTGGGGGTGGTGGGCCAATGCTGGAGCATTAGTTAGACTCTGGTCCTCTCTGGTGTCCTCAGAGAGAATCAATTTATGCATTTCTTGTATCTACGTTAAGACCTTCTGTACTCCTTGGCTTCTGTTCCTTTCTTTCATACTCCAGTAGATACGATCTGGCTGCCGGTACCACATTTCTTCCTTTGAAGCAGCTTGAAAAGGCTTGGAGATGTTTATGAGGGCCCAGGCCCAGGTGATAAAATTGGGCCATTGGGTAATGGCTTCCTGCCCTCAATTGGCTGTGTATAATCATGCAAAATATATATATATATATATATATATATATATATATATATATATCCCATGCAAAGAAACAATCATGCAATCATGGAAGAGAGTGTACCTTTGCTTGGGGAACAGTAATAAGCCTTTCAAAACTATGTAAGAAACAAACATTATTAACTGAAATCTATCTCCATAATTTTGGGGATACCAGCTTTGGAGTCAGGCAGACTGACAGCTTCATTTGTGTATCTACCCATTCATTCATTCGTTTGTTCGTTCATTCATTCATTCATTCATTTGTTCATTCATGCATTCACTCATTCAATATCATATGTATCTACAGAATGCCTATTAAATGTAATTCCTTGTTCTGATGGCTGTAAGATATTGTTACTTGTCCTTACACATTGTTTTGAAGTATAGAAGACAGACTAGACATACGTGGAAATACTTCATGTAATGCCAGTCTGCGATAATATACAAATAAACAATGCTGAAATAGCATGCCACCCATAAGCAGAAACTGTTCATGGTAGCCATGTGTTCATTCATTTATTCATTTATCTGTATCACAGCCAAACATATCTTTGGGACACTAAGAGGGGACCAGGCATTATAAAGAGCCTGCCTATAAAGAGCCTGCCTATGGGGATACTTACCCTTTGGTTACAAATATACACCTGTGAGAGACACTGTTTTCCTCACTGGTGGATGAGAAATGCATGGGTTCAAGAAGCTGAATGATTGTTACATGATGTTTCCTCACATGATACAGCAAGCAAATAAACTCTGGATTCTGGGGTGCCATTAACCATAAAGTTAGAACATTCCCTCTGTTTTTTACCTGAGTATATCATCTTTCTTCCCACTCTCCTGCCTCGTGCATTGTAGGATGGAGAATAAAGCCCCGAGCTGGGGTTTAAAACCCTTCATTTTCCTCCAGTCTTGAGATAATGCGATTTCTTTGAGCTTCCACTAATTTCCTTTTGATCATTATGGGACTGTGCTATCTTTGATCAATCACTTAAATCTGTGTTTACACAGGCTTAGCTGAGGGACGAGTTGGACAATTACCCATGCCTCGGAACTAATTTCAACAGCCCACTCGGGGCTGCGGCTCTTTCTCTATTATTTCATTCTCTGCTCTAATGCAGAGCCTCGGGACACACAGGCTGGGTGGAAGGAAGCAGAGGAGTGACTCTGTCATGTGTATGTCCTCTGCAGTGATGGGTATTATGGGTTTGGTTTGGTTTTCTTTTTTTGAAGAAACGCATATTTCTTCCCATGGTTAAAAGATGTGCCACGTTACCTACAGACATATATTACTTAAGTGTGTTTGCTATAAAATATTTTTAAAAAATTTGGACATAGATGAAATCTCAGCTCTATAGAGGAAAAGTAACACATGAACCATCAACTGACCACCTTCTTTAAAGGCCATCTTATAATGTGATTATATATATTACCTATGTGTATATGCATGTGTAGTATTTTTTTTCTGTCTTTGTTACTCAGACAGAATTCTGCTCCCAGTGGAAGTTAATGAACCCACTGAGTAAAAACTGTGTGTCTGCTCTGCGCATCTCCACCTCTCTCTGCATCACCATCTTAAAGCAGAGCAGCTCTAGGACATCACTGTCACAAATGATCAATTTCTGTAACACCCTCATGTATTGCCACCACCTCGTTTCTATGCTCAACTTCCTGTTGTGATCCTGATGCCTCAGTTGCTTCAGAGTATGACCTTGACTCCCCTTTTCCACAGACACTGGACTGTAGTAGACTGGGCCCCTCCTCCTATCTGTTGCTAGGCTCTATCACTCCTGATGGTTGTCAGCCTGTTGTCTTAGCCTCCTTCCTTGTTTTGACCCCTCCCAATGACATACTTCTTGTAACCTATGGTCTCTCTTCCTATTTAGAGTGGATTTCATTGGTAGCTGGGTTTGACTTGATCAGCCCATTCCATTGTTCCTGTGCTTCTGTTCTGATGCCAGCTGGAGTTTTTGCTTTCAGAATCCTAAGACTCCATCACTAATGATGCCGTTTTGCTTGCCTGCAATCTCTGCAGAGTCTGAGCCAGATTCTCAATGCATCCAGCAAACTGCAGGGAAAGCAGCATGTTGTGTAACAGGAAGAGTGAGGTCTGCATCTTTTCGTCTGGTTTCGCATCATCTATTCTCCTACTTTAGCATCTCTCCTTCCCAATGTCGACCTCTGGGATAACTCTGAGACAAATGCCAGTAAGTGTGAAGACTACAAATTAGTAATCCCCAGCAATGCTTTAAATTGGTGTTTGCCTTGCAAGTGTTAGCTTAAGAAAATCTGTACTGCAAGGAGAGGAGGGGATGTCTAGCTCATCAGAGGCAGAGCGGGCTCTGAGCACGATACCCTACTAAGTGACACACATAAGGATCTGGAGCTTGTAATGCCTTTTATATTGCCACCTGCCATCTGGTTGGCAATTGTTTAAGCCTGAAATATTCAGGTAAGCTCTATTTTCTCAAATAGTGTGATGTGATGGGTATTCCAGCACCACCCGTCTTTTGAAACATCATTAAGTTTCACTGTTTTTTCAGGAGAAAGCAAACTATGCCAGCAGGATGTTTGCACAGCATATCACTTGAAAATGCTGTGTTATAGAGGTGGGACTTTTACCTTGGGAGGAAGAGTCAGTTGTTTCATGTTCTGTTCGTGCCTGAAGTTCATGATGAAGTTTGTCAGTTGACAAAGACTGATGCATTCTATCAGGCTAGCTAAGTGCCCTGGAAGACCCTAGAAGAAGCATGCCAAAGTGTTGAGCTAGCACTGTGGGAGTTAAGAACTACACAGCCTCCACTGTCTTCTAAATGGTGGGCAAAAGATGGGAATGAGTGAAATATTTCCTATAATTCTTGCTCCTTTTCTTTTCTTTTCTTTTCTTTTCTTTTCTTTTCTTTCTCTCTCTCTCACTCTCTCTCGTCTGATTGTTGTTATTTTCTATTCTTTTAGAAGTGATGAGGGAAGTAAATGATTAAGATATAGCCAGTCATTATAGCATGGAGTATTTGAACTATTCATTCTTCCCAATTACTTAGATTTACAAAATCTTTTAAATGAAACTTGGTTTTCAAACATGGTGGAATAAAATAATAGCATGTACATAGAAATTTGCCCTACTTGAGATTTTTAGTGCTTTAATAAAACACCATGACTAAAAATAGCTTGGGAACGGAAAAGTTTATTTCATCTTACACTCCCAGGTCCATTACTGATGGAAGTCAGAGCAGGTACTCAATGCAGGAGCCTGGAGGCAGGAGCTGATGCAGAGGTCATAGTGGAGTGCTGCTTACTGGCTTGCTCCTCGTGTCTTTCTCAGCTGGCGTTTTGTAGAACCCAGTACCTCCAGCACAGGGGCATCACTGCTCCCAATGAGCTGCCCTCTCTCATACCAGTCATCAATGAAGAATGTAGCTAAGGTTTGCCCACAGGCTAATCCTAGTGGGGGCTATTTTCTGAGTTGATGTTTCTCCTTCCAAAGTAACTCTAGCTTGTGTTGAGCTGTCATAAAACTACCCGGCACAAGATTTAAACTTCATGTATTTCTGATATGAATGTGTTGGGCTCATCCGAGAGCTGTGCATGCAAATGTTTTCTGAATGAACATCTGTGTTCTAGCTTTTTTTTTTTTTTAACCAGGCAGGATGTAAAGTGGTAAGGGACATAGAAATGTAGAAGCCATAGCCCTACTCTGCAGAAGCCCTACAAGAAGAGCCATGCAAGGAAGAGTTAAATCTGCGATGTGACATCAGCCTGCTTCATCTTCAGATGGCTGGTGTTCTGTGATTGTACCAGTCTCCCAGTGTCTAGCAGATTTCTCCATGCTGACTGCTTCACAATTTATATTTCCATTTTTCATCTCTCTCCTGACTCTCTACTCATTGATCAAACTGTCTAATTTGCATGTCCATCTGGATGTCCCAGCAGCACCTCGGCCTCAGCATGTCCCAAATGCTATTAGCATTGCCCTTCAGTGCTGAACCTTCCTCCTCTTACCTCACTGGAGGACCTCACTCACCCTGTTTTAACCTCTGACCTGCCTGGGACACATCACCTACCATTCCTCCACTAGATCCAGTCATTCTTTCTTTCCTCTCTCCTGCTTGCTCCTCTCCCACAGGCTATGATTTTCTTTTGGAGTAAAATCTGAGTCCTGCGGAGTACTACATTTCTCTTCATGTCCATCACTGGAGAATTAGCACACTTATAAAAATAAATATTGTACAAGCCTATTAACAAATTCACAGAACATATGAGATTTCTCTATTACCCCCCACACACCCTCAAGTGGTCTGTTGTCTGTCCCCAGGTGTAATACAGGATGCCACTCTGCATTTAGGTGTCACATTTTCTACAGTCTGTGACAGTTTTTGTCTTTTGTGACCTTGACACTTTCAAATTATATTGGTTCATTGTTTCATACAGCTTCCCACCACGGGGCATTGACTGGTGTTTTCTCATGATCACTATGAGATTATAAGTTAATGGGAAATACCACGGAGGCTATATACCCTTCACAGTTTATGACAGCAGCTGGTACATGATAATGACATGTGTCACTCACTGGAGATATTATCCCTGATCCCTGGGCGGATGTTGCATCTTCCAGAATTCTCTGCTGCAAACTTGCTTTTCCCTTTGCACATATTTGGGGGAAAGCATTTCCTGTGTCTGCTCAAAATGATACCCATTAGTTTAGCATTGATCAGTGATTCTTGCCTGAAGCAATTATTACCATGGGCTTCTGAGAGTGATTTTACTTTTTCTCATTCTTTTTACACTGTTTCTTTATTTTCTTCAATTAATATTTTAGTAAGCATACAAAATAATGTATTTCTTCATTGTGTTTTTTTTTAGGTATGTCTATCACTATAGCTTGCTGGTATTTGAACACTGTCACCCTCCCATGACCACCCTGACCCTCTCCTTGTCTTCTTTCTTCCATTGCATAGCCACTTTTTACTTTAATGTCATTTGTATGTGGGTGTGCCTATGTGTATGGAGAAAGAACATTCAGTAAGTGGCTCGCTTTCCCCTTCCCATTATCCATGGGGGAATTTTTCTCTTTCTTCCCCTGGAATTCTTTTTCATGGGGCAATTATATCCTCCTCCATTTATTTATGCATTAGCTATTTGTTGACATGAAGGTAGTCTTATGCCCATCAGTTTGTTGTTGTTTATTAAGTTGCTCTAACCTAAGTCATTGGGAACTCTGGAGATCTGGCTCCTGTCACATTCTCTCTCTCTCTCTCTCTCTCTCTCTCTCTCTCTCTCTCTCTCTCTCTCTCTCTGTGTGTGTGTGTGTGTGTGTGTGTGTCTGTGTGTGTCTTTCTCTGTGTGTGTGTTTAAATATCTCTTTTAGTAAGTATTTTCTCACTTCTGGCACCAGAAACAAACTGCACACTCCTATTTTCTCATTATTCTTTCTAAAATCTACCACCTCTATAAGGTAGCTTGTTTCCTGACTGGGGAACAAATCCAGAGCCTCACACAGCGTAGACAAGTGTTCTACCACTGAATTGCTCCCTGATCTTATAAAGTTCTTTTGATGGAAGCACAGTGGCAAGGAGTAAGAATGTGGTGCTGGAAGGTCGCTGATACACTGGAGTAAACTTCTGTCTTCTCAGCTAAGAGGTTATGAAACGAACTCATTTACAAGCACAGCTATCTTTATCTATATCACTGTCTACCTGCCTATCATCTGTAAGTCTGCTTTAAGATCCTGTGTCCTCAGTGTACCTCTGATTCAGCTTAGCATCTCACAGGCTTACTTGGTCTTCCTTCTTCTTCAACAGTGAAAAATGATACTATCACTATTTACAATGTATGTGTGTAGTACTTTTTAATCCCAATATTGCAAACAAAGTTATCCCAGAAATGCTAATGTATGCTCCTATGAGAAAAAAAAAGCCAAAATACTTTTGTGTGTGGTTCTTTTGCTTTTACTCATAACCTGCAGCAAAGCTAAGGCTTTATTTCTCTGCTGGCTGGACCAATGAATTATGTGTTCTCATGATTTTGCCATGCCTAATCCACTCAAGTTGAGCCAGCTAAAACAAAAATCAGATTATACTGCTGTGTTGTTTAAAATTTTTCTAACATTTCCATTAAGCCTGTTACTTACAGTTGAACTATCTGGAGTATCCTGATCCATTTTTTTTCTTTTGTCACATGCTTAGGTCTCTGACTTTTCCCTGAATTAAATTTATACGATAAAATACTTTGCTTCATAAAAAGGTGTGGGATTCTTTTGTGAGACTCATGTATCAGTTATAATTTCACTTAGGGGCATAAAACAAAAAAGCACTTGAAATAAAGAAAAAGGAAACATGTCTGTGAGAGAACAGACACAAGCACTTTATGAAGGTCATGACCTTCAGCTTTCTTAATCACTAGGAATATGATAAAGACAGTAGTTCAGACATAGAAATTAAAACGGGCTTGAAATAAAATCCCAGTGTGCTAATTGACAACTGTATCTGAACCTAAACTTGGAGCCACTGTCTTTGCACCATCCTTTTGTTTGCAAAGGACAAATAAAGGGTCCAAAGAGCTGACATTTGACCTGTCTCACCTTCTTGTCACTGTAATAAGATATGTGAGTCAACTTACAAAGAGAAAAAATATTTTAGCTTACCATTTAAAGTTGCAGTCTGACTGATTGGTCCTTGGGCTAGGACAGCACATCATAGCCTGACCATATAAGAAAGCAAAACCTTTCACTGGGCTGCCAATGAGCAAATAGAGCAGGGAAGCCTGGGTCCTAAAAACTCTACAAGTTCATATTTATGACCTAAAGACCATACTATTGGCCTCATCTCTCTCTCTCTCTCTCTCTCTCTCTCTCTCTCTCTCTCTCTCATATATATATATATATATATATATATATATATATATATATATATATATATAAAGCCCTAATAACCTCACACTGAGGACAGATCCTTCAACTTTTGAAACTTTGAAAAACTTTCTTTATTTTATTTTATTTTATTTTTTTACAGCATTTTCTCCTCTTTATTGATTATTCAATATGAGATTCCAGTACACAGTATGGTACCACCTACATTAGTGGCATATTTTACCCCTTCTGCTAAATCTATATAAACACACTTCTTGATACACCAAAAAAATGTGTCTCATTAATACTCTAGATTTTTATTACTTCAATCAACATGACAATAAAAGCTGAGCACACATATACACACACCACATACATACAAACACACACAGACATACCTAAAAATACACATACACAGGCACATATATCACACATATACAGACAATGCACACACACAAATACATGCACAAATACGACACATAAATGCACCCACAAACATATGTATAAATACGCACCCAGACACATCATTCCACATGCACACATATACACAAGTGCACGCATGCCACATTACCATTTTATTATTACTCCAGAGGAGCTACAAGTGTGTCAAGCATACATCAATAATTTTTTTTTAATTTTTATTAATTACACTTTATTCATTTTGTATCCCCCCATAGGCCCCTCCCTCCTCCCCTCCCGATTCCACCCTCCCTCCTCTTTCTGCATGCATGCCACTCCCCAAGTCTACTGATAAGGGAGGTTCTCCTCTCCTTTCTGATCTTAGTCTATCATTCCACATCAAAAGTGGCTGCATTGTCCTATACTGTGTCCTGGTAAGGCTGCTCCCCCCCAGGGGGAGGTGGTCAAAGAGCAGGCCAGTCAGATTATGTCAGAGGCAGTCCTTCTTCCCATTACTATGTAACCCACTTGGACACTGAACTCCCATGGGCTACATCTGTGCAGGGGTTCTAGATTATCTCCATGAATAGTCCTTGGAGTTCAAATTTTCTTGTTCTGTTGCTCTCTTTGTGGAGACCCTGTCCTCTCCAGCTCTTACTAATTCCCAAGATCAAAAACTCAAGTGACAACACATGTTGGAGAGGTTGTGGAGAAAGGGGAACCCTTCTCCACTGCTGGTGGGAATGTAAACTTGTAAAACCACTCTGGAAATAAATTTGGCACTTTCTCAGACAACTAGGAATAGCGCTTCCCGAAGATCCAGCCATACCACTCCTGGGCATATATCCAAAAGAGGCTCAAGTACACAAAAAGGACATTTGCTCAACAATGTTTGTAGCAGCTTTATTTGTAATAGCCAGAAGCTGGAAACAACCCAGATGCCCCTCAGCTGAAGAATGGATGCAGAAATTGTGGTACATCTATACAATGGAATATTACTCAGCAATGAAAAATAAGGAAATCATGAAATTTGCAGGTAAATGGTGGGACCTGGAAAGGATCAGCCTGAGTGAGTTGTCCCAGAAGCAAAAAGACACACACAGTATATACTCACTCATATAGACATACAACATAGGACAAACCCACTAAAATCTGTGCATCTAAAGAAACTAAGCAAGAGAGAGGACCCTAACTAAAACCGTCAATCCCCATCCTGAAAGGCAAAGAGGATGGACATCAGAAGAAGAAGAAAACAGGAAACAACCTAGGAACCTTCTACAGAGGACTACTGAAGGCCAGAAGAAGAAAACAGGAAACAAACTAGGAACCTACCACAGAGGGACTCTGAAAGCCTCTGCCCTGCAGACTATCAAAGCAGATGCTGAGCCTGATGGGCAACTGTTAGGCAGAGTGAATGGAAAACTTTCAAGATCCAAAATGTAGCATGACATGAATCAGGAAGAATTAAAAAAGCATCCACCAAAGAGCTAAAAACAATGGGCAGGGAAGACACATGGGATGCTCAAACCTCAACCCAGTCTATTTCAACTGTTTCCACGACAAACTTAAGATTTGAACTGGATGCTTTCTTTGGCCGCCATGCTCTCTTTGCCTTCAAAATGTACTTCAAATAGTAAGATGCTCTGAAAACAGAGTTGCGAGACAGTAAGGAATGGCAGAGGTAGGTGAAGGAAAGCTCATCTGTAGTAGATGGACAAAGATGCTAATTCTTTTGGCCTTGATTCTATATCGTTACCAAGCTTTGAGGGCCCCTTCAATATATCAGAACTTATTCACTGCTATCCATTACTCACATAGATAGTGCTTTCAATTACTAGCTTTCAATTATAAGGAAGTCTATAATGTACCCAGCTGTATGTGTCTGAATTAGACATAAAGCCAGGAGAAAAATTAAATTGTGATGTGGAAGGTGTTTGATGGGCTGAAGAAAAATTGTTCTTGGGCATATTGTAGATTGGCATCTAATTACTAAATGCCCATCCTGTGGGTCCTTTATCCAGTTACTGCTTATCACTTTCACTCAGTAGCTAAACTTTGAGGAGGTGAATGGACTGAGCCACCCTACAAAGCCTGTTCCCACACTTTATTATGTTGGAGTTTTTCTATAATTTGTGCATCAAGGAGTAACTTTCATAGAAAATAAAGACTAGAGCTCACATGTCTATACACTTGCCTCTGCCAGATAATTCTGCATGTTGAAAACTCATATTTGATAACAATTCCAGGACAAGACATTTTCCTTTGTAAATCAAGGCCAATGTCAATGTTATGCTAAAAAACTCAATGCACCATTCAAAACAAGTGTCAGCATCACTTCCTTAAAATGTGTTTAGGTATGATGTTGTCATTGTTTTTGATATTTTGCCTTGCTCTTATTTCAATTACATTCTTGTTGCCTCTGAATTGCTGTGCTGTGGTATTTGTGGCTTTCCTAGGGTAATCAGAAATGCAGATCTGTTTTACCAGTATATACTGCCACCTGAAAAAAAAAAGACATCTAGAGTTAGAATGAGGCATGGAGACATGTGCCTATCACCTCAGCACCCAGAGGACCAAGTAAAGAGGGTTCCAAGTTCAAAGGCAACCTAGATGGTATAGTAAGACCCTGTCTTAGAAACAGAACAAAAAAACAAGTAGAGTTGAATGGTTCTACTTCAGTGGTTTGACGAGTGAGCCATGCTGATTGGGGTAATGAATAGCTGCTACAGCCAGGACAGTTCAGCTATGCTGTAATACTTAAGAAAGCAGAGAAATATTTTAGAGGCCGGGCACGCTTCTGAGAGTGATCTGCCTTGAAGCACCCCCTGTGCTCTCAGAAGCTCTCTAGGCAATGTGCAGATGCATGTAGGGTTAAAATGATGATGTGAAGGTCCTTATTATTTAAGACTTCTAAATAAGCCAGATTTACCAATGTCAAATTATTGGTGAGTCATTTGACCCCATATTTATTTGTAATTTCCACAAGCTGTAGGTAAGAGCCGCTGTAAATCACATTGCCATTGATCTTGGCTCCCCTTGTGTAAGTTCTAAGATGAACTGCCCATGATCTACAGGAAAAGATTGCTGCGCTGAGAAAAAGGCATGGAAGGAGTTTCTCAGGATGCCCAGGGAACATGCAGGAACATTAATTATTCAGGAAAGGAGAAAAGTAGACACCTGCATGCATATGTGGGGTCAGAAGAAACCTTCCTGAAATCTATGCATCAGGAGATCTAAATGAGCAGTGGTGAAATGTGGCCTTTGAGGAAAGATTAGAAAAGTGATAAGCATGTCTGTAATAGGCAATCACTTACAACTATTGACTTAATTCGAGTAACTGCACATCCGTGGGCCAGACACTTAAAGGATCCTTGCTGTCAGACTTCCTTTACTTTCATATATTTTCATTTTGAGTTTTCTGTGTTCTTAGCTGAAGGGGAAACTCCTCGACCTCCTGCAGGGCTTTGCCTCTTTCTGCATACATTGAAAATATTTGTGAGCCTGCCATCCTTTCCCAAGGTTGACTTCCTCACATTGTGATTGTCCCTGTAGACGGGTGAGGGGGTGGTCTGGGGGATAATGTAATATTAAGTATCAGTAAGTCTCTCTGTGATGGTGCTTTGTGCTTTCAGCCTGCATTAAGAAAAACAACATTTTTTTTTTTTTGTCTCTTTTGATGGGAACAGGAAAAAAAAGAACTTTTGTAATAAAGAAAAACAGAGTTAAGAATCAAACTGCTTATCACACTCTGCATAGCAGACCCTCTCCCTCCATTTGGGCTCCAAAGGCTTGAGGTAGCATCTGACTGGGAGGTGACAGGACTGAAGGTGGATGATCATAAACTTATGACCTGTCAACAAATCTGCTTGAAAAGCAAACTGACAGGAGCGAACCTTACTCTTTTCTTTTTATCAATTCTCATTACATACTTTGGTATTAGTTTTATTTATTTATTTATTTTTTAGATTTTCATATGGGTGCTTCATTACATAAATTTTATTTTTCCAACTCCTGTGTCCCCCAACCCTTCTCAAATTCATAACCTCCTACTTTAGTATTATTATTATTATTACATATGCATGCACATATTTGTGTGTGTGTTTATGTGTGTGGAGAGAGAGACAAAGAGAGCCTGGGAACATTTAGTGTTGGTCATATACATATATGTTTAGTGCTGGGACTTAGAGACTAGACTAGGTTGATTTTCTGTGGGGGAAAAAAAAAACTTGTTTCTCAGCATCCATTATTGAATCTTTGGTGAGAGTTGAGTTGTGTACTTACCTTCAGAAAGAAGGTTAAGATTTAGAATACAGTTATAAATACAGCTTCTTGAGTACAGGTGGTTGGCTGTATTTTACAGTACCAGGCACGAATACCCTCCTGCTGAGTGAGCCTTCAGTCTAATTAGACAACCCGTTTCCCACAAGGTAAAAGTGCCACGATTGCGGCACTGGGGATATTTTTCTGGGCAGATCATTGTTGTAGTTTGTAGGCTTTACAGCTGGGTAGGGCTACTGACTGCTTCTCTCCCTGAGCAGCTTGCCCAGTGCTTGTGGTACTATGAGAGCTACTCCCAAGAGAGCAAACTTCCAGGTCAGTTCGAGCTCCATTTCTCCAAGTCCTGCGTCCAAAGTGTGTGTGTGTGTGTGTGTGTGTGTGTGTGTGTGTGTGTATTCAGCAATAAGGTTTTTCCTTCAAGTTCTGAAAGGCAACCAAGGGCAAGGGAAGGTAGTGGTGAAAGTATATGTTCCAGGATGTAGGAAATACCTACCTCCCATAACAACATTTGTGTCCCTTAGTCAATTCTCCTGTTAGATTCAGCTATTTTAGGCTCCCTTCCTTTGACTTGGCCCAAATGCTTAGAGAATCCATGATGTTCACCTTAGTCTTGGCAGGGAAGGCTTAAGGTAGGCAGTTCTGCTGTCCAACTTCAGGACTTTGAGCTCATCATCACTTCTCTCTGAGCCCAGGGTACCGTCATTCACTGCTTAGCACAATGTCTGTTATGATGCTGAAGGTGTGTACAGAGTTCTGCTCATTTGGATACCTCTCAGTTCTCTGGTATTCTTCCAATGGAAACACAAAAACAAAAATATGCCCCACAAGTATTGCTTGTTGCATTCTAATACTTGACTTCTGATACGTGTTATCTTCACAATCAGGGGCAAGACAGTAGGGAACACACATCTCTTCACTATATTGGCAGCACTTATGAGTCTATCCACATTACATACGTTGATGTGCAGTTTAACTTCTCTCACAAATCTGGCCATTTAACATACTGTACTCACTTGTGTGGATGTCTCTAAATATTAATGAGTTTTGTAAACTACAATTAACTAACCTAAAATGTGTCATTTTTTTTTCAGTTCAGCTGATATGTAATAGGATTTTTTTTTCCATCAAACTGTCTTGATAGTTACTAAAGTTTAAATCTCCATCCAGAGGATAGCATTGATGGGCTTTTTCATCAGCAGAAGAAAACTTGCTAGGATGAGCAATTTGCATTTAATGAGTCTCTTCTTCAACTTTTTTTGTGCTCTGTAGTATCTGCCTCCTTTTCTTTGTCTCTACATATTTTCCAAAGTTTTCTTCTCCACATTCCAAGCTGCACTCTGAGCATGAATTTGCAATAACTTCTGAATGGCTGGTATCAGTTACAAGCAGCATTCCATCAATAATAAGTCTTGGTCAACCTTAGAACATGTATATCAATATAGTTTCCCAAGGTCTCCTTCAACACCAGACAGGATACAAAGCTTTAGTGTGATGATAGTTATTAATAGGATCCAGGTGTGCTTTGTTTTCCTGCTAGACTTTCTAGCTCTTTTATTTAGTGAAACACGAAGGAATCAACAGGCCAACTGCGATGAATAGCAGACTCAGCAATCAGCAATCATGAACCATCTAGCTTATCATTTGCATTCTATCACACAGCTAGTGGATGAGGGTAGAGAGCTTGGGATAAGGTGCATTTTTGTTAGTTTCTCCTTCTTGTACCATGTGCATGATTACCTCCTGGTAAGGAAATTGGTTTTACATGCTTAAATACTTTCCAAGCGATGCACTCTCCTTATGCCAACTGCAGTTCTTGTCTTTTTATTGTTATTTTCTGTACACCGGAGGGCCTCACAGTTTCTCTCTTTTCCTCTAACTTCATTGTCCCCAAACAGATGTCAGTGTATTTACTCTTGGGTTGTATCTTCTTTACATATCTTTGCTTACTTTGCTTATTTACTTATACATATTTTATAGTGAAAACATTCTCGGCTATCTAATATTCAGGTGTAGTGCTCAAAATACATTATACAAACACATGTGCTTCAGGACAATGAATATATAATAGAAAAAAATGAAATGTTAGTATGTTAGCAGCTCCCACACTTCTAAGCTCTCTTAGTTCAGTAGTAGTAGCAAAAAGAGGATTTGGGATGATAGTTCTTGATTACATTTGAGTATCACAATCCAGTATGCAACATCACATTGCTTTACCCTTTGAGAATCCTGACTAATTAGCTCAGCTAACAAGAATGTAGCTAGGAGAAAATGTTTTGCATTAACCCACAAATTAAAAGAAAAGTGTTCTGAGTTATAAGAGATGACGGAAATCTTACAGCACATTCTTAAAAGTGGATTTAACAGTTAATGCTGAGGAAGATGGGGGTGTTTCTCTGCATGTTTACTGCTGCTTGTGATAGATTTGCCCGTTCCCAGCTGTCCTGTATGGAATGCAAACCTCACAGAGCTCGTGTGCCCTGCGGTGTGTTTCTATAGGAAGTGTTTGTAACTACCCATGCTCACAATGGACTCTCTTCTCTTAGGATCTCTAATGCTTATAGTCATTATTAAAAGAACCGTATAGTGTAGGATGTGTCCCCATACCCACCAAAACTTCTCTGTGTCATCACTTCTTAAATGTGATCTGGTATTGAATTCTTTAGTCATTTTAAGACAACGTCACATCAGTAATTCTGGACGGAGGCCAGATTGAAAAGCTCATCTTTAAGCAACAAATATGTCAGAACAGATTCTCTCTCTACCTCCGCCACCCAAATTAGTTACTTGTTTCCAACATTTGTGAGAAAGCTTGTAAGAAAAGCATTTCTAAAATGTGACTGTTACTTTTTCCCCTCTGCTTCAGAAACCATACAGTGTATTGAATATTGATGGTACCATGGAAAGTGTTGCAAAGGCTTCTTGAAGGTGATTACATACTTTACCACTGTGTTGGCACAGATTTGTGGATGACAGAGGAGCTTTGATAATGTGCTAACATGATAGAAGCTGGGGACTGTCCAGGAAGACTCTGGTCACCTAAAGCTCTGCTTTAGGGTCTAACAAGCTACTATGCACTGTTTGCTTAAAATTCTCACTTGGACTGAAATGCACATGGGAACCAGTCGGTGGCTTCTGGCACCGTGGAAGGGTCTGTTTCTTGTTTATTTAATCATCTGGTGACTTTTGCCTTGTTTGGCCTGTGCTTGTATCACTCCAGTCTCTGCCTGTCTGATTCCCTACCTCCTCCTCCTCTCTACTAGACCACTCGGATGGTATGAAAGACCCACCCAGCTAATCTAGGGAAGTTTCTTTGTCTCAAAAGCCTTAACTCAATAACACTTACAAAGACTTTTTAAAAAAAAAAAAAAAAAAAAAAAAAAGGTGGTATGCACAATCTAGAGCTCAGGGCCTTTTGTCTTTGGAAGTTTATGTTCTACTTTCTACTTTCACTTTTCTGAAAGTAGTTTAGTATCCCTAAGGATAAAAAAGTGTGGACTCCCAAAAACCATGTCTGGAAGCAAGCGTGTTATATTGAGTCTTGAGTGTATGAATGACACTGGGTAATGCATGAGTCGGGAATCACTCTACCTGGAGACAACCTTACCTTTACAGAAAAGGTCAAATCAAGAGAGGTGGGAAGTGTACTTGGGAAAGGCACTGCATGAACCTGCACTGGAGAAAGGATGAGAAAAGATGTCTTCCAAACAACATCCACACATAGAGCAGCAGGGAGACTTCGAAGGTCAGCTGAAAGTATAGCCTGGTCTTCTTTTAAGCCAAGTCCACATGAGCTGGCTTTGTCAGCTCCCTCCGACTCTCACTCAGCTCACCTTTCAGACTCATTATTTCGTTCTTCTTCTGACTATATTTTTTTTTCTACTCTGCTTCTGCATTATTTCAAAATCTCTCTTTCCCTGTTCTGCCAGGATGACCTCTGTGTCCCTGCATTTCTGCTCTTACGGTATTACATTGCAGCTTCTGCAAGATGTGGGCTCATTGAAATAAAGGGCCTTGCTATGTGTGTCTCTCTGTCTCCAAAAATGGGCATGTGCATAATTTCTCAGATGTGTTCAGTGAATGGTGTACCGTGTTCAAAGACTCTGAAGCTCTTCTGCAGGTCTGCAGCCTTAGTAGCAGTAATAATGGGATGGCTAACTTTTCTTCTTTCTCAGTTGATCGTGCCTTTTCCACTCCTTTCCCATTATCTCTTCTCTCACAAATGAATGTGGAACTCCTTTGCTGCCATCTGGACCATTTTAATCACTCCACCCTTGATTCATTTAGAAGCAAATACTCAACTCAACACCATTAGAAGACTATGTATAAAATTTTCTTTCTGAAGATGTTTAGAGGCAATGTAAATGGTTTCCTCGTAAGTTTCAGGTCATATTCACCAGCTGTCTATAGCCTGCCCATTATGTCCTGTTCTACCTTTAAACAGATAAGAAATTAGTGACTGGCTACTTTTTCTTCATGCTCTATGAATGGTATTAGAATTTGGTTGCTGTAATTAAAAGTGACTTAAATAGAAGAAATTGAGTATCTGCCACTTAATAAGCAAGGTGATGTTCATAAGCGGCTTTGTCACCATCAAGCTCTAACCGCAACCCCAGCAGCTTTCCATTAAAGCAGGGGATTAACCATTAGTGCATCACAGTGGAAGGAGGGAGAAGAACAGCTCCTTGGGTCCCAACAACAAATTACTTCTGAATCAAACCTCTGATTAATAGCTCCAGAGTTGCCTCTCTGCTTTGCATAATTAAGTTTCATGGAGTGTTACAATTAACAGCCTTGCCATCACCCAGGTAGAAACAGCTACCATTTATTTGGCCAGCAGCATCAGGAAGTGCTGGGTGTTGAATAAGAAGCATTTATGAGGGGATTAGGTACATTATGTGTCATAAATTGAGTAAGGCTATAATTACCTTTCGATAAAAGGCAATAAACACGATGATCCCACGATACTACCCAGGTTTCCTTCCTTTCTTTTTCTTTTTTTTGGGGGATATGTGTGGGTGTGTGTGTGGTTTTCTAAGAACACCTCCCTAGTCGAATGGAGGCCGAGGCATAGAGGCACCTGTAGACATTTGTGCATATTGACAGTCTCCTGTTTCTTATGTATCAAGGCCTTTCTGAACCTTCAGTGCATAGCTTCTTTTATACCATTTATTATAACAGCATTTGTTATCACACAAGTCGTCAGACATGCAATGCAGGTGTCAGGTAAGCTTCAGACTCTTGGAATTTCCTGGGAAGAGAGCCAAGATGTCATTAGAATTACTGGGATACAGCAAAATGACAAGTATTTCACTGGAGAGGAAGAGGCCAGGAGTTAAGTATTCATCATTTCTGAGGGTGAAGATGTAACCAGAAGATGTTCGTTTTAGGGGATTTCCCTACAGAGTCACATTTCTATGACACAGCTAGTCCTCTGACCAGTATCATTTCTGTTCAGTCACATAAACTACAAGTAGCCACTACAGGGCTGAAACCTTGTGTTCTGCTCAAATTTTCTTCCATCTCCAGTGTCATCAGAAACATTTCCTTAAGTAGTGAGTTTCTCTGTGCCTTTGTTTGCATTGATATATTTTACTGAAGAATTTGCTCTGACTATTCAGTTACTTTTATCTTTTCACTTCATTTTTCTGTCTCTTCTGCCCTGATTTGTTCATTTCTTTCTTCCCTCTTTTCTTGCTCTCCTTCAGCATCTTTTTTCCTAGCTCTTCTTATGTTGTGCCTAAGATTTGATTGAGAGAGAGAGAGGAGTCGGGATGGGGGGGGGAGATGCTGCCATGGAATCTTATGAGGAGATTTGCAAAGCATATAAAGAAAGAAACAAATTCCATTTGTTTCTGATGACCACCAAATGAGGACTTTAGGAGCTGTATTGTGATTTAGAAGTAGGCATATTAGAAGACAGAGTGGAGGGAGGGGAGGAAGGGAGGGTTTGAGGGAAAGAGAGAAGGAAGGAGGAGGGAGAGAGCCATGCTGTAGACAAGCTGGTGCTTCATACACACCATATATACACCAGGAGGAAGGCCCCAGCATTCCTGGCTGAAAAGCCATTTGTCTTGCAAATTTCTATAATGAACAGATTTTGGAATAAATACCATGTAATCTGTGATGACAGTTCTCTCATTTCCTTTTTATTAGTTCAATCTTCGCAGCATCTGAACCACACAGCAACAGAGCCTCTGGAATCATTAAGGCAGCTGGCTGTACACATTTTCCCCCCTTTGCCTGGCACATAACGGACTCCCCAGCCAGTTTCTCCTCAAGAGGCCTGTGTGGCAGTAGTCAAGCCCACATATGTAAGAATTCCAGGGCAGAATGGAAAGTGGGCAGCAGGGCAGAACTTGTAGCTGTGTCAACACGTGTCATTTCCTCAATAGACCTGTACCTGGAATAGGTAAAGCCTGACTCCTGGGAGGCTGTGGGGAAGCAGAATTGAGTTAAAGTTCTGCTCAGAACTAGTCATTTCGGTGGCTTTAATGTGGTTATGATGGATTCCTAACTCTCCTTTATGTCTCCCCCCCATCCCTTCTTTTTTGTCTTTCCCTAGGTAAGTGCAATTTGGTTACTGTTTTCAGTGTCTTCAAAAGAGAGCCCAGAGGCGTCCAAGTTTTCTGGTTGACAGGAAGAAAATCTTGGGCTATTGATCATCTCTCCTGCCCAGGGCTTCTGGTCCATCTCTGGGCTAACACATTGGGTATATGAAGGTATGGCTGCTTATGACTGGATGGTTTGCATCCTCTCGTAGGGTAATGAGGTGAATTCTGGAAGCTAGTTAGCAATGCTATTAGGAGAAAATCTTGTGCCTAAGTTGCTGTTCTTACCTCTGCAGGCAAACTTATTGTGTGGGTTCTCTTGCCTTTTATGTTAATTGAGTGGCTAAAAGTAAACTTCACAGAACATCTGGACTGTTTATAAGAATTTAATTTTTGCAAATGGTGTCATCATAAATAACCTCTGTCCTTTTTATAAAAGAAGAAAAGTGGCTCATATATACATATTTTTCATATATAAGTGGGTGAATGATTAGAACTAAGAACAGTCAATCAATACTATATTGTAATTATAACAGTCACTAATGTGTATCAGCGTGAGTAATAAAAGAGCTTCGTGGAGTCACAAGTTCAGAGGAACCTGAATGTTGCCATTCTGAAGCCTGACATTTCTTTGTGCGTTTGGCTTTTGGCACATTGAGGTACCATCCCATAAAAGTTACAGAAGCGCTGTGCCACCCACTCTAGAATCCGAGTGTTTATTGGAATGCTGAGCAGGCATTTGGAATCCCAAATCTCACTCTATAGCACCTGAAGGTTTTATTTATTTTGTTTCTTTTGTTGTCGTTGTTGATGTTTAAACTCAGGGTGGTAGGGAAGGCTGACCGTGGCCTGGATACAATCACTGGATCTACACTTGGAACACTACAGGATGGCATACTGTGATGAACAGCTAACTGCAGACCTCAGTCTGTGAAAACTGCAGCTGTCACTGCAGTTTTTAGTATATTTTGAATATTTCTACTTTCTGCTGAATTGATTGAAATACTAACCCTGAGTTGCTAGAAGAAATCCTTTATTCTAATTTCAAGGGGGCGCAAACCTTCCTTCATCCTCCGACTTCTACTTCAGCCACTAACACTCCTTAAATCCCATGACAGCATGTGCTAAGTTATGTTCTTTATTAGGCAAAAGAAATAAGAGGATCTGTGTCCACCACTTGCTAATAGTTAATAAAATCATGATTATCATATACATAGTAAATGAGTGAATATTAAATATTTTACACAATTTCTTATTCATGAGGACTGCATGCAGAGATGATATGTTTCAGAATGTAAATGGGGAAATGTATATGTGCAGAGAATAGAATCTGCCTATCTAAGAAGATAATGGTATGAGCTCACAGGTGGACATGGGGCTGGCCTTTTCTGTAGGAGGATTTCAGAAACAATGAACCTTAACCACACAGAATTTATTCCCATGTCTATAGACAAGAGCTATTTTTGCATTGCTATCAATTATCTATAATTTCCAGAGTAGTAAA
This sequence comes from Meriones unguiculatus, assembly GCF_030254825.1. Lineage (NCBI taxonomy): Eukaryota > Metazoa > Chordata > Mammalia > Rodentia > Muridae > Meriones > Meriones unguiculatus. The sequence goes on from NC_083349.1 coordinate 165,805,193, forward strand.
ATAGCTCAAAGGCAATGAAGGGCTAGAATGAAATAACCCAGCGGGGGTACTTTTAAATGTGTTGTTTTCTACAGCAGATGCTGAGTAATCTTTTCTGTTTGATTCCAATTTCCTTATACCCTGAGAGTGGAGATGTTAAAACAGGCAGTTATCGCCGGCTGTACTTTCAGACTCTATCTACATTCCCACTTAGTAAGGTTCAGATCCGTGCAGCCTGGAATTTCTGCTTTCCTTCAGTTTTGTAAATAGAACAACCTGAGTTTCCTGTGACCATCCTGGACACTCTGTTTTCATCCTGGAATCAAAGAAGCAACTTTAGTGTTTTCCCAGAGAAGAATAGATCTTAGGAAACATGTGTCCGTCAGGTGGAGAGGCTGTTGAAGCTAGATATTAACTAGCTAGTCTTACTCATTGGAATTGTCAAAATAGCCCTCCTGTGGAAGAAGATAGGCTTCAAACTTTCTGCCTGCAAAGCCTTTGTCTGTGGAACATGTTTTGTTCTTATTAACTCCTCACTGTATTTGGTGGATGACATTCTTCTCGTATCTAGTTTATAGCAACATATGCTGTGGCCATCGTTTGTGAATTACTTGAGCTGCCTGTTCAGATGCAGCTATGAATCAGGCTTGCTGATCAAATTGGGGCCACTGCCCCAAACAAGGAGGAATCAGATGAAACAGAGGTGGCTCATGCTGATGAATAAGGAAAGGGAAGCGCTGCCTAGGAATGGCAGGAGGTCTCCTTGGTGTAACATTGTCATCACAACTCCTAGCCTGGGGCCTTGGGAGCCTTGGGGAGCAGGGAGTTTTCATCTGCTCATTCTGTGGGCGTGATTGCCTCCTAGCAGATGTGTGTGCATAGCTTCTGGATGTGCCCATTTGCTTCCACAGAACTCTGCTTCACGCTGTTGTCACTGATGAAAATCACTCTCGGTGGGCTTCAGCTATGGTACCACATGGACTCACAGTGATGGCTTTTTCAGGGAGGGCAGTGCTACTCCACCACATCTCAGAAAATCATATCATTTTCACTGTTAGCAGCTCATGCTGAGATTTCCCTAACTCCTCTCACATACAAAATCCAGCTGTGCTACTGAGAGAACTTGCAAAGTAAAAGACTTCCACCAATATTTTTCTCCCCCATAAACCATCTGGAGTTTTTCCTTTAAGAAATTTTGGTGAATGGGATTGGTAAGGGTGAAAACTCCCAATGAGATCAGTCTCTCTAGCCTACTCCCCCTGATTTGTCCAAACTCTTGGGTGCAACCCAGCTGGTTGATGTACGGGGTAGTCTTTCTTTAAAATCGTACCTCAAGATTAGTTCTGGGAGACACGTCTCAGTTTTGAACTTCGGGGTAAATGGGAACCAGCCAGTTTAGCTGACTCAGCTAAGATACTAATGGTGGCCACTGGTGGACTTGAATCTCAGACCCAGCTCTGCTTAAGCTTTGAAGTTTGTTTGATTCTCTGTTGTGTATGCAAGGCTGGGGTGTAAAGGACAGATTCTAAGCTTTTGGCGCTTTTTGTTTGTTTGTTTGTTTAATCAGAGTAGATAGCTTTTGCTCCCGTTGCTCTCAGAGTTCCAGCTCTCTAGGAGGAACCTGCCTGCCTCCTCTGAGTACCAGCACCTTCCTCCAGTCTGGAACTCACCTGCTTTTCTTAAGAGCCCCTGGAGTGCTGAGTCAATCAGCTTTCTGGGTTGAAACTCTGAAGATTAAGTGTTGTATCAGTAAATGAAATGACCGCTGTGGGTGCTTGCTACCTCTTCCTGTTCCTCGCAGTTCTCAGCAGCAGAGGGGGCGTGTCCCTGGGGCTGTGGGAGGAAACCATGGTGAAATACATGGGAAAGGGGAGCTCATGGGAGGAACTCAGGGAAGAACATGGCAGAACCTGTCTCCATGTGGATTTGCCAAGGGTCCAGTCACTTCATCTCTTTTATTCCCTGGTACTTCAAAACCAATCAAAAGATCACTGGTGTGGGGCCATCCATCTAGCTGTGGTTTATTGACCTATGTATTGCTATGATCACAGACTTTCTTCTTTTTTTCTCCCTGGCTCCAAAAATTGAACCCAGTATCTTATGTGTGCAAAACAAGCATTCCAGCTCTGCCTATGAACTATATTCCTAAGCCTTGTATCACATTTTATTTTGAGACAGGTCTTCTTAATTTGCTGAGGCTGTCCTTGAACTTGTAATTCTCTTGCCTTGGCTTCCCAGAGAGCTGAGATTACGGCCTTTTCTGCTCTACCAAGTCTGTTCCTACAGAGGAAATTAGTAGCCATGGCATGATATGTTGGAGTGGAGCCAGCCATTCCCTCAGCCTCTCTTCCAAGGTCTCTCCTTGTTTTTGTTTTATTTTTCTTGTTGTTGTTGTCTTGTTCCTTTCTTGCCACAAAAGCCTCCTCACTTAGCCTGTGGTCCAGACTAGCTCATCCCCATGCACAAATCTGAGCTGCTGATTTGTTTCTAGAATCATGATGAGAAGCCACAAGCAGTGTGCCAGGTGGTAGAAAGAGAGATTTAGCTACTTTATATAACTCTCTGCAACTCTTTCGCCCAGTCTCATTTTTCAGGAGTCCACATATTATCTCATGCTAGCAGCTGCAATAAGGTATAAATACAAGGATGTCTCAAATGCATGTTATTAAGACGTTTTTAGAGCCACTTGGAGGGGGACTGGCTGGGAATGTCAATCAAAATGGCCACCAGTGTGTAAATCTGCTTGCTGTTCCCCTCTGCCTTGGGAAACTGCCTCTCAGCTCTGGGATGACAGCATTCTAATTCAGGTTACTGTTGTTGTTGTTATTATTATTATTATCTCCCTTTTGGAAAATATATGAAATTCCATTTTCTTATTGACTCAGGAGGTTGGGGACCCCAAAATAATGCTGAATAAATTACAACCAGGGTGCTGTATATATATGGACTGAAGGAAAAAGGGGATTCTGAGAAACAGGGAAGGAAACAAGGAGGTAAGGACATTCTGAACCTCTAGGAGATAGTTGGAGTGTTAGAAGAAACTGAAGCCATGATGAGAAAGGCAATATCACATCTCTGTTGCAATGAGCTTTTCCTGGTGCTCAGAGGGCGTTATTACTCTTAGAGAAGAGGGCTCTCCTTTCTCCCCCTCCTTTTTGATTTAGACTTCTGTGAGCCAAAGTGCTCTGGTGCTTTAATGGTCTGTTTTAAAGATGGAAAGGGCCCTTATGTGTCAGAATACAACCTGTCCCAGCCAGCATGGGGCTTTGTTTGATTACCAAGCTTGTTTGGGATAGATGATATTTTTATAGCTTCTGCTTTGCTTCACCGACGGCCATATTGATGTTGCTCTCCAGGACAGGCCTAATAAATAGTTTATAAAACTGTAAGGCCACTCTCTTGGGTAATCTACCACCGTGCCTTCACAGATTGTACATTGCATACCCAGAGAGGTCTGGCTTCTCAGGCAGGACAGCCACAGTGGGTAGTTGGACTGTATGCATGTGGAGTGTGTTTGTGCGTGTGCATGTGTTCATGTCTCTTTCTCTGTGTATACCTGTGTGTATATATACTTATGTATGTGTGTATATCTGTGTGTGTTTATACCTGTGTGCATATATGGTTCAAAAAAACCACCTGAACTTTGCTGTGACCATGTTGGAAGAATAATGGAGAGTAAAGTACTGAGGTTGGGTGTTATATTAATGTTGTCCAATTTGAGCTTAGACACTGATCCAGAGGTAGGGTGAGGGGAGCATGCTCCTTACTCGTACAACTTCTGGAGGAAGAGGTAGATGCTAGCTTTGCTGCTGTGCCTTTCAGTGACAACTTTTAGCAAAATGTTTGTTTTTAATGGAACAGAGTGAGGGTGCAGTTTACACTGACCACAGACATCCGGGTGCTGGGCACTTGGGGAGGGTATCTTGTAATCTGCACCAACAAGACCTCCCAACTCTAGGAAGCACTTGCCCCAGGACAGCTATGGTGCACATTTTATTCTTCAACTCCAAATTTCCAGCATGTCATATTATGATTTAGAGGCTTAGGGATATCATCAGAGATGTTTTCAAAGCAAGCAAATGAAAAATGAAAGCATAGCAACATTAAGAACATACATGTACACACACAAATAAAAGAATTTTTAAAAGAATATAAAACATAGTGTGGTTTTGGTGTCTCAGTAAAAAGTGGCAGAGGCAGAATTTTTATTCAGTCTGTACCCTGCACACTGAGCTACAGGTGCCTCCAAGTAAGGTGGTGCTGTATGCAATCTGAGCAAACCTGGTCTTAAAAACGTTGGATCTGCACATGCTCCGAAGTCCCACTGCTCACAGCACTCACCAGAACATCTCAGATGATACCTGAAACAACTCCAGTTTGTAGCTTTATTTTCCCCAGGAGAGAAGGCAATCTCAGTGGCTATATCATATCCCTCTGAGTGTGGCCTAAAGAGAGTCACAATAATAGCTCAATGGGCCTTTCTTATGCTGTAACTTAAACATTAATTTGTGAATGGAGGCTCTCTTGAAATTTTCCGAGGGGGTTCTGCAAATCAAGGCACAGCACACTGCCCATGTACTCTGTGAAGCGGGTATCTTGGTTTCTCGGGTTTCTGTTGTTGTTTTCTACTCTTTGTAGCTGTAGGGATATTTTCTGGTGCGTTCTTAACATGCCACCAAAGCTGAGTGGCATGGAGTTAGCAGTCTACTCCCATGGCTGCTATGCTTAGGGTTGCCCTCATCACAGAGCACTGTGAAGGGGATGGCTCTCCTCTTCATTCTGATGGTCTACTCAGGGAAAAATGAAGTAGCTCTTCTTTTTAAAAGTTATCATCATCAAGTGTTTGTTTGCTGTACACAGAGTCACCATGAGGCTCAAAATAGGTCACAGGTGATGTGAATCTCAAGCACCCATGTCTGCACTTGAGGCTCTTACATATCCTCATTGCACTACCCTGTGGCGGCTCCTCCCATCCTTCATTGGGTGCCTGACTCCAAAGTGCTACACATGAGTTCTGAGACAAGGGGAGTACTACTGTGGAGATAGAACCTCAAAGTGCTGCTTCAGCAGGTTTTCCTTAGTGCTTATTGGCAGGGGTATGGGGAGGTCATGCTAATGGAAGCCTTTGTCACAGGAATAAGAAAACCAGCAGAGAGCAGTGTTCTTAGCAGAGTTGGAAGGAGGTGTTTTGGAAGTTAAAGTACTAGAGAAGATCTCTTTGTGGCTTGCTTCTAGTTCTATCTTCTTTTAAAAGTCCTTAGACCATTTCACAGTCACTGGCACCATCTTTGCCTTATCTCTTATATGGAAGCGTCCTCTAGGAGAACACATTATCTTTAACAAACAAGCAAATGATACCAGCTTTACCCATTAACTTCTGCACATTACACAAAAGCAGGTACCACCATCATCTATGCCTAAGGAAATTCTGGTCCCCATGATTTCTTATCCAAATTACAGCAGACTTTATACTCTTTATGACAATGCCTGAGGTTCAGGCCCCATGAATCTACAATAGCCATCTTCTTCTAAGATTCCTCACGAGCACAGGGAGCCATGTAGAGCCCAGAACTGTGAGGATATTGTCATCATCTTGCTTCTTCTGCCTTCTTAAGACTTTGCAGAGAAACAGAGGGCAATGCCAGACAATTGTACACTCTTGATTTTCATGAGCAAAAATCACAAATGAGGCTATCCAATGAATTCTGGCTATTCCTGAGAGTTATTCAATTTGGCAGATTTGAAAAATAAACAAATGAAAGCAATAATATTTGAAGCTCTACACAAGATATTATGACATAATTAATATGGCCAGAGCCTGGGCATCAGTCAGTTTTAAAATTTTCAGTAACTTTGATAGGTATTAACATGCATAATGAGAATCCTCCTCTCTTCCTTTGGCTGTAGACACTCCCCTTTATTCCCTCCTTCCAGCTCACTTCAGAGCTAGTGCCTCTCTTTTATAAAATGCTGTACCTGAAAGGAGATACCAGTTTGGCAGGATGAAGGCCTCATATTCTGTGGAGTTTTTTCAGTGCTTAGGTGTTGGGCTAAGCCACTTGACCTGAAGTTGTCTTATGGCGGGGCCAGGTCTGTTACAACCTTCCTGGTCTCCAGAAAGCAAAGGCAGAGAAAAACAGAGAGGTAACAGAGAGATAGGATAGGAGCAGCTAATGCCTTTTCAGTGCCAGTTCTAGTATGTGGAATATCATATTTAAAGAGAACCCATAACAGTGAATCACACCTTTAACTCTTTAATTTACCATGAGAAACTGCTGTTCCTGTCACTGACACACCATGAAATGCTAAAAATTTACCTGAACTTCTCAGTTCTTGTACTTCCTGCAAGTGCAGAGAGCCAGCTGGACCAGAAAAGAGCAGATTACCTCCTTTCCAAATACACCAGCTGGGATGCAAAGTCAACAACTTACAGGCTTGTCCCCACTACCCTAGGCCCGCAGTGACAAAAGCCAGTGTGTTGGGAACCCACGTTTTCCCCTTCACAAGGAGGCAATAAAAAACTGAACCCCTGCACCCCAGCTCTTAAAGATCCAAGATTTCCTCCCGTACCCTGAGTGCATAGGTCACCTCTATGCAGACATGGGCCATTCGAGGGCTCATTCCTCCCTGCACTCTTTTGCACTGACTTTCTCCACCACCACCACCCCACTTTTTTTTTTTTTTTCCATATAGCTCTCTCCCTTCTGGTCTAGAGAGGTTGGCTTCAGGCTACCTTTGTAGATGCATGGATAGGTAAAGCGGTAAAGCATCCAATTTCACACCAGATTTTATCAATTAATTAATTAGCTTTTTACTGAATATTCCAATGAAAGGAACCAGTCACCACTGTTTTTCTGACCCACCTGGTGACAATAGTGCCATAAGGCTTTGGAGGACTTGAAATGCGGTTAATACACAGGTTGAAATGAAAGTATTTTTATCACAACTTTAAAAAAAATCAGACTATTTTTGATGCTTATAATTTCTTTTCTTTTTGTATGTGTATGTTTACATGTGAGTGTTTGCCTACATGTATGTATATGTACCACATGAATGCCTGGTGCCCATGGGAGCCAGAAGACGACATATGATTTCCTGAAGCTAGAGTTACAGATGGTTGTGAACTGCCACATAGTTGCTGAGAACCAAACCTACTTCCTCTGTTGGAGCAGCCAGTGCTCTCAACTACTGAGGCATCTCTCCAGTCCAAGTTTTTTCTTTTTTAATTTTAGAAAATGTTGCTTGTAAGATCTTAAAAACTAAATGTATCAAAATGTTCATGGCTTATACTATGTTTTTATGGGATAGCTCTGGTCTACAGTATGAAACAAAGGGTTAGATATTGCTTTCGCCATTGTTTCTCTCTATGGTTTACCTTTTTAGTCTACCCCTGGCTGCCTCCTCCCTGGTACTGTGAGACAAAAAGATGAATAAGATATTGCCATTCTCTTTTTGTTCTTTGTGACCTATTTTACTTTTTGTGAATCTTCCAAACTTCCACACAGTGCCAAAATCAGAATAGGAGCTTAACAAATAATTATAGACTGGGTTATTTGTGGAGATTGTATTTATTCTGTATTATCCATGATGGCTTTATGTAGACCTTCTAAAATTAAAATTGTACTTTTCTTTCATAGGGCTTCAGGTTCGTTTCATTTGTAAATGCATCTATCTTTCAACCCCCTCAAGGTTAACAGAAGGGCAGCTGGTCAGGCTGTAATTTTACTGATGAGTAAGAGAGTCACATCACGAAGGAAGGAGAACTGAGGCCAGGATCAACTACAGGTCCTCCAATTGAACACACCACACCCATCAGTTCATGAACAAAACCCCAATATTAGGAATGATTCAAGGGAGGTCCTCTATACATGGTATCTGGTCACATTTAAATACTTAATACTTAATGCATTTGGAAATGTAGCTTAGAGCCCAGGGACTGGACAGGGCAAGGGGAGCCTCCCTCTCTCCCAGTGCACAATGTTCCTTTTCTTTAATCCCTGGCTCCTCTCTTTTAAAGGAAACCTCTTCTGTCCTCCTGCCTTTCTGGTTCTTCTCAATCTTATTCTTTACTGGAGCTCAAGTTGGGGAGCAACTTTGTAATACATGTCTTTGGCAAGCATGCATGTTGTGTGCCGTCCTCTCCATTATTTTGAGTTGTCAGTTGTCTTTTTGAACTGATTTGGTACATGTCTGTATTTCCTCGTGGAGTCAGTCAGCTCGTATCAGGGAAGGTTTTTTGTTGTTGTTTTGTTTTTTGTTTGTTTGTTTGTTGGGTTTTGTACTTTCAGAATGGGCATGTAGGAAACCCAACAAGTCAGTGTGTTTAAAAGTATTTAAGACATTTCACATAGCACACGCCTGTCCACATTCCTAATGGCACTAAATCATTTGCTAACTGGAGACAAGTTTCTATGAGGTTATTAGTAGTTTAAAAGCAATTAAGCAAGTGGAGCTACATTCATGAGCGTATTATATTTAAGGGGAATCTCAACACTGTGTCCTCCAGCTGCCTCTTTTTTAGCAGCTAAACATGGCTCCTCTGCTATGGCCGTCCTCATCATCCTCAGCCTCACTCACTCCATTCTTAATTTTGACACTTTCAGTGAAGAACTTTCACAGATTACAACCACTAACACATACCCAGGTGGCAATGATTCCGTGTGCAAGTCTCCATGAACTTTTTCTCCAGGCCAGCCTTCACTCCAATTAATCTCTCTCACAGACAGCTGAGTGACATTTTTAAGGTCACTCCGGGGTTGAAATAGATGTTGTGAGAATAACATGGCCTGTGTCAGAGAATGCTCAGATCACTTACATCAGTACCCATGATGCCTCCCGCGTAGCGTGTTTCAAGCTCACTTCACATGCTTTCTCCCCACATACCCTACACTCATCAGGGGACCTTCTCAAGCAAACAAACACACCTTGCTTGACTCACTTCTCTAATTTCAATTGTGTTTTCATTTTTTTAAATTTTTTATGTTAATCACAGGTTATTTACTTGTATCCCATCCCTAGCCTCCCCCCTCATTCCCTCCCAATCCCATCCTCCCTCCTTCATCTCCTCCCTGCCCCTTTCCAAGTCCACTGATAGGGGAGGACCTCCTCCCCTTCCATCTGACCCTAGCTTATCAGGTCTCTTCAGGACTGGCTGCAATGTCCTCTTCTGGCTCCTCCCTCGGGGGGGGGGGGGGTCGAAGAGCTCGCCATTGAGTTTATGTCAGAAACAGTCCCTGTTCCTCTTACTAGAGAACCCACTTGTATAGTGAGCTACCATGGGCTATATCCGAGCAGGGGTTCTAGGTTATATCCATACATGGTCCCTGGTTGGAGAAACAGTCTCATGAAAGACCCCTGTGCCCCAATATATTTGGTCCTTGTGGAGCTCCTGTCCTCTCCAGGTCTTACTAACTCCCCCTTCTTTCATATGATTCCCTGCACTCTGCCAAAGGTTTGGTTATGAGTCTTAATATCTGCTTTGATACATTGCTAGGTAGAGTCTTTCAGAAGCCCTCTGTGATACCCTTCTTTGGAACTTTCTGCTTTCCTTTATTGTAATGCTTCTTATTGTTTTAGGAGAACTAATGCCTTAACTCCTTGTTTTCTGACCTTTTTTGTCTATTTCTCTGCTTATTGAATTGCAATTGGTGCATTTAATTATTTCCCATCCATAAACTCCAAGCTCTCCATAAGGGATCCAGGTTTACAACCTTTCATTGTACCATGCTATCTCATTTAAACCTGTTTATGGATATAATAATGATATGGGTCAACAGGCATGGAAACGGTACCTCTTCTCAGACACTTATCATCTTTGTCCAGTGCTCTTAGTTACTCTTTATAGTCTTTTATAAGATCATGTTAATATCCACATCTCACATAAGATGTGAGCAAGACTCAGAGTTTTGTTATAGCCATAAATCATAAATCGTGATTTCTAAGCCCAAAATCTAATCCTATGTATGTTTGGGGCCAAATCCAAGGAATTTTTCACATCAAATGCTTCCTTTACTCGTTCACATTTGTATGTTCTGTGCCTTGCAAACCTTCAGTTTTTAGAGAGACTCCCTGCCTTCCCAATTGTCTGAAAAGCTTTTCTCCTGCTCTTTTCTCCCTCTGTTCACCTCACCATTTTCACTAACAATGTAGGTTACCGTTGAGGTTGGATACCTGTGAGTTTATTTGCACTATAATATCTGACTGCTCCTGAAGCCTCCTATGACATCTTCCATGCACCTCTTTGCCCCTGACATTTTCAGGGTCTAATACCAAGGCCTGCCTTCATTCTTGTGACATGGGGCCATGTGCAGTGGACAAAGTCAGTGAGCCTCCAAGAAGAGGTTCCATCCTCATGCCCTTTGAGTCAAGTCATCAGTACATCTGCCATCTGAAAAACTGGGCCAAAAGGCAGGCCAGGTTCTAATTGCTCCCTGTGCCTGCCCTCACCATTTGCTATATGTTAGCACAAAGCACATCTTCCTCAATGTAAGAGGATGGAGACACATTCAACATGAAAAAGTCCCCGGGATATCCTCAGAACAGGAAATTGCCACACACAGCACAATATATTGACCTCTTCCATCCACTTATACTCATTTTGATGAAGAAACTCACAGGAAGTGAAGAAGGCTCTTTGAGCTTGACTTCTGGACATTGGAGGTATAAGAGAACTAGAAGACCGTCTAGCCTCACTCTTCACTTCAGATATAATGAAAGATGGGTCAGAGCAATGGCTTCCTCAAGGCACATGGATATGAAGAGTTGAATCCAAGTCAGAAGAGCATTACAGGAGACATGGACCACACTGTAGAACCTCCCTACCTGGGACCTCTAGCAAAATGAGGCTCCGGTCCTGAGAACTCTGATCAATCTCCTATAGTAAGGTCTATCCCTAGGACTCAGCCATCATCTTTCTCCACAAAGAAATGCCATCTGCTCTCAAGATTGAATGGGTTACGGCTTGGGATGACAACTACACAACATTCATGTGTAGTTTTCCTCCAGGCCGGGCTTTCCCTATCCCAAGCATTCCAAATCATCTCTAGAATGAGGTGAATGAGGGATGACTTCCAGGGTGGTCAGAGTCTTCCTGACAGTCCAGGCCACAGTGAGGGTTTTCTTTTACTGGAAGTTGCTTGTAGCACTTGTATGGACCATCTTCAGCTGCAAGGCTGGGGCCATCTTTCCTAGTAGATGAGAACTATGATTTCCTGGTTACCTTCTGCTCTCAAATTAGCACAGCCCAGATTTATCCTAGGAAGTCTCAGTTGTGAACATTTTGCGTGCACCATTTTGTGTTTGGCTTACCATACCCCTGAGATCTTACTATGCTAATATATTATAATGTAGGTAAAATAAATCTCATGGTTAGTGCTGCGTCAGAGTCCTGGTCCCCCTATGGCAGCTTCATACCTGCCTTCAAGGTTTTTAACTCAACAGCACTCCTACCCTTCTCTGAATAGTTACTGCAACACACAGGAATGCAGCTATTCAGACACGGTACATCAAGCAACTGGCAGTCAGCAGAACACATGTACAGTGCTCCTCTAGAGATATGCATAAATGTTAAAGCATTACATTTTGTCTGCAGATTTAAGGGTGGGGAAGAATAGGCTATGCTTAATAAAATGGTCCTTAGGAACAAGGGGTGTTTTAGCTAAGTTGGCAGGGGCTCTATTATGTTTGTACAAACCACCTTCCTGCTGCTTCCCATGAGGAAAGAGTAATTCAGACCTATTCCTGCTTAATGGATTTTTTCCTCCTTTAACCATTATAGCATCTGATGATGTTTGCCTTCTTCAACTGCAATGGATACTTTGAGATTATGCAAAGTTCTGAACATGCTATTTCTAGGGAGGAGAAAAGGACAAGCTGATAAAAAGATTGAATTTATTTGTAAGACTTAGGTAAATGGAAAAATACAATAAAATATATTGAGTGTTTCATATGCAAATCTAGAAGGGTGCCACTACTGTGCCCAGTGAACATAAACTCAGGAAGAACATGCATTTCCCATGTACACAATTCAGCTCTGAAGGCTGGTACATGTTCTCTCTTAGAGCCCACTTCTTATTTCTTATTCTAGTCTTATTCAGCCCTGTCACCTTTTCTTTTGCTTTTTTTTTTTTTTTTACCTGAGTAAGGGATGGGAGGAAGAGGCCCTAGTAATGTTCTTATGGGACTGTTTGCTACTAAGCAGTTAGCTCATTGCATATCGATATTTACACAAATACCTTAAGCTTTCCAATTAAGTTTCCAGTGAAAACGAAATTTTCAAAAATGTAGATGTTTTTTTCCATCATAAGCAGAGTTAGTTTTCATTGCTATGCCTGAAAAAAGAAAATAATTGAGATGGGGGAGGTGGATTTCATTTCTCTGCCTGCTGTGGGAAGACATTTTTCAATAATGTATTGAGAATCTCTGTTGAGGTGTGTGGGCTAGGGCTGGCAGAGATGCCCAGAGCAGCCAGGAGCAGGGCTGACGTGGAAAGAGGGGGGCTTCTGTTTGAAAATGGTTTCAGGAGGTGCCCTGTGCTCTGGGTGACCAGAGCTGGAGGAAAGAGCTGTGACTGGGAGGAAGAGCATGGGGAGTTCGCTAAGACCAGCCTGATTGCTGTCTTGGATGCTTAACCAGACAACTGCTTATCAGGAGCCCTCAGATGGAAGACAGGAAATTAATGTTGGCTTGCAGGTCCATTTGTGCTGAGCTGCCCACGGTTGCTTGAGAGAGTGCAGCACCCAGGCCTGGCCACACCTCCTTGCTTTCACAGCAGCACCAGGCATTTTCAAACACAAATTTAAAGACCTTAAAAAAAGAGACCTGCAGAGCCCTGGGTCTCATCTAACCTCAACATAACCACTTGAAAGTTTGGCCCCTTTTTCATCTTCTGTGTGAACACAATTAAACACTGCTATTCACTTGGCTGAAGGTCAAGTGTCAGGAGTGATGGTTTGAAATCACCAAGGTCCTCATTCATGCCTCTCTTGTAACCCTGACTCCCAGCTGCTGCCAGGTCTGGCAAAAAAGACCTTGACTGTGAAACTACCCAGATTTAAGCCTAATGATGCCTTTAATTCTGGGGCTTAATGTGCAGGCTTCAAAGTTGAACACTTGGTGGATTGGTGTTTTGCTGTTGACTAGGCAAGAGAAAATAGGAAATTTACTTAAAGTCCGTATGCCTCAGTGTTTTCAAGAACAAAATGAAGATAAGACTGCCGTTGTGGAATTCCTGTAAGATGATCTGAGATGAGAAGGGTCAGTCACTCCTCTTTCCTCGTCACCACTGACTGGAAGAAGTGTGTGGAGGGCAAGCACACTGAGAGAGACAGAGCACTCGAAGTTTATTGCTTTTGCTGTTAAATTAGAGAATGCTGGGTCTGCAGCTAAAATTAAGCCACCTAATATCCCCAAAATGAAACACACATATCCAGAATTGTAGCCTCCTGGCTCAATGCCCTGCTTGTGGCCTTTACCACATGTGAGAACACAGGTGCGCATCTATATTTCAACACAGGGCCGCAGAGCCCCTCATAACAGAGAGGGAAGATGAGCCTCAGCGGACATTGAGAAAAGTGAGTCTGACAGCCATTCTCCATGTTTATAAAATTGTTATTTTAAAGGAATCAATTCGTGAAGTGCTTTTAGTTTTTTAAGGGCAAACATGAAACCCAAAGTTAGGCGGAATGATTAAATCTCACCTCAATAGTATAAATCTTAGGCAGATATACTCTCTCTCAGCCCACCCTCCTCATCTACAAAATGGAGACAACAATACCTAAAGGGCTTCTAATAGGAACAAACACTGAAAGTCTTGACCATAGAACACACACATGTGCACACACACACACACGTATTTGGATATGAAATATATATATATATATATATATATATATATATATATATATTTATATATTTGGATCTGAAAGAAAGGCATTAAAAAGGAACATACCATTTCTTATGTTCCTCCTACTCCTGGCCATCCACTCTTTCGTTCTTAAGTTGAAGAAAAGTAATTTAGAGAAACAGAAGTCCAACTTTATCCAAGCTCACTTAGATAATCACACTTATATTTTTTGCATGATTGATCATATAACTTCATCTAAAAGCGACCCATATACCTAAATTAAAACAGAAATCTAAAGAATACATAAAATATTTGATTTTTGGTATATATATATATGTGTGTGTGTGTGTGTGTGTGTGTGTATCTGAAATATATATATTTCTATCTAAAAGAACAAGTGGTGATTTTTTTGTTGTTACAGAATGTGTGACTATCAACTCTTTATGTGGATTATTCAGCACATTTTCTTTTCTCTTTAGCAGAAACAAACTATTAAGTACACGAGGACCGTTGACCGGAGTAGCAGATTGATTGCATCTGTACAGGCCTGAGTTAGGAGGCTGCTAGTGAGCAAGAGGGAGATGGCCAGAAGCGACAATTATCTGGCAGTGCAGACTACCTCAGAAATAGAAAGGGGCAAAGGATGTATAAGAGTGGAGAATCTGAGTAGCTGGACCTGGGGCAGAAAGAGTGGGACTCTGGAGCACTTAGCAATAAATGGAACATGTGGAGCCTGAAGTAAAATTGGTGGAAAGCTCTATATATACATCTGCATCACCATTTCTGTACATGTCTATGTCACTGTCTCTAAACTACAAACTTGAAACTGAGGGACATAAATGTCTTTAGCACAGGAGGAATGAGTAGAGCTATGGAAATAAATAATGAGGTTTTTTTTGTTTGTTTGTTTTTTTAATCTTGAACAATTGCCAAAATTATCAGAGCAGAGGGATGGATGAAGAAACAAACCTGTCAGAGAAGGTAGATGGGAGGGGTTCTAATGGCATTGGTATTACAGGAGAACAGTCTTTATGGTGATCAACGTTCCAGGTACTCCAAAAGTCTGAGAAGTAATAAGGAAGAGAAGAACTTTGTCATTGATAATTAGTGACTCATCAAAGACTTAGACTTTCAAATGCGGGTATGCTGGGGACCAAAGAATGCATGGCATGTGCGTGCAGCACTCTTTTAAGACTTTTGAAAAAAAAAAAAAAAGAGAGTGAGATAAATGAAGGAAAACATTTCTGGATTTTTGTTTTTGTTTGTTTTCTTTGTAAAGAAAAACTCAGTCTAGTATCTAATAGATATACGTACAGAAGAGGTAAGTGTGCTTAGTGCTAAAGCATTTACCTACAATGTTGGGGCTCTGGATTTACCCCCAGAACCACACAAAGGAAATAGAGTGGAAGACTGAAGAGTCACAATTGCTTAAATCTTCAATGTATAAAAAACAGAGATGAAAAGGAAGAGAGATGCAGAAGTATTGGTAGGACTTTCCTCTCAATAGGTAGTGGGTTAGTTTGAGTGGGATGCAGAGAGGAGAGGAGGGAATGCAAATGGTTTGCATGAACTCAGCAGGGAGGTCGCCAGAACAGTGGGAGAAGTCACACTGTGAGGGCTGAGCTGAGGCCTAAAACCTAGTGTGCTCTCACTGCCTGGTATTCCTTGGCTTATTCACTCCTTTTATTTCTCTACCCTTTCATTTGAAAGCATGTTGGAGTAGCCAAGGTCAGAATGTTTTTGTCTCAGTGTTCTACTTTGTGGTATAGAAAGAGCCACCAGTCTTCTATTAATAAGTATGTTCCTAATCACATTGACATATCTGGGTGAATTTTTAAATACCATAATTGCCACTCATAAGTTATTTCCTACAACAGAGAAAAAAATTTTTTTTCTTGGCACCATAAGTTTTATATTCTAGAAACTGTTTCTGATCATCAGGGAGTCATTGCTACATTGAATATTCAGATAATTTTCCCTTCAAGTCTTTGGCTGTTATCGTACAGCGATCCATCCCCTATTTTGTGTTCAATCTTGTCATGTCTCATAGAGGATGTGGGCAACCTGAACTTCTCATGGAGGAATGTACTCACCACATTAAGCAGCAAGAGGAAATATAAAAGGAAAGTTAGAAGGAACAAGAGAGATGGAGTTTGAGTAGTTTAATGACATGGTGCTCAGGAAAAACACGATTATGTCAGCTGTTATTCACACCATGCCCTCTTTCCATAGGTGAATAATTATTTACTGACAGCCTGTGCTGGAGCTGGGAATGTGGTGATGAACAGACAAAGCTGTAATACATTGTTAGTGTGCCCATCAGAGAGAGGTAATGTGCTCATCTGTGGGCATTAAGCTGCTACCTCCCTGATGGTCTCGGAACTCATAGCCATGTCATCAAAGCCATAGCAACATGGATAGTTATACCCTCTCTTGGACTGTAGCTTCAAAGAGCAGATTCATAGGGTGTTGACAGCCCGTGATGAAGCCCTAACCCCATAGACTGAGGAAAAGGAGGTCAGTAATGCTTGTGAAGATACCAACATCCTGTCATGTCAACAATAAAAGTTCTTCCACTGGATTTCCACCCCACCCAAAGCATTTTTCTAGTCTTTAAAATCCAAGGTTGGGATATTTGTGTTTTCAGAAGACAGGACTTTCTAGTACAATGTTGGGGGGGTTAAAAGTTGGTGGCATTTCTGATCATTATCAGCATCCACTGTCCTATCTGGACAAGCTGTATGGAATATGCAGCTCACTCTCTTGCATGCAGTGCAGTTAAATGACTAATTATGGACTCATTCAAAACTGTTCTTAAGGCCTCAAAAATAATAGTTGTCATGTGATCAAAGGCTAAGAGGCCCAGTTTTACCATGAATAAATAGAAATGTCTAGAACAAATTAATATAAACATACACAGGGGTTTCTAAAGGGAAATGTCTGTCTTTCATCTTTCATAGCATTCGAGGTAGAAAATCCAAAAAGATAAAGTTCAAATAGGAACTAACTAATTCTGTTTGTTTATCTGCTTGTTTGTTTGTTGTATCGGCTATCAAGCTATTAGAGTCATGAGAATAGAATCGCAGGCCTGGGTGAAGACTTGACCTTCTAGTTTGGTTGGTTCAATCTCTTTGGCTAAGGGACAATCCTTGGTTAAGAGGGATGTGGCTTACTGAATTACGCTAAAGAGACAGGCAGAACTGACAGGCAGAGTGAATGGAATTTTATGTAAGAAGTGGGAAATAGCAAGAGCTGGAGAGGACAGGAACTCCACAAGGAGAGCAACAGAACAAGAAAATTTGAACACAGGGAACTTCCCAGAGACTCATACTTCAACCAAGGACTATTCATGGAGATAACCTAGAACCCCTGCACAGATGTAGCCCATGGCAGTTTAGTGTCCAAGTGGGTTACATAGTAATGGGAAGAGGGACTGCCTCTGACATAAACTGATTGGCCTACTCTTTGATCACCTCCCCCTGAGAGGGGAGCAGCCTTACCAGGCCACAGAAGAAGACAATGCAGCCATTCCTGATGTGATCTGATAGACTAAGATCAGAAGGAAGGAGAGGAGGACCTCCCCTATCAGTGGACTTGGGGAGGAGCATGCATGCAGAAAGGGGAGGAAGGGTGGGACTGGGAGGGAAGCAGGGAGGGGCTTATGGGGGGATACAAAATGAATAAAGTGTAATTAATAATAACAAAAACATGTTAAAAAAAAAGAGACAGGCAAAACAATTAGTTCTTTAATGAGATACTATACTTATTCTTCCCAGAATCTCACCCCTAGTGTAGAATTTTCAAATGGTTTGTAACAAAGTAGGGTCAGAAGTCTGCTTTCCCCCTTTCTTTATTTTCTAAGCACAATTTCATTAACAGTATGGACCTTTCCCTCAATATTTGGGGCTTCTTAACTCTTTCTCTCCAGCTTCCCTCCTTGCCCTGTTGCTACTTGTGGGCCACTTTTCTGATCTCTATGCTTAAATAGAGTACCTTTTTCCCTTCTCTCCTCCACTCTCCTCCTCCAGGAAGCTGATGAGGTTTACCACTTGGCTTGTTCTACATTTTTTCTTTGAAGCTAGAATAAAATTATCCTTGTGCTCTTATTTGAGCCCAACTGGAAATTCTTCTATTAATGATACTAATAATCCCAAACATGACCCCAATTTACCCTGAGCTATAGCCATCCCTAAACCTTGACTCATTCTTTTTAAAAGAGTTGTGACTCACTGTTACATGGACATTACACTCTGCTGTTAGTTTAGCCATGGGGCTTAGAACAAGTTTTCATTGATGGTAGCTTTTTAAAATTGCATTTGCTTATCTTGCGGGAGGTGGTCACATGTATGAAGGTCAGAGAACCATCTACAGCTGTCAGTTCACTATCCTTTCATCATGTGGTTCCTGGAGATTGAACTCAGGTTATTAGGCTTAAAGGCAAGTAGATACCCTAGCTCACTGAGCTATATCATTGGCCCTTTAAAAAAAACATTTTTAATTTATCTACTTTTTTAGTTTATGTGTGGGAATGGGATGTGTGTACTCCTGAGCCACAACATGCATGGGGAGGTCTTGAGGTCAGAGGTAAATATGGGAGTTGGTTCTCTCTCAAACTCATGTCAGTTGGTGGTAAACAACTTTACCTGCAGATTTAGGACAGGATTCCCCCCCCCCACTCTGTCTCTCTCTGTCACTTGGAGTTGCCTGGAACTTATGAATGCTGGGATTAGAAGTCTGATTTGCCACAGTAAGCAAAATAATGGAGTTTATAGTGTCACAATTATGGAGATAAATCAAGGGTGGCCAAGGCCTGGGAACCTCTGAACTATCCAGTGTGGACATTTCTTTCCTCTTCTGTCTTCTGGCCCATTTTGTTTGAGTCATATTTTGTTTGTTTATAGTGCTTGCTTCTGAGTCAGTCTCATAGGAGATACACAAGGGCTCTACATGGGAGCCATACCACCAGCTCCTGAGGTTTCACTGAAAATACTAAGCATTCTTTAGCTAGAAGGTACAGTTCAGTCTTGAAATTTGAATATCTGCCAGGACTCAATAGCCCAGTGAGTTCATAGAATGAGGTGTTGGCGATAGTCAGCATACCTCAAAAGAAAGGGAAATGGATGCACTCAAACAAGTGATCAGTAATGAACACATTAACAAATGATTCTTGGGACTCCCACCAGTTAAGGCCTTGACTATGTACATGACAGATGTAAGGAAGGCTGTGCTTTATCAAGTGGCAAACACAGTTTTAAATATAGCAATTCCCTCTTCACTAGAAACATGATTTCTCTGTGCTCCTAGCTTTCCTTTTGTATTTGGAGACCTTGTCAAAGGCTCTTTCCCAAGGACAAAGGGCTTTAACCCTGAAGTGGAAGGAGGGAACACTTTTATGAGTGTTTGTGTTTGGCAATACAAGAAGGCCATGCTCTCAGCATGAGATAGTTTGTGTTCAGACCTGGCTCCCCTGCCACCCTGCAACACCTCTTCCATCCCCTTGCCTCCCTTTCTTGAAACTCAGACTTCACCCAGGGCATTGCTGGCCTGCTCTGACTGAAAGAGAATTCCTGTGCTTTTCATGTGACCACAGGAGGCTGGCCAGAAATACAAATATAATACCCTGAGAAGGAATACTGCTTCAAAGTATACGCCTGTATACGAAATCTCCACCCTGATGTATGTGTTCTGTAATATAATGCTTTGTGGGTCTCACTCTGACATGTTTTATTTAGTCAATAACCTTGTACTCCACTGTCAAGTAATAAGTAATTGCAATTTGTGTGGTGTTCAGGGCTGTTAGATTTCTTTTTGGAGTGCATGTCTGTTCTATGAGCAAAACCCATTCATCTCTCACTCTTTTTTTTTTTTTTTCAGTTTCAGTTTCAACTACTTTAAAAAAACCGCTTTAACTTGAAACTTGTTAATCCTAACTATCACAGTAAGCAGTATAAGAGCCAATTTATGTGAGTCTCCTGTAAGAGGCTACATGGCTTGGTGGTCAAAAGAGGTGATGGTCGATGAAGCATGCTTCTTCTGCTCAGGAATTCGGGTCTCACAGAGCTTCTGCCTCTGAGACCCTCCAGCACTGTGGATAGGTGGAGGAGGATGCAGATGTGCATGCCAAAGATGTTACCTCAGAGTCCTTTCACTCTATCTGTGGTTTTACCTACCTGGAGTCAACTGCAGCCCAAAATAACATATGGCAATTTCCAAAAATAAAAGTGTTCATTAATTAAAATTTTAGATTCCTCTGAGCAGCATATTGAGATCGTATGCCTTCTTTCTCTGTCTTGACCTGCAACATGAACCATCTTCTTGTTTTGGTTACCTACCCACTAGTCATGAGATAACCATCTTGGTTTTAAGATAGACTATTGGGTACCACAGTGCATGCATTAAAGCAACACTTACTTAGCAGTATCCTCAAATTCCAATATAAATACTGGAAATCCAGATGAGCCTCAGAGAAACCATGAATTTCTTTTTTTAAGAGAGAAGAGAGAGAGAGAGAAGGAGAGGAAGAGGGAAAAGGAGAGAGAGGAGCAACCACACAACCTTCATTACATTTATGTAGTATCTTGTTATAATTATTCTAGTTTACATTGTTGTTAATCTCTTCCTGTGACTTATTTATCCTTTATCATAGATGAGTAGGTGTAAACATGGTAAACACAGTCTTTGGTAACATCCACAGTTGCAGTCAGGCATCTGTTGTGGCTCTCCTATGGGTAAGAGCGCTTAGTTTGTAACTGTGTTAGACGCCGGGTAGCTTAGATGTAAGGACTGTGTGCCATCGACGTGACCCTTTCACTAAGCATATTAGCTCCTAGAATGACTTAGCACACAACTGAATAGTCTGTTTAGGTTCAATACCATTCATACGTAGGCCCTGAATATGTAGTTCTGGTGGCAGTTCCATAAGAGTGATAGTTTCTGGTGCATGTCCATAGACTGGATAAGAATATCAGTTTTCCCAATGAGATTCAAAGCTTTGGCTTTTTTCTTTTCCACATGGGGTCAAAATTAGCTTCTTCTGATAGAGATGTATGTTTTTGGGAAGTCAGTACATAAGTAGTGTTTTGCACATTACCCCACAGAGAATAAGGTCATCAAATGAGAGCTAACTGGTATCATTATTGATAGCTATGATGTCATTTGCACTTCCTACCATTTAATGCAACTAAAATTTTGATCCATAATATCTGTTTGTTAGGTCAGTTTTTGAGATGCTATAAATCTTTTTTGTTTGTTTGTTTGTTTGTTTGTTTGTTTTTCAAGATAAGGTTTCTCTGTGTAGCCTTGGCTGTCCTGGACTCACTTTGTATACCAGGCATGCTTTGAACTCACAGAGATCTGCCTGCCTCTGCCTCCCTGAGTGTGGGGATTATAAGTGTGTACCTCCACACCCAGCTTTGCTATAGATTTTAAGCTGGCCTTGAACTGATAGCAATTCTATCTGGAATTCTGGGATCACAGTTGTGTGCCACTATGTCCGTCTTATCCCTCATTATGTTTAAAGCCCATTCACCCTCATGTTTTCAGGTTATATTCAGGCAATATCAAGCAACCTCAGGTAAAGGTAACAGATGTGGTCTTGGTTGCAGTTTGATGTAGCCACTAGCAGATATTTGAGAGGCCTTGGATTTGATCCCTGGTAACACATACATCACCTTTGCGCGAGCTCCATACTGAGTGAGCTGAGGAGAATACTTTGTCTTAAACTTTTGGAAATGATCTGTGAGGCTGTTCATTGGCAGTTTATATCGTGCCAGGTTAAGGGATAGGGGACTACATTTATTATCCTTTATCCATGAAGCATTTGTAACAGGCATTGCCACCCCACTGTTTTGTAGACAGGAATTTAGGTAGAATGATGTTTGGCTCATTTTAACTCACACATTCAGTAATGGTGAATTGGGGTGTTCTCACTAAAAGGCTGATCTCTTCCTACTGTGTTAGGTCAGTGTGCCTGCCTTTCCTCATTAGTCTCAGGCAAATGCCAAGTCACTGCATCTACTTCAAGGGCATTTTGAGATTTTATACACATGTCTTAAGTAGGACAGGCATGGCAAATTTTATTTTAGTCACCACTTCCCTTGAGCTACTTTTTTCTGCAATCATTTTGAACCTTTTATGTCTCCTTTCATTGTCTGACATTATTCCTGGGGAGACATAAACAAAGGTCTACTCATCTTAGACTGCAAACCTACAACAGACTGAAGTAAGTATACCACCAACTCTCTACTTCCTGAGCTGTTGAGCTTTATTGGGATTAAATGCAGGAATATAAATGAGGGATTACTAACAGAAAGGACTCAAAGACAGCTGTCTCACCAATGCCCACCTCAGCATGGGTAACAGCTCATGAAAGCCGGAAACCTGAAACATACTGCACAACCTGTAGGCAGCTCAAAGATTAAAGATTATCTCTTCCAGATGGTTCTGCTTGTTTCTTGTTCTTTAGGTGCTTCAACTGCTATCTCTTCCTTTAAGGCAGTTCAGCTGCTCTTTACTTCTTCCAGGCAAGTTAACTGGTGTGAGCCTTTTCTAGGCAGCTCTGTTTGTCTGAAGGTCCCTCTAAGCAGACCCTATATTATATATGCTTGGGGATGGAGAAGCCTGTTGAATCTAGTCAGTTTCAGAGACTTCCTAAAGCTTTTTATTTGACTTTCTCAGCTTAAGGATCTTCCTTCCAGGATGGAATATTTTACCTCTCTTAGACCATCCTGTTACCTCTGCTCATTCTAAAGTCCCTGCATCTTGTGGAGCTTCCCTCCAAAATGGAAGGTTTTAATCTCAGAGCAAAGAACTATACAACAACCTTGTAACATTGTTAGACTGGCAGAAAGCACATCAGGAGAATTTAGAATTAGGATATATGTAATCTCATGTATAATGTATCTAATTAGTTATGGGATTGGTCATACTTGTATTAGGATGAACATGAATCACTTATTTGGAGGGAAATTTTCTCTTCCTGTGTGCCTGAGACTCTCTGAACCTCTTGCACTATTGAAATGTAAAACATTAAAAATGAGCTGTTTGCAATGTGTTCAATCTTTCAACAGAGAAAATTCCATGCTGGATTAAAGAAGAAATCATTTTGGGAATGAACACATGGGAAAGAATGAACAGGTATCAGGAAACATTTTAAATGAAAGCCAAAAATTTATCTCTGTAGTTAGTGTCTTTCTTCTGAAACACCCCCTAACGTGCCTTCAGGAATCAAAGAAATATAAAACTTCAGACCTAGAAGAGACTAAAGGGATAGTTTGTGCATCGCTCTCAGTTTCTAGATGAGCAAAAGAAGTTCTTTTCTGGTCCCCAACTGCGTAATATTTTTCAGCTCCCTCACGGTGTAATTTCCCATCTATCTAACCTGCCTGGAATAAGCCACATGGATAAAACATTGAGAGTGGTGTTATGAAACTCATATTACACAGGAGGCCAATGGGAAGAGTAACTTTGCTCTCTTTTCTTTTCTTCTATCAGTCAATCAATCGGTCTAGTAAAAATTAGTAATGAAACATGAACTTAAACAGCAAATTTATTCGTCATGCCTTAGCTGCCATTCTCACACCCCTCTGAAGCAAAAGACTGGACAGATAGGTAAGTACCAGAGTGGTACTCCATGTGAAGTAGTTCCCAGCAATAAGTCTTCCTCTTCACTGTCCTCTGTTGTGTTGTAGTGGTACCTCATAGCTCCCGAGCTATGAGAATAAAACTTAAAATCACACCCCTTGAAGGAGCTATTCTCTTTCAGTCCTGTAATTATCATGAAACCCTTTCCTGGAAGGGGTGTTGAGTTTTCCTCAGACTCTCTACAGTGCTTTCCCTTTTGGCAAATGACAAAATGTTCTTGTTTATACAGCCAAGTGTTTTATCGAGGTGTTTTCCTAGTTGAGGGATGCCCTGGTGCTCTCTCTGGGTGCGTGTTAAAAGTGTCATATCTGCTTCTGGCATGGAAACGGGGCCTTCTGTACTACATGGTCTTTATCACGAATGCAACTTTTTCTGCCACTGCCTGAAATATGTAACAAGTGACTAAGTGAAATCCAGTGATCCTCATCCTGCTGTCTAGATTTACAAGCTTGGGGCATTTTGGAAGAAGGACCTTTAAATGAGAAAATACAAGTTTGGTGTGTGGACCAGCCTATGGGACATTTTCTTGATTAATAACCAATATGGATAGGTCCAGGTCACTGTGGATGGTGCTGAACCTGGGGCAGGTGGTCCTGGCTGCTATAAGAAAGCAGACTGATCCAGCCATGGGGAGCAAGGCAATAGACAGCACTCCCTCATGGCTTCTATTTCTGTTCTTCCCTCCAGGTCCCCATGCTGAGTTCGTAGGACTTGCTAGAAACTGAGACGTAGGCTGAGTGAGATGTGAAACTGTAGGTACATTAGTGATGTTGTTTTAAGGTAGATGTTCCATCTTCCTCTGTCAGAAAGCTTTGATCTGGTCTGTGGCTCTTCCAAGAGAGTCCATCATCTCTGTTGGGGATCACATGCAATTGTTCTCTGTAGAACATAGTTATTTTTTACATCACCCACAAAGATCTCAGCTCTTGGATTTGATCAGCTCAGTTAAGCCATGTTTTGAGTAATTGTTGAAAATGCCATGTACATGCACAAGACATAAATAGTCTTTGTGAGTATGGAACCCAGAATTCATTGTTGGGTATAAAGGTCACATGGGAACCTATAAGCCTTAATGCCTCTGAGAAGAAGAAGGCGTCACCATTCTGGACTGCCCACTTTCCTGGCCACACCCAGAAGAGGTAACTCCTGCAGTTGTACAAAAGCACAGTAGCAGTGGTACCAGCCGTTGCACCCCATATTTTCTGCTATAAAATCTGAAACTTATAAGGTAAAACCTGACTTTGGAGAAAGGCCTGCATTCCTTTAGCAGTTTCATTTCATTCCTTGTCATGGGTGAGATTATCTACTCATATCACCTTCATAGCTCTTCTATCTTTATTCAAACTGAGTTATTACGTTCTAAGTCTGCAAATGCTCCTTTATCCAATGATGAATTTAGCTTGCTCAATATTAATCATAGTTTTGGAAACAGGGTTTCTAATATATGCGTTGCCTAAAATTGTTAATCTATGGTTCTGTACTTTTTCCTGTCAATCTATAATTAAATCATATGAAAACACACTGATTTTACATCATTATAATAAAGGTGTATTCTGATATCTCTGATGGCTGTGGCTCTCTAGCATTCATTATTTAATTGCTAGACATTTTACTATCAGCTCACATGGTGTTATCTAAATTAATTGTGAACTTTAATATATGTGGATCTAAAAAGCAAATCAGCCTCCTCCTTAAAGGAGACATGGAAATCTGAACAAACCAATTTTATGTTAACAACCTAATATCCTCCTGTAGTTAGGAATAAAATCTGAATGTTTAGGAAGATGTTTCTTTCAGCTGCTTCTAAAGGCCTCTGAATTGTGACACCCTTCTATCAGGTGATGAAATGAGAAGGGCTTTATTCAATTGTCTTCTGATTGTATTTCTAAATTAATTTCACGGCAGTTAGAGTCAGAAGCTGTAAAAAAAACTCTCAGATATAGTCTGAGCACCCAGGCTTCACTGTTCTGGCCTTAAGTGGTTACTGGGAATTTTTTTCTAGGGCCAGGAGGAAATGCGATCAAGGGAAACGCCATTAACATATCGATGTTTAAGGAGGCTCAGATCAACCAATAACTATTGGATTGATGAGAGAGTGCAACAAAATTAAAATCCTAACCCTTTTACCATGGGCCTGAACAAAACAATTATTTGGCAAAATGTCGTAATAATTAGCACAACAAATAGGTGATAAGCCCTCATTTTTCTGAGTGCCTGTTTTCCTGCAGACAATAAATTAGGAATGCCCAATACATAGACTTTTTTTTTTTTTTGTCCTCACACTTGGGATCTAAAAAGGACTGGCTTGTCTTCTTGTAGATGAGCAAACTTGATCTAGACAGATTTGCCAATGTGTTCAGTAGTGCATAGTTGGAAAGAGGCAGGATGTGGAATGATTTTTATTTTTTAATTAGTGTATGTTATCTGTGTAAAACAATATGTCTCAGTGTGGCATTTTTACATGCTTTTAATATACTTTAGTCCTATTTATCACCTATTTCCCTCTCTTATCCCTCTTCCTGCTGTTCTCTTTTTTTTTTCTCAGTCTCTATTCTACCTTCATGTCTTTTTCTTTATAATCAAGATTTATGGGATCATTGATAATAATTACTGAGGCTCAAGTGTGTATTATAACATTAAAATATGTACCCCTGTAACAAAATTTGGAATGAATCTCAGAGAGACTGAAAGTGGTCCAAATCATACTGGTAGTAAATTGTAGAGCTGGGATTGGTGCCAAGGTCATTTTAATTCCAAAACTTACCCTCTTTCTAACACATCACATTCTACTGCCTACAAAGTCCTTTATGTTATAATAAACAGCCTCCCTTGGGAAACAAACAACTATTTATCTGTCTAAGGTCAGAAGTACAGTTCTCTCTTTCCAATAGACAACACAGTAGATGTGTCTGGAAGGCATTTATTTGTCAAAAAATTGACATTCAAGTCTCTGAGATAGAATTTAAAAGGGGGTTTCCATTTAGACATCTTGCCTGCCTGTAAACTTGGGGAAGCTCTCCAGCACAAAAGAACCTACTGGATGACATTCTGATCTAAATCAATAACAGATGGTGGCATTAACCCAGTGTCCTCTTCTGAGACAGTAAAGCTCACTAGCTCTGTTAATGTACACTCACTACATTCCCACTCTTCTGGTGTATACACATTAGATGGGCTTGCCCCTTTGTTTGAAAGCTTCTTATGGCAAGAAATGTTCTAGCCAGTTAATCAACATGTTCTTCATGAGCTCCTAATTTGTGTTGTCTTAGTTAGGGTTTGTGTTGCTACTACTGAACACCGTGACCAAAAAGCAAGTTGGGAAGGAAAGGATTATTTGGCTTACATTTCCACATTGTTGTTCATCAATCGAGAACCTCAGGACAGGAACCCAAACAAGGCAGGAACTTGGAGGCCTGAGCTGATGTGGAGGCCATGGAGGGGTACTGCTTATTGACTTGCTTCCCATGGCTTTCTTATAGAACTCAGAACCACCAGCCCAAGGATGACACCACCCATGTGGGACTAGGCCCTCCGCCATTGATAACTAATGGAGAAAATGCCTTACAGCTGGATATCATGGAAGCATTTCTTCAACTGAGGCTCTTTCCTCTCTGATGCCTCTAGCTTTGACACACAAAGCCAGCCAGTATATGTGTCAAAAAAGGTCCTATGTCCTGAACTAGGCAGTGACCTCAGCTTGGTGTTACAAGTATTATGACAGGATCAAAGGCTGAAATATGGGAGAACATCTAATCCAGCTTTAGATATTAGTGAAGGTTCTAGAAGAAATATTTAAGAAAAGCTAGACAGGTAGGTAGGGTCAGACATGAAAGGCTGAGGATTAAGGAGACTGGTGAAGGCTCAAGGGAAAGTGTGATGGAAGAACCTGGGGTAACCAGAGAATAGGTATTTCAATTGTACATTAATTTATTCAGCAGGTGTAGGGGTGACAGGGAAGTATAGAAAGCCAACTTTTTACCACCCTCAAGCTCTGGGTCTTTCCTATATTCATGTTTGCTTTGATTCTTTAACACAGCAGCTTTGTTTTTTGTTTTGTTTTGTGTTTTTAAGAGACTTGGTTTCTCCAACCTGGGATCTGATGTTGGCTTCCTTCATTTTCCAGGGCTGCTCTCTAATTGCTGTTTTGATCCTTGTCCGGTTTGCTCATTTTTGTTCCACTCCCTCCCCATTTGCAAGTGGAGGCCTATTAATACTTTATTCTCAGTGAAACTGCTGGGCCTAATTATCTGAAGCCTGCAAAGGCATCTGAGGAGACTGGCTGAGCGATGCACCGCAAGGCCTCACAACTTCTCAAAGGCCCTGATTGCTTCCCGCACATCTCCCTCCTCCTGTCTTCATGGGGCTACAGCGGCAGTTTATTTCTCTAGTCTGTTGCTCATCGTCATCTGACACCTGGAAGGGAAGCTGGCAGTGTCTCTGGTACTCAGCCTGGTTTCTTCAAACTAAGCCAAACCTGCAGTGATAGGGACCCTAGCCCACGTTTGATTCTTTTTATTCTTTTATTCTTTTATTCTTTTATTCTTTTTTATTTTCTTTCATATGTTGCATTCCCATAGCAGTTTTTCCTCCTTCCTCTCCCTCAAGTTGCCTTTCTACCTGCCCTCTCCACCAGATCCCTTCCTCTTCCATTTCTTTTCAGAGAAGAACAGGTCTCCCAGGGTTATCAACCAAACATTTCATAACAAGCTACAATAAGTCTAGGCACAAGCTGTCATATCAAGGCTGGACGAAGCAAACCAGCAGGAGAAAAAGGATCTCAAAAGCAGGCAAAAGAGTCAAAGACAGCCCCAGCTCCCCCTGTTTGGAGTCCCACAAGAACACCAAGCTACAAAACCATAACATATATACGAGTACCTAGGTCAGACCTAGTTCAATCTCTCTATGTCCCTACGGGCCCTCTTGTGTGAGAACTAAAGAGCACTTTCCTACTTCCTAACTCCCAGCTCCCTGTCTTGCCTTCAAAACAATCAATTCCTGCTTTCTCTTGCTCGCTGGGCATTACATTCTTCAATGCTTGTCTGAAACAATTAATGGTAACTCCCTCTCCCTACCAATTTTCAGAGGAACAATGAGCAGTAAACATTTAGCCTTTCTGCTTAATCTGCAGAAAACAGAACACAGCAACATCAGGAGACTGTACCAACCAAACTTTCAAGGATGCCTTTCAGTTGGTCCTGAATGAGGTACCATGCAGAAAGCAAAGACAAAACCGCAGGATGCTGGTTGGATGGGGCTGAGGCCCAGCCCCTTCCTCTCCACTGATGTAGGTCATATAATTGCTTTGCCTTCCTCATTCCAGAAAGTCATCTTGAGTCCTGTTATTTAACTGTCAGTCACTACCTCTCCCCAAGAGGTAATTTTTCTAGCTGGTAGATGGTAAAAACTGACATGATGTCTAACCCCAGGTTTTCTGAGGACTTTCTGCTGGGCCCCAAGTATTTTTCTTCTGAAAAGTACTAAATATATTCTTTCAAAAATCATATCACATGTATATATATGCTGTCATCCCTTGTTATCATATCACATGTATGATTGTATGCTGTCATCCCCTGTTAT
The DNA here is from genome assembly GCF_030254825.1 of Meriones unguiculatus. Taxonomy (NCBI): domain Eukaryota; kingdom Metazoa; phylum Chordata; class Mammalia; order Rodentia; family Muridae; genus Meriones; species Meriones unguiculatus. Next base: position 165,834,234 of record NC_083349.1, read on the forward strand.
CCTTTCTTATTCCTTTAGCCTCACCACAGCTCTTCTTCTTCCTATGAATTTACCTTCTATCTCCATGTCTTCTTATTTGTTTAAGGCACATTGCATTTACTTAGGTACCTGTGTGATCATGGATGGGAGAACCAGAGAAAGTTATCAGTAGCTAAAACTGACGAATGTGACTTCCCCTCCTTCAGAAACAATTGCCTATTGCTCCTCAGAGAGGGGTTGAGACTGCATGAGCCCATCTCCCTTCCGTGATGGAATATTGATTGGCTCAGTCTTTTACAAGTCTTGTGCAGGTAGCTACTGCTGCTGTGAGACATGTGTACAACAGCCATGTGTGGTCCAGAAGACAGATTGTCACAGCATCCATTCCCATTCTTGGATTACTGTCATTCTGCCTCCTTCTTACATAATCTTCTGGAAACCTTGGATAGGGTGATGTAGATGTCAAGTTTAAGGCTGAGTATTTAACAATCTCTTATAATCAGTACTTTCACTAGGTTAGAAATCTCTGTATTAACTGTTGCCCACGCAACAGAAGCTCTTCTTCTTCTCAGAAAAAGCCTGAGATTAGCACTAATCTACCATTATGTATATAAGTAGTTAGAAGGCAGTTTGAAAACAGGTTCATATAGCAAAACAGTAATGCAGCACTAACAGGTACTCCTCTAGGGCCTGTGACCCACCCAGCTATGGGCTTTTGACAAAATTTACCATACCAAATATTAGTTTCTTCTCTGGAGCAGGCTTTAAAATCCAATTATAAAGAGATTTGTTTACCCCATAACAGTAACGCCACTATTACACTCGCCTGACAGGTTGTTGTTGTCACTTGCAGGGCTCACTGCCAGGTAAAACTGTAAATGACTGCTGCTCCTGAAGCCCTCCCCCTTCCCCACAGTTCGCATAGCACCTTTCAGCACTGAAAACTAGTTAGCAGGGAAGAAATCTCCAACTTATTTCTAGCTTGATTTCTCTAACCCCTGCAACTACCTATGTGTTTTCTTCAGGGTAAGGTTATCTCATCTAGTGCTTGTGAGAAACCAAGATCAAACGTAGCAGTCTGTATCGTTTTCCTGGTCATCAGCTGATGATGCAGTATCTCACATCTAGCACAGTTTAATGACCTATGGCTTCAGAGAGCAGTACTATCCACCCATGCGTGGTACCTCCCTTAAAATTCTTTTAATTCTACTTTTAATTCATTTACAAAGAAGTAGGATTTTATATGATTTTTTAGTCTTGGCTAACCCTCCCTTTCACCTCAACGTTTCCCACAACAAATACCTGTGAGAGAATGTTGCAGAAGGGGAAAACTTATTCACTGTTGGTGAGAGAAGCAACCACTATTGAAATCAGTGTGGGGGGTTTTCAAAAACACTAAAACTATAACCATCATTTGAACTAGTATGCCACTCTCAGACACCCAAAGGACTCTATATCGCACTGCAGAAATACTTACACATCCATATTTGTTGCTGCTCTATTCAAAATCGCTAGAAAATAGAATCAGCTGAAATGTCCATCAACTAATAAATGGCTAATGAAAAGATGGCAAACATATACAATGACATTTTATTGAACTATAAACAAAAATTATATTGTGACATTTGCCGATAAATGGATGAAACTGGAAAAGATGATGGGTGAGACAGCCCAGACCCAGAAAGACAAATGTCATATGTTTTCTCTCATATGTGGATCTTAACACCAAAGGGTTAGTGTCTAAGTTGAAGTGCCTGTAAAGGCCAGGAAACTAGAAAGGGTCTTGAGGTGAGTGTGGAAGAATGAGAAGAGGACCCCAGGCATTTGAAAACCCCTGATCTTGATTTCACTCCCATGAAAGAAAAGAGCTAAACCAGGTTTAAAAAAAAACCTAATACAGAATTAAATTAGAAGCCTATTGCATGCAGTCAATGGTAGAATCCTAGCCACTTAAGGCACTTTAGTTTACTGAGTGTTCTATACACTATTTATAATTAATTATGACACACTGATGACAGTTGTATAGCAGTGTACATTTTCTGAAAACCATTATGTGCATTTTTCTATTGATTTGCAGAAAGCTCTGTGAATAAGGTAAAAAGGGGTATTATTATCATCTTGATTTTAAAGTCTGGGATTGCGATGCTGTACTTGTTTCTAAGAGTGCTGCTACGGAAATCATAGACTCTTTTATTTTCATTAACTCTTGAGTCTTGGTCTTCCAGCTTAGAGCTGGATTACAGGACAGCCTTGGCCAAAGTAGACCAGGACCCAGGCAAGCAGGCACATGCCAGGTGCCACTGCTGGGAGCAAGCGTTCAGGTTTGCCTCGTCTACAGGACTGCAGACCCTCCTGACAGTTCCGTCGGAGAATTCAGAAAGAAAGGCTCTGATTGCATTTGTCAGCTTCATCAAGTCCGGAAGATGAGTACAAGCTCTTTTTCTGGAAACGATAATATTCTGTTCTGCATGTAATCATGTGCAATACAGTGTTTCCATCTCTCGGACAAAGTTGGGTCCTCTTAGCATGGGGGCTTACTGCGCTGACTCTTCACCCCCAGAAATTAGATTTCTTAGGTCTTTACCTTTTCTCTCCTTCTGGCTTTTCTGACTCCCCACTTTCTTGTTTTCAATGACCCAGTAGTTGATTTTTCTATTTTTCTGCACCACGGTATGAATTTTCAGTGGAGAGGGAAGGATGAAGCCATAGCTCTTCACTCCTCAGTGTTTTGAGGGCAGTGTGCAGTCTCAGGAGCAGCCTGGGATAGGAATTGTGACAGAATTATTTCAGATAGACTTTTTTTTAATGCTTTCATTTTCTTTTCTTTTCTTTTCTTTTTTTTTCTTTTTTTTCAATGCAGTTTATTCAGGAACCTTGAACAATCCTCGGACCCTGGGGAAAGCCAGCCCACAGCTTAAATAGCCTCTGGGTAGCCAACCCAGGCGTGCCACGTGGGCAATGCATATAGGTCCACATACATGGAAGCAAGCCAGATCCTCAGCCTTAGCCAAATGTGGAATTGTTCGTGACAGAGAGCACTCACCATCGGGAAGGTGGAAGGCGGAAACCAGCTCCATCTTTAAGGCATAGCATTCCGCAGCTCTCTACAGTTCCCCCTTTTTGTTTTAGACGCATCAGGCAAGAGTAGAGGTCTGATCTCTGGTATTAGAAATAAATTGGGACTTTGTACCGATGTTCATTTAGGTGTCATCCACCCAAAGAGCATCAGACCCGTCTGATACCTTTTTCTCAGAGGCGGGACCTGGGGCATCAACCCGCATGCAATCAGACATGCTCTTCTCTGGGTCCAAAGCGGCTGACCCTGAGTGCAGTGCTTAGCCTCGCATCCTGAGCGTAACATTTTAGCTTTTTATGGTATCCAACCATGCTTGGGGAGAATGTCCTGATTCAATGGCTCTTACAGAACCTACCAAAGGGATTTCAAAATCATACTGGAAATCATGGACTCTGAAATTATGTGGAAGTTCCTCTATCAGCAAGACGATAAAGGGGGGAAGCACGTTCTACTGTGGCTTTCTGGTTGGTGTTTTCTCTTCTTGGAAACATCTTTCTTTTGGAACTCAGCAAGTCTGAAAGCCACAAGCCATTCTTATCTGGCTGTCCATGGACGAAGCAAGCCTGGTGAGAGATTTAGATATAACTCCCTGACTGATTCTTCATGAGACAGAGAGAGGGGAAGAGCCACAACACTACCAATTTTTGTAATGCCTGTTGCTTTATATAAACTATTTAATTTAGTGTTGTAAATCACTGTAAATTAAACAACATTCTCTTTTATCACCCACATTTTAAAGAGGAAGAAAATGAGGGCCCCCACAAAAATTAAGTAATTTGTGGGGTCACATATGGGTACATTTTGCAGTCAAGGTTTGCTCATATTTGCTTGATGTCGGCTTCCATGCATCTCTGCAGCATTTCTCAGACTAGACTAATTCTGGAGGGGGAGAGGGCAATGCATTAAATGGGATATTCCCTACTATATCCTGACGTTTTTCTCCTAGATACTGTTTGTCCTTTGGCTTGGTACTCAAAGCCTCATAGGTCTTAGCATCAATCACTCAGTCTATGAACTAAATGCCTCTGGCTAGCCAGGCCTCTGGAGCTGGCTCTCCGTGATGCTCAACTAGAGACTATGCTCTAGGCTTCATTTTTTTTTTTCTGACACATTTGACCCTGCACTTGTTTCAGTATCCTACATCCAGTTGAGTCATCCAGTGAGCAGTTCCTTTCCCAGCTTTCTGACCCCTGCACTCATCATATTCTGGCCAAGCCACCACTGCTGGATTCCAGTGGTGACCCTGCCCAGAACTAGCTCCATGCTGGTTTCACTTGTACAGAGCACAAGGTAAGTGCTCTCCTACCCATTAGGCCAAAAGTCAGCATCTCTAGCATGACTTCCAGGACCCTGTTTCACCCCTCTATCTTTTCCTTTCCAGCCTGACTTCTTAATCTCTTCCTTGGACTCTGCTGGCTCTAAATCACTGACACCCCATCTTTGAATCTGCTAATCATGTGTTCATTCCTGGGCCTTTGCAAAGGCTTTTTTACTTTTCCTGGAAAAATTTATCCTTACACAGCTCACTGTGGCCCTACCTCTGTATCTTTATTGATCAATCCAGAGCTCCCGTCTCCCTGCTTGCTTCTTCAACACTCAGTATTCAGTTACTTGCTATTTACCTATCACCTGTATTTGCATTAAGAAATAAGGCATATAGAGGGAGGAGACTGTTAGCTGACTGTTAAACTAAGAGCTATGTCAGGGAACAGAGAGTGTGCAGTAAATAGCCCTTAAATGAAGAACTGGGGAGAACTCCATCTCTCTTTTACATATTTGATTGATGGCCTCTTCATCTCGTTTCATCCCTAGCCTGTCCTTATATTTTGATTTTCTTTCAGGCAGGATAAGTTTTGTTTAATAATTAATATTCTACATTTCTGCTATAATTCTCATGCTTTTAATATTACAATCTTATCCTCTTCTTTTTTCACTTCTTCATCAGAGATTGAGGGCATTCACTTGTTCCTAGAAGACTGATTGAGGCTCTTGGGTATAGATGGAAATGCATGGGGCTGTCATCACATTAAGTGTTCTTATAACTCAGATTTCAATTACTCTGAATGGGAGAGTTTAAGAAAATGGAATACGGTTTGAGTCCCAGCTCAGCACTCATGTACTGTGTGGCTTTGTGCACATTACTGAACCTCTCTGTGACTCAGGTTTGAGGAAGGTAAGAAGGTGATGTTGACCTCATGAGTTTGAATTTAGAATTAAATTTGTTAATACTTCCAAGTACTAAAGAAACAGGCCTAGCATAAAATTCTCTTTTGAAACAAAAATTCAGGAATGAAACAAGGCAATTCTTTTTTTTTTTTTCTGGTTCAGGCAACTCAGATACACACTGTGAGTCATGAGTGTTCAATTTTCCTACCTGTTAACAGGGGGACACATTGGAATAATTTCTCACTGTGGTTTTATCCACTCTAACATTCAAAGGCCGAGGTGAGACTCTCTTACAGCCAGGAAGACAGCATTCATGCTTCTGATTTAATTTGATTTTTAGTTTACTTCTGTTCAGGCCTTTGGGGTTTCAAGCAGATTATCCAGATTTCAACTCCAAACCCACCACGCTGTTTTGTTCTGTTGCTGTTTGCTGTAAGGCGGGAGGAGATGTCTCATAGGTGCTCGAAGGGGCTCTCTAGAGTGTGCAGGTGAGGCGGGTTGGGTCCCTTGAGCTGTTAGGATCCTGCCACTTCTGGGGACGCAAACTAAGCCCCATGGTTCCAGCCTTACAGGTATAAAGGGGGACAAGGGGATATGTACCCCAGGATGACTCACAGAGGACTTGGCCATAAGTCCCCAGTGACTAACCGAGAGGGTACCTAGGATGAGACTGTGACCCCTAACCACAGAAGAGCACAAAAAAAGAATTTCTGGGTCCCAATATCTCCTCAGGAAAGCCCATAGAAGCTGAAGCATTACACCATCTGGTGAACCTCTATTTTGGAGTGACACTGAATTAATTGCCACTCCCTAATGTGATGAAGAGGGATTGCACCTGAATCTCACATGCCCATGGGCAAACTTTGCTACCTTTGCTTATCTATGCCTGCTAATTCTGGATGCACAGAAAAATAAGCCTGTTTGCCTCTTGACACTAGTATTGCTTGTTCAGATAATTTGGCCATGAGTTCTCTCCATCCTTCATTCATAAAAATAAAAGAATTTTTTGTCAGTCCACTGACTGGGGTGTGTAGCTTTCCAAAACTGGGTGTCATTCAAACAGTAGATGTTGGAGCCAGATGGCTGTGACAAGCAAAGTTCGTCTTGGTCTTTGGTGTCAGAGAGACAAAGGATCCATTGCCTTTTGGCCAGATAGTTAGAAGCAACTATGAGCCTACACTGAGTCTTCTGAAACCCTCAGCAGCTGACTCTTCCACCATTTCTTCAGTCATCCTTGGTTAGAATCCTGGAGAAAGACAGGAAAACACTGACCCATCCAATAATCAGTGTGTTTATGACCCTGGCCTTGTACTCCTAAAGAATTCATCTAGCTTTATCCTTTGGAGAAAAGGGAAGAAGTAAGGTGGAAAGGAAATGGTAAGACAGAGAAAGAACAGAGTAGTGGAGCATAATGGCATAGTAGATGCTGATTAGATGGTAAAAGAGTGAATGGCATAAGTCATAGCAAGACTGTCACTGATAATCACAATGGTGACCACTTACATGCCTTTGAATAGGATATGACTCATATATCATAACATGAGGAAGACATGATTCCTGGGTTCTCATCTTTTCTCTGCTGCTGTGTTATGTCACAGTATCTGGGAACAACACTAGCCATAAATGCTCAGGCTTCTTGTCTGTGATATCATGAACAATAAAGCCAGTGTCTTCTCTCTCACCAATGTCAAGAGGTGCTGATCACCCTCCACTCAAGGCACAGAATGGAAAGGGTGCTATCTTTCATCTACACCCTGCAGGTAGAAATAACAACATCGAAATACACACCAAGAGTTGAGAGCAGTCCCAGCTTGTGACAGAGTGTGGCTCAGCATGCAGCTCCAAAAGCAGCATGGGTCTCCAGGTCTTGGAATGAAGGCAAGGCCTGGCATCTGTGCTACAAAAGGAACACAACAGGTGACACAGGTCAGAAGGAACTGGTTGTGATGCCACACAACTCCATCCACAAAGAAGGTAGGCTGCATGAAGCCGGAACTCTCTGAGAGCACCGAGTAGAATGAAAAGTGTCCCAGAGCTAATGTGACCCAGAGAACTGCCTTTTCTTCTGAGAGCCTCATTCCCCGTTACACACTTGGACCTTAGCCACACACGGTTTTGAGAGGGTGGGCCACCAAGGTGAACGTGTGATAAACCAGGACAGAAACATAAATGCTGTTTTCCTACTTGGATTTTCCAATTCATTAAATGAAATCTTTGCTGAGTTCCAAGAGCTACTGGTCAAACATTCAGGAATTTCATAGGATAACTAAACTATTGTCAACTTGAAATTGGACCTGATGGAAATATTTACCTCACAGAAATCAACAAATACCGCAAATCACGGCTTTTTGTTGTTGTTGTTCTTGGAGAGATGATTGACCAGCCTTCACAGCATAGTATTTGGAGGTTTTGAGATTAAATAAAATAATTTATTAAGAGAAAATTTTCACAGCAAATGTCTTAAGAATTGATAAAAAAAAAGAATTGATACAGTGCATGACAATACAAAATATTAACTGTTCTCAAAATTTTATCTTTTTGTCCTATTTTCATGTAACCTATGTTGTTATGTTTACAATATGAAAAATGAAAGCTGGTTATTTTAAAATACTCTTATCACCAAAGGGATTTTTATTAATGCCATTAGTGGGAAAAATCCAAAGTACTGGTTGGACATTATATACCTGAAATATTTGTGGCCAAGAGTTTTTTAGAGCTGAGATTTTTCATATTTTTGAGTGTTTGGATGTATATAATGAGATATCCTGGGAATGGGTCCCATGTCTAAACACAAAATTTACTGATACTATGCAAGGTAAATTTATATAGTATTTTTACTGTAACTACATTTTGCTGTGACCCATCACATGAGATCAAATCTGAAAATTTCCACATGTGTTGTCATGCCAGTAGTCAAAAATTTTAGATTTGGGAGCATATTGTAGTATGGATTTGAGGGTTGGTACTCAGCTCCTATTTCTTGCTCTGTGGTAAATAGTGAGATATAAACAAATAACAAACAGACCCTTTGTGTTCTGGCTATGCCTGCCCACACCCAGAGAGAGATCTATACGAGGCAAGACAAAGATTTTAAACGACCTTTCATGATAACCTCAGCTGTCTTTTTCTAAAGATGAAGAAGCTTTATTACAGTGCATAAACGTTACATTCATACAGTCACACAGAAGTGCCACAGTTACATATATGAGCTCAAACAGTCACTGTAGAAGGTCCTATTGAGAAAGGTAGTATTACTTAGCTTAATGCTCCTGATAAGGAAACTGGAATAGAGTTTAAACATGCCGCTTTTTGGTGGCAAAGCCAGAATGACCCCTAAGCATCTAATCTTGGGTTTGTTTTCTCTGTCACTGTACCTCACGGCTTCATTCAGAAACAGTATTACAACTGAAAATGTGTCTAATATTAGGATAGTTCCAATAATTTCAAACCTGTAATGCCTTAGCAGGTACACCACACAATCAAATCATACTATGTAACAATGTATATTGATGAAATAGTTATCATCTTGGTCAGTTTGGTAATAGGAAATGGCTTTTAATAAGTAATTATAGAATAAGTTATACTTACATTGTAGAATATCATTGCCTTTAAAAATAGTGAATTCAAATGAAGACAGAAACAATGGAAGAATTTCCATCAGCATTATTGAAGAAGATAAGAAGCATACAGACAAAACTATATAAAATCCCATCTGAAAATATGTGCCATATTTTCTTTATCCATTCTTTGCTTGAGAGACATCTGGGTTGTTTCCAGTTTCTGGCTATTACAACTAAAGCTGTTATGAATATAGTTGAGCAATGATTCTTGTTGTATGATGGAGCATCTTTTTTTTTTGGATTTTATTTTTTTATTTTTTTTCATCAATTACACTTTATTCATTCTGCATCCCCCCATAAGCCCCTCCCTCTTCCCCTCCCAATCCCACCCTCCCTCCTCCCTCTGCTTGCATGCGGAGCATCTTTTATATATATGAGGCAGATCTATTCTCAATTTTCTGAGATACCTCCAGATTGATTTCCACACTAGTTATACAAGTTTGCTTTCTCACCAGCAGTAGAGGAGTGTTCTCCTTGCTCTACATCCTTGACAGCATGTGCTGTCCCTCAACTGAAGAATGAATGAAGAAAATGTGGTACATTTTCACAATGGAATACGAATCAGCTATTAAAAACAAAGGCAGCATGGAATTTTCAGGCAAATGGATAGAACTAGAAAAATATTAACCTGAGTGGGGTAATCCAGACCCAGAAAGACATGCGTGGTATGTACTCACTTATAAGTGGAACTATAAAGTACAGGATAATCATGGTACAATCCACAGACCCAAAGAAGCCAAGGAGGGCCCAAGGGAGGATGCTTAAATCTTACTTAGAAGGAGAAAGAAAATAAGCATTCAAAGTAGATGGAAAGAGGGAATGTGTGGGGTGAGGGTGGAAAAGGCAGGACCAGGAGAGAGAACAGAAAACAGTGGGGGGTGGGAATATCTCTGAGACAGGGGCGGATTCCGGGAGACAATGGAGGTGACTGGAGGATATGGAGCCTTAAGTCCGGTAGCCAGGTGGGACTTCCAATGGAGGGAAGGGGACACCAACCTACCCATAAAATCTCCAACCCAAAATTTGTTTCACCCACACAAAAGTGTAGGGATAAAGATGGAGCAGAGATTGAAGGAATGGCAAACCAATGACTAGCCCAACTTCAGACCTAACCCAGGGGAGAAAGCCAACCTGATACTATTAATGTTACTTTGTTGTGCTTGCAGATAAGAGCCTAGCATAACTGCCTTCTGAGAGGCTTCATCCAACTGCTGATGGGCTGGTGGAAACAGATGCAAAGACTCACAGCCAAACAATAAGCCAAGCTTGGGGGAGTTTTGTGGAAGAGTGGGAGGAAGGATTGAAGGACCTGGAGGTGTCAAGGACACCACAAGAAGACCTACAGAGTAAACTAACCTGGGCTCATGGGGACTCATAGATACTGAACCACCAACCAAAGAGGATGGACCTAGACACCCTACATTTATGTAGATGTGCAGCTTTGTCCTCATGTGGGTCCCCTAACAATAGGAGCAGGGGCTGTCTCTGACTCTGTTGCCTGCCTTTGGATCCCTTTCCCCTAGCTGTGCTCCCTTGTCTTGCCTCGGTGGAAGAGGTTGTGCTTATTCTTGTGACTTTGAGGTGATAGTGTGGGTTGGCCCTCCCTTGGAGGTCTCCACTTCTCTGAGGAGAAGGAGAGGGAGAAGCAGGAAAAGCATTATAGTGGGACTGGGAGAAGAAGAGGGAGGGAGCTGGCATTAGGCTGTAAAGTGATTAAATATATAAATAAATGGGTGAAAAAAAGAAAAAAAATATCCAGTAAACATAGGCTTTCTTCTGCCAAGTGTACATGTACTACTGGCCACGTATTTAAAAATATGTGAAGGGAAAGAGGTTTGATTTCTGTTTCTCTATGGCTAGAACATGTGAATTAAAACACTTGACATTTGTGTTTCCTATGAACACTCCCTTGTGGGCTTCATTAATCATTTCTTTTAATTAATAAGATTCATCATTATGGTTAGTTATTAATTATTATTAGTAGTAGTTGTAATTTTGCTGTTTGCTTGGCTTTGCCTATTGTTGGCTTCTTTGTGTTTTTTGTTTGTTTGCTTCCAAATCTTTTTTTTTTTTTTTGGCTTCATAATGAAGTTTTAACCTTTAATGACAAGCTTCTTCTTTAAAATGGTGCTATTTTGTTGTTGTTGTTGTTGTTGTTCCAATTTCAGGTCAAAGGTGGGAGGGGGCCTGAAAAGCTGCAACAGACAACAGACCAACCCAAGGAATGCTGCCAGGAGATGCCCATATCTTTGCAAGACTCAGAACCTAAAACAGTTTTCCCCATGTCCACCATGGAACTCCCTAAGACAAGTAGTTCTCAACCTTCTTCATGCTGCAACTCTTTAATACAGTCCCTCATATTGTGGTGACCCCCAACCATAAAGTTGTTCTGTTGCTACTTCATAATTTTATTTTTGCTACTGTTATGAAGGAATCATAATGTAAACATCTGATATGCGGCCCTTGTGAAAGGATCCTTGACGCCCAAAGGGATTGTGACCCACAGGTTCAGAAACGCTGCCCTAAGACCTTGTCTAAGACACTATTCCTACTTGAGAGTTAAGGTGCAGGTCATGCCTCCCTGGCAACCCCGGCTGGTCATGGGTGTTTCCATAGGAAAGTGAGTTGGCAGGAGGCAGAGAGGCTGAGTTCATTAGTGATCTGATGGCACAGCAGCTCCTTGTATTTTATTACCCTAATTAGATGGGTATTAGATTATACTTAAAACTTGCATCTTCATTTCCTCCTATTTTAACTGCGAATTATATAAAAAAAAAAATCCAACATGTCTTTGAATCAAGGTGGATGCTTAATTTGGCTTTCCTGCCAATCCTTCTGTCTGTGTGTCTGGTTCTCTTTTTTTTTTTTTTTTTTAATCTCAGAACTATATTTAATGCGCTTGTCAAGCCTACATTTTTCATGGCACTCCCTTGGGGCCTCATGAGCTACAATGGGAGATTCTTCTGGCCCCAGGACACTTCCCTAATGTGGCCCCTACAACTTCTGGATGCCCCAAGCATATACACTGAATGATGACATAGGCCTTCGCTTTGACTTCCACTCTTTTAAGTTCCTGGCTACATGGATGTCCTAGCTCAGGCTGTCTTGCTTCCCCATCTTTGGCCCATAGTGTCATCACAGACAATGTCTAGCCTTTTGTCCATTCCATTTACAAACTGCCACCAAAGCTGTTGTTAGAAATCATCTCCCCTTTGAAGATCCACCAATACTTAGAACTCAAAATCCACATTCCTGTGCGTGGTACCCAGAATCCTTTTGTATGATCTTAACATTATCAATTGCTCCACAGATAAACTCCAAACACTCTGTGAGATGGAATTGGCTGTAAAGTGCTCTGTATTAAGCAAATGGAGGGACCCCAAAGAACACTTATCATTGTCATCATTAATCACATCAGCATTTCTATTCTTATTAGTGTAGTTCTGACTCTAAAGCCTGCTAGGAGGGAACACTCTGTAGAATCTGAGGTTCATATGAATGGTGTATGTTTTTTGTTGTGCCTCATTAAGAAGCCAGTCACTCTTCCCCTTCATGCTCCTCTGTTAAGGAAAGAAAATGGGATATAAAAGGAAGAAGAAGAGGCTGTGGGACAGATGCACACAGACTCGGAGTTCTGGGGATTGACAAGAACAGGTATAGAGGGTTCAGGAAGCATGGACCAGCAAGTAATACTCTTAGAAACCCTGGATGTAGTCAGCTAGAACTGAAAGCACATGAGAAGTTACTGACACCCATAAGAGCATTAATCAGAAACAAGACTTTTAGAGGCTTCCCAGCTCCAGCTGAGGACTACCACACCTCATCAGGTGACTTCAGTTATTGACGGGTGACATCTTTATTTATAAGAATGTCCAGTGCTCACAAATTTGAAAGTAAACCAAATATAAGCTTTATAAGGAAAGGCAAATGTGATTCTGCAGTCTGCATACTTTGCTGGAAGCTTCATCAACCCCATAATTAGATGATACCTAAGCTGGATGAAATGTTAATATTAAATATTATGAGAAATTTCCTGGAGATTGCACTATGCTACCTATTTATATTTCTGACCCAACTTGCCTCTCCTATGTTAACAGAAAATATGTATGCAGAGACTATGTGTGTATTTTAGAAATTTCCATTAGGAATTAATTTTGATGTCTTAATAGATTAATCTCGCTTGAACCTGATAGGATTTATTTTTAATGAAATCCCCACTGAAGCAAGGACTCTAATGGGTAAGCTATCTTCCATTTCTTCTAGAAGCTTTCCTGTGGAAGGCTGCACTTTCGCTTACTGCCCTTTCCCCTGTGACCTAGGGCTAGCCACCTGTAAGCACAGCAGCTGTGAAGCTGGTCTAGCACTGCTCACAGAGTGTCTGTGATCCAGAGGACTCAAGTCTCTAAATAGTCGGAAAAGTTCAGACTCTGATACTACCAGCTTTTGTCCCATAGTATTGTTTGAGTGTGGTTTGTCCCTATCAAAAGTCCTGGTGAACTTTGATTCCAGGGCGTAGCAAAAATGAATTGGCAGAGTCTTTAAACAGAGTGCTTAGGGCTTTAGGAGAGACCCATACTTTCCCTGATGGAATGCATCCCCCCATGGACACCGCTGCTGCTTGTGATAATCAATCACAGCCATTCCCTTGACTGTTTCTTCCATATACGCTGCTCATTCCTCTTGCAAGTGATCTCATCTGCCATGTTAAATGGCAGCCATAGGCCCTCATCACAAACTAATAGGTATGTCCCACCAGTGTTGGGTTTTCAGTTTCTAGATGTAACCTGGTCTACAACCATATCACCCTGAACACACTGATCTCATCAAATTGTGACCTAAATAGACCTTTTTAAAATACACATTTCCCCCTCATATGTATGTGTTCACCCACCATGCCCTCCCTCTGTGTGTATGTGTGTATTTGTGTGTGTGTGTCTGTGTGTGTGTGTGTGTGTGTGTGTTAACCCAAGGTTGACTTCAATGCTTCAATTGAGGGTTGACTTGAAGTGCTCATCAATTGCTTTCCACCTTATTCATGAAGGCAGTTTGTTAACTGAACTCAGAGCTGGCCAGTATGTGTTCAGTTTGGCTAGCCAGCTTGCTCCAGGAATCTCATCTCTGCATTCCAAGTATTAAAAATTATATGGAGGTTGCCTCGCCAGGCATTACATAGGTTCTGAGGATGGACACTACAATTCCCATGCTTGCATCACAAGCATTTAAACCATTTCCCTAATCCTCTCTTTACAAATTGCCCAGTGTTAGAAATTCTCCTCTAGCAAGAGGTACTAAGTAACATGCCTTCCATGCTCTCCTTCCTAGACAATGAAGAGGTATTTAACTACTTGCAGGACAGGCAGACAGTTATCACCTTTACCATTAAGGATGGCTCAGTAGACTAATAGCTTAGCATCTGTAGATGTCAAATGAATTCAGATTCTTAGAGATGTAGCTTTAAAAAAATAACCCTCAATGTTGGCTGTTTCTGAAAAATTATGATTCTGACAATAGCATCCTTCCCCGTGCCCAAACTTTTCAAGAATTTTCTGCCAGGTCTGCCAAACATACTGACATGGGTCTGCTTTTACTAGACACTTGAAGGGCAGAGGGTATAGAGAAAGGGCAATGCTGGATACCATGTCTGGAGATTTTCTTTGTCAGTTTGCCTCTTGTGGAGAGAGGACATGTGCTTCCTTTTATCTCTAGGATTCAAGTTCTATGTTGTCTACTGTGGAGAATACATAAGCAGCTTCATTTCTGTTTCTACAGCTATCTGCTTGTTTGGAATGCTGGGACAGTTCTGTCATACAGCCCTTTATCTGGTCTGTAACATGGTTCATGTTCAAATTCAGAACATCTAAAATAAATCTCTACAAAGAGTCTTCTGTTGTAGCCGACTCTTGTGAACCATGTTTTATTAAGAACCCTTGAAGATTCTTGCCTTAGCGAAGGAATTTATTTTTTTTTTTGTATAGTCTTTCATCACTAAGCATATGGATATAGACTTTCCTCCATAAGTGTGGTAGGGTCACTAGAGCCTCCTCCTCTGGGGCATTTACTCTAAACAGAAAGGCATCTCTGATTTCCCAGGTGCATCTTCTATTCTGAGAGCACACAGGCTTTCAGCCCCTGCTGGTGAGTTGCAGAAGGCTGTCCTCCTACATGCTGTGGTGCTTGATGCAGGTGATGGAAGCAGGAAGTGGAAAGGGCGGTGCACAGGCAAATGCTTGGCGTTCTGGAGGTTGCTTGCTAATGACAGTCTAGGAATCACAGAGCTGTCAGTGTGGCTCTTCCTTTGCTCTTTGGGAATGTTGTCTGTCTTCAGGTGCCTTCTTTATGAGCTTGAAAAGGTCTAATTAAGGAAATCTTGCTGATTTTGTTCTTGGTAAACACTGCATTCTTTCAATCTAATAGAGCTAAGATTAGGATGCTATGCTGTCCCCACTCTCCTGCATTACTGTCACGGTTCACTTATTAAAAATGGAGTTTTCCAAGAGAAATTTGTTTGATTTTTCCCTTACACCTTTTTTTTCTCCTTGTCTCCCTCCCTCCCTCTTCTTTCCTTCCTCCTTGCTTTTCCCTTCACTCTTCTCTGCTTCCTCTTTGTCACCTTCCCTCCCCTCTTCTTTCCTACCTCCTTACCCCTCCCCTTTCTGCCTGTCTGTTTTAGCTCATTTCTTCTATTCCTCTCTTTCTTTCTTCTTTCTTTGTTTTGCCTAAACTCTAGATTTATAATTTGGCAGATATAGAATGGTACACAATATTGTTCATAATTTTAAAGGTTCCTTCTCTTGTAACTTCTTTCTTTAATAATAAACTGCCTGTTGGATTATAATAGAAATATAGAAGAAGGAATA
Source organism: Meriones unguiculatus (assembly GCF_030254825.1). Classification (NCBI taxonomy): domain Eukaryota; kingdom Metazoa; phylum Chordata; class Mammalia; order Rodentia; family Muridae; genus Meriones; species Meriones unguiculatus. Next base: position 165,849,932 of record NC_083349.1, read on the forward strand.
AAATAGAAGTAGAATGCTTTCTTAAAGTTTTTCAAAATGAAAAACATGTCTTTATTATCCAGGAGGAACCTTGGGTATCATGGGGTGTGTTTATTATGTTCTTGACCACCTACTGCACACAATAAAGAAAAGACAGTGATGTGGTTTCCTCCATGTATCTGACAGGAAGTTTGGATCTCTGTGTTATGTGGCATTTACCCTGAGCCGCATGGCTTCTCCTTAGCTAAGCTATAATCTGGATTTACTTGTTATCCATTTCTCTACTTCTGTCTTCATTACACTCCTGACAAGTCTTGCTCAGACTGTTGGACTGCCTGGCCTTGTTATTTGAGAAATTTATAAACGCAATCGTAAAGTGCTTTGACATTCTGCACAGCTCTAGAGCTGCTTAATGATGGTGGGATTACCATGCAGCTGTCTTGTTCCAATCACATCTTCTGAGGGAGTAGAGAGTGAATTGACAGCTCTGGAAGGTGAAGTTTAAATATATGAACTGTCAGGGAGATCAGAACTGGGTGCTGGCATTGCCAGCATTCCTTCCCTCCTCTGCCTTCACTTTGGTTCTCTCCACCCTTCTGTTAGCAGAGGGCTTCTCAAGGTCTTTCTGTCCCAAGTTCAGGATAGACAGGCTGGTTGTTATTCCTTGGATAGTTTATAATTTTGGCTGCACAGCTTCTAGGCAGTACAGCACAAACAACTAGAAGAAATAATTGGTCTGTGTCCAACCAGACCAATGGTGTCCAACCTCTGCAGTGCTGATGGTTTCTGAAAACTTCTTAACACACATGGGGACAACACATACCACATACGAACCTCATGGCTTCTCCCACCATTGCTCCCTTTCGGAAGTTCATCCTCCTGTTATACTTTTAAATTCCTCCAATTGTTTCAACTCTGCTCCCTGATGCTTCTATTCTCCTTTTCTCTGGCTCTTTGTCTTCTACAATTCTGAAACACCATCACCCCCCTTTCTCTGTTTATTGCTTTTCTCTGTGCAGCACTTAACTTTGATGTCCATCTGATTTCACCCACCACCTTGTTCTTTCACAAGTACATATAGTATATTCTCAACAACCGTTCATGACTTCTCTCCTCTCAGCATTTGTGCTAAGAAATGAACTGCAATAGGTGGCCATTTCATTTATGGCTTTAGGCTAGCTGAGCCATCAACATTTCATGGGCCTTCTCTAATTGACTATTTGAATTTGTACTGTTCCTTTTCAAGCTTCACACATCTCTTCACAGTCTTAATTGGAATGTCTCCTGCTCAAACCCATGCAGCAATGTAATCCCTGTTGGGAATGAGAGAAGATGAATAAGCCAAAGAGCTACTACTCCAAGAATGCGTGTTCTGTTTGTTGGCTAATGATGTCTCAAGAATGTCAATTATAAGAGCCATTGTAGCTTATTCCCCTGTATATGTCCCTCTCCGTGTGTCCCTATATGTGTAGAGTCCCTACTGGTGGGTGGGACCTCACCAGATACAGTCATCTGATCTTGAACTTACAAATCTTCAGACAGCCACATGAATCTATCTTCTGGGCTGGAAACGTGGATCTGCATGAGGGTCTGTGTACAGAACCTGGCACCTATATGAAATCCAAGTGTGGCTCTGGCATATCCTGAATTCCAAAGCAATGAGCAGGGCAGAGGTGGGGACAAGGGGTTTGCTAGGGACTTGCTATGGTTTGTCAGAATATTATTTTCATCTTCTCTCTCTCTCTCTTTCTCTCTCTCTCTCTCTCTCTCTCTCTCTCTCTGTGAGTGTGTGTGTGTGTGTGTGTCTCTCTCTCTCTCTCATGCTTTCTCTCTTCCCACCCCTACATCCTGCTCTGTTCTAGGGATAGGAGCCAGAACCTCATGCTTAATTCTAAACAACTCCCACAAAACCAGGTTACAGTCCAAAGCCCAGCTCCCTTTTTTTTATTTTAAATGATATTCTTACGTAGCCTGTTTCAGGGCTGTGCTCTTAGATAGTGCCTTCTAAGCTTCAGGCTTATCTGTCCTCACTTCATGCCCATCTGTTTTCATTCTAGCCTGCAGTCCAAATCATAGCTACTGGTATAGCTTGCAGTGCCATCCCTCAAGAGGCATGGAAGCCAATTGCCCTCCTTTGCCACTGCTATTACTAAACTGTACCTATCCTGCCTACTTGATAGGTTTTTAATTTGACCTTCCCTGGTGGTACTATCATTATAATTTCATGCTTGGAAAAATAGTTCCTTAATTTGCCTCCCTGTGTCCAAACTTGCCACTTAGAATCTACTTTCTGCTACAAAATATGATTATTCAGTTTCTTACTGGAAAACACAGAAAAGTTTCTCCCATGATTCCCTCCTTCTGCACACCATTTCATACGGTTAGCGTGTGCCCTCGGCTTTCTGGCTGGGAAATTCTCTTACTTCCTAATTTAGACCATTCATTATGGTTGTGCTGGAGACTTTCCCATACTGTGATATGTTCCCCACTCTCGTTTGCTTTTCACTGAACTCTGGCTACACTTCTGCTTTAGTGATTTTTATAACACCCCCCCAATGGTGCTTCTTTCTCTAGACCCCCACTAAGACCGTGTGTATACAGGCTGCACATCCCTATTGCCTAATGGGCATGACATTCACTACATAGTCAGAATGAATGGGAGTATGCTGACTGGAATTTGAATTGTATGGTGTCCCTACTTTGAAATAATTGGGCTATATTCTCATCAAGGTTCCTACTTTTAAAAATTATTGAAGGTCCAGAAGATGGCTCAGTGGCTAATGATGTTCGTTGCCAAGAGTAACAGTGTGAGTGTGATCCTGGGGACCCACATGATGGAAGGAGAGAACCAACTCCTCCAAGTTGTCTTCTGACCTCCACATCTATGCCATGGCACTGTCGTGCTTCCTCTACCAATAACAAATATTGAAACTTGTTTGAAGCAAAAAAATTAATTCATGTCCTGTCACTGCTGTGCACTGGGGGAGGTCTTGTGTATGTTAGCTTTGTATCTCGAGGACGGAACACCCAAGAAAGCAACATAAGGGAGGAAGAATATCTTAGATCAGAATTTCAAAAGATACAGTCCATGGTCTTTTGGCTCTGTTATTGACAAGAACACCACAGCAGTAGACATACTTGTCAAAAAATGTTCCCCATCTCATGGTGGATAAGAAGCCATGGCAGAAGAAAAGCCTGGGGACAATGTCTAACCTTCAAAGACATGCCCTTCTACTTCTCCCAGCTAATGTGTCTAGGCCCTAAAATTTCTAGTGCTTGACAGAATAATGCTACCTATCAGCTGCCAAGTGCTCTGTGCTTGAAGCCATGAGAAACATCACATGTTCAAACCATAGCAGGTACAGGGAAAAGTCTGATCCATTGTCCGCAGGAGGGTTTTTTTATTGTGATGTTCCTGGTGTCTTCTTCTTTCCTGGAACCTTCTCGCCATGCTGGTGGCTCAAAGGCATTCCTTTTATATTTGAAGCCAAAGAAGGATACTAAAATGGTGTCTTTGACTTTTCAGAGGGCTTTGACTTTCTTCTTCTACCTGATAGTTGGCCTGTGTGCATTGCATAGAGACTCACTAAGTTTTCAGCATATCTATGGAAGTTCCAAAGAGTTACCGGTCAAGAATTCTGCATTATCTGAAAGAGTGTGCCTCATTCCTTCACTGCAGTGCAGCATGCTCAGACCATTTGAGAGAAAAAGTGCACTGTTGTCTACTTTGGAGAACTAGTCGAGGAGTGTCTTCAAGTTCTGACCCCCCTTTTCAGAAGGTCACCTTTTCCAAAAGGGCAGACTCTTTGTAAAGTTAATCAAATAACATCATGAATGAAATGGGCATTTGGGGATTTTCTACTTCCTCACAAAGACCACACCATGAACACAAAGCCCTGAGCAGGGAGAATCTAATTGCCTACTACCTAGCAGGCTCCATGGTCTTTCTATCCACTGAAGTATCTCAGACTATTGACTGTACAGTGCGCTTGTCCTAGGCTCCATGTGCTCAGGTTTGTACTCCTCACTACCTTATTAAGATAGTTCATTTGGTCCCAGTAAAATTAATGCTTAGTGATATCAGGGCTAGCATTGGATGCTCTCTAAATAGTCCAAGCTATGTGTGTTCTCCACTTGCCTCCCTTGGTAGCACTGAGGACCAGGGTAACTCTGAACTGTGAGCTCTCCGTTAGTTGTGAGATTTCTCCATAATGGAATCAAGATGCAGCAGCTTGTAGTTTTTGCCTTTCTGTTTCCCACAGGTGTTTTTCTTTAATGTCCAAATAAACAATTGTCCCTACATCTGTCTCAGTATCTGCTTCTAGTGGAACTCACAGCATAGCAGATGACTTTTGGTTGCGAGTACCCAGCAGAACTTTCCGTTCCAGTAAGGAAGGAGGAGAGAAGACTGAGACAGACTTCAAATCCTATGTGGATAGCTGGCTTTTCTGTCTTTCCTGGAGCCCGGGTGTCCTTTCCTCTGCTTTCCGGCATTATCTACCTCTTCCTTTCCTTTCGGGACTACTCTGCTGGGCCTTGTCATCTTGCTGCGAACACACTTGCAGTAAGTCGGAGTTCTTCGCTCCACTGCACCTGGAAGGATAAATGCTTCTCACCTCTTGTTTCCTGGATCAAGTTACTCTGCAGCTGGTTATTGCGACAAAAATAACTGCAAGTAAAAATGGTAAATGAGCTGAGTATATGGGGCTAGTAAATTTCCCTCTACTCCAGAAGATGCCCCATTCAAGGCACAACCACAGCATGTCTGGTCATCTCTCTTTGGAGTTGGGTTTTATGCTGTACACTCTCCCAGCCTTGCAACCAGTGCTAGAAAACTGCTCAAGTGCAGCTTCTTTGCTGAGTCCTGGACTGCACATTTTAGGAGACACTGGGTTCTAGAGCTTTGCAAGACTCCCAGGTCTAAGCAGCTGCCTGCAGCAGATGCCCACTGAGCTTGACATTTTCACAGCACAGAGGCCAGGGCTGGATGTCAGCCAATTAAAAAGTACAGGAGAGATAAAAAAAATATGCTCTGGGTTGTCCATGCGATTTACTGTTGTGTGACTTTTAGTTTTGCAAAGTGTATCATTTCTTTAGATTTGAAATTGTTTCAGTGTTTAAATGTTAGTGCCTATTTTTTTTAAATGGGCAAGAAAATGCCCAAAACAAGTACCTAAAAAAGAAAAATAATAGCAAAAGCGGGCACAATGTTTTCTCTCCCAAACCAAGAGACTATCTTTCCACTTCAACCAGCTAGTACTTACTAGTATGTTGTATGTCAAGGGCTACACAAGATGCAGGACTGTTGTGGTTGAACTGTGAACTGTGTCCTCCTCTCTTCTTCAAGTGCCCTATATTACCGTAGTACCTCTGAATGCAAACAGGGTTTGAAGAGATTTTTTTTTTTTTTTTGCTGCTGCAGAAAATAGAAACTGGGTCCTGGCACATGCTTGGAAACATGCCACCACCGAGGGAGACCTGGAGGAAAGGTGTGTGTGTGTGTGTGTGTGTGTGTGTGTATGTTTAGAGGTAATTGTGATTAAAGGAGTTCATAAGCGTGATAACGTCCTTCAGTTCTGCAGGAATGCACACTCACACACTCACAGAGTGACTACTTGAAGGCCTAATTAAATAGCAGCTCTGTGACAATGACCTCAGAAAAAGGCCCCCACTTGCCCAGCCGTAACTGGGTTTTTGACTCTTTGCCTCTAAAACTAGGAATGTGGGGGAGGGCGTGTTGCTAACTAATTTAGCCTGTACGTGTTGTTACAGCAGCCCAACCACGTTAACACATATCTCCCAGTATGTGTCTGGGCACCCGGCTTCCCATCACAGGTTTGTCAGACTCTTGGACACATGGATCTCATTCTGCTCCTCAGAGCACAAGTTGCCTCTCTGATAGTCTAGAAATGAAGGCATGCTTTACACTTTGTTGAAATGGCACATCCACATAACATGAATGAGAATGCTCTACCTGGCAGAGACATGCAGTCATTTATTTTGGGGGAGTGGGAGGATTAGCAAGACCCACATTTTATGCCTTAGCTGCCATTTGGCTCACAAACATTTATCAAGAGCAAGAAAACAATGCATGACTGACTCCAAGTTGCAAAGTGTGATGAATAGGTCTACAGAGCTTTCAGGGAAAGGTCTAGCAGATGACATCCTAGGACACTAGAGAAGATGGAAATGAGATCACAGGGTACATGGAATTTGAAAGGGTGTAGTGAAGGGGACAGATTGAATGATGACTACATGACAATGTAGAAGCTGGGGACAGGAAGGGTGCCTGTAGGTCAGATGACCACCATAGTGGTAATCCCAAATAATAAAGGCATGTTCCCAAAGGCTGCTGGGCTGCTAGTTCTCTTTTTGGATTAAGGAGAACCTATTCCATGAGAAAGTTTTCTCTCCAGGAAGGAAGTTGTATTCTACTTGCCCTGGTCCTTCTGACTACAAGAATTTGACTGTAGCCAAGGAGAGAGCTGGTTAGGTGTGTGTGTGTTGATTGTATCTATTGTACAGTTGGGACCAAAGGAAGAATGATTTTGTTTTCTGATGTGGCATCTGGTTGCTAAAGGTTGGTTCATCCCCCATAGTTTATATGCTAGAGATTTAATCCCCAATACAACAACACTGAGAGTATTTCAAATCAGATAAAAACATGGGAAAATGTCTAGGCACTCAAGTGGGAAGGGTTGGAGTCCAATGGAGAAGCTGGAAGGTTACAATGTCACACTATAGATAAGAACCTGTGTCCTTCAGAAAGAGCTAGTCAGGGCTTCTGGCACAGGATTACTTTGGACTGCTACATGAGGGGGTCTTTTGCAGCATGCTCATTTTCTTCTGCTGTCTCTTGCTCACATTTTTTTTAATATCTACCTCAATTATCTGAATGCTAGGAGCTTCCAACTATCACAATCATGAGCAAGTAAGCCTCTCTTCTTTATATAGTACTCAATGCCAGATATTCTACTATAGCAACACAGATTTCACTAAGATGATGATGATAAACCATACATCAAAACAATTAATCGCATATTATGTCAAGGAGACTAGTCAGGAACACAGTAGGATGAAAGCTTTGTTCTTGTCTCTGGCCTCTACCATTTGCTATTGGTGTGACTTCAGGAATGTATGCTCTCTCATATATCCTCATGCATTCATTCATTTATGAGGAATAAGTTAATGCCTGGTTTTGATCTTCTAGATATACTGTGGAGAAATATGGGAGTGAAAATGAATGGCTCCTGGCCTCACAGATCTAAAAGTCTCCTGGTAATGATGAAGAGCATATCTGCCATTGTAGGAATTAAAAGAGGCAGAAAAGTCATCTCCAGCATCCCGGGAAGTTTTCCTTGGGGAAATGATATCAAGACTTCTCAGAATTTAGATCCTCAAGTGTGCATGTGACCATGAGCCTTCATTCCCTCCTCTATTAAGAAAGAAGTGGGGGGGGGAAGGGTTTCTTATCTTCCTATTTCTTCAACTTTCTGTGAGCACAAACATGATTAATGTGCGCAGGGTGCCTGGAAGCTGCATATGCTAAGTCAGCACAGGGTACCACTCTTTACATAAAGCGTTCACAGTTTGCTTAGGAACTGGTGGGATACAGAGGACAAGCACAGTGCTAAGGCATAGCAGACTCAGGCTTTCACCATGGAACAAACAATGAAAAGCATGGGACATTCTCGGTTTTTTTGTCTTTGTTTGCTTGTATTAGGGACCCATTCAGGGGCCTCACACACAATAAGAGGCTGGCATTTAATCACCAACTTACATCTGCAGCCCTTGACTTGAATTCTAATGGCTCTGGAGATGAACGGTACCATATTGGCCTTGCTGAATTTGAGGGAATCTATGGGTTTAAAATGGAGAAATTGAAAATCTGAGACTGGAGGGCTGAGTTTAGCTTGGGAAAGTGAAATTATCCACAGAGAGGTGAATCTTGGAGCCAGACCAGTTGTTCAGCAAAATGAATGCAAAAGAGTCTTCCATATGTTTCTTCTTAGGAGACTGCTTTGAGCTGATGCTTTGTGTCTGGGGTTGAGGCCTTGCTGAGCAGCCATCGCCTGGCTTGATCTATGATCCGGACACATCTGAACTGTGGAATGGAGTCTGGTTGGAGAGTAAGGAGACCACAGTGTAACCCCGGTGCCTGTTGCAGGGACTGATGTGTCAGCTGCTGTTGAAGAATTGTGGATGGGAAGAGGAAAGCGATTAAGCCTTGGGATAACCACACCGGGTGGGCAAGAGGCAAAAATAGTTGAGGGATGATGAATAAAACATTATGGATAGATGCCGTTATCATGCACAGATCTGCATACAAGTAATCTGTTCTTGTCCTTCTCTATGCCAAAAGGGTGGGCATGTTCAGTCTATTCTAGACAAAACTTATTTACAGAAAGAAGCAAGTCAGAGAGTCTTTGGAGGAAATGGCTGGGCTCTTCTAGGGGCCTGTGCAGCCTGCACATTCTAATGCTTCTGTTGGAGCCACTTCCAATTATTTAATGTTTGAATCTAATCATTTCCTTGATTTAGCAAATCAAAGATTTTTTTCCCCTCAAGGGCAAAATACCTTCATTTTATTTTCTTCTCCATAATTAAGTAATTTCTTAATTAGTAATGTTCAACTTCTCCAATCTGAAATGACACGTTTTATTCCTTTTTATAAAGCCTTGCATAGACACACACACACACACACACACAAAACCCCCGCTGATGGTGGAGTGCTTGTCATTCTGTGCTCTTTTGTGTTCCTCAGCCCTCCCTACTTCCCTTTCCCCCTCCTCTTTCTCACTGGTGAGAGAGATTAGGCATCTCCAACAGTTCTTCCTGAGCAGTGGGGGAGTCCAGCTGTGTCATCGCTCCCTGTCTGACTTCCTGGTGGCTGGAATTAGCATAAAGGAATTTCTTCTCTCAGGAGATGTTGCTACTTGGCTCTGTGCCTGGCAGGGCAACCTACTTTTTGTTCTTTGTCAATTGTTGGGTAGACAGTATGGCTTCTGCTGTAGTAGCCACTCTGAGTGGATCTGGGCTGAAACAGTCCTCAAGGCCTTGAAGGTCTAAGCACCAGAGGCTTGGGCTGACAGTGGGCTGCAGGGAACACAGCTCTTGGCACACCCCTTTCTATTTCTGTAGTCTTATTCTCTATGCTTGACTAAGCCCAGCATCAGATGTCATTCCCTGGTATCAACTGGCTGTAGACTACAGGAATTGGTGGGGGTCCAATCCAGGGTTGTTCTGGACTGAGCTGAACCCCACACTTAAGCACTGTGACTTTTCTTTGCCTGTGCTGTCACATCTACTTCAAAGTTCAAACGAAAGACAGCTATCTCCTGCATGGGCAGTTCTGACATTCCGAGAACACCTGCTGAGCAAGAGCTCAGGAGGGGTTGCAACCCAATAATCCTTTTTGATTTCCTATTAGAAAATAAGAATGTACTCAAAACACTTTTACCCACCAAATAGCAAACACTGTAGCTTGCCTACATTGAAGGTACTTATAATTGGCATGCAAATTGCCCTAGCTAGGCAAAATCATCTAACATAAAAAACATTTTATAATAAAGCTTTGACCATGTGTACATACATATGAGAGTTTACAAGGTGCAATGGGTTGTGACCACATAAAACACCACATACAAAAAGAATATAGGATACTGTAGAGCCCAGTTGTTTCCTTTTGGATGATAAGGCATCTGGGAATCTGTGACTCAACTGCCACCCTACATCATAGTACAATATTGTACTGTGCACAACTGACTGGAGCAGGGAAAAAATAAATTTTAAGAATATTTGCTATTGAATATTTATTCCTTTTTTATGAATGCCTAATTGAAAAGTTATATTGAGCCATCATCTACAGGTCCCTCTTGCTGGATGCCTCTTCCCTGCCTATATATGTGTGCAGTCCTGTACATTCAGAGTTGACAGTTGGGGATCCGAAATGCATGTGGAGATCATTTCACTCTTCCTCCCTGCCCTTCCAGGACCATTGTCCTGCTAACCACTCAGCTTCCTTTTGGCCAGATATGAGGAAGGTAATAAGCCAGTGCCCTGATGAGGCACAATTAATGGTACAGTAATAGAACAATAATGCTGCTAGAGACAGGGACTTTGAAGTCTCCTGATGAAAGGCTCCCAGAAGTACAACTGACTATTATTAGCATTTCATCTTCAAAGCACTTTGTAAGTATTAACTAATAAGCACTACCTTCCCCTCCTCAAGGACCAACCTCTGATGAGAGGCTGGACTTGAATGCCACATTGCTCCATAATGTGGAAGCATAGAGACCTGCCCTCTCACTAGCCTGCTTTGGTTTTCTTGAGAGTCTGTGCAATTCACCAGGGAAACGGCCTGCATTGTCCCCTTGGAAGGGACAGGAAATTGAAGCACAAGATTAGACCAGACAGAGTCACCTATGTGATTCTGAATAATTTATAGACATAGTTTTAAAAAGTGAAAATAAATGTATGAAATTGATTTAAATATTTATTTAATACAACATATTAGAGATACTATTATTTAATAGAGTTATTAACCTAAGTTTGTCCAAAAATATCATTTTGCCTTTTGAGGGTACTGTATCACTGCATATCTTATGCCCAGCAGACATACATAGAGAGAGGCCACCATGTAGGATAGCACAGAGCTAGACTTTTGAGACAGGAAGCCTGGATATTTGGCCTTGGAATCTTGGACTATGGCCTATAGTTTATGGTCAAGAACATAGCCTATAGTCAAACTAAATTTGACATCCAATTCTGACCTGTCAACACCGGAGCTGTTTCCCTGCCTACAATGTGGGAATGCCCCTAGTCCCTGTATCACTGATTTAGAAGACTGAATAGGGCTATTTCTGCAAAGAACCAGTGAGCCTAGCACCAAGCAAGCAGTCATAACAGCATAGAGCAGCCTACACTGCTGACACTGGATGATGAGCTTGTTTTGAGAACCCCAACTGCCTTACCTACTGCAGCCATCAAGCACATTCCATGCCTGTCTCTGCCCCTGGCTTGGTGTGGGCTGTGAGAACAAGAGATGAATTCCCTCTGCCTTGACCCAAGCACTATGATCTGTTAACTATGCTTACTTACCTTCATGACCAAGCCAAGGAACCCTTAAAGTGTCACTTGGTTTGAAGACAAGAAAGGTGCAAAGAGTCTGGAGCCTGACAGGTCTTTCTACAGACATCTCTCCTTGTTGTGCAGTTCTAGCTTGCCTGTTGCATTACTTTCCATTGTCTGACTGTTCTTAAGCATATCCAGCCTCTGTAATGTGGCAACTTCCAGCTTAGCACACTCTCTCCTTCCAAAGATGTAGACTGCTGACTGCATCAGATCTGTCCCACTGCCTTCATTCACCTTACTTCCCATCACAGGCAAGAATGGTGCTTTTATGCCTTGACACCCAGACATTGTGTCAATTTATCCCAGGCAAATGCAAAATTTTCTTTCACTTTATTGTTCCCAGGATAGCCACTGGCATGTGTTAAGGTCTCTGCTGGTGCCTAATGGATCTTTGCTATATCTGCGGGAAAGTGATCTAGTGACAGGAAAACAAGAGAACACCTATGCCACTGTGTGAAAACCTCCTACTCCTACAAGCAACAGAGTGCTAGGAACTCTCTCACCTGTAGTTGAAGGTTTCCAGATTGTGTTTGCACTACCAGTTAGTTCCTTCTCTGCAGCTATTTTTGAAATAGGAAAAAAAAACAAACAAGCCACAGTGTAAGGTGGTTCATACGTCACCTCTGGATACTTCTGGAGCCATGAAGCTTCTCAACTTGAGAAGTGGGACCCTTCCTGAAAAACATAGATCTCCTGATACACAAAGACCCAAAATGCTAGTGTTTAGATCAAGATCATCCCCTAAAAGGCCAACTCTTTAAGGTTTGGTTCCCAGACTGTGATGTTCTTAGGATATAGAATCTTTAAGAAACGGAAGGTCTTAGGTTTTCTGGACCTTAGGTCCAGACCCCTTAGGTCTTAAGGGGGATGGTGGGATTCTGGTGTCTTTATCTTTTGTCACACCTGGACATAAGTTCTGTAGGTATTCATTACATTCTCTAATAATTCTCATAATGCCCTCCCTCAATACTGTCCCAAAGCAATGCAGCTAATTAATCATGGACTAAAACGCTGGAACTGTGAAGCAAAAGAAACCTTTCCTCTTTCTAAGCTGGTGGTCTCAGGATTGCATTGCAATATTAGAGAGCTGACTTTCCACAGGCGCCTTTGTGTCAGTCCTGTTCCACTCTGTCAACGAGACTTCCTGGAAAGAAGAAAGATGTGTCCGCAGAGACTGATTGATTGATTGGCACTGCAGTAGGATGGACAGGTTGGAATATTGCAGGTCCACAGAATAATTATCTTATTTCTGGCTAGCTTTAACCCCTGAAGCCATTCCATGCCCACCTCTATGTCAGAACTAACATTCTGTGACTAATAGATAAAAAAACCTTTAGAATCTATTGACTGAATAGACAAGTAGCTTCCACTGACCCAAAAGCTAAGAATGTTATCAGATTGCATGTGAAGCCTATGGAACTCCCCTCAATCTTACAGTAACCACCTCTCTGATATAATCACTAATGTGGTTTTTAAATGCTTTGATTTGTGGATTTCTTTGTTCTGTACAGCTATAAAGCTTTATGAAATGGTTTAAATGTTTGAACATGGAATTTAGGGTAACCCAAATCTGTGTTTCTACATCGTCACTCAAATTTGGCTCTAGAATAAACTCTCTCCAATTCCTTTTGAAGTGAGAGTTGTTGCATTTGACTGTATGGACAACCCAATTTCACTCTTGAGGCTGTGACTAGTCAGTTCCTTTCCACATATATGTGTATGTGTCCATGTGTCCACAGAGCCTTGCTGTGTATTTCTGACTGGTAGCTCGCTCTGTAGCCCGTGATGGCCTTTACATTGCAGCATTCCTCCTGCCTCAGCTCATGGAGTGCGGGGATTACAGGTGTGAACCACCAAGCCTGGCCCTAAAGTGTGTTTGTGTCTGACCAAGGTTAGGCTCATATGAGCAATACTGAGGCCTGCTCTGGGTGAGAGTTCTGTTACATGGCAGCTCTTTCAGGCAGTTCAGCACAGTGGGTCCCGACTACACCATGATAGACTCACAGTGCAGCCTGTGTGTTTATGAGAAGACAGTACTTCTTCTGCCTTGGATGTGCATTGAATGTGTCTGCTACCTTCTTCTCTTTCTTTGCATATTATTGTTCTGCATGTATTCTGATTCCCTTCTTCCACACAAATGCCTATCATGGTCCCTCTGTGATATTACCTACCTCTCAGAAGAGGGATAGATAACAAAAAGAACACATTTTTTTTCTAGAGCTTTCTTGAGTTTCTAGCTGGCAGCCCCAAATGGGTCTGTCACTGCAGGAACTCTATAGAAACACAAAACAAATCACAAAATGCAACTGATCCAGCATGTAGAACTATGTGTAGGAAAAGATAATGTGGTTGGGTGGGGACAGGAATTCTTTGTGACCCTCGAGGTGGCCAGCTAAAGCCATGAAGCCCATGAAGCATGAAATTTGATTATGCTTATCTTGGTGCACAGCCCTGAATCTGCTGCTGGTCATTCAATTACCCAGCAACCTCCCCAGATGTCTCAGTGGTGGTTAATACAGCGTTAGTGGAAAGCTTGTACCTGGTGGTGCCTCTGGACTGGTGTTAGCCCCTCCGCGCTGGGGAAACGAGCTTTCTCTGATGCTGCATCTCAGTGGTTCTGGGAAATGGCTGAATGCTTCCTGACTATTTCAAAGATTTCCTCAGATCAAATGTGGTATTTAAACATAGCTTGGAGAAATCCCAGGATGGCAAAGGAGTTTAGAGGATAAAACCAGGGAGGATGCACAGAAGTTGCATAATGCTATTTAATATGGAGATGAGGGATGAGAGGTGACCTCAAATATATGGAAAGACCTAGGACAAATGGGTACCACTTCTGTGACTGCACTCTGAGGCAGAAAGGAGGAGAGGTACAGAAGTGCCATACAGTCCTTGGTGACAAAGATCAGAGGGCTTTCACAGCAAAGCTCTCCTGGCCTTCTCTGTGCCTCCTGGATTTACAGTGGGTACCCCCTGTGCTTCCTGCATTTCCATGTCAACAGGTACTGGTAGCACCTTAGAAAGGGCCTATTTTCACTGGTTAGTGTGGGCCTGCCTTGGGTGATACAGAGAGGAGTTCTTCAGTATCTATGCAAACTGTTTAGGACAATATATTTTGGATTTTTTTTCTCTTGGTTTTTCGAGGCAGGGTTTCTCTGCGTAGCCTTGGCTGTCTTGGACTCTCTTAGTAGACAAGGCTGGCCTCAGTCTCACAGAGATCTGCCTTCCTCTTCCTCCTTGAGTGCTGGGATTACAGGACAATATTATTATTGTTTTTCTCCTTGCTGTGACAAAACACCCGAGGAAAGCTTCTGAAGGAAATGAGAGTTTATTCTCCTCATAGGTTGTAGGCACAGTCCCCCTTGTGAAACCAGTCGTGGTGGCAGGAAGTTGAGACCACTGCATCTTTACTTAGAAAGCAAAGAGCAATGAATGCCCTTACTCAGCTTCCTCTCTCCTTTGTATTCAGTCCATGATTCCCACGCTCCACCAGCCAACTACATTCAAGGTGGATGTGGCTTCTTCAGTTAAACCTCTCTGGAAATACCCTTGTAGCCACACTTAGAGATGTGATTCTACAGCCGATTGAACTGACAAGTTAAGCAATACAGGCAATGCCTAAGATTTAATCATTATAAGTAAATGACGTGTGAAATGTGTGCGTTCCTGTGTGTGTGTGTGTGTGTGTGTGTGTAGAAAATGGGAAGATCTGGTGGGTAGAACAGTGTGGTTTGAGAAAACATTGTATACTTCTATCAGAATGCAGAAAAAACAACAATCCTAGCCCAAGTGTTCTTACGGTCAAGGGCATCAGTTTTGTGTCACTCCTCTTCTACCACACTCTATCTCTACATGGTTAAATGTCTTTAGGTTCTGTAATTTTTTTTCCAGTTATCAAACACTCCTGGGACGAGGGAAAACTCAGAGATTGACTTTCTGATGTTTCCCTGAGGCCTTCAGCATGCAGGCAGGAACCTGCAGGCACCCTTAGCCTTCTTAAGTCTCATTGTGAGGGTGTTAGAATTACACTGAGGAATGATGAATTATCAAAAGAAAAGCACATAAATTTTATTTAAGATTAACATTGTTATGTGACAGGGGTTCAGGCATCATAGAAAGAAATGGCCTTCCTCTCCTACAAATGCATTGACTTGAATGGTCACGACATTGGACATGGTGGTACATGCCTGTAATCTCAGGGCCTGGGCAGTTGAGTCTAGAATAGTAAAAGTTCAAGGCTAGCATGGATGACAAAGTGAGCCTACTGCCTCAAAACAACAATAACAACAAAATACTCAGTCGTGGGAATTTCACATACCATTTAAATAAACAACATTCAATTGTGAAGATAAGGAAAAACAGAGTTTGAGATAGAGAAAAGCTGTAGGGGATTAGAAAACATACCACTGAAAATAATAGACCTTAAGTGTTTTTTTGATTTGGCTTATACAGATTCATCTTGATATTCATCTGCTGTGTCGTGATATATAAAAATAAAAAAACAAAAACAAACAAAAAACACCACCACCAACAAAAAACCTGTCCTCTTCTTGGTCCAGGGAGGGCATTTTCAAACAGGAAATTTGTGTCCTTATTAAAAATAGAAATTGGAAAAGTAGAAACCCCTTCTTACATGTGATATTTTCCAGTTGCCTACAGCTCAAAATAGGCAAGAGACCAAAGTGTCATATTAGAGATGTTGTGTCCTGATCTTCATCACCTCCTGTCAAAAGGAATGGAGCAGAAACTAAGAAATGCAGGTGTGCCCTTTTCCAGGCTGGAAGTTCAGCAGACTTTTTGGATCCATCATTTGGGCAGACATATTCATACAAAAGTTGTTGTTACTGTGTTGAAAAGACATTCAGATGTTATGTGAACTAAGATCCCACATTTGTAGGTTAAGTGGTATCCATGATCACCTGCAAGGCCAGGTTGGAGGAAGACCCCCAAAACTTCCCATGACCCAGGTGCCATGGCTGTAGAAGCAGGTGTTATTTAGTTGAAGTCAAATAACCCCTCTGGTACAGTTCCAGCCACAAAAGTCGTATATCCTAATTAACTGCAAATGCCTAGCTCATAAAGCTGTCAGCACCAGACTCTAATGTCTGTACTTTTAATGATGCATTTGATTAGGAAGCAATTTTATTCCCTTGATGACACTCATACCTGTTTGGTAAGGGTCTCTTTTTCCCACCTTTTCTCTCCTGATTGGGTTATGTAGGAAACTGTGATTTCTCAAACTATCTAGTAAGCAGACAAACAAATCTATCAAAGCAATGTCATTGTGCCTCCTCAGCACCAGCCAGTGATGTGTGGGTGTGTGCCTCCCTATGCACAAGTTCATGCTGGGCTACCTAATAGGATTAATGGAAGAACTGGTGTTACTTATTCTATTTGGGATCTCCACCTGAAGTTTTCATTTCTGACCTGATATTCATTTCACATCTGATCAAGGTCTAACAATTGGAATGATTTTATGTCATATAGAATGGTTTGCAAATGGATACATGTTCCCTCACGTCACTAATATCTCAGAATAAGCCTAAAAGGAAGCTATACTTCTGATGAAGGTAACCTGAAATGATTCAAGGCTTTGTCACCTCCATTAGGAGCCCATAAGTAATTTGAAAGGAAACTCTGCTCTGGGATCCAGTTCTTTCTCTACTGCACCATTCTGCTTTTCACCAGAGTCATTTCTCCCTTTTTCTTGGGAAATAAGCTTGGAGCTATCACCATTGCAAGTTTCCTTTTGCAAAGAGGACATGTAAGTAGCTGCTGGGATGGTGTCCAGTCAAATATCTGGACTGTCTCAGCTACCCCTTTTGCTGTGGGGAAAAGAAAAGAAAAAAAAAAAACAGTTGCAGATGATGAAAAAGTCTGCGATTCTAAACTTCTGAGTAGACCCAGTAACTACAGTGAATTGGCTTTGATTTCTTCCTTAGCCTCTAGTTCATGGTTCATGATGGACACCGTCAAATAGGGTCAGAAGTCTGTTGCACTGTGTACCTACCTGCTTCCCTTCCCCTTCCCCCTTACTTTCTACGCAGCTTCATTCTCTTTTAATAAAAGCAGCATTGAGGATTTCTGTTTGCATATTCTTTACATACATCACGACTTTTATTTAACACATAACACAGATACAGTGGACATTGAAGTGTGCCATGGGGGTCACAAACCTATAACCAAGGGGCTGTAGGTCTGACTAACTGCTGAGGTCTCCGCTGCTGCTTGTTCCCTAAACACATTGCCAGGAAGCTCTTTGCTGTCCTCACAGTGAGCTCAGTGCAATGAGACACAGAGAAATGAGAGATACCTCACTGAGACTCCCAGAAGAAGAGTTGTTTTCTAGAACAGTGGCTGAATGTTTGTTGTCACGGTTCCCTGCAGCTTACCAAGGAATATTAAAATGATCTGGAGTAGTTGTCAGCCCCTATGTTCTCTTCTGAAAGTGAATCTAAATGGTTGTATGGCTTTGGCATGTGAAAGGATTAGATCCTAGGTTTCATGGCCAACGCTCTATTGAAGAAGGGTGAATTTTGCCCCTGTCTATTCACCAATGCTTCAGCACCTTTGAGGTGGGAGCTTACAAGACATCTCTGTCTGGAGAAAAGTGATGGTGTAAAATATAATAGACAGGGAAGGGCTCATGACCTTGGACTGCTTTACATTATGTCTCTGCCCTGATAGTGTCTTCTTGTGTAACTAACAGGAACTTGACACATTGAGACAGAAGGCCTTCATTATTAAGTCTGTTTGCAAATGTGTGAAAAATCTCCCGTAACATGCCCTGGTTATGACAGTGGGAGATAAGGATCTACATCATAAGCTGCGAGAAGCATCTCCTTTTCCCTTTCCTTTCCTTACCTCCA